>NC_092461.1:25851568-27051568 GCF_047495875.1 Pithys albifrons albifrons
CTTATCACAGCTCATCCACCATCAGGTGTTTGGAAAAGATAAGAGTTCATTTGCATTTTTAATGATGGTTTGTTCAATGTCTTGATTTCTTTGCAGATGCTACACTGACAAATATAAATTATAGCTGCAAGAATTCACTTCTTCTAGGCTTACTACATATATTTTGGGGATCTACTTCTTCAACAAAGATCAAGTACTTGCATGGCACCAAGTGACACAGGTAAGTAATTATGAAGTATTTAAAGCTATATTAATTCTTTGACTGCATATTTCAATATAACCTACAACCTCCTGGGTCAGAGGATTGCAACCTTTATTTGCATTCCAAATTCACCCTTTCAGTAACAGAAATTCCTAAAAAGGGCTGTCAATTGATATCCACAACACAGAAATTAATTTTCTCCATCCCTTACTTTCCTCCTTGTTCTGTTCTTGTCAAGAAAATACGCAAAGACTGAAATAGTTTACATCTATTTGCTAAAATACCCAGTTCTTGATGCTATTGGGCAAACTTCAATAGAGCTATCTGCTTTGTTCAGTTTTAGCAGATACCTGTCATTCCACCAATGTCCTTGTTCAAAAAAGTGTAATAAAATGAATGTATGATATCCTGATAGTAAAATTCCTCACAAAAAGACAATCTAAGATACTGTGAATGACCTAATCACTACGCATATGACTTCAATGTCAGCATATGACCTTCTTACTACAGAGGTTTTAATAGTGGTGTAAATCTCCTGAGAAGCTAAGCTGAGATAAAGAAGAATTAGCATAAACCACCATAAAATAACAAAAACCACTTTGAAAGTCTTGTAATTAAGCATTTAGTTCTGATACACTTCCAGGAATGTACACTGGGTTTATATGATTTCTTAGGTCTCTACTCACAGTTCTGTACCTCCTGAATTAAACACAAGTCACTCACTTTCAGGATGCTGACTTCTTACACTGTGTGACTAGGGAACATTAACCATCCCTGCTCAAATCTCAATTGATTAACAAGGCAGCACGTCATTTGAGGGATTTGTTAAGACATGGTAGATAAAGACATTTATCCAAATTCCATGCTGACATACACAATATGCAACTTCACTGAAAGATTTGTATTTAAATTAGCTGAAGCATCTTGTATCATCATCACACACGTTTTACAGCAGCTATTTCCAAAATGCAGCAGCAATATCCTGGAGGAGCTTCCATGGAAAACAGCAGAAGCAGAGCAGCAGCAGCAGAAGGAGGTTGTGTGGCACTGCTTCCACATGGTTCACCTATTTACAATTCCATTATACACTACAGTGACAGTTATATGTAATTCTCTCCTCTGCTGATGCTTTGGTTATATACAAAAGATACAAAAATGTAGAAGTAAATCACTGTTGACAGAATATCCACTGCAGGAGACTCAAATATGTTTTGCTACAACAGCGATGGATGGACTGTTCAGTAGATAAGGAATTGGCTGAATGGTCACATCCAGAAAGCAATGGCCAACAGTTCAATATCTGAACAGAGATAAGTGGTGAGTGGTGGCGCTCAGGGGTCCATGCTGGGACCAGTACTGTTTCATGTTTTCATCAGCGACACAGACATTGACATAAACATCAGTGACATGCCCAGCAAGCCCGCAAATTACACCAAGTTGAGCTGTGCAGTTGACACACCTAAGGGATGGGATTCCTTTCAGAGGGACTTGGACAAACCTGAGAAGTGGATTCATGGAAACCTCATGAGGTTCAACAAGGTCAAGTACAAGGTTATGTACCTGGGTTGGGGAAATACCCCAGATCAATACAGGCTGGGAGATGAAGGGATTGAGAGCAGCCCTGTCGAGAAGCAGCTGAGGGTGCTGGTGGATGAAAAGCTGGGCATGAGGCAACAATGTGCACTTGCTGCCCAGAAAGCAAAGTGCATCCTGGGTTGCATTAGAAAAGGCATGGCCAGCAGGATGTACTACACTCTGGTGAGACCTCACTGGAGTACTGAATCCTGATCTGGAGTCCTCGACACAGAAAAGACCTGTTGGAGTGGGTCCAGAAGACAGCCACAAGATGATTAGAGGACAGGCTGACAGAGTTGGGTTTGTCCAGACTTGAGAGGAAAAGGGTCCAGGGAGAGCTCCCTGATGCCCTTCAGTACTTAAAGGATGCTTTTAAGAAAGATGAAGACAGATTTTAATGTGATAGGACAAGGGGTAATGGTTTAAATCTGAAAGAGGGTAGATGTTATGAAGACATTTTTTATTATGAGGGTGGTGAAACGCTGAAGCAAGTTGTACAGAGAGCTAGTAGAAGACCGATCCCTGGAAACATTCATGGTTGGATGGGCTCTGAGCAACTGGATTCAGCTGAAGATCCCCCTGCGCCTTGCAGGGGGGTTGAACTAGACTTTAAAGATACCTTCCAACACAAACTATTCTATGATTCTCTGACAACAAAAACTAACAGGTGGATGTGACACATGAAATTTAAGAATTTTTCACAAGACGTGTCTGAAAATACAGGCATACATCAGGATGCAGCATTCTCTTAAAGTATGAAACTTTTCTCAGTATTACCTACTCTGTTACTAAACACAATACTTTCAGAAGCAACAGTGCTATTTCACAAACCCATACCCAAATGGAAAACTTGGCAATAGTCAGTTGGGCTAATTAATATATGTCCATCAAGAATAGATAAAAACAAGTATGTATTTGTTGCACTGTATATTTAGTATTTGCTAACAACAATTTTGTTAGGAAAAAACATATTTGATTTCTTTGACCTCTATCTCTTAATTTCTAGATTTTTCCTCAGATTTGACTTCTGCTTTATACACTTTCATCTTAACATATAACCTTATTTCTAATTTATTTTAATTTTATTTGCTTTCTCAGACATTCATATTTTACATTAAGAACTTCATATTTGTACAACTACTTTGAATTGTTTTCTCACAAGACAATAATTTTTATCTAAGATGATACATCAAATTCTCCAGCTTTCAAAGAGGCTTAATGCAATTAGGCCTGCAACTCTTCTTTCAAATCAACAGGAATTGATAGCTTTACCAAGACTTCTTTGAAAATCTTAATCAGAAGATTAATTTATTATTTTTAAATTTTTTTGCTTCATTTACCTAATGTACTTTGTATGTACAATTCTAGTTCTTGTTTACATTTGCCATAATATTTTTCCTGTATTTTTTACAAGTCTTTTTTCTATTTTACATAATTTTCTCTTTTTTCTTCCTAGGTATTTTTAATGTTCACTCTATACTTCCATTTCATTTAGGCACAAGACCCAAAGGCAAGTGTGGATACAACCTTTGTATGCAGCCCCTGTGTGTGCCTGTGGGAGGCACAGAATATACTCCTGCTTTTTAGGCTAACTGTGGGAAGTATTCTCTGGCTCTGTGCTCTCAGCTCCATACAAAATGAAATCACAACCTAAGCTTCTACCCTTCTACTTCTTGCAAGCAATGACTGGACCGATAACTTATTGCTGTAATGAAAAATGTTTCATCCACAGACACTCTGCAAAGAAAAGACAAAAAAAAGCCAGGTACTAACTCAGACCCACAATGAGTTACTGACTTGGAATTGCAAAATTGAAGCTAAATTGCAAAGTTAATTCCATCTTGTGAAACCAGTGAAGCAAAATCAGATGCTTTAGGCATTTTCTCCAGTCCTGCACGGAGTCTCCCCATCCTTTAGATATTTGTCCTGCTAGTTCACCTATTCTTGGTTGCTTTTTATCACCAATGCACTTACATTTTTAATATTAGTAGAGGCAGAGATTTTTTTCTATTGCAAGCTTTTGCATCCCTTTAGACTGATGTTAAATAAAGATGACAGGCAATGTCCTCAGTCTGGTACACATTACTGTATATATCAGAAAATTTTATCTGTAAGGTAAACTACTCACAATACACTACAGACCATGTAAACTAAATCTGAATCAATACCTCCTTATTGTGGTGAACATATTTCAGTGCAACATTTGAACTATTTCAAAAATTCAATCCAAGATGTCTCATTGTAGGTCATCAGTGTCTTGGGCTTTTTGTAAAATACAGATGCAGTCATTCATGGCTGATTATGTGACCTGAAAGACAACAAAATTACGCATAGCTCTGGTGTCCCAGCACCCCTTTAGGACAGTGAGGAGTACGGCCTTCTTTCTGAGGCAACCACAACAGCATTGATGAAGATTCCACCTATGCCACTTGGTCAACTCATAGGTTTAAACAGTATTAGTCCCTACACTCCAGAAATTCTTTGAATCAATTCAGTTTCCTCCCCTTGACCTCTGTGATGGAGCATTAATAAGTCTGCAGGTGGCAAAACAAGGAATTCATATTGTTCTTTGACCATTTTATTTTTTCAAGCAAATTCAGATAGCTAATCTTAAGACTGCAGTAACATGGTTTTTTGCATTCAAATGCAAGTACTGTAGGCCAGCACTAACTAAATACATTGATGGAACGGGATAAAACCTGACATTTTGGAATGCAGGAATTGATCCTAAATCAAATTTTTAGAGTGGTATAAAATTCCCAATTAAGAGGAGGAATAAATCAACTAGTGTATATTCTGATATTCGTGTGCCCTGCAGCACCACATCTGCTTACAAACTACAATTCTACTAGAAAACAAGGAGCAGTTTTCAGTAAACACAAACAGCTAGGAATACGAAAATCACTTATTGAGAAAGGAAATACACACATACCAAAGCTATTAACAACCTGGTAGAAATGGAGTTCCCCTCATAGTTCTTAGCAGTGGTTTGGCTGAGGCAGTGCCAGTGTGGCACACCCAATAGCAGATGGAAGACAACACTTGCTGAGACAAACAGGGGTCATGAACACCCATTTAAATTTTCAAGAATTTAAAATGCCTTGAAACAATTTCATCACTTTTCTTGTCACAGTGTCTTCCTGTATGCTCCAATACAACATTTCAGATTATCTACTGAGATGTAAAATAGGTATGTACTGGTCACTTATGTTTCACTCATGTAGGTCCTCTAGAAGGAAGAGCAAAATTTTTCCCGACATATTACAAAGCCATGGAAAGGAGAAAATAATGAAGGAACAGGATAATAAACAGCTTCAAACATATTTTCCATGTGCTCTTTACAGCCTTTAGAAATTAGAGATAGCCTAAAGGTCTCAAAAGGAACACGTTTGTTGCCTTCAAGGTGTGTTTTTCAAATAAAAATCCTTCCAATCTGTGCTGAGCATGCACATATCAATGATGAAGTTTTTGTTAACTGATCCAGGAAGTCTTCTAAGCAGGTCCAGATAACTCCTTGTCTGATGGATTTACTTGAAGGCTATAGACAATGACCATCAGCACATTTAATGTCAATATTTGGAACAGGGTCCCAAATTCACTCCCATCAGACAGAGCTGTAACTTCAGTGAAATCCACAGACTTCCATGCAGTTTTCAGTGTCTATTTTGTTACATGAGTGAGTGCCTGTTGAAACATGACTGTTTGTAATGTCCACTAGTAATGATATTTATGAGCCAGCAAAACTATGAAATGGGATTATACAACACCACAAAAACCGAATATTTCTCATGGCAGTGGAACCTCTGTGTGCAGAGAACAATTTCAGAAATAAATGGTTTTTCTCTTTCTCCTCAATGCAAACTCATTGCTTCCATTACAGTCCACATTCACACTTTACACTTCCCCTCTCTTGAGAACCCAGTCAGAATATGTCTTGAATTAGTTTATTACCTCAAAAATGGATTTAAAAACCCTTATTCTTAAATTCATGACAGTTCTGGAAGTCACTAACAGCAAATAATTGGCTATTCCCTTCGAGGCACATGGTTTGAAGACCACCATTTTACCCTGTCAGCTGTAGCCTCTTACTACAGAAAGAGTTTCAACTTTGGTTTGAATGTAATTGCAGGGTTAAACCAGAAAATTTCTGATGCAGAAATAGCAATAAAAGATATGCTTAACTTGAAACAAACGTTATTAGCTTTTATCTTGAATTGAGGCCTTACTGCTTTTCTCCTGAATTACAGAAAGGATTAAATTCAAGTTCTTTTGTTGCAGCTACAGTTCTGAAATATTTCTTGTCAATTACTGGTTGTAAAACGAACAGCAGTTAATCTTTAAAGAAAAAAAAGTTTGTCAAAACTAAAGGTATTCTTCATGCATACTCATTTCTACTTCTCTCCCTTCTTTGTGGAAGCACCCCAAGTTGTGTGACTTGGGAAGTTAGTCAAACCCATTTTACAGTATCACTCTCACACACTTAAAGGAAGCATAATTTTGTGTTATTTTCTGCTGTTATACTATAGCCATTCTCAGCATTTTTTCCTCTTAACTCCCAACATATCACTGGAGTAGTTATCAATAAATTCTAAAGCTATTTGTTCAAACATAAAATACAGACATGCACTATTATCCCAACATTTGTTCTTTTGAACTAGATATTTTTAATTCTTTTTTTCCTCTCAAGTCAGAAAAATTACTACAAGGAATAAGCATAACCTACAATGCATGCAATTGCAATCCCTGTCACTTGTCAAGCTGGTTTTCAGTCAAAGGTATTTTCCTAATGTCATAGAACAATTTGGGTCGGAAGTGACATCCAGAAATCCTCTAGTTTCCATGAGGTGACAATGAGATGGACTAGATGTCGAAACTGATTACAACAACTACGGGCAAAATTAAATACATGGATATTTACATGGATTTAAAGGAACAATAAAGTTAAAAAAATTTAAAGAAATAGCAGTATCTTCAAGATGAGAATTCTTTAAAAGCTGAGCAACTTTTAGCATATTTTCCTTTCAATTTTGCTTGCTCATCTCTTTATCTAATTTTCTTTTCTTCTCTGAGTTTTTTGTCTTCATGATAATTCTTTTTCTGCATATGTAAGTTCTGATCCTTTTATAAAAATTAGGTATATTGACATACATGTGTAAATGAAGAGGTCATCTTGTGCACGTATGGCAAAACAGAAGCCAACCTAATGAAAAATAAAATCGCCACTCCATAAAGGTGAAATGCTGCAAATTATACATATGAGAGTCTCCCTGAACCTCTCCTGGCATGGCATGGAAGAAAGCATCAGCACTGCAATTAAAATGGCAACTCATACCTTCTGAACTCCTGTCCTGGGGTGACACACATTAGTCATTTTTAACAGGATTCTTTTTTATCTACGTGTCTGCAAGCACTGATGCATTTTCCCCTGAAAGAAGGTTCAGAGTCCCAGTGTAAGGTGGTGAATCTGAATTCCTGGATGTTTACAGTAGGTGGTTGCTAATATATATATATATATATATATATATATATATATATATATATATTTATATATATATGTTTCCCAGGAGGTTTGCATGTTCGGGGTGCTTTGAAAAGGTTTAGTCCTATACACAACATGTGCACAATACAGACTGCAGACCAGACTTCATGTCCTATGGACAGAGGCCGTGTGTGACCTCCCCTGGATGAAAAGACTGATAATGCCAAACATAGGCTCAGTCACTGAAGCACAAAAAGCCCTGAAATGTGCACTTTGTAAGCAACACCATTATCACATTTCCACGGTTTCCCAAATGAATGAGAAATTCTTTTTATTCATGAAGTTAAAGAGGGTATGCAAAGAAAATGAAGGTTAAACAGCTGCACAAACTTGCCAATTTAAATGCTTCAAGCTTATCATTGAAATATTCGGTGGAACATTTTTTCTGTCCTTTGAATTGCACTATGCCTTCACTTTTGCTTTAATTTCTATCTTGAACTTCAATGTCTTTGAATGTTCAGCAAGTCTGCAACCTTGGTAAACTGCACGGTTACAATGAGTAAGTATCAACTATTAATTGTTATTATACAGTGGATAACCATTTATTCAAATAAAAGTGTGACCAAATAAGCTTGTTGCACCTTTCCAAATCTGGAAATTTGCAATAACATGCAAACACACAAATCAAGAACTATTTGTCAATGGACTTTAATCTCTTCCACAGGACACTGTCACCTCAAGACAAAGTGGCCATTTCTGAAAAGGCAAAGACCTGCTTTGTTAATAAAGCAGGACAAGGGGAGAAAACTGGGTAGAAGTGGCCTAGAAACCCATGTATTAAGTTGAAAGCCCAAGGGCGCAAAGCTGATCTGTGGAAAAAGGTTAATTTCTTCTGTATACTTTACATCCCATTTTTTCCTGGTCTAGTTTCAGAAATCACCTCAGAAACTCTGAGCTTTTATTTTTAAAATACAATTGATGTCTTCAGAGAGTAGCATGGCATCTTAGTTTCTACTTGGCCTCTTGCAAATACGTAAATACAGTCTAAAATTTATAGTTAACAACTATTAAATAGCTGATAAAAAAAACCCCTTTCAATAGACCACTTCTTTCAGCTATGTAGCTATATGGGATGTCTCTTTGACTCAAGAAACCTTTTCTCTTGTACCTTGTTTTCAGACAAGCTGGCATTATCTTATCTTCAGCAAGGCATTGTAAACTAAATGTAAAAAGAGGCCATTGATTTTTACTTTGTTTTTATAGTCTGCTCCTTTGCTCAAGCAATGTAAAAATTTTACTTCAGCAAGTTTTGTTAAGAATTAGAAAAAATAAATCAGAGAACACTTTTCTTTAAACATCAACTCAAATTAGGGCACCAAATAACTTATTAGCTTGAATAACTAAATAATTTCTTGCTAAGAATATCTATGAAACCAATCATATGGTTTAATTACCATCAGAATCTAGAGACATAGTCTGTAAGTGAGAACAAAATGAAGAAAACATACAGGAGCCCAGGTGCCCAGTGCAGCTTTAAAAACAGATGCCTAAAATTAATACTGTAATAAATACTAAATTTTTGCTTCAACATATCCAATCTCTTTGGATATGTAATATAATTTAACCAGTATCATGTGTCAGAATTCAAAAGAATCTTTTCAGCACTTGCCTTTATGTTCTGTTTTCCAAACATTTTAGGAGTGGAGGCTATAGGCAAGGAGCAGGATAGTGCTAAAATTTGAGATTAAAGGGCTTGTATTTTATTTTTCTAAAGTGTGTATTTAAATATGAAGGGTTTTAGCAACAGGTAATAGGATTTCTAAAGTTAAAAGAACACTGCCAAGCCAACAATTTGAAAATTTGCCATCAAAACGGGGGAACTAAAGTCACTTTGCTCACAGGCAAATTGTAAAGTAATTAAAAAAACAAAACATAAAAACCCAAACAAACCGAAACAAAAAACACCCAGCCAAGCTAAAAAGACATGTCACTTGAGGGATTTCTACCAATTATCTACTGGACAGATATTTGACAAATTCATCTTACTCAATTTGTGAAGAAGTATGAAAGATTCAAAACATAATGTCAGTGTCTGCTTTTTAGTGGCACACGCACAAGCCTCAGTCCCGACAGCCATTCAACCTGCTTTGCCTGCTCTGCTGTGATGCTCTAAAAAGTCACTCAAGCAACCATTTAGTACAATACACTTTATCTTCTTTCGCTGCACCTGCACATTTCTTCATCACACAGACCCTTACTAGCAGGTGTGCTGTAACACCATGAAGGGACAGCCACTGAGAGAAGACACCAGAGCTACTCGGAGATGCTGAGGAAAACTATCTAATCCTGTGTGTGGAATTAGGAACTTTCCTCCCTCATATACTGTCTCCAGAGAAGCAGTGTGAAACTACTCAAAAACTAGAGAAGGTTGCTCAAATGAAGAAATAGCAGCTTTACAAAGTACCAGTTACCAGCAAACCCGTATTACTAGTAATATTAAAGCATTCTTCCCTTCGATTATCTCCTGCTAACAGTAAGCCTTTAAATTCCAGAATAATTAAGGCTGCAGCCTGCCATTCCTTAAGTCAAGGGCAGCTTTGTTTTGCCTCTGTCTGAACTGCGATTTAGCAATTGCTGGAAAGCAACAAGCAGCTGCAGGCTGAGCAATTCAGCGTCTGTTGGGGAGGACTCTCCTCACGCCCCTCTGCGAGGTTTGGCCTCTCGCAGGTAACGCTGAGCTCCCCGAGGGGCCAGGCTGGCCAGGCACTGAGGCTGTGCCTGGGGCTCTGCTTCCCTGCCACGATGCCCAGGGATGCTGCTGAAAAGCACATTGCCTGGTGGGGCAGGTGGCCGTGCTGGGATGTGTGTGGGCTGGGTTAGGAGGAGCCGAAGGAACTCTGGAGCAGCTGGGCATCGGGGCCGAGTGGAAGGGAAATGCAGCAGACCATGGCAGGGGTGGCAGCAGGGGAAGGAAATGGTCACAGCTCTCCACAACTCAAGGTCACTAGCTGGATTAAAGCAAGCCCACAAGGCCTAAATCACTGTACCATGACACAGTAGGAACTACTTACATCTCTATGCTGCTTTCTTAGTTACTTGGAATTTTGTGTATTTAAAACATAAGTATTCCGGCTTTTTATATTTTTTTCTTTGTTTTGTTTTTTTTTTTGCTGTTGTTGTTGTTGTGGGTTTTTTTTGGTTGGTTGGTTGGTTTGTTGTTGTTGTTGTTTGTTTGTGTTCCCCCACCCCCCAACCCTTATGCACTTAAAAGCCTTTTTTTATCTTCTTTGGGGAGCTCATTTTAAGAAAGAAGACTAACTCTGTTCATCTCACTCAAGACCTTGTCACAACCTCCCACAATGTACATCTTCTAACAGCAAGATAACTCCAGTAAAACCAAAATTTTGGTCTGATGTATGGTTTTTAAACCAGATACCACATTATTTTTGGCTTACTGCTTTTTCCTCTAGAAAGCCACAAATACAAAGACAGGGTGGTGGGTTTTTCTAAAACAGAATTTGGAGTACTGGGGTAGTATCATCTTACTGTCAGAAAGACTTTATCATGTATCTGTATTATCCTTGACAATAAACTACTACATCTATGAATCATTTGGATGTTCAACACTTTCAGATTTTGTCAGATTTTTTTCCAAAACTAATTGAGGATGCATGTCCCTTAACAATTCTTAAACTGCTAAACCACCATTTTCACAAATAAAGTCAACAAAATGTTCTCTATTAACTGTACTAATCCAGGAATTTGGCAGCATTGCTTGAATGCACTCACCATTTCAAAATAAAACTAAGTGTACTTAAGTTGAACAGTTAAAAAAAACCCCACACACAAACAGTAAAAATACTTTGATTTGGCATACGAACCATGTACCATTCAGAACAAGCACCTACACAACAATTTTACAGCTACAAGTCAGTTTTCTTCATGCTCTGGAGAAAAAAAAAGTCCAACTTTTACTCCTGACAAGTATGTATTAAATTTTTGAAATTATTTTCTTTATTACAAACAAAGCCCACCAGGTTTTCCTACATTCATTTTCAGTGCATCAATAATCTAGTCAGAAAAATTAAAAATTAAAACCAAGTAAATAAAAATGACTGAGCCACCCATTGCAGGTCTTCCCTAAACACACATGGTTTTGATTTAAAGAACTCTGTGTTTTTTCCAAACTTCTTTGTGCTGTGACATTGCTCTATGCTGATTTTGTCTGTTTCTTGTTACCTTTCTGAATGACACTAAATAGATCCCGACAAGTTCCTGTAGATCACAAAGTTCAACATTGTCCCAAGACATTATCAGAATAACCAGAAATCTCTCATTAAGGTAATTATTTCATTGCACAGAAACAAAAGCAGAGAAAGTAAGAAAAACCCCAAGCCTTAATAGCAGCTGTTGCCTTTAGCTGGGGTGAATGCCAAAGGAATTGGAAAGACAAACCCCCCCAGCAGTTCCCTGCAGGCTCCCTGCCCAATGTGCCCATTATGTACAGAAAGCTTTGCACAGGCTTTACATAAAACACTATCGTGATTTCAGTAATGAGGTCCACAAAAACATAACACTAAATATCTACTCTGTTAAATCTGAGAGGCAAGTCACAGTTGTCAGCAAGTGCCAGAAGGGTTAGAATTCCAATTCCTAAAGTCTACCCACTGAATTGTATCCAGAAACCCAAAAGTTTTCAGCCAGGACAGCCAGGACCACAAGCCCATCAGGGCAAATGGGCTTAGTGCAGGTGGGGAAAAATATCCCATGTTCAGAGCCTTAGAAAGGGGAAGCCCTTCCTTCCCAATGGTAGAGAGCAGACACAATGGCACTGGAGGCACAGATTGAAGTGCACGGCATTGCATCTACCTTGCTCTGCTCTAAATGGCCTCAAGACACTCACTGAAAAATACTTTCTGTGGAGCTTTTGCTGCTCCACAAAATTTACTACTACAGTGTTGGGCTTGAAGGTATAGTCCTAAAAAAAGAAAATTAAGGGAGCTTTCATTTTTCCCTTCGCTATTTTGTTACAGTCCACATGAATGGATGCTATCACTTCTGCTAATCCTAAAGTCAGCACCTGTGCCAGATAAAGTAAATTCAATATTTGAGGTCCTGTTAATGATTCACAGAAACTTTTTTGTTGGAAGTATGTGGAATGTAAATAAGGAGAGGAGTCCCTCCCTAACCTGAGCTTTCATGGGTTGACTTGACCTCCACGAGTCATGGAAGCGATGAACAGAGAGGCCCACAGAGACCACCTAGCTCACCTTTTACTATTCCCCACTCACTGCCTTCCTCACAGAAGAAGACGTGGGGGTGGTCTACAGATAGTGATCTGTAATAAAATAAGATACCCCTTTACTGGTAAAAGCACATCCAGGAGCCTGAATATCTTAAAATTATTTCCTTTACATTTGTTCTGTGGCAGGAAGAGGCTATTCTGCCTACAGGTACTTGAAAGAAAATGGCAGTCTCTGAAAGGAGAGTTCAATGTCTGTCTCCTCACTCACTGGCATGTGTGTTCTGCCTCCAAGATTGTATAAAGCAGAGACTAAATGTCATGGATCTGTGGATTAACACTATGGACGACAAGCAGTCCTACTCTGTTGCTTTAAATTCTCTAATAGCTCTTGCCCATTTAATGTGCTATAGAAGGTATCACAATAGATTGTCTTTGGAGGTATATTAGGAATGTTCTTACTTGGTTAAACACCAATCAGGAGCATATTTGCAAACCACTGTTACACAGGAGGCAGAGATCAGACTTACCAGCGATTGTGAGGACTGCAAAGCACTCTAGCCCAGCTCTGTGTGGTAAAGGCCAGCGCTGAGGCCCCTGGCCAGCCTGGAAGAGCTTTCCAAGAGGAAGTTCGAAGAAGGCTGGGAGGCTGCCCTCCCCTCTGGGCAGGAATGGCTGCAGAGCTGGGGCTGCCAAGCTTCACCATTGCTCACCTGAGGCTGCCATGCTTCACTACAGCTCACCTGAGCTATGCTGCCACCACACTGAAACTGTCTGTGTCCCACTGACCCACTCCCAGACTGACCTCCCTGTCTGACATGGGAACTGTCTCATCCTTGTGATCTTGCCTGGTGATCTCTGGCTGACCCAGTTACTGCCTCTGGGCCTGCCTTGAGCATGACTCACTGACTTGTGTTCTGGGCTTCACCTCAGACCTGCCTCATAACCACAAACTTGTCTGACCTCTTCACCTGGGGTGATCTCTGTTATTCCTTGACCCTTGTTCCTGTCTCCAAACCTTGAATCCTGTGGGATGCGGCACTGGCTGGTGAGTCCAGCAGGACTGCTGTGCTTGTTAGCTTAGTATGCTGTGCCCCGACTGCCCACTGCTGATGGGAGAGCTACCCCTTGCTGGGGCCGACGGTGATGCTGGAAATGGGAGTACGGACCGGATACCCACAAAATAAAGGTCTGGCACAGTGTTAGAGCCCTGCTGAGCTGGAAAGAGAATCCAAGAGCATCCTGTTAAGTGGTAAGAAATACTATTTTGTACTCAAACACTGTAGCCTTTGTGAGAGACTCTGGCAGAGCAGCAAAGTAAAACCTCTCTAACAGTGATTTCAAAAGCAGAATTTATACTCCTTCAGCTTGACATTGGGCAAAAGAGAACCTCAGGTCCCTGCAACTGTTTGAGGTGTGGGATCATCCCACATGACAGGAATAGACAGCCAATGTACTGAGTAGCCTGATCACAAAGGAAATCTTCTGGGGATCAAATTTTTTAAATAGCAATTGAACATAACCAGTAAACTACAGTATCACCCTCTGAGTGACATCAAAAGTGAAGTCACACACACAAGAAAACTGTACAAGATTTCTTGCATCCTGAGTGAAATTTAACATCAATGATAAGATACATTGATTTGGACAAAGAAACAAGTGGTATGCTATAACACACATAAAGAGATGAAGATAATCTCCAAAATGCTGTTCCGTTGAATCAAAACATTCAGAGAACTTTAAATTCTTAACAGAGAAACAATTTTTTTTCAGATACAGAGTGATCTAGAGGCAGCATGATCCTGAGCATCAACAGAGAACACTCAGTGCTGCAATGTATCTGACATTTACTGTAGATTATATCCCATATCCTGACACTGACATTTGATAAATCAGTAACTTTACCAACTTGCATTTTCTGATCCTTTCTGAGTTGCCAATTTTAAAGTTGCCCCATACAAGATAACAGAATACAGTCTCCTCTTCCTCCTGTTACTTTGCAACTTAACACCATACATCAAATCTTGGTACTTGACATAGGCACCAAAACTTGGATTTCTGAAAGTGATGGTAGGAACGCACCGAGTTCTTAGAACCATGGCTTGACAAAAGAAGAAGAGTGAAATTGGAGAAAATATGGACCAACTAATTGTCCCTCATGCTCTTCCATTGGAACACATTTGACCTTATTAGGTATATTGCTTAAATATATCAAACCAGGCAGAGCCACAGGTTAGAGCCCTGCAGGCAGTTGCTGAACTCATTTTGTGAACTGCTTCTAGAACTGCCCTCACAGAACAGTCTGTGTCTCCTCCTCCAATGCTGTATATAACAGCAAGTACAACAAAACATAGCACAGAGAAGCCCAGCCTCCCTGACAGTGTTTCTTTGGTCAAGGAAGAAATAAGAAGGCTCAGCTAGCTCACAGCAAAGGCACAGCAGTCACCTGGGTAAGGTGGCCCCTCAGACTGCAAAATGCAAGCAGTTCAAGTGCTTGGGGAGCAGGTCAGCAAAAAGGAGTGTCTTCAAACAATGCCACAATAGATTTGGAGTTAAAATTTAAACTTTCTCCCCTCTCTTTGCCTTTCTTGGTCCCTTCCCCTAATGCTGGCATTCCTATTACAGCTCAAAAGGAACATGTTTGCCTGCAGTTTAAGAGCTGAATTAGTCTGGCTGTACATTCCATTCCCAGAGCAAAAAGATCTAGACAGGGGATGAGCCAGTATGTGCAAGGTACAAGCCCTCTTTGGAGAGATAAGTATTGAGTCTGAGCAGTCATCCCTGAATCACTTACTATACCACAATAAGCATCCTTGAGATTTACCATCCAAAGAAAGCTGTACATGCACGAGACTTTCTTCCCAAAAGGCACAGCAGTGACCTTTTTCAGAAAACAAAACACAAAACAAAAAAACCAACAAAACAGCAACAAAAACCCAGACAAACAAAAAAAACCCCACCCACCCACCCCCAAAAAAACCCCAAACCAACAAAGCCTCTCCATCAGTGACACCTTTCTCAGTATTTTCACAGAGAACATTTTCAATATGTGTGGATACTGAGTCATATTTTCTGAGTTCAGTTTACTGCTAAGTTAGACTGATGACTGGGTTGACAAATTAGTATTTTCTGAAAGATAATCAAAATGCTTCTAAGCTAAGCACTTACTTTACTGTACTGATATTAAAAAACTAAATATTGCTTTTGCCTGTCATTTAATACAGTGAAACAAAAACCTCCGCATTATAACCTCAACACAAAACTTGTTTCTCTCATTATGAATACGTTTTTTGGCTTCAACATCATCTATTATTTTTGTTGATAAATTCTTTTGTTTCTAGAATGCAAAAAGCATGAAGCTACCATCAAAGACTGAATATCCAATTCGACTGTTTTCTCTTAAATATATCTAAAATATAACAAAAGCACAGATGAAATATCTTTTGCCACTAGGTTGTAACTTACGGGCACCTTGACATGATACAACAAAACTATAGTTGTGAGCAAACAAGAGTGGAGAGGTCTGTACACTTTCAGATATATGTTTTTACATATACATGCCTGTGTGTGTGAGTATATATCTATATATAAATATATAGTCATATATAGATAATTAGGAACTCATTTTCTGAGAATATTGAGCATAATGCAACCCATTTAATTATTTTTATCTTTAATTTCTCAATACCTCAAACTGCATTATGAACCATAAACAAATTATGAACCATTCTTAGAGGTGATCCATCCTGTTCACTCTATGACACAAATGATTGTACAAAAATATCACCGGGCCATCCTCCTGAGGATTGTGACTTAAAAAGTATAACATTTTGTTAACCTTGAGAATCCTCAACAGAAAAACTACATATTGAACAGTTTTCTTCATAAATATAGCATCACGCTGAGCTCCGTGCAGATCAACGGTCTGGTGGGGCTCTCTGAATAACTTCTGAGATCTTCAGAATAAAAGAAGAACATTTGAAGGCTGGTATGCGCTGCCTGTATCAAGACTGGACATACTTTCCCAAGAGACACTTGCTGAAAGCAAAAAATGGGAACATGCAGGACCAGTCCTGAACTCAAGCCCACTTTCTGGGAGGACATTTGTTCCTACTTCCTTTTCTCCAAGGCTGAAGTCCTCTGCTTTATAATGCAAAAGCGTTTTTCTGAGTCCTGCCTCCACAAGCACTCCATAAACATAATTCAGGCACTCTTTTCTTGCTCTGGGGAGTGTTAGCATCCATCTCCGTACACAGCAACATGTAGATTCACTTCTGAGGATTTTCCTCCAGTTGGATTGTAACTCCACCATGTTTGTCTTTCCATCAGCCTTTCTCCCACATATATGTAAATATGTTCCCAAATCTTCGTTCGCGAAGCCTAGCCATGATGATGTCAATATGTTTTTATCCACCCCTAGCACAAGGTGAGAGGTTTGTTGTTCAATCATCAGCAAAGGGGCACAGGACTGCTCTGGCTCTGGCTCTGCCTTGTTGGGAGCTGGCTTTAGCTGTGGCAGCAGTTATCTCATGGCCACATGCCCACTGCTTCACTTTGGGAGCACCCAAACCAGGGGGCTGGCACACCTACAGAATCACTGTGTGACAAACAGCACCCCAGGGAAATGGGGCCTGGAGAGGCAGTGTGCAGCTCCCCAGCTTCACTTGGAAAGCAGGGAGAAGGCAAGCTGTGGTAAGACTTCACATAAAAATATCCCCAGCGAGAGCCAAGACTGAGAAGAAAAGGACCTCCACCATGAACATAAAACCACACACAATATTCAAGGTGAGGCTGCCCCAGTGCAGAGTGGAACAATCACCTCTCTCAACCAGCTGTTGAGATGATGCCCCCAGGACACTGTTGGCCCTCCTGGCTGCCAGCGTGACTCAACAGTCAACTTGCTGTCAATCAGGGCCCCCAGGTCCCTTTCTGTGGCACTACTTTCCAGCATCTCATTCCCCAGCCTGTACACACATCCAGGGTTGTTCCATCCCAGGTGCAGAAACCAGCACTTTCCCTTGTTGAACTTCATATGGTTGGTGATTGCCCAGCCCTCTAATTTATCAAGGTCTCTCTGCAGGCCCTTCCTGCCTTTGAGGGAGTCAACAGCTCTTCCCAATTTTGTGTTGTTGCTTAGTATATCTTCAAATTTTCTAGATTTTTACTAGATTTTCTCTCATTATCTGCTCTTCCTATTTGAACTGTAATTAAACAACATCCCTTTCTCTCACCTAAGAAAAATACTGCACTTAACCTGTGCTGCAGTCCCAAGCCCATGACTTCCAAAGGGGTTAGGTTTGAGAGAGTGGTATTCTTGCTTTTGTAACTTTAAAGGAAAAAAATATGTCAGAAAGAGAATATTTATATCAGGAGCAAATTTTGTTCAGTGATAAAAGAAGTGGAGTGAAGGATGTGGAACCCTCAAATCAATTTTGTTTTGCCTTCAAGAACAGAGAAGGTTATTGTTATTTGAACTACTGCACTGAAACTGATGTATATTGGCCATTGCAGTAAAAGACCAGGATGCAGCCTTGCAGACCTATACCCACACTTGCTCTTCTTTCTCTTTGAAAAAGGTTTGCAGAGCCTTAACAGCTCCACCTAATGGCCCCTTTCTTCCCTGTTCCTTTTGGATTCTCTGTGGGACCCGACATTCAGTGCTTGTTAGTGCACATCAGGTGTTGGTGAGTCAGGCCCCAGCTGAAGAAAGATGTAGAGTAGCTTTGGGCTTAAAATAGGGAGCACTCCTGGGATTCTGTGCCAGTAGTGTATATGTACACACACAAAGACAGAGGACTCATCCACACAGGTTCAGAGGCCCAGATATGTTTTCCACATGCCTAGTTCTGGAAACCACAAAATGAGCTGCTGGTGACAGCAGCTGGGTTCAAGTGCCCTCTCCTCACAGAGGTGCAGAGATGTACCTTGGATTACTTTTTCTTGGGTGTGCGTGATTCCCTTATGCTGCTTTTTCCGTTGGTTGAAACTCAGAAGTGCAATCAGAAGAGACACTTAAAGCACAGTCACCTGACACTATGGAGGACAGACAGGTTCTTTGGGAACCCCTGGCAGAATGATGAAAGCACCAGGGGTCAGGAGTAGGAGGTACGGGTGACAAACAGATTTGGGTACTCCTTAAAGTCAGCAAAATTTAGCTTGTAATAAAATGCTATATATGCAAACTCTCTGTAAATGATGATCACATAAGAGGAACTTTTTTCTTGTAATCCAAAAATACTATGACTCTAAAGTTTGTTCTAGCACATTCCTTAAGCACTCTCCAAAAGTAACGCCTTGGTAATTCCAGTGTAAAGCTCCATCACACAAACTTATATACTTCAATATATCCTGTCACAACCTTGCTGGATATATTCCCATGGATATTTCTCCCTGCAGAAAAATCATTTCTGTTTCATGAATGGTAACCATGGAAATGCCAGATGAGCTAAGGTTTCAGAAGCCAGACTTGTTTATCACACTTCACTTTCCTAAAGGATGTTTAATATAATGGATATAATAAACATCAAATACCTTAAATTGTTCAACCTTTTAGTTATAGATATTTGGCACACACCTAGTACTAAACCCAGACTGGACTGCCCTAGCTACAAGCTCGCAACAACAGCAGGATATAACTAAGGGCAAAGGATCTTCTTTGGTATCTGCTCTTTCCTGAATGCTTCAGCGGTGTGTTGGGCACATTTTGCTGTTGAATATGATGTATAAACATTATCTGCTATTTTTGCTAAAAGTGTCTGTGGTTAGCTATCTTTCCTGGCTGCTGCACTCAGATTTAGAACAATTATAGAGGGAAGAGGAAGGGCTTCCAGGATGAGGCTGAGAGGGAGAAATGCACAGAGGGGAGAGGCTCTGCTCAGAGCAGAAAACTGATACCAGCCACACTGCAGAGAAACCTCTGGGGGGAAAAAACCAAACCCTTAAGAGCCTAGAGGAATTGTATGGTATCTGTTCAATCCAGAAAAATCTCTGAATGCTGGTAGTGTACAAGCAGCAAGAAACAACTTACAGTATATGAATACAGAAGTCAGACTTGATTTTAGAACTTCAACCTTAATCTGCCTATACTCCAGCACTGCGACTTCCCAATTTCCAGAACTAACATGCTCTAATTACATAACCTTATTTCTAACAAAGTATATATTTAGGGAATAGAATACTCTCCTGCTGTTTGGTATGTTTGGTTTAAAGTGAGAGGAGAGTAGTTCAGTTCCAGCAGGAGGCTCAAGATTAAATCCCAGACTGAGTGGTGTTTCAGTATGTTATTTGAAGGAGGGTTGGTCTTTTTTTTTCCTTAGAATACAAATTAATTGGGAAAAAAGCAGATAATGTGAGTTTTGTAAATTACAGGTAGAAAAGTACAATACAGAATTTTTGTCTTTACCATTTTTCAAGTACAAATAGACAAATCCATTTTAAAATTGGTAAGAGTACTGACCTCATAATAAAACTGACGCAAATATTTTGGAAAGACAAATAAAAGAACCATGAACTTGGTGCATCTGCTACTGCATTTGCCTGTGAATATCATAGTGATATATTAGAGTTTGCTAAAATTCTTCCATTTTTCTGAGGTCAACAAATAAAGGAAGAAAGTCAAATACACATCGAGTGTTTTTCTGTCAGGAAAGACCTCCACAAGACATCTCAAAATGTTTATTGCCTACTGCAAAAAAGTCTGAGTGACTTGGGGAATTCCAGCACATTTTTCAACACTGACTCTTCAGCTGTGTGAATTCTCAACCAGCAGCAACAGCGATAATCTTCTTTGAATAAACCAACATGCATCTCCTTCAGGGTGTAGTTTCATATTAAACTTAATTCAATCTAACAGCAGGTGGAGGCCAGAGGGGGTAGACCTGCTTTCTCCCTGCTTTTCTGACTCTTTCCTTTTGTAAAATTTAGTAATTGTGCAACTCTGTAGTGACTCCCCTCAGTTTGCCGATCTGAGGGAAAACTCAGAGGTTTTCATGAGTTAGTTTTCCCTCCGAGCAGGGAACATTTAGTGTGACAAGTTGAACTCAGGAGACGAAGCAGAAGAAACACACAAAAAGAGATGTGAGCATGAGAGGACATTTGCTTCTTTCACTGGCAGTTGCTCATCGTAAGATGAACTCGTTCTCAGTCTGTATCTGTGGTACTTTTTCAGTCTAAAGCAGTAGAATGAATTTGAAATCAATCGATGAAATAAGGGCCCTACGGAATGTTGGTTCAGTTTGCAGAAAAGATACAGTGCATGCAAACTGGATTCCTTTGGCAGGAAACTTAGCTGAAAACATTGTTCCAGAGCTACACCAAATACTTGCTAAATATTCATATGATATCCAAAAGGCCCGTGAAAGGCTTAGGGGCTCAGAGATTCTTTAATATTACCCTGTAATGTGTGAGCTGACCAGGTGCTGCATTGTCCTCATTAAGATGAAAACCTTGATCTTTGAAGACTCAAAACAACCACTAGACTTTGGGGGTAGCAAACCAGACGTGCCTCTATTACAGAGAGCCAGTGCTAATTTATACATGGGAACAAAGCACTGAGCTTTCCACTCATTTGGATACCCACACCCTCAGACCCAAGATCATCACATGGAAGAGTCCTCAAGGATAGTGAACTTCCCAGTATTGCTGAAGCCTATAGAAGACCCTTGTGAAGAAACATTCAGAGTTGCATCTTTGGTCTGCTCCACACCCCACAGTGCACTTGGCAAATCTCTTCACTTCTGCTAAGGAATTAAGCAGAACAGGGTGGTGGTAACAGAGTTTACCAATAGTTCCCAAAACAGTGAAGTAACTGATCAGGTCGAGATCTGTCTAGGGGCCTGAGTCAAGAGGATCAGGAGATGAGGCTGGGGACAGGACTGAATACAAGCTGTAGTGCATGTCCCAGAGATCCATTCAAGGGACAACTTACCTATAATGTATATCCAAGCTCCACCCAGGTGACACAGCAATATGCAGGACTGAAGACAAAGCTACATACAATGGATATTCAATGCTCATCCAGGACAGACAACAGGTACATCTACAAAATGGCTCTGTACTCTTAGGACACTGCCATTTGGTCTTAGTGCCACATATTTCTGGCTGAAAGCTAGCCCATGGCATAGACAGGGAAAGTTTTCTAGAAAGCTGAGTATTGCTAGTGCACCATTCTGCAAATTTATCTTGCAGGTAAGGGAAAGAATACCCACACTGTTCTTGTATTTACTATTGGCCCCTGAATGCCTTACCAATACTATGTTGATGGCAGACAAAGAACACTGTCCTAGGTAAATTAAACTGCTCTGGAGAGGGTAATGAAATGGAAATGACATTAAAGATACCGGTGTATAGTAAGGTAATGTTGACACATTCATTTCAAGCATGACCTGTCTATATATTTATAGAGTAATATAAGCAAACTGAAAAGCAAGTTCTGTGTCACTGTCACTCTCACAGCCAGTCTGCAAGTGCAGTCATCTTGTACAAAGTTCAGAGAGAACAAATATATTGCCACTTACCTGCAACACTTGGTAAAACTGACAACACTATCTATCAGTGAAGTAGTATACATTTTCTGCAGGTAAAGCACTGAAATACATTCAGAAAGGCCTTCCAGGTCTAATTATTTCAGAGAACACTTAAATAGTCCCCATTAAATAATTCCTGGCCTTTTCATTTGACATAGCTCTTCTCCTTTAAAAGGTACTCTCTAGAAATGTCTGTCAAAGCCTTGTATTTACAGTCAATAGCTTCCATTGAAATGAGATCTTTCCTTAACACCACTTACATTTTATTACACAGCTATCCTGTGCACAAGGGAGTAATGACTTGTACCCTGCTATAGTACTGCAACTCTCACTGGTGTGTTATCATGACACAAGAGCAAGCATAAATTAAAAGTTTCAAGTGCAAAACAGATTAAAACAATGAAAAACTCATATGTAGAATAAGAACCAAAAGGAACAGTTGGTGTTCTTAGCAGAGCTTGATGCCAGGAGAGATTTTATTGCTTTTGTGATGATAAACACCAGTTTAACTCAAGAGCAGTTGCAGAGGCCCACAAACCCACAGAAACAAAGGGTGTATCAGAGCCTGTTGACTCAGGAGTGTTTCCTGACACTTGAGGGTGACTCCAGTCAGACTACTGGTTACAGTGAGATATGAGTGTGCACTATGACCCCACACACTTTGTCTTTCACTTGAAAGGAACTTGGCCGAACAGAGCATGATGGAGCTCCAGCCAGACACTCAGAACTCGATGTCTTGACAACTGGTGGCCCAAGGCAATGAAACACAATGACCCTGCAAGGCACATCCAGCCAGTCACTACAGAAACCTTTCAGTTGTCTCTACTCCCCAAATTATATCAGTGTGCAGCATTCAATGAGTCTCAGTGTGTTCAGACTCTGCCAGGTATAAACTTAATTTTCTATCTAAACTGTCACATGACTGAGTATTTCAAGAACAGAGTATGCTCAAAGTCTATACTCAAAATACTAGTAATTAAAATCAAGGAGTTCCATATGTATAATATTTTATTATAATCCCTTAGATAAAAAAATAAAATTAGACTGCATTTTTTAATACAAGTGGAACAAGTATCAAAGTGTCAGACTTTTGAATGCAATGAGCACTATCTTTAATAGTTATAAATTATATGGAACACTTGAGCATTTAGGTTTTTCTAGTTACAACATGTTGAAAATCTCAGAGAAAATCTGAAAACCACTGAAGGATTTACAATGAACTTTTAAAGAATCACCTAGTATTATTTTTATTAATTGAAAACAAATTTGATTCCAGGAAAAAAAAGAAAAAATATACTACTTATATAAAATGTATTTTCTGTAGTAATTATTTCATAGTTTACAAATTCGGCTGAAATATTAAAACACTCGTATGCTGCAACATTGAAACAAATTTAACTTGAGCAGTAAGAAATTTCTTTTCTAATAGTAATATTTTGAAATGCCTATGGTTGACACAACCTCTAATAATGCGGTGAGCTTGTTTAAACTTCTTTAAAAAAATACATAGGGAAAATAATCAGCACTATTTAAAAGACCCAGTGCAGTCAAACCTGGCATTTGAATGCATTTTGAACAGAATATAAAAGGTAAGAAATGCCATTTTAGATACTACATTTCCTGTAAGAGACTGTTTGTCCTCATGTATTTGAATCTTTTTTTCTTAATGTTAATAGCTTTGCCCCATGATGCTACCAAAAGGCCATCAAGATGGCAGTGGAAAAGATAAGAAAAGTCACACTGACTGTGCACAGTGTCCTGTGAAATAAGTAAAGAAACTTTATTCCACATTCACTGCTCCTTCCTTCTCTCACCATTTCTGTCATTGCAAGCTTTCTGCTCAAAGAGAACTGGTCAAGCTTTTCTAAGCAGTAGTTCATGGTGAATCTTTCCCATCAGGCTTCATGCTATCACATTGCAAACCCACAGACCTAAAAAGATCCTAGTTTTAGAAAGTCTCCAACTTCAAAATAAAGGAGGTATCACAGTGTGACAATCTTGGCAGAGCACTGATGCCGCAGAAGAGAATGGCTGCCTTGGCAGAACTGAATGCTTCATTCAGCCTCTGTCCTTCCTCCATGCAAATAAAGCTTGCTGCTTTTTTTCTTCCCTGCCCCCCGCCCCCCAATCCACTGCATGTGGGAATAAAAGGACTAAAAGAAGCAAATCAACTTATCTCCATGAGGTACAGCATGTGGGTCCCATAGTTTTATAAAGAATCATGACAATTCAACAGAGAACTCTTCAACATTTATCTCTGTGCAAACTGTGTTACAAAAAGCAAATAAGATTTCTGCTTGGACCATAAAAATGGACCATTAGAAAATGACCCTTAACTTTTGCCTTGATGCTCTTTAAAATCTTATTCCTACAGATTTTCAAGGGTCTGAAGTTCCACAAAAGAGAACTTGCAATTTAATAGAGACAGTTTAAATTTATATTTGATTGTACTGGACATTTCAAAGCTGCCATGTTCTCTCACAATTCCATCTTACAAGAAGGACCAATGTCAACCCAATGCTGTAAGGTGGGTTTGTTGGTTTTTTTTATATTAATCTATAACCATGGCATAGTAAGTGAAAGTAAATATTGTCAAGCTTGTGAAAATCAATATAGAAGCTGACCTACATAATGTACTTTTCACCATGCATTTAGTATCTCTACTTTTACTCCCATAGTTCTTTACCATAAGAATGATGCAACATCTAAATAGGCAAAATCAGAGGTCATTTTCTAAACTCTTTACCCAAGCAAGACCATTGAAATTAATGAGAAGTCCCTGAACTGAAGACCAGCTGAAAGATTTGTATCTTCCATTAAAAGGCTTCCACCATCCTGCTTACAAGTCACACTGCATGGTATTCCTCTTGGAGATCTGGCTGCAGTAAAATTAAACATCAGTCAAAACGCTTTTAATGGATTAATTTTTTAATAGATTACTTGCAAACTTCAGTGAGATTGCTGCAATACTTTTGGACTGAGCAATTCAAAGGAACCCAAGGCAGGAAGGCAAGCACATGTGATTGACAAGCAATAAAATGTTAGCTGCAGTAAGCACATGTGTTTGCATGAAATATTTTATTTATAGCTACCATCAAGACATGTAGCATTTCTGACAGACCTTCACAGAAGTACTTTATTCACTCAGACTCCGAGTATCTATGAAAACATTACCATTATTTTCCAAACTACACTAATTGTTGTCTTGTAGCCACAGATTCTGACCTGGGAACCTTTACTGAATGGATTACATTAGCAGAACATACAGGAGACTATTATTGTGATGAAGTGGTGAAAAAACTTAAGGACTCTGAGGGACTGATTATTCCTGCAGAAGCGAAGAATGAGATACCTCCAAAAGAAAAAGATGTAGAGGGATTCTGCTTTTGCTGAACAAAGTAGATTGAAAAGCCCCATCTCTCCTCCTGTATCAGCTGAGAATCACATATGACCAACACAGAAAAAAAACCCTCTGTTGTTTTTGACACACCTTATTTTTTTTCAGAGTGGGTTAATTGGTAAGGAATTGCAGTTATTAAGACTTCAGGAACCCTGGATTTTGAAACTCATGAATATGATATTATTCCAGAAAAAATAATTATTTACCTCATCAGACATTCCAGAGTGGCAAAACCATTGAATCATACGGAACCGATCACTGTTCATCAGACCTACACCTTTCTAGTGCCAATAAAAGAGAAGAGGTGGGAGAGGAGAAAAGTCTATATACATGACAAGAAGCTAAATCAGAACTGAAATGTTAAGAAAACACAGAAGCACCTGAAAACATTAGATTTCAAAAAGTACAAAAATTGTATTAAAATATTCTTGTAGTTTCATTAAATATCTAATTCTATATTTCACAAGCTAAATTCAAGCCATTGAACTCTGAGCAGTAACAAGTAACATCGAAACAACTTATTCCTGAGTATAATTTGAACCAAAAAGCAAAATAAACCTTTAAAATCCTATCTTAATAATTGGATTAGATTAAGACTATTTAATAGTATTAGTGCTTAGTATCACTTAATATAGCTTTAAATTATAACAGGATAGAGTAAAAAAAATTAAAATCCAATAAAATTGTACCCCAGGCTGGCCACACTTTTAACTAATGATGTGCTACTCTCAAACACTCAGTAAATGCAGTAGTGTTTGTCACTAAAGTCAGCATTACTGCAAAAAACTGTACATTAGTCACAATACCTTCCTAAATGACTAGGCACAATTGTATATCTTCACTATGTGTATCCTGCATTATTTTGAACTAAATAAAAGTAATTCATAACCCACATTTTCAGTAAATGCCTTAAAAAAAATCAAAACCTGGCAAGAGTTATATTATGCATAGTAACAGGGTTTTCTTTAACTTTCACTTATCAAGGGATAGAAATCATGCTTATTTAAGCATAGATGTTAGGAGGTTCCTGTCACAGATTCTTCTGATAACATGAACAAGGCATTTACTGTAACTACATCAATATTCCTTTCTGGTTTTGGGGCTTTTTTTCTAAGCTGAATATAAACTGTCATCTAAATTCATTGCAAAGGAATAATGTAGTACCAGTGCCTTGTTACAAAACCAGAGATTAATCTTGAAACAGTTGTGTATTCCCAGGCCACTAAAATAAATCCATTTAGAGGCATTAACAGACTTCATTTTAGTTTTAGTTTGTTCCTTTCTCTGCTATACAAACCAGAAAAGAAAAAAAGCCAAATTATTTAACTGGAAACCTTCATAAGAAATAAAGGCATGGAAATTATTTTTTAATTATTTTTTTTTTTCATTACATGATGCTAAGACTAAGAATTATTAATTTACTAGTAAAGATTGTGGTAGCAAGGTTTACATGGATTTAAAAACCAGTTCAGAAACAGAACAAAAATCGGTTGTAGTACAGAGTCTTACACTGGTAAAGATGGTAACACACAACATTCTCCTATTTCCAAAACTTCTGATAAGAGCCAAAAATAAAGACTCAAGAAAGGTGAAGGTCTTGAAAAGTCTTTATCTTCAGATGTAAATACATTGCAGTCTTAATTACAGCACTAACTGAAAACACTGGGAGAAGTTGAGAGGAAAGGAAGGGGGGGAAGAGATGGCTGAGAGATGAAGACCCATTAATAAATGTACTGCTCTTTCAATACCTAACTTGAAGTAATTTTTACATCTTAGATAAAAAGTTGGGAAACATAACTGCTACTACAGAAACTGTTTCAGACTGACTCCTGTAATTTACTGCACAAATTACATGTCCTTTTTCAAGAGCACATTTAAAAACACCGTTAGACATTGATAAGCTCCATCTCTTTTGGACAGTTTCTCCAACAGAATTTACATGGACCACGGCCATGCTTATGGCCTGATACTTACATATCCCTTGGAAGCAGAATGCAGGATTTTGTGATGCAATACATTTAGCAGACTAAGAAGGAAACTGGAGATGATGATTACTTTGAATTATTAGTAGGGTTTTCAGTTCTCAGCAGTAACTCGCAATAGTTATTACCTCCTAACAGCTACATTTATCAATTTATATTTAATACATTTCATTGACAAATTATTTGGCCATGAACTTCCAAAGATCTACCAGAGCTTTCTGTGAGTCAACTAGAAAGGGGAAAATTGCATAGCTGAACTACAGCCCTGATTATTACTGGATGGGTCCTATGTGTGCAATAAAGAAAATTCTTGTAACATTCTATATCTACTAGTCTACTGTTCTGACTAAAAGTGGCTCCATATAGACTAATGCTGCCACATCAAAGCTGTTGAAATGCTGCTATTGTATTAGGCTGAAGTGGTTGAAATGGGTCTAGATTTAAATACTACTTACAAATTGGTTTTTAGAATAAACAAATTTCTTCACGAGTAACATAAAAGTGAAAAGCAAAGGCATTGTACCACACAACTATTTAATCTTGATCTAGTTGTTTCAAAGTAAAAGAGCAAATATAAATGCAACACTTGTACTATGTTTTCCTTCTCTGTACCTGGGGAATTAGGGTATATTGCTCTATAGAGAGTGAAGAAGTAGAGAGCTGGTGTGTAAAATACTTTGGGTTGGTTTTGGGTTTTTTTTTCATCTTTTTGTTAGTACAAACAAGCAGTGTAGAGAACAAGGCAAAAATAGAAGGGGTAAAGGAAAGCTAGAAGGAGGAGGCAGAGTATTTATTCACAATTAGCAAGAGTTGAGAGTACACGTGCTATGAGCTGAGAGCATGAGGGATTTAAAAGACCCTTCAAGTTTAACATATTAAAATCTATAAAATGTTCCTTAACTGCTGACATGGCAACGTGCCTAGACAGCATCTAACATTAGGCATTCCAAGTATGCTGCTATCCATTTCTGAAATGCCTGTGGAAACAGAACTGTGCTCATTAACGCCATCCCTGCAATTCAAGTAAATATACCAGTAATATTTCCTGCGTGGTCCTGATATTTGAAAAACTCGAGTGTCATTGAAGGCACAGTTCAGTGTCCACTACAGAATGACCACAGTTGTAGCAGCACTATCAAGATGTTCACATCAGTCCTCAGAAGAAGTATGTAGACAATACAAAGGGTAATCAAGACCAATTTTTGTGCAAATTATCATATATGACCAAAGCGAGATGACCTAATTAAGAGCAACAGAACAATCAATTTCTAAAGTAAGGAAAAAAAAGAACAGGAAAAAAACCCAATTTTTTTTCAAAGTGAATTGATAAGTTTTAAATTCCTGTACTAAACACTGAAGCTAAATAAAACAAAATTGATCTTATTTTATCAAGACACAGAATCCACTTTACTGGGACTGCAGAAATTACTACTGTTGAGTGGAGTATATTTTTGAAAGCTATGACTACTGCTAAGACCGTAACTTCCACCAATGCATTTTTATTTAAAACCAGTTTCTTAAGATTGCTTTGGAAAACAACTATGCTTTTATTACCAACCAAAGCCAGCTTAATAGAAAAACAAATCAGTCATTTGATAGGGACAGATAAACTAGCCCGGATGTGGCTATGGCAGGGAGCCCCAGCAACTGTCCCTGTATCTGCACTTGGTGAAAGGTGAGCAGGACTTTTCAAAGCAAGGAAGTGCTGAGGGCAGGAGGTAACAGCTTTATTTTGGCAAACTGCACAGCATTTAGTGAGTTAGGTGGAATATAAATTTAGGTAGTGAAGAAGAAAGGTATCAAAAGAGAGGACACTCAAGAGAGAAGTCAAGGTCACCTAGACAAGGTCAGATGGTGAGAAGCAGAGGGTAGGGGTGATGAAGGGAGAGAAAGTATTATGTCTGACTGCAGTAGTTCTTTGAAATATTTCTTTGAAACTCGACATAAAATTGGTTTCCTCAAGAAGAGCAACAAGATTGGCTTTGTCTTCACCCATAAAAAAAAAAAAAAGAAAAATGTCTGCAGTTTTGGGAAGGCTTCAGCTGGCTGCATTTTGACTTACTCCTTGCAGAAAGGCATTGTTACACAACTTCTATGTCATGCCCATTTCATTTCTAAACTGCCCGGGGGATAAATCATGTTTGTGTGGAGGGACAGTTGTTTACAGGACCAATTGAGTTTCATAACTTGCAAAATGTGCATCAGAAAAAGAACTATCTGCTTATAATAGCTGAAGGCAATCCAATGGAATTGTACCTACATCTGCTGCCTAATGCTGCTGTTGTAAGGATTCATTTGCATCCCTGTCAGGCATTCTCTGCTTCCAGTTTCTCTGTACAGCCTTTCAGATATGCAGGGGCCTAATAACCAGAGCAGAAACCGGCACACAGATGTGGTGACTGCTCATAGCAGCAAATGAAGCCAGTAAGATCTCTCCAGCAATTACTCTGGATTTCTCAGATGGAGTAGCCAGGATAAATGGGTATCTTCAACTTTCGCCTTTGCTTCTCAGTTGTAAGGAAAGAACATAGTTCCCTCACTGCTCTGCCTTATCTGCCTATCCTGCTCTTGTCTAGACTCTGCTTGTTTCATTTTCCTCATCCTGCTTAATCCCACTCTTCACATCTCAGAGTCTCCTACTTTGACTAATCTTCACTTTAGAGACTGAATCTGAGATCTACCAGATGACACATCCACATTTTCAACAAAATCCTCTCCGACTTCCTCCCCACACATGCGTTAACTGGGATGTTAAATGCACCTGGAGATTTGTTTCTTGACCTCTTGTCACTGGACTCGAAGGATCCTTCTTCACCCTGACCACATGGAGGGAAGGATGGAGAATGCTCTTGAAGGGATTTCCCTCCCAGCTCCAGTATTCAGCCCCATCATACACCAAATTAGGTAGAAGCCAAAAAGCATTATGAGAAAATACCAATTTATGTCTATGCTAAGGCAGGTTTAATTGCTCTGTTAACAGCAATGTCTTTTGGTGCAAATTTGTAACAAAAAGAAAGATGATGATTAGTTGAAATTCCCTTCAAAACCTCCCTATGTGAAAAGGAAATACTCAACCTGGAAAGTGGAGCTTCTCAAAATAAGGAACAACTGAAATCTTGCTTTAACACAAACCAGCAGGCAACTTGAAGGACAGACACACACCCCTTTGGTCTCTGTTCATGATTTCTCAGATCTGACTCCTTGAAGAACCTTGGATACCTGACTTGTGTTTCAGTGTTTGATGACATTTGCCTGCGATCATTAAATACTGGCACCATGTTACAGGGTTTTTTAATGAGTCATAAACTAGATACTTCTAAGATAACACAAAACATTATTTAGTACCTTTGACCCACAAGCCCCAAGCACTGAAAATGAACTTTCCTGGAGAAGTTTTATCAAACTTGCTTGCAAACACCCTAAATTCAAGAACTTTCTAATAATAAGGTGCTTTCCTTCAGTATATCCTCAATTTTTTCTTCCTGAAAACCTATCCAAAAATATTTCAACATCTAAAAAGTAAGGATGGGGAGAAAAAGAATGTTGCTAAATCACTAAAGCAGAGGCCAGCAAGGTATCATAAAAAGGAGAGCTAGAAGGGCTGCAGAGAAATAAACTTGTCACTTGTCCCCCATTCTTGATAGATATTCTACATGTCCTTAAGTTTTAAATGCTAGTTTTTATTATTGTCTCCTTAGGCAATCTATTACAGTGCTTATCCATCCTTAATGGTAAAGTGAATTGCCTTGATTTTTCAACAAACAGCTTGTGAACAGTAGTCTGAACATAGAATCCCACTTTGTAAGACATAACTGAGTTTTACACAATAACAACAAGTGTCAGATTTGCAAAACACATACTTAATTTGTGAACACAAGATTTGGAAGGTTTTCAAGTATCTTTGCAATATATCAACCATGCACTAAGGTAGAGAAAACACTTTTAAGTACTGTCTTCAGTGGCTCACATATCAGTAAATGTTGGCACGTAAAGTATCTGCATTTTCTGTTGTCGTTTTGCTTTTTTGGTGTTTTACTTTTTTTCTCTTGCCTTTATTATTCCTGTATTTCCTGCATTAGTAAAACAGAGGACATAATGAAAGATGAACTAGCTAAGAGAGAATTCTAAGTGACCAATGGCAGCCCCATATAAGGCTTTCAGACTATAAGACCCTTCCTTAGGGCACTAGGGAGAAAAAATATCCATATTCCTACTGTCATATCTTCTCTGCAGCTACTTTGATGAGATCAAAATAAAAAGTAATGCTTTAATCTCATTAACATGCCAGTGTTATGAGTTTGGCACAGCTGAAAATTACTGTGTTAATGTGCTACACGGAGGTGACATCTCAGGAGGGTATTTGGCAAACTGAAGAGGAAGAACATCTGTGGAAGGGGTGTTTTAAAAGTCTTGGAGTTTGTGCCTTCAGAAACATACCTATCTGAGAATGATATGACCTATACTACCACTGTAAAAGATGTGGATGTACTGTAAAAAGCAAAATTATACCAAACCTCATTGCTTGGACATATGCTGGAGACCTGCCTTTCAGCAGCAGAAGCTTATCTGCTCCAAAACCATGAAATCAGTTATAGTCTGTGGAGGATCAACAGGACTAATCTGATGTGCTTCATTGTGGAGAACCAGCACAAATACGCCACAAATAGTCCAGTAAAGGAAACACAAAAAAACACCAAAAAATTGTATGACCTGCCATTTAATTTCATTTTCATGCTTTTGTACCAACTTCTTATCTCAGTATTTTTTAAACCATTTCCCTTAATACTGGATATACAACAGAGTAAGTACAGATAGGCTCAAACTAAATCTTAGATCAGGTTGTACTGAATGACCAGATCACTAGCCTGACATTTTAATCCAATAAACTGTCATTCTGCAGAACATAATTAAGTAGTTACATTATGAATTGTACCAACTGTTCCAATCAATATTTATTTCCTATAATGAACATTTTCTTCAATTCTTCCCCTTTTGGTAGTGGTGTCAAACTAATTTATTGACAGCATTTAATAGGATATAGAGTTCATCACCTCTCAGGTTACCTCCCATAACCAAAAGATCAAGGCATACCAAATATAAAGTGATGCTCAAGTACTGAAAATACTAAGCTCAGTTTTACCCTGAGTTCTAAAACATTTTCTCTGACCCAAACACTCTTACATGTGGTGGTACACACAACACCAAGAACGTCAACTCTATTGATGTCAAACTGGAAGAGGAAGTCAGGCTTGGTTATCACAACAAGCAGAATCTGCCCATTGTACTTTTGGACAACTTATAGTATCCCACAAAATTCTGATTTCCAAGATATAGAAATCATAGAATCATAGAATCGATTGGGTTGAAAAAGACCTCCGAGATCATCAAGTCCAACCCTTGGTCCAACTCCAGTCCATTTACTAGATCATGGCACTCAGTGCCACGTCCAATCAGTTTAAAAACCTCCAGGGATGGTGAATCCACCACCTCTCTGGGCAGCCCATTCCAATGCCTGATTACTCTCTCTGGAAAGAATTTTTTCTGATCTCCAACTTAAATTTCCCCTGGCAGAGCTTGAGCCTGTGCCCCCTTGTCTTATTGCTGAGTGCCTGGGAGAAGAGACCAACCCCCACCTGGCTAGAACTTCCCTTCAGGTAGTTCTAGACAGTGATGAGGTCACCTCTGAGCCTCCTCTTCCCCAGGCTAAACAACCCCAGCTCCCTCAGCCTCTCCGCATAGGACCTGTGCTCCAGTCCCTTCACCAGCCTTGTTGCTCTTCTCTGGACTCACTCCAGCACCTCAATATCTTTCCTGAACTGAGGGGCCCAGAACTGAACACAGTACTCAAGGTATGGTCTCACCCACACAGAGTACAGGGGGAGGGTCACTGCCCTGGTCCTGCTGGCCACGCTATTTTTGATACAGGTCAGGATCCCATTGGCCTTCTTGGTCAATCATAGAATATGCTGATTTGAAAGAGACTCATCAGAATCATCGAGTCCAGCTCTTGGCCCTGCACAGGATACCTCAAGAATCACACCATGTGCCTGAGAGTATTGTCCAAATGCCCCTTCAACTCAGTCTTGGTGCTGTGACCACTGTCCTGAAGAGCCTTTTCCAGTGCCCTGATATCCAACCTAAACCTCCCCTGACTCAGGTGCATGCTGTTTCCTTGAGTTCTGTCACTGTCACAAGAGTGAAGAGATCAGTACCTGCCCCTTCACTTTCCCTTGTGAGAAGTGCCTAAATGCTGTGTGTGGCCATGTAAATCATTAGCCTGATTATCAGAAGTGCCGAGTTCCAGCTTTTACCTACACAGACACACATCAGGACAGTGACTGTCATCTATCAGCTTCCAACCCCAGCAACTCAGCACTGAGAAAGGCACCAGCAATTTTTGCGGTAGCTAAATTCATTGTTGTAGAAGATGAATGGTATGGAGAGAATCCCTAAATAACTCAGCTAAGCTATAGGCTGAAAACTGACATGGAAAAAACAAAAAAACCCACAAAACCCAAACAGCCCCTCCTGCCAAAAACCCCAAAGCAAACTAAATTTATTAAAGTGTTGAAGCATTCAAACCAAATTTTTCATTCTTATAGTCTGACAAAAGCTGCTTTAGTTTCTTTTCTTCAGAGATCATCTACATGAACCCTTTAACGATTCTGAATGTAAGAAAAATATCATGTTCTCAACTCTTTTTAAGAAAATCTCTTTTTTTTCTGGTGGTGGTGTTTTTTAAAGGTATTTTTTGGAATGTATGCCTTCTAGATACAGCAAATCACTCAAATAATGCAAACACTTCAATGAAAACATCCTGGCATAACGACTCTAGCACATTTTTCCACCCTTTGGTTCTAATTGAATGTTTCCTTCCAGCCAATTTCTTTCTCATGCTGACTTAACAGCATTATAAACCAAAACTGGGTTTCACAGTAAAGAGTTGTAGGGATTTTTTAACTTGTACTACCTTCAAACATACAACATAATTTTACCAGGATATTCTGTTTTGCCACAAGCCCAATCACACATGATAAGCTTTATCCAAGATCTGGAAATAAATCAAGTAGTAGCACGCTTAACACTGACAAAACTCTCCTCTGGAGAGGAGCAATCTTTGTGTCTTTCTGAAGGGTTCCACCCGACCTGGTCACTTGGAGCAACACAAAATCACTGCGAGATAAAGGCGGTGGGGGTGGAAACCATCATAAAATGTTGCCTTACCACAGCTAATTATTCAGACCTGTAAATTGGTTGGGGTGTTTTCAGTAACTTATGTTTTTAAAAACATGCATGCTTTTACTGCCATTTTTCATTTTATTTCAGATGAACTTTTTTATTAATTCCATTGACTAAAGTTCATCCAAGCATGACCTGTTAAGCTTTGCAGAATCCACAATGATCAGCAATGGTACATGAGAAAACTAAAAGCTTGCTGAGTTTCTCAACTAGTAAGCAAACACACACTGCAGAATGAGGTGAATTTTGAGCTACAGCATTTGCTGTCATAAGTTTAGTAAAATCTTCTCCACCCACTGGTGAAATTCCCATCTTCCTAAAGAACATCACTTTTAAAAATCCTTTTAAAAATAGCCATGCTACTGGCTTATGTATAAAAAAGTAAGTACAAAAAAACTACACTTGCCATTTTCATAGATAATGATAAAATACTGATCCTTGTTAATTCTGCTCTGAACTAATTGTTGGCCTTTTTCTTTCCCTTTTTAAAAGTTAACTTTCTAATTTATAATTAATTAAAAGGATGTTTTAATTTTTGTTTCAGAGTTAGAAACCTCCCAGCAGCCCTTGAAACATCACTGTAATCAAATTGACGTGAACAAGTTTAATGCACTTAACTGATATCTTGAGTAGATAAAGAACCACAATGCAGGCAAAACAGTTTTCTAATAATGGCAGTGTATAAATCTTACTTCAAATTTGCATTATCTTCTACATAAGACTATTGATCAAAGCCTTTGCATACAAACCCAAACCTGTTCTGTACTCATAACATGACAGGAACATAGTTTTTTCTTTTGGCTCATATTTTGCTCTAGAATCCAGACTACCCATGTATTTTTCAACTTTAATACCTACATTCATATTTTAATACCTACATCCATGGACAAAAGCAAACACATTCACTAGTTTGGATAATGGAGGGGTTTTTTTCTGAAACACTTGAATAGAATTATAGAATACCCTGAGTTCAAACCCACAAAGACAATCGAAGGCCAACTTCTGGCCCTACATAGGACAGCCCCAAGAATCACACCATGTGTCTGAGAACATTGTCCAAACGCTTCTCACACTCTGGAAGGCTCAGTGCTGTGACCATTTCCCTGGGGAACCTGTAATTTGTAGCAAAAAAACCCAAACCCAAAAAACCCCATAAACCCAACAAACAAAAACCAAACAAACAAAAACCTCACAAAACCCCCAAAACAATGAAACAAACCATACAACTATTTTCCTAGGATTTATGAGGTAATAATAATAAAAAGCACAGGAAAACTTAGGTGGGAAGGGAAAATTCTTCTTACTTTCACCAATGGAAACTCTAGAACCTGTCACTGCAAACTATGTCAGTGTTTAACCAAAGTCATGGTGAAAAATATTTTCTTTACACATAATCAGAATTTTCCATGTTCCAACTTGCATCCATCACCTTTCATTCTACCCCAATGCACCTCTGAGAAGAGGATGTCTTCTCGACATCCTCCCTTTACCTGGCTGTAATCAATAAAAAAGACCCTTCCCAACCCTTCTCTTCTTAATGGTTAAACCCCCTGCCCCCTCACTCTTTTCATACTCTGTGTGCTCTCTCACCCTCTGCCTTCTTGGCAACCTTGCACAGAACCTGCTTCAACATGCAGGTCTTTCCTGTCCTGTGGAGACCCAAACAGAGACAAATCACTTGCCACCTGTAAAACAAAGAAACTTCAGCATGTTTCTTCAGGCACTCATACACAAATGTCAGTCCGTTCAAGAGACTTTCAAGAACGAATGACAACTCATTTCTACCAGTTTCAGTGAGGAGTTGAAATTCAGTTGCTAAAAAAGCCTGTTCTCTGACTGTTGGAGGAAACCCGGGGTTTATACAATGGCAAAAATACTACAAGAGATGGATAGATGAGGACGCCGAAGTCCAGGAACCCGGCGCCCTGAATATGGAAGATGTGCGAGAGATTTATAAGGATTCTAATAAGTTCACACCCTATATTGATGTTTCCCCAGTTTGAATGTTATACACCCCAACATGTCTACCCTAGTCATTTTCCCTTAGTCATCCCTACCCAGGTTTCTTCTTCCCACAAATCCCTAGGGCATTTTCCCGCCAACTTGTCTCTGATTGGTCTCAGTTTGGTGCAGTGCACCAGTTTCCTTATATGGTTATGTTTGAACCCTGTTCTCCCATTGGTTCTTTCCCTGCTCCTCCCCTCATCCCGCCTCTTGGTTTGCATACACCCAGTGAGGTGCGTTGCTCCTCCCATTTCTCCGCCCAAGTTCTAGAAAGTCCCATGCTACCCTTTATTAGCCGGTGCACCCTAATAAACTTGCTTCTCCTCGTGGACTCTCGGCTTGTGTGGACTCCTTCTGTCGGGGGTGGTCACCAGACTGAGAGCGGGAGGAGCCGCCCTAAGCTTCCAAGGAACCTGATCCTAGGGAGCCCTTTGAGCTGCCTTCCTAGCCTGGCTCCTGGAAGCAGGAATCCTTCCACTGCATCAGTGGACCATTTACCATCCACTGATATCTGACCAGTTTGCAAACTCTATGTTCAAAGAAAAAGAGTAGGCTAGGCTTGAGCTACATTCCTGAGTTTGAACACCAAGGCTCCATCACAAAAATTAAAAAAAGGCAAGCAAACAATCTAAGTGCTCACATAAAACTACTAAAGAATATGAAACAGAAACTTACTTTAAAGCTTTAAGGATTTACTAAGAAGTGAGTGTAATTCTTTAATAGGTACTTAAAATTTTCGGGCACTGAAGATCTCGAAAGATATGCTGGGATTTACTTGCTCCCCATACTAAAGTGACTGACAGACAGACACATCTGGCCCAGAAGGAATACACACCTCAGCCAGAGGAATGGAGCAGTATAGAACATGACTTGGCTCCTTATGGAACGCCTGATGAAATTTTAATACTCAGCAGGGTGACTAATGAACTGCTCCGTTTGCCAACAGGGAAACACTGTGGAAGGGAAGAGTTGTCCTACTTCATGGCCTAAGCATTTTATTCAGCTTTATCAGAAGCCACTGATTCTGCCTTTGTTCAGAGCCAAGAACCTGTTTCTGAAAAGAATGGACTCAAGTCCTTTTAAGTACAATTCCTAGTGAATGTAGTCCCCAGTCCTCAAAAAAAAAATATTACAGATCAAGGATATGTCAAAGAATAAAATGGAAAAGAAACATTCTCCAATTTGGATGAGCACTGGAAAGTCAGCACAGGAGTCAGACAGATAGGGGACTTCACTTAATGTTTGTGTTAGTTCTAACGATTTAGAACTTTTAGGACAGAAAATTGCTCACTTAATATGTACTGGATAAACAACAACCAAACACAAACACTATTAGATTATTATTAATTTTCTTTTTATATCACTTGCCAAGTCTAAAGGTCAGTTACCTAACTGTAAGCTTGCAATGCTTTCTTCTAAACAACAGTATTTTAAGTATTTCTTAAAATGTTTTCAGTTAAAACATTAAAAATTGCCTGCTCATATGTCAAAGATTTGCATGAAATCTCCTCCATTACTCTAGGTACTAGTTATTCCACAGACAGATTAGTAGCCAAATTATTAAAATTCTTGAATAACTGGAGTGTCAGAACTCACTCAGAATTAGCTGAGTGACCTTGGTATCACCAATAACTCAAAAATACAGCTTTATCAATACGGAAAATGTTCACCCAGAAAATATTTCCTTCCCAGCAAGGAATTTCCCAGCCTCTGTATCACTGCCTGGAATAATGCCACACTAGCAGCATTATTAAAACATAGCTCTGTATTACTTAAACATAGTTCAAACATAGCTTTCCTGAAATGCAGTCATACCATACATAAAAATTAAAGTCCTCAGAGAACAAGCTTGACACACAAATATAGTACTGTACTGCATTGCCAAATATTACCTATTCTGTGCTTAAATAATTGTAAGTAATATAGTTTCTCTAATGCTAACAAGTCTAGATGGTGAGAAAGATTATATAAAATAAGACTTTATCTTAAGGGGTTCTCACCTGATTTATTAGGAATGCTTATATTAAAGTCAACTTCATGTACAGCTTCTGCTGAATTAATAAAAGATTTTTCTGACTTCTGCAACTTTAATTGAATTTACATTCAGCATTTTTGTTACATCTTTGGCATTCTACTGAATAATTATTTCCTACTTATCATGGAAAACAATAATTTATTTGATTGAAGCATTGTTTGAATTGCTTGAACTGAGAGACAATTTCTTCCAGTAGTGATCGATACTTTTTCTATTTTTTCTATTATCATACAAAATTTGGCACTAAGTTTGGTATGCTATACTTAATATTACATATTTAAGAGATATCAGATTTCATAATTCCACTGGCAAAAAAAAGAACACATGCCTATACAACATAATTTTTTCTTGCTCCTTAAAACTCAAGGAACATCACCTTTCATTTACTAGAATCACTGAGAAAACACAAACACAGTACAAAGAAGCTCAAAAATGCAAAGTCTCACTAATCTGACCAACAGATCAGTTACTTTTTGTTACAATTTCTTTAAACTTACCATTCTCCAAATAACGTACAGAATAATTTCTTTAATTGAAGAAAACCAATGCTTAAAAAAAGAGTGAAATGTATCTTCTCCTTACATTTTGATGTGAGGTCACCTGCTTTAAGTAATTTACTCTAAACCTTCTAATACCTTGAATTATGAAGTTATGATTAAACAGGTTCACCAAATTTATCAATACATCTCTGCCAATATGAAGCTAAAAAGCTTTGGTGGAAATGACAGCTGTATTGGTGGCAGACACAGCAGTTCTGCTGATAATCCATTCAGTCTGCAACAAATCAATGAATTCCAAAGATGACGACTATTTTGTTGATGGACAAGCAAGATACAAAATCACACGAAATTTTCTTTTTACAAAGCAGGTCAAAATGCAAATTTTCAAACTCTACTAAAATCTCATGCTCCCTGGTGTATACTATTTTATTTTTTTTACAAAGAGATTATCAAACTTGTTCTTGGTGGTAATTTGTAACAACAACAAAATTTCCTAAAGATGTGAACAATTGGTACATTACCTAATGCTGCTCATGCTTCCAGTTTCCGAGCCAAGCTTACATCTCTCCAGCTGGCTGGCTACAATCTGACGTTCAGCCTCAAGTTCTCGAGTCAGTCTCTCAAACTGCAGTTCCTGAAAAAATAAATTAAACAGTTTGCTTTGACTTCTCAAGATGAAGAAGGAATTTCAACACATAAATATATAATTTGCGCAAGACCTATTAGCGCAATACCATATAAGGAAACTTTCTTTTTCCTTTTTTAACACATTCATGGTTCAAACTTTTGTGCTGACACTTGCTCGTTCCTTCATTTACCCTCATGATCTATGTCATAGAATGAGACAGTTTATCAGGAGTGGAATTTCCAAATATATTAAATACTTTAGACCTGCACAGTTCACAAAGATCTCTTAGTAGCATCTCACTGAGCTGATCTAACGATGATCACAAATAAGTACAATTTGTGTTACTGAAAAAGAGATGCAAAGTTCTGCAGATGATGATGAGGTGACAAAAGCTTCTGTATTTCAAAAGACAACCATCAGAGCACATACTAGTGAAATAAACTAAATTGAAGGTGTGTTGTTATGGACTGAGCACAGCTTTAATTTCTGAATTTAATGATTTGCAGCAGGGAAACTCAAGTAGTTCTGGACAGCAGCTGTGCTAAAAATCCTTAATTCAATGCATTTCACTTTATTCTGTCAAGGAAACCAAACCAGTCCTACCAGGTAAGATTTATCCACAGAGCCTATAAAGGCACTTATGAAGAGGTTTAGTTTTAATACATGAGATTTTATTAAAAGAAAAGAAAAAGAAAAGGAGAGAGAGAAGTAAACCCAACACAAGTAAAATAAAATCCCCAGAATTTCTAAAAGAGCTACAATTCCCACATATTGCAGCACCAGTTTTATCAAATGAAAAAACAAAATACTTTTTGGGAATTCTGTTTGTTGTAAATTTGCTAAATGTTGCTGTCCTTTCATTTCAGTCATAGTTACATTATGTCATTTTCACATGTAAACAGAGAAAATTCACCCCCATCTTATCCTTGGGTTTGTTGGAGGTTGAAGGAGAAGTATTTTGAGAATGCACTTCTTAAATAATTCCTGTATTCACACAAACTCATCTATTATCTCTTTCTCCCTCTTATTTTTCAAAACTGACCTCTCTGTAATGCAGAGGTATGACAGAGAGTCCCTTGAATAACTCCCCAGCAAGGTCTTGCCTGGCAGAACAGCACTGGAAATTACAAGGGTCATAACTTATGTGCACCAAGTGCCACTCAAGACCTTACTGTTTGTGGCAAAAGAAGGGGCAGGAGTAGAGTAGGATTCAGAAGTCTTAATTCTATCTGCTACCTAAAACATCTGACCAAGAACCCAAGGGTTAAGTGAAGGTGCTGAACTTTTCAAATCTTTGAAATGAGCGAAACTATAACTGAACTGGAAGAAGGGACTGGCTGGTGGTCATTCTTAATTCAGCTGGATCTCTTTGCTTCTCTTACTGTTTACATGGAATAACTTCTGTCCTGCACTACGAGTTCATGTAGGTTATATACAGCATTAAAGAACCAGAGAATGCTTAAATGGCCACTGACTATTTGAAAAGCCTGTTTAATCATGAATTTATTATTCCAAGTGAAACTATACACAGTACCAGAATGCCACTGAAAGTCAGATTGAGGTAAAGGCCAAACCACCACTGCCCACTGAATTTCAAAAGTGAATTAGTAATCAATAGTTAATAGTTCTCTGCACATTTTTGTAGTACGCAGAAATGTCTTTTTCACTCTTGTTTGATGATAGGACTATTAAAAATCACCTAACAATGATCACCTATTTCCTATATCCCTACTTCAGAGAGAGCATTTCTCTCACCTAGAAGAAATAATTGTCTGAAAAGCTGAAGAGACCACTGATCAGCTTTCCAAGAGTTACTATTCAAATTCTGGTCTTGCTTGCATAAAATAATACCCTTAATGCAAAACAGATTGTGACAAAAATATTACTAAATTGTTGAAGAACGAAAAATCAAAGTGGTACAGTATTTGCTATGCCAGCATGGTTCTATCAAAGCATGCAAACCCTTAGAAACCGTGAGAGTGTAAAACACAAAAGATAATCCAACTGAGCATTATGTCTATTTCCAAAATAAAAACAAAATTTTCAACAGTTATTCTGTTCCACTATGTTTTTAAAGTTACTTTTTACCCACCTAGCAAGAAGGTGCAGCTGTCCCCATAACACTGCTAAGAAAATGTAAGAACCAAGGACTTGGGAGCAAATGCTCTTGACTGTCTGTATTGTCGCTTGCCTTTTCCTAGACAAATGAGTGTAGCTTATTGTGTTCTTTTACTCTAGTAGAGATTCAAACAACGTCTCCTCAGCTCCCCTTTGTCCATGCTATCCCAAGCCAGAAATGCCCCCAAGCCTGTTTTATTGAAATAGTTCAAAAATGAATATTATTTTGTGGGGGTTTTTGCCCTTCAATGTCTTGACTATCTATCTTCTCATGTATTTTCTATGCTTTGTATTTCTTCAGTTAATCATTCTGGTTGATAACTTTCCCAGACATTCTGCATTTCCTCAACTAACACCCTTTTCTCACAGTTACTCTGTCTACAAAACACTTTTTTTGGCTCATGAGTCGAGTCTCCAAAATACACTTTTCTACTCTTCACTCTGCCATTTATTGTTCCTATTTATTCCTTTCTGTTGCCTTCTCCCTTCTCTCTTCCTTTCATTTCACAGCATATTTCATGACTCATCCTCCTCTTTCAGTCCTACTATACTAACTGCTACTCTAGCAAATGCCCTAAACTGGTTTCAGGAGTGTCTCTCATTCTGGTCCCTCATTGAGGAAACTATGCTCTTCTTAAGACATCAAAACCCAATCTTTTTTGGTTTCACTCACATATTAATTATGTCCTACCCTACAGAGATGACTGGAAAAGGGCAGTTGTGTCTATGTTGCTCCTCAAGTAGGGGGCAGGGATATGCCTCATCAATTAAGAAAGAAATAATCTTTGGTTTCTAATGCACAAAAAATGGCTAGATTACGTGAACAATAACTTCATTACTAGCTTGATTTAATTGCTACTATTTCTTAATTATTTTTTGTCAGGTGCCATCAGAAGTTAGGAATTAAAGGAAGAAGATGAAAGGTGGGGAGGTGGGATAATGTGAAGAGACAAACAATTACTACTTCACGAATTATTTTCTATATTGAATTTAACAAGCAACTGTGTTAAGCATTCCCTCATGTGATGACAAAGGTGCAAGTCCACAGGGTTGCTTTTGGAATGAAAGAAGAAAAGAATTCCGGTAAGACTTGTGAGTCTGCTACCCTCTGTATCAAGGATCTCTGACAGAAAAATGAATAACCTTCCTTCTGTTTGTTTGGGAAGCAGTGAGAGTGACTAATATTTGAATAAATCCATATGTTTAGATTTCAAGCAGCTGTCAGAGTGCAAGAAGACAGAAACCAGAAATAGTATTTACTTACATTTTATAAAAATAATCACTGAACCTGACTCAATCATTTGTCTTATTTGTTGTGTTTATAATAATTTTCACCAGTTCACGCCATGTTGTGTTATATTCACAACCTTCTATTATTTATCTGAATCAAGCTAATCGGAACATCAAAATTAAAACCAAATTTCTACTCAATGATTATGCAAATCTCTTGTCAAGACAATTGCAGAATGAAGAAGAGCCAAAACTACATTGTAACATCAAAATGAATTTACATAATGACACGTCAAGTGCAGCCTCATGGACTGTGCTACAAAGGGCAATAATGCCAAAGCAAGTGCCCATGGAAAGGCACTGCAAAATGCAATGACCAGCCTGGCAACCCTTATGGCATCTGGAATCATGAGGGGTGTGGGAGAGGGAAGCCAACAGAGAGATCACAGACACTGATGAGAGCAATCACTCAAGAGAGCAGCCTGTAAAGCAAGGAACTTCATGATAACTTTATCAAATTGCTCTGACAAAGAGTATTTATCTGCTAGGGCCTAAAACAATTTAAGTATTTGTCCACTACTATGGTAATAATATGCATTATTCCATAGATGCCAATTGGATGTGCTTGCTTTTTCAGCATGAGTTTTGTGTTTTATCTATCCTCTGCAGCCACCTTATTGCTTCAAGCAATAATAAGACTTGAAGCAAGTCATAACAGTTCACAGTGGCCCAGACATTGAACAAGCACAATAGAAATCTTTAGAGCCTTCAGACAAGTTACGAACTCCTGAGCTCAGGGCACACCAAATCAGTGGGTATTTCATTATTTTTTATGCTTTATATCTGCTTGACCATTTGTATTGACCTATTTGAATGTTGGAAAAGGTGAAATTAGTCAAAAGAAATTTGGCAGATATTTGGAGCTCATCTCACTTTACTCTGTCCTTTACAATCTTAAAGTAGTCCTTCAATTCTTTCACACAGAGATGTGTATTGATGCTGAGCAAAAGACACAGCAAAATCAGCAGAGACAGTAAAAAAGAGCTGATAAAAAAGGAAAAAAAAATCTAAATTTAAGCTGAAGAGCCTTGTGAAGTTTCTGGATTCCCAAAAATCTTTAGGTCATAACATTAAAAGAGGAAAAGCATTTAGCTTTTGATTGCATATGCGCTATACAAAACCAAATTGGAGCACTGGAGATCGTTTGAATCTTCAAATACAGGCACATAACAGCACTGAGGCAGGGGTGGGAATTCCTGGTGAGATGAATAAAGAAAGACTGATTACAGCTACACAAACAAATAAATCATCTCCTGGATTGAAGTCTTTCAAAGGAGTATCTTAAAACCCACAGAACTTCACAAAGTACACCAGCTGTAGAAATGTACAGCATTGGCTCCATCTTGTTGTAACCTGGTAAACAAGAAGAAACGTACCTCAAACCATGTCACAAGAAGTATGTGGATATTGTTATGCACATCCTATGGCATCACATCTAATTCCATACACTGCACATTGGCAACAAACTATCCTTAACCTATCGCACCAACCACACACAAGTAGCTAAAACTGGAGCACATACTTCCTGAGGAAAATGGCAACACCTAGGAAAGTAAACTGGGCAAAGAACTAGGGATAGATAGCATCAGATGCAAACCAGACCCAACAGACTATGTCGTAACTAAATGAAAACCAGAATGTCATGATGCTTTCAAACAGGACAAAAACATAACTAGCAATGCCCCTATCCATCTGACAATAAATGTTGTTCAGAAGCTTCAAAACTGGGCTTTGGAATGTACCATTCAACTCTCTCCACTTTCACCACTTACTCCATAGTTGGACTGTGTTTTCACTTCTCTGTTCTTATCCTTTTTCACTGGATTGCCCATTTCACTGAATAACATGAGGGTTTCATGAAAAAAACTCACAAAAAGGTAATCAGAAGAAAAGAGAGGTGGAAAATTCAGAAACTCAGTGGTGGATATGTATTTTATTGAAGCATCTTAATGGAGTGATTACTGTACAAGTTTCCAGGCAACATCACCCTGAAGGAAACGATTCATACACAGGAGCATAGGAATACCATTCAGAGGGACTTTGACAAGTTGGAGGAATAGGCCAACAGTAGTGTCATGAAGTTCATGAAAGAAAAACAAACAGTCCAATGCAGATGATGGAAACCCATGTAACAGTACAGCATCTCACCCAGATCATTTCTGTGATCTGGTGAACACCAAGTTATGATTCAGCAGTGCATTCCTAGGGTGTCAATGGTCAACAGCTTATTTCACCACACTAAGGAGAGACACCAGAAGAACAAGCAAGAAATTGAAGTAATTATTCACTTCTACTTGGCTCTCTTGAAGCTGCATCTCGAGTACAGTTTTCAGCCACCAGGACAAGACATGACAAGATTTTGAAGCAAGACCACCAGAGGGCCACAAAGACAGAAGATTAAACCACACTTACAAGAAGCAGCTGACAGAATATGGCTTGTTTAGCACGGACAAGAGATGGTCTAGGGAGGATCTATTTCACAGAATCATTAAAGTTGGAAGAGATTAAACATCCAATCTTTGAATGAACATCAAAATGTCAACTAAACCACAGCACTAAGTGACATGTCCAGTCATTTCTTGAACAATTCCAGGGAAGATGACTGTTTTAATGCTTAACCAACCTGCCAGTGAAGAAATTCTTCCTGATGCCCAACATGAACCTCCCCTGATGCAGTTTGAGACTCTCTGCTCTTGTCTTCTCACTAGCTGCTGAAGAGGCTGGCCCCCATTTGGCTACCACCTCCTTTCAGGCAATCGTAGAAAGCTGTAAGGTCTCCCCTGAGCCTCCTTTTCTCCAGGTTAAACAACCCCAGCTCTCTCAGCCACTCCTCATAGGGCTTACTCTCTAGACCCTCCACCAGCTCCACTGCCCTTCTCTGGACATTCTCCAGCACCTCAATGTCCCTCTTGTAGTGAGGGCCTCAGAGCTGTACACAGCACTCGAGGTGTGGCCTCCCCAGTGCCAAGTACAGAGAGACGATCACTGCCCTGGTCCTGCTGGTCACACTATTCCTGATACAGGCCAGTATGCCACTGGCCTGCTTTGCCACCTGGGCACACGATGGCCCATGTTCATCTGGCTGTCAAACTGCACCCCCAGGTCCTTTTCTGCTGGGCTGCTTTCCAGCCACTCTCCCTAAAGGCTGTAGTAATGCCTGGGGTAGTCGCAGACTTTTCTTCCTTAATGGGGATTACAGTGAACACATTACCAGGTTCTTGCCAGAGGCGTGAGGAAAACAGACACACGGCAGTGACAATTTGCAATGAAGTAAATTCTAACTGGATGTAAGGAAAACAAATCAAAAGCAATGCACAAACAATAAAAACAGTAATAAAAAACACCCCCACACCTAAAGCCAAACAACATATCAAGAGTGGTGAAACACTCAAACAGGCTGCCCAGGCAAATTCTTGGAGATTTTAAAAGGCAATGGCACATCTGACCTAACACTGAAGTTAGACCTTCTTGGAGTAGGCCTTCAGAGGTCTCTTTTAACCCAGTCTTTCCATGATCCCAGAACTGAGGAGTTCTGTATAACTTTTCAAGTCTTTATACAAATGCTATTGATTAGAGATCCATGGCTACCAAACTCTCTGATGCTGCTGCTTACATAAAGGCATGTTTGCCTTGATGCAAATGCTATTATTTTATCAGCCCGAACCTGTATTTCTCTAGCTTATTCCTTCACCTCATCTGTTTAACAATCCCTGTTTCTTTATAGGAGATTAACATGGTATCTAGGCTATTATGCATATGGATAGCTTATGGGGTAAAGAACAGGATGGCTGATTACAGTGTTTAAAAATAAATTCTTTTTTCATGTCAGATTACTTCAAAGAAGTCCCATTCATGCCTTTAACAACTTTTATAGAAATCAGACCCTATTTTATTTTCTATTTTTAGGATGCTGATATAAATGTGGTTACAATTGCATTTCGTTGCATGTTTCAGCTCTCCAGTCACTCTGCCCTGGTCCTCTGTGAGTTACAGGCAAGTCTTGCTCTCTGAAGGCTCAGTGCCCAACTGCCTGGACTTCTGTTCCTACGAAAATTGCACTATTTCTTCTCCAGCATAATCACCAAAGTTATTCTAATTATCTCCATGTTTCTGTTACAAATTGCCTGGTCCTTTTTTATACTTTTTTTTTCTTTTTTTAGTTCTCTCTGTTTTGTATTCAGCTTGAATCTTCTGGCTAACTCCCTTCTCCTCCTTCTCACTAGTTTTTGCATCCCTTGCCAACACTCCTGATGGTTTATCACCCACCATGACTGCTGTGCTACTCCACTTCCTCCCATGCAAACTACTTCAGTCCACAAAGCAGTAAACTGTAAATAAAAACCTTGGAGTGTTAGGACAGGATTAGAAATACTATGGGCTTCCCAATGCCATAGTTTTGGTAGTCCACCCTTCGCAGCAGCAATTTAAGAAGGATGTAAGACAAATTGACTCTCTACCTTAACAGCTTTGACTTGCTAGGGCTTATTGCTATTATTTGTCAAGCTCAATGTGAGAGCAAAACAAAACCTCACAGATAGTGTGTCTTCTCCAAGGAAAGCAAGAGAAACAGAGCTGAAGAAACAGTTACTCTTCAGTGATACACTTGCCCACACTCATTATTGCTGTTTTCTTCATAGAATCCTACAATTGATTAGGTTGGAAAAGACCTGTGAGATCATCAAGTCCAACCCTTGGTCCAACTCCAGTCCCTTTACTAGATCAGGGCACTCAGTGCCACGTCAAATCAGTTTAAAAACCTCCAGGGATGGTGAATCCACCACCTCTCTGGGCAGCCCATTCCAATGCCTGATTACTCTCTCTGGAAAGAATTTTTTTCTGACATCCAACTTAAATTTCCCCTGGCAGAGCTTGAGCCCGTGCCCCCTTGTCCTATTGCTGACTGCTGACTTCTCAGTTGTCCAAGCACAAAGGTTTACGATGTCTAAGTGTAATTCCATTCACAGTAGCAGTTTTTGGAGCCCAGCTTAGCATGTTCAGCATATCTAATATGTGAGACAGAACCATGGTCTGACGCTTTTTACCTTGATTCTCTAATTCATATATGTAGACTAATTTGTTTCTGAAAAGAGCAACACAGCCCTTTTGAAGACGGAAGACGCTTAATTATACATATATTTGTATAGTTTATATACATGTAAAAAGCTAAGAAATTTAAACAACGTGGTCTGAAAATGTGAGACTTCTAAAAATGTTCTAGAAATTGAAGTACTAATAAAGCCTTTTTTGATTCTGATAGCACCCTCAGCTTCTAGTCTCCCTTTCTTATCTGATGGGATGTGTGCTCTGTTGGGCAATACACCAAGATGTCAATAATAGCTATAGAGTTGTCAGTACACACACCAACATTTGTGGAACCAGTAACACACACCACTTCTTATTTAGTCTCTCTACATGTTTAGAGACCTGAAATCTTCTTCAGCATTTTATTCATGGAGTTCTCCAGTTCCCAACTTATACAGCTCTGAAATAGTTCTCCCTTCCAGAGCTGTGAAGATAGGCATCCTGCTAGGCACCACATACAGATGGAGCGCCAGAGCTGTAAATCATTAGCTTTACACTTCGCCAGAAGAACAGAGATATCTAGTCCCTGCCTCTTCTTCTGCTTGCACTGGAGAAATTGTTCTGGTGAACATTTTTCTCTTGATTTTCCTTGTCTTGTAAGAGAGACTGATTTCTCAATCCATACATAGACTGTCAGTGCAGCATATCCAAGAACTGACTCCACAATTTGAAATTATGCTTGAATTTCTGATATAGGATATTCTGCACACTTGAGAGATGCCATTTGCTACACTAGCTGAATGCAGATGGACTTTCAAATAAATCGAGAATTACAACCAAACTGCAGGTAATTCACCTCGAATACAGGGATGTTCATAAACAAAAACTCTACTATTCTAGCAGACAATACATTGATTAGGCAAATAATTCACTTATTTCTACTTCTATTAAGCACTAAAATAAAAAATCCAAACTTACAAACAGCATGGGCTAAAAAAAATTGAACTGAAAGACTGCAAACCCTTGAGATTTGCACATTTTCTCTCACATATGATTCTGTGGCAGTAGCAGTTAACTTTAATAGCTTTTGAATATTTTCGCTTTTATTACATCTTTTATTACAAAGAAGAGAACTAGTAAAATAATTAGGCAATTCATTCCTTTTCTGGCTACCCTACAGAAATACCAGTTTCAGGAAATTCCCAGCAGATTTACATTGTTCCTTATGAAAGAGAAAAGCAATTAGTAATGAAAATGTTAGTTTTAAGAAGTATCATTATGATCTTATTCCCCTAATTTCTGGTATGAATAGCTCATCTTTTGAACAAAGTAAAAAGGTTTTCATAATGAAATTACAGTCTAAAAATTATCTGTTTGAAAACAAATAGGTAAGGAACATGTAGTTCAGGATAACATTTGTAGGATGGGCAAAGACAGGTAGGGAAAGAGCTTAGAACCAAGTTAATTAAACAATCATAAAAATGAATAAAAATACCTTTTATGGGTTGATGCAGTATGAGGTTAGCAGAGATGTATTTTGAAAGATGGGTACAAAATGTGATAGTTCTGGGAGTCTTCAAGTACCCTGATATTCTATACAGTCAAAAAAACCCCAAAACAACATGATACAGACATGGCATATAAGCTGAATTTTGGACACTATCATACACAGCTGCTTAATGTGCCCACAAGAAAAGAGGAAGTTCTTGACTTGGTCAAGATGGTTTCACATCTTGCAGCTGAGAAGCCACACTTAGATCATTCTGTCCTTAAATCCAACATCCCCACAGAAGGCAGAACATCTATCAGTCATGGGACATATAAACAGAGAAAACATGTAGGGAAAAAAAAATCAAAAAGTTTCTTTAAAGCTAAGAGTAAAATCTTCATAGACAGTGGGGAAACTAATTGTTGGAAGTATATGTTGAAAGTACAGAGCCAAGGCAGTGTTTCAAGAAAAGGTTAAGATATAACAAAAAATTAGTAATAAAACCTCACGTTTTCTGAAAGTGGGAATCCTCTTCAAATGAAGAAGATAAAAGAACATAAATGCTTACAGGTTAAACATAAAAAGACAAGACAGCACAATAGGATTCTAAGGGAAAAATAGCCAAAAGCATCAAAGCAAACAAGAAAGGTTTCTCCCAATGCATCAGGAGCAAGAATCAGCCTGAAGAGTCTATAAAGCCACTGTGTGATCAGGGATCAGGATACAGAAATGTTCATTGAAAAGAAATGAATCCTTCATGAAAATGTTTACTATTTCATGGGAAATTCCCCTGCTAAGAACTCAGTGAGGGAGTCTTATCAGAAGATCTGCCTGAAATTGAAGTGAATAGGTCGTGAAACAAACTGACAAAACAAATAGTTGTAGATTGAGGCTCAGAGAGTATTTGCTCAAAAGTTCTGAGGAACTAAGAAAGACAGAGCTTAAAACAGATGTAGTACCTGAAAACCATAAGACATTGAATGCAATGATAGTTCCAGGGAGACCCAGAAGACCACAAAGCAGCAAGCCAGACAATCTTGTCGGGCAAATTATTGGAGCCTATAACATGAAAGAGAAGTAGTGGACTCTGACATAAACATGAACTAGTTATCCAGAAGGTTTCTGTATGGATAAGTATCTTCCTAAACAGGAGGGCAAGTCTAGAAATAAACAGTAAATTCTCCCAGTTCAAGGTGTCCACCACTGAAGTTCTAGTTCTGTGTTCCACACTGTTTAATACATACAAAAATGACTTTAAACAGGTAACCTAGTCTGGCAACAACAAAAAATTATGCAGAACAGCAAGACTGAAGTACAACACAGAACTTCAGAAGGATGCCTGAAAAAGCAGGACACAAAGTAGGAGATGAAATTCCCAGTAGATAAGGAGGTGATCCTCATGGAGCAAAACTAATCCTAATTTCATATGTCCTTCAACGGCCTGGAAACTCTTCCATGAGTTGCCTATTTTCTCCCAGAAACTTAAGGCTGACAGGTCTGTAGCTTCCTAGTTCTACCTTTATGGTTTTCTGTAGATGGCTTTAATATTTGATTTTTTGCAGATATACAGGATTTCCACGATCCTTCAGAGATGTTTAGGAAAAGTTTTGTGATGTCAGACAACTCAGCATCCTCAGTTGCATCCTACCAGGTCCACAGGAGTTGTACCTGTCCAGCTGCTACAAATGGTCCCTCACTTAACCCTTCTGTTCCATCAGTGATTTGCCATTTGATTTGCTGTTGCTTCTTGACACAGTGTTTTGGGGCCTGACATTACCTGTGAACATGGGTTGAGTGCCTCAGCCTTTCCTGGGCCATTCTTGATGAACTTGCTGGCCCTATTCAGCAGCAGATCTACATCTTTCTTGTACTTCTACTTACTACTAACATACTTGCAGAAACTTTTATGTTATTCTTGTTATCTCTGACTACTTTGAGTGCCAGCTGAGCTTTTGCCTTCCTAATTACATCTGTGCACACTGAAGCAGTACTTCTATATTCATCGTAGGGAGTTTGTCTCCTTTTGCACTGCTCTAGTGCTCCTTTATTCATCTCAGCTCTCTTAGTAGCTTGGTGCTTTTCCAGCTGGTTTCCTTTTATTTCTGCTCCCTTTCCTGCTCAAGAGGATAGACTGCCCTTGTGCTTCAAGAAGCAACTCTACTGGGAAATCTACCAAAATTCCTGAGCTTCTTTGCCCTATAAGACAGATCCCCATTGGATCCTTCCTAGAAGTTTCCTAAGTGAGTTGAAATCTGCTGTTCTGAAGTCCAGGTCTTTATTTGATCACTTGTCTTCCTCAAGCCCTTGGAGTCCATCCTCCCACAGCCTCTGCAGCTGCTGTAGACATTCATATCTTCAAATATGTCTTTATCAGTAAGCAATTAGTCCAGAAGAGCACTGTTCCTAGTTAGCCTGTCCAAGATTGCATGAGGAAGCTGTCCTCAGCACACTCTGGAAATGTCCCAGATTGTGTAAGTACCACTGTGTTGTTTTCCCAGTAAGCATCAGAATAGTTCAATTCCCTTTCGAGAACCAGAGCCTGAGGCCTCTTGGAGTTGTAGGCTTCATCCACCTCTTCTTTCTGATCCAGGTCCATAACAGACACCATGAGATCTCTCTCAGTGGCTCTGATTTAGACCCAGAAGCACTCTAGAGAATTTAAAACAGATGAAAGAAGACGGTTCTTTATGTAACGGGCACGCTTTTGATGGTTACTAAGTACATCATAATGTCACTGGGTCATGGAAATCTGAAAACAAGTGGCTTAGGAGTATTAGAAGACAGTATCATATCTTCTGTCCCTGTTCTTACTCTTTGGTCACCACGTACTTATGGTCGTAGGTGCAGACAATTTGTCCGACCAACAAAGGCTGTTCTTACTAGTAAAACATCCATTTATCACCACAAAATAGACACCAGAAAACACAGTGCATCAGGTTTTCCTATGTAAAAAAGAGACTGTCATCCATAAAACATCCAGATTGGGAATGCAGGCTATTCTTTCAATAAAACACAAAATAGTTTTGCTACTGAGTTCTCAAACAAACAAACCAACAAACCAAAAGACTCCGGATTTGTACTACTCATTGTAAGGAAAACAATGAATGGAACAGAAGAATTCTAGATACCCGACTGGATTTGTGGTTATGGCCCTGGGAGATCAAACACACAAGCAATGCTTGCTGCATTCCAGAATTATCGTGCCTCACTAAGACAATTGTGCTGATTTCACAATTACAGGACAGATTTCAGTTCAAAGACTACTCAGTTACCACCAAAATGCTGCTCAGGAAACTGTCAATAGACTGAAATGGGCAGACACATCACTACAGGGATGTTCCTTACAGGAGCAATATCAAAATTACTGCTATGATCCAATTACAAAATAAGAGCCATGGGAATCACTGTTACTTTGAATCAGGAGAAAGAAGAGAGAAGAAAAAGTGAGTAAAAATAATGAATGAATCAATTTGTTACATTACTTCAATCAGGATATTTCATTGACAATACTATCAAAGTCACCTGAAATTCAAGTTTTTATTGCAGCAAAACATAGCAATCAAAACTCTATCTACCCCTGTGGGATGAACACAGGAACCTTCTGGCAGTATTGATAACCCAAACAGTTTTGCCCTTGACCTCTCTCATACAATGCACATCACTAAAGCCCCAATCCCAAACACAGAACAAGCAGGTAGGAGGAGTTGAGCTCCCCTTCCAGAAAAAAAAAAAGTTCATGATGACACAGTATTGAAAAGTAAATAAACTGACATGCATAACTTTAAACTTAGTGCTTTAAGAGAATTTAATGGCAGAGAGGAGAATCAAACTCATTACTAGCCATGGTTTCTGAGCTGTGGTTTAGAGCCATAGCTATTCCTTCCCCTGCCCCCTGTCTTAAATCTGACATCTCTTACTGCAGTGGAACTTGGCCTGGGTAAAATGAGGGCTCTCTCCTCCCCACACCTGGCAGCAGCTGAATGCCACACACATTCGCTCTTCTGTGACTCCAGGCACCGTTGCCATGGCAGCATAAGGAAAACCATTCCAAACTGGTCAGGGAGGGAAGCAGTGAGAATCACCCCTCCAGCAAAGCTCCCTCACAACTCCCTAGACAAGGCACTCTGAGAAACCAGGGCTAAGAGTGAATCTCACTGCCCAGCCTGGGAGGGACTGAAGGCACAGACAGCACCATGCAGTGTGGAAACCTCTCTTCAAGTCTCAGAAGACTAGCCGTGGTTCAAGCCCATGTGGTAAAATGGATTGAGTGCCCACTTGTGCTGGTAAGAGAAAGGAGATTTGCAATGGCCAGTAAGCACTTGGCTTTCCTCCGCTCTGAGAGTACATTGCCTGGGACTGTATAGCAGATGTATTTCTGGCTCTTTCACGGTTAAGGGGAAGTAGGGATGTGTACTTGCCATGAACTGAAGCAGCACAAGGACACCTTGTTTTTACTTCACAAATCAGAAACACTTAATTCATGGTACCAAAGTTTTTACTGGATTTTTCAGCATCTCAGAACTGCATATGTGTTGGGATGATTTTGTCAAAGCCACATGATTTGCACAACCAAATATCTCAAAGACAGAAATGAGATGCAATGTGACACTTCTGAATGATCTTTGCTAGCCTGTAATAATGAGAATCTGGAATTGCAATCTCTGCTTGCGCAACATCACTAAAATGAAAGATTACTCTGCCTGCTTCCAATCCCCAACCTGCTCACAACCCAGGATGCAATGCATCAGCACTAGACATAGGCCCTAACCATGGATGCCAGCCATCCTTACAGGATCACAGAAGGGTAGAGGTTAGTAGGGGCCCCTGGAGGTCACTTGTCCAACTCATGCAAGGCCACTCTGAGCCAGTTGTCCAGGACCATATTCAGGCAGCTTTTGAATACCTCTAAGAAAGAAGACTCTACAACCTCTCTAGGTAACCTGTGCCAGTGTTTGGTCACTCTCACATTAACAGTGTGTCTCCTGATGTTCATATGGCATTTCCCACGTTTAAGTTTGTGTCCTTTACTTCTGGTCCTGTCCCTGGGCACCACTGAAAAGAATCTGACTCTTCTTTGCATCCTCCATTCAGGAGTTTGTACACAGTCATGAATTACCCACAGAGCCTTCTCTTCTCCAGGCTGAACAGTCTCAGCTTTCAGCCTTTCCTCATAGGACAGATGCTCTAGTCCCTTCACCATCTTAGTGGCCCTTGGCTGGACACCCTCCACTAAGTCCATGACTGTCTTTAACTAAGAAGCCGAGAACTGGACTCAGTGCTCTAGGTGTGGCCTCACCAGTGCCGAGCAGAGGAGAATGATCACCTACCTTGATGTGCTGGCAACACTCCTCCTAAGGCAGCCAAAGACACTGCTTTCCTTCTTTGCCTCAAGGGCACATTTCTAGTTCATGTTCAATTTGGTTTCTAGCACTCCAGAGAGCCTTTTTGGCAAAGGTGTTTGCCAGCTGTGTGGCTCCCAGCATGTACTGGTGCATGGAGTTAAGGGGCATACCCCTGTCTGAAACTGGTAATATCAAGGTTCCTGAGGCAAACCTATTGCCCCAGAAGCAGAAAAGTTTGACCAGGCAGTTGTCATGCACATAGTACTGAGTAAGTTTTTGTGCCATTAAAATTACTCTCCCTTCCAGAATTATTCGGCACTAAAAAGAAATTTTTCTAGGTTTCTTCTCAAGCTGACCAATACAAGAGGTGTAACTTCTTCCTTATGCACCTGAGGGCTAGGAATGGATAGGATGTCCAATTATTTCAAAAGTTTTATGTGAGAATATTATTGTCCATCTTGTCTTGCAAAGTTCATTCCTCACTGTTCATGGACACTCCATTTTCCACAACAGCCTGTCCCATACACCATCCTAACTTTCTCTGCTCTACCTGAGAAGCTCCACAGGATACAGTCCTGAAAAGCCTCTTTGCTGAATAAGCCTGGCTCCTTGGATTCAAATCCTTTCAAGGAGAGTCTCAGCAGACTGGAATACACAAGTACGAGAAACATTTGCAATGCTAAACTGTAAGAATAGAAGAAAAGCTACTTAATTTTCTGGGCCTGTTCTGTGGTCTATTCCTCCTATGTTTTACATTATCCAATCATGTGACATGCAAAACGTGACATCAAACTGATTATTTAGCAAGTGCTGTAAATTTCTAGAGCAATTTCCTCTTTGGCTTAATAGGGAAGACTATACATTTAGTGTACCAAGTCAGGATTTTAAGCCAAGTTTCACCTCTACTGAAGATTTCTTATTATTGTGTTACTTTCCCATTCCTACAGCTTGATTTCTATTTAGTGAAGACTGGTTCTTCTTATTACATGGCCAGCAAAGTGTATATCCTTTCCAAAAGCAAAGAATTAGAATGAAAGAAATAATTTAGGGGGATGCACTCACTGTAGTCACTCTACTTCATTTCCTCAAACAAGAGACTGCATTGACCAAGAAAGACATTTCTCTGGCTCATCTCCATTGCAGAGCAAAGTCAGACAGAGAGAGACAGAGGGAAAGAAATACAGCATTGCCTCTCTTGAATACACTGATAAAAAGTGAGCAGAGACCTTCCAACAATGTTTGGGATATCTTTGACAGCATCATCAGAATATAAAGTGTCTCAAACCACTTTTCACATCTTTTTTTTTTTTTTTTTGGAAGACCAAGCTCCTCCAAAAGCATACTACTACATAGAGAGAAGGATTTTGAAAATTTAACCCTTATAAATCAGCTCCCTCCGCTTTAAAGCAGCTTTGCAAACCCACTGCAAACAGTTTCTACCTTTTGTTCTTCTACCTTCTATTTGCCACAGGAGAGGCTCAGGGAGCCCTTTCAGATTCAGTACTTGCATAAGGTACAGTCTTTATGGCCAACCCTAATTGTTTTATGAAGTTTGGCAACTTGATTATTGTCAGGACTGGACAGATGAGAACATAACCTCCCGGAGATATGGGATCCTGTCCTGTATCAAAACCAGCTTGGCCTGCAGGACCAGGGCAGTGATCCTTCCCCCTGTACTCTGCATTGGTGAGGCCATACCTTGAGTACTGTGTTCAGTTCTGGGCCCCTCAGTTCAGAAAGGATATTGAGGTGCTGGAGCGAGTCCAGAGAAGAGCAACAAGGCTGGTGAAGGGACTGGAGCACAAGTCCTATGGGGAGAGGCTGAGGGAGCTGGGGTTGTTTAGCCTGGAGAAGAGGAGGCTCAGAGGTGACCTCATCACTGTCTAGAACTACCTGAAGGGAAGTTCTAGCCAGGTGGGGGTTGGTCTCTTCTCCCAGGCACTCAGCAACAGGACAAGGGGGCACAGGCTTAAGCTCTGCCAGGGGAAATTTAAGTTGGATATCAGAAAAAAATTCTTTCCAGAGAGAGTAATCAGACACTGGAATGGCCTGTCCAGAGAGGGGGTGGATTCACCATCCCTGGAGGTTTTTAAACTGAGATTGGACGTGGCGCTGGGTGCCATGATCTAGTAAATGGACTGGAGTTGGACCAAGGGTTGGACTCGATGATCTTGGAGGTCTTTTCCAACCCAATTGATTCTATGATATGCCTAAGTGGGTACCTTTTTGTATCTGCTAGCAGTTTTTTATGAACACCACTGCTTAGGCATGTGGGGTACCATGCTCATCTCTCACCTTCCCAGTAAGCCAGGATGGAAGGTATCTCCACAGCAAGGGAGGACACATGGATCTGGGTACAGGACTTCAGGTAAATAACTTGCAACTATGTTTTCCCTGAAAAAATACTCTACACTTAGAATCCCACTAAAGTGGAGACTACAAAATTACTTACAGTGAAACAAGCTTAAGCTTGAGAAGCAGTCAAGTGAGAAATAACAATGAACTGAATGGTTAGCACAAGAACTATGTGACCTAAATTAGATTTTTAAATATTTCTAAATAAGAAAGCTTTCCGTAACTCAAACACCACAACATTGTAACAACTGAAAATGCTAACTTTCTAATGACAACTGTATGCAAATGATCTAATTACAAACATCAACACAAAATGCCTTGTTGAAAACCAGGGGGAAACATTTCAAGCAGCTTAGAAGAAGAAAATATTATACTATGAAAACATTACTATGTATGTGGAATAATGAGGCCTCATAATAAATGCTGGATCTTATTTACTAAAATTTTGGTGTTTGATTCAGATTTTCATTTCATGCTGCATTAAAGGAATAGCAGATAAACCCCCTTTTCTTTAAATGCTCACATCAGCTTCAAAATTATAGTTTGATACATTTTTAATTAATCTTACAAAGCACTGAATTTAAATTTGCAAGCTGTCACGATCTAGAATTTTAAGGAGTTCTAGAAGCAGGAAGGGAAAGAGACTGGAGCATATAATAGACATAGGATGCTCTACTCATGACAACGGGATTTCCTGATTACAGGATAGTGGGATACACCATCACTATTATTTATTCATAAACGGATCTGAAGAACAGTGGCTCACAATCTAACAATCTCAATAAATATTTTTAATAAGTACTGAACTATTTTAATAGTCCCTAGATCAAGTTTAGTCAATGTTCTATTTCAGCAATTTCAGGAGTAACTATACTTCTGCCATACACAACAGAAAACAAAAATCAAAAAGTAAAAATTATCCAGTTAGATAAAGTTAGAGGCTGGGGTTTTTTCCTAACAGTGAAATTTGAAAAGCGTGCAATTTATCTTCTTTCTCTCTGTGAAGGTCTGAAGTATCCAGACTCACTGCAAGAACACCCTGCTGTATGCCAGAGCCACAAAGCAATTCATCCCACTGTAGCCAAACATAACACTTCAATATATTTGGAAAGACAGAGTGGAAAAAAAAGGACAAAAAAAACCAAAACCCTGCAGATAAGACAGCAAAAGGCTGCAATAGGTGAACTGTTTTGCAAGATTAGCAGCCTGCCATAAAGCCCTTCTCTGTAAGGGAGCAAACCACAATGTGACAGTAGATAAACTCCATTACTGTGAACTTAAGTACATGTAACCATGTAGACAGAATAAGCCAAACATCTGCCCATGTTTTTTTTCTATACTTTGTTGATGTTGCTATCATCTGGACACATTATCCACATGTCCCCTGAAACCATGTATTGCAATTTCCATCAACTGGTATTACACCTGCTGGAGAGGGCAGAACTGACCGAGTACAGCTTCTCCTGATGTTGAGCTCAGCCAACAAGCTGTTTGTGAATCCTGCCCATGTTTTGCTAAACTGAGCCAAATGGATTTTTTTAACAGATTTTTTTTAAAATCAGTTTTAAGACTAATTTAAAAAAGAATACTGCCATACTGGTGCATGTTTCAAGACCTAACTAAGATCAGCATGAGGTCAATGACAAAAAACATAATGAACGTTAATTCCATTATATAAAAAATATATATATTATGATAAAAAGGTGTCCTGAAGCAATAAAGACAATGCTGCCAAGTAATAATTAGCAGGCTCCCATCCCAAGAAACACTGGGGATCAATCCCTTTACAATGTTTGTATTTCATTTTCTTCAAAAGATATTTTGATTTTTAGATGGATGAGTGTGCATATTTGGGGTTTTTTTGATAAACCTATTCTGTCATTCAGAAAAATCAATCAGAAAATTCAAAGTCCCAATGCTTAGTGTCTCAAATCTGCATCCGATTTCTCACCCTAGACAATCGAATGTCTAATTATTCTTTTAAAGCACTCTATGAACATTAAAAATAAAAGTTTAAAGGAAGGAAAGACAGGAACCTGCACAAGTGGGTCATGTAAGAGCTTGGAGAATGTACCTATGTCCAAATAGGAATTTCACTGATTTTATGGACAGCTGTTTCTCAAGAGCCAGTATTAATTAAAACCCAGGTTCTGTCTCCTTCCTGTCTTACAAATGTAAAGATAGGGCCAGGAGGCCCTGGCACTATGACAGGTTTAACCATAAAGCCTTTCAGAGTTTGTCCAAACAAATATCCAGAGTCTATCTGGAGGTCGCAGCCAATTAGGCGGTTTCTTTGTCTGCTCTGTCCTGCAGCCATCCCTATGGTATGACTTACTAACATAAGGAAGCTAATTCTGCAAAACATTGCTTAAACACCTTGCCTTTGCAGTTACCCAAACTCATTTCCATTTTCAGGCATTATAACACAGATGCCAAAGCACTGAAAATAAGAATAGGAAACAGTTAAGATCATTGCTGTCAGACTTTCTGAGTTGAAGCCCTGCAGTAGCCCCGTGACTCCTGAACACATTACAGAAGGAAACAGAGTAAAGACAGAATGACACTCAAATAATGTCACAGACTTTCAGTATGCAAACCAATGACTGATAGCGAGCCACTAATAGGAAGATTCAATACTACCTGAAATTTTAAAATAAGCAAATTAAAAAAAGCTGACTTTAATCTTTGTGCTTATACAGACAAAATAAAGCCTTACTCAGGTGGATGCAGGTGCTATTCATGAATGCATTCCCATTTATGAGCAAATGAGTCCATTTACATCTAATACAGCACTTACCACAGCCATATATGCAATTTCTAGCCATTCCAATAACTCAAAAAGAACTTAGGATTTCATTATAAAATAACTTCTATCAAACAATTCCTAATGAAAAATATAACATATGGTTCAATACATAACATCAGAAAAGAAAATTACACTCCTAACTCAGAGAAGTCTTTGAGAACTCAGCAAGACTCATACACATCAGCACAGGATGGCAGAAGTGAACAGAGAGCAAAAGTTTAGGGAAAGAAAGAAGGAAAGTGGTGCAGCACTACCTGAATCATTGCCAGACCTGGCTACTCCCTGTACACCAAGAACTTCTGGTAAAAAAAAAAAAACAAAACAAAACAGAGACAGTATCACAAAAGAAAACGTTATGTTTCTTAAAGTTGCATAAGCCACGGAGGACAACTTTCGGAGCCAGGAGACCCAATGGAAGCACGGCCACCCTGCAGCCTGCCAGAACAGACACCCTCCCAGGTGCCTGAGACTTCCTCAGAGGTCTGAGATCAACCATGGAAACACTTTTAAGTACACTTAAACAGCCCAAATATGGTTTTAATAGCTGCCCTAAGGACAGTTTTGTGCTTGCATGGTATATTGGACCCATAGCTCTAACTTGCTGTTGTATGTTATGGATTTTGATAATGACTGTTTCCTTGTCATTCTTGTATTTCTGAACTGAAACATGGGCTGCATTACCCAAACTGTTTGAGAATAAATGCAAAAATTCATACAGCATCCCCTTCAGCATGCCCTCTGGTACCCTTACACACTTGCACTGACTTGCATATGCTATGCTGGAGGCAGCCAGTCGACATTCCAAGGCTCAAGCCTGTGAGGGAGCCTCACCTGGCTCCCAGAAACACTGGTTGCATAGCAGACTAACCAAACTTGCCAAGTAACTTCTGGATTTTACTCTCTAGTAAAGCACAGAACTGCCAACTCAAGTCAGTCATGTCAGGATTTTTTAGGTCAGATGCTGCAAACTTACTAGCCTGGTACCTGAACCTTTGGGTAGTAACAAAAACAGCCTCAAGTTGCACTGTAAGCTGATTGTTGCTGTGCTCCACTTAAGAGCACTTGGAAGTGATGGGTGGCTGCTTTGCAACTTACTTGGCTACATATGGTAGCAAGGGCTTAAAGTACATAGAATTTTGCTGCTTCTTAAACCAGTAAGCATCTTATGGTACAAATCACTAGGACGTCTGTCTTCCCATGTGCAGGTGCAGGAATATGGATGGCAAGGGAGCCACAGCCACAGTTATTCCCCCTGTTTTCCCTCAAACATCACCAATTAAATTTGCAAGGCTGAGATGCCTTGTGTCTTTCCAGATTGCAAGAATATAAATATAAATTAATATACCTAGTAGACTATTGGTGTTTCCAGAATATCAGTTCAGGTAACATATTCTGCAAAGAGATAAAATTACATGTGCTCTGAAGCAAAGCTATTTTGTCTATGGGCAAGTCATCACTAACACATGAATAAACTGACAAAATTAAGAAAAGAAAAAACCTGTCATGATAGGGTAAAGAAGAGAGCCAAAGATACAAGTTTCAGAAATGTGTTCACACAAGAGCTTATCCATAAAAGGAGATCCTGTAACTCTTAATGAATGTTTTCGGGTGATCCTGCAAATAGCTCCTTGCCACAGTCCACAGGAAAAAGATGAACTTTCCCCATTCCATTCCAGTGGAACCCATGACTGAAATGCAAACAAGGACATGAAAAAGGTACTTTGGGTCTCAACCAACATGTGATAGATCTATAGCCCCTTCTGATTTCATCTTTCCCTGAAACTGCCTCTACATTTTTATTGCTCTGCTAAAATAAGAACAGCCTTTTATTTTGGTTGGAAGGACCAACATCTGAGACAGATGCCAAAATGAAAAACTGAACACCAGCACCATTTAAATATTTATTTGTTGTTTCCCCTTCCGCCTTACCTCCCTCCATGAAGCTGTGAATTAGCCCTAGGTCTCCAGCCCAGAACTACAGTTACCAAGCTGCCAAGTTCTGGACTACTCCATCAACTGAATCAATGAACATGTATCTGATTTAGAGCAAGTTCTCAGCATACCAAAATTTACAATATAAGCCAGACAGCTCCTAGGACATTAGAAGCAAGTTATTTACGATGTCCTGCACAGATTCATTATGATAATACTAACTTTTTAAAAATACTTTAAACTACTATTAAACACAGTGAAAATAACACATATTTTCAAAGTAAAAGGTTCTGTTATTTTCACAGTTTGTTAAGCATAATGTTGTGTGAAACAACACTCTTCAAAGACAGGCAACTTGTGCAAAGAGCACTGGGTGGGAGAGTATACAGATGAATATTTCAATGCAGAGCTAATTTTGACCTGGCTAATTTTAATATAACTGTTTATGTAATTCTGCACTCTATGTATATACACATGGGCTTTTAAACCACTGCAGAAACTTATTTAAGAGGGCCAGTGGCACTAAAAAACCCCACTTACAGGTACACTAAAAAAACAGTTAACTTTTTTTGTGGTAAAGATTTATTACAAACAAAGTACACAGGGTACATATAGAAATTGCAAAATTACAGCTGAAAAGATAAAAAAGTAGTAGTTATTTCATCCATGAAACAAAATTCAAGCAATGGTTGCTAAAAAAAAAAAAAAGAAAAATAAAACACAAAATGCCCAAACAAAACCCCTCAAACAACAACAAACAGATTGTGGATAGCAGTAATGGGAGGCTGGAGGTGCATATATGGATGCAAGACACATCTAAAGCCTAACTTCTATGCCAAAAAAAATGAGAAATATATACACTTCATTGTATTATTGCTGAAGGAAAATTCCCCACCTCTGTAACTACAATTTCAATACATTTCATATTTTGATAATGAAAACACAGTTTCTTTTACAGAAGCTCTATTATTTCAGATGAAAATTACAAATAATTTCTGGACCAGAGCATATTGGCTTAAAGTGAACCAAGGCAGTAAAAAACTATAAAGAAGGAATTATGATTAATGCAGGAGTTACTCAATACTCCTATGTAGTATTAATCTTGTATGAGAACAATTATATTAAACCAAAACTCCTCTAAATTATTTTCTGCATGTTTGTTCAATTACCAGATTAGGGAATGCAGACTATTCATCAGATCCTAGCACCAGCATATCACTCACTGGGAATGACTTTTTAGGTATCTGTGCTTGGTAAAAATTAAAACAAAAATATTTCACTTTATGAATGTCAAGCACATGCCTTTCCAGTGCAATGTCTAAACCTATGTTTAGAAGTGAACAAATATGGGGAGCATGCTGGAAAATCATTTAGGAAAGCCCAAAGGCTTTCCCAGTTCCCCCTTTTTTAATCACATCTTTCTGAGTGAATGATTTCAAAGACAATTTACGTAGATAGAGCTTGTGATTTTCACCTTCCTCACAGGATATGACAATATGTGGTGTAGTTTACTACAGCTGAAGTTACTTAAAGCAGTGGTGTAACAGTTTCAGCCAAAGCACATTCCAGCAGCTCAGGCAAGTCTCTTTCACAGCTCCAAGCATACCATAAAGCAACCCAACACGGACTTACCTCCTGCTAAGTCAGTCAAGTTCTACAAATTTCAGCAAATCTTGATACCTCATTTTAAACCACCTGAGAGTTTCTTCCGGCTTTTACTGAATATCATCCATTTCATTAGGAAAAAAAAAAAAGAAGAAAATACTAGAGACAAATCACTAAAAATACTTTCTTTGACTCAGCAGCCACAAACTTCCCTCCCTAATGGCACTGAATTTCACATCAGAACTGAGGACCATCTCTCTCCTTGGCTAATGGCAGGGACTGGTTTGACAGTGGCTTTTTTGAAGGACTTTACCCATTTGACTGAGTCTCAGGTGGGAAATTATTGCAAAAAAGTCATAGCCCAGCAGTTTAGGGCAGTGCACAGATAACGGCTTTGAATGCCAGAGAAAGACACACAATGAAAAACAACTGAGCCCCTGTGGAGAACGAGGTAGAGAAAGGGAGCACAGACCAAGCACAAAGAGGAGAACTCACTCCTCAAAGAAAGCTGACATGGAGCCATTTCTGTGCTTGACTTGCAATGTGAATATTGCAAAGCTGTTTCTTGTGGTTCCGGGAATTTTATTCATTTGTTTAAAATATCTATGATCAGATCTTTATTTTAATTCTTTGTCTTTACTTACTGGCAATTAACCACATCTTTAAGGAGAAGAATTTTTTAGGTTTTCTGTTTTAGGTTTCCAGCTATAGGCTGACATTTCCACTGCTTACAGGCCAACCTGTGAGAAGTAACAGCCTCAACAGTCTAAAAGCTTAGAATGTTAGCATGATTAGAAGGTTCATGCTAGACTAGACCCAGTGATTAAAATACCGACCCTTCCAAAGATAAGCCATTAAATTAACAGAAGAAAACCTACAGTATAGTATCACCTCTTCAGTTTTATGTTGTTATCTATAATTTAGTCAACAGCACTCCTCTGATAGCATCAATGTTAAGAGTAGTATTAATCCTCTAAGCAAGAGAATTCGTATCGGTTTGGCATGTCCCTTTTGCACATTAGTAAACTCTGTCACTTCAAAACAGCTGGAAGAGTTGGAAACACAGAAAAGCGAGCTCAGTACTGGACTGAATCAGCTCAGGCAAGAAATCAAAATAAAACTGCCTGTTACTGTTCAAATAATGTTATCAATAAAATTACTGAAAAAATAAACAAAGGAATGAAAAGTCAAGCAGTAGAGGATAACTCAACCATATTAGACTTTGGATTCACTACCAATTCCAACTGTGCAGTGGCTTCACAAAATAGAAATAAGCAACTGCACAACCAAGGCTGTAACAGAGACGTTGTTCCTTGCCATATAGTCTGCTTGGCCATCCTGCAGGCTGGACAAGAGCCTGCCCTTTTCCCACCATGGCAGCCAGCATGGCCTTCAAGGCACTCACTGTTCATTCAAACCAGCAAGGAATGGGTACATGTTCCAGAATAAATAGCCCTGAGCATATGCCAGAATAAGAGCCTATACTAGAAAGTAAAGGCACCCTCTGCCGTCAGTTTCCAAAAGAACTGTTCGGTACCATTGAGGATGTGACTATCATTACACAACATTGTGCACTGCTAAGAAAATGGTAATAATCAGTATTAATTTATTATGCAGTCAAAATATCTTAACATATGGTGCACACCTGCTCAGTGGTAATATTATTTAGAAGAACTCAAGTTTTCCTTAAAAGAAAAAAAATACCAGTATTCCTCACTACCAGGAAAACTGAAGCCAGAAAAAAAAAGGTATCTGTCTGACTGCCAGCTAATCACCAAATGATTTAATGTAATTGCTCAACTGTTCAAAAAGATCGTATTTCTCTGTCTATAGCTTTAGAAGTAACTGTCAATAAATGTTTACTGCAGTCTCAATAGACTTTTACAGCCTATCCTAGCATAGAAGGGAGAGGTGTCCCAACTCTTAGCTTCTCTGACAATTTCCAAAGCTGTGAAAGTTATCTGGCACCAACATGTTTCATTCCAATAAGAATAAAACTTTTAGAACTGGTCTTAAAAGGAATTACATACAAGAGTGTCAATACCCTGGCATCCTGTATGTATAGGTGTTTTTCTTGTTGACTCCCAGGTTCTGATTTGCTCCACTGAACTGAGATAAAATCACGGACTATTGCTGAGTAACTCAGCCATGCACTGTCATTAGAAAATGTTAGACACAGGGTGTATTAAGCAGAGCCTTACTTTGACTGACGTGCAGTTGTCTTTCCAACTACTTTTTCTTCTAGATCCTTAAAACTGCATGTTTTGTAGCACTCAAGACTGACAAAGATGTGTTGCATGTGTTCACAACTGGGAGGACAAAGTTCTTGCTTTAATTTTCAGGTTAGCTTTTTCAAAAGCAAATTACTGGAAGAAGCATTCTAAGAATGCCATACAAAGGCCTTGATCTCTGGCAGAAACTGTTCATAATAGCATGAATCCCATGCTAAGGGTCTTCTGAAAGGATCTCTTTGGAGCTCAAAAAGAAATGTTATAAATTTGTCATTAAAATATCTACAACAGTGATAGATAGATAGATAGATAGATAGATAGATAGATAGATAGATAGATAGATAGATAGATAGACCTTTCCCACAAACAATAATCTCTTCCATATACAGATGTAAATGTAGGGATAGTAGCTTCCATCAAATGCATTACACACTCTGCCCACCTGAATGATCTGCCCAGTGCCAGCATTTTAAATCTAGTGCACAATGTTAGATCAAGGCTTTTCATTTTCTGTTACCTGTGCCTCTCATTGTAGGTTAAAGCAAGTCCCTAATTATTTAAAATACAGATATATGCACGGTTTGTATACATATGAATTTGTATACATGCACACACACAAATGCAGCACATTAGTATCCTGCACCCACGTATGGAAGGCTGCTTAAAACATGGAGAAACAGCAACTACTTGAAGTATTATGCTACAAAAAAGTGTGTCAGGAACTTCTACTTTAGTAGGTTATTAGGATGAATTTTTAACAATGACGGAAAGATGGTTTATCACATCTCTCTGTCAGTCACTTTAGGACTCAGTAACTAGAAGACTAAATGTGGGGTTTTTTCTGAAAAAGAAGAAAAAAATAGTATACCTTCTGCTTACAATTATTTTAATGAAGAAATTGCTTAATCTACTGAACACTAATGGCTGATATATAAACAACTCTTACCTGTATAATAAAATCACTGAAGTAATTCCAACTTTGCCTCGAACTTCCAAAATGCAAGATGTACACATATGGTTGAATTAGCTCAGTTACTCAGAAATCAGTGGAGTAATACCAAAGATAGATTTGGCCCATTATCTATCTGCACAGCACAAATGAATAATGCAAATGTCTATGCAAAGGACCATGAAATAGCTTAGCAGTGCATTTAAAATGTATCACTAACTTTCAGCTTCTTGAAATATTTATCAACCACGGGAAGTTCCACTGAGAGCACACTCTATTAGGGACTTCACTGAATTTTTATTTCTACACCTGACTCAGAGGACTTTGAAAAAGGAGACTGGAATTAACTGCTGAAACAACTTCAGGTACTGCTCCAACGCCACAGGCTTCACAAGCACTTCACGAGTGTTTCTGAGTCACTTTAATGTTCTTCCCACAGTCCAGACCAACTTGGGTCTTTATGCAGCACATTTCAGAGGGAGAGGAGGAAGGTAACAAGTTTCTAGACATGACTTCAGAAGCCACGAAAATGAAACTGTCTGCAATTAGAAAGCTACTGAAAGAATCCACAGTAGTGAGCATGCTTTAGAACACCACGGTCAACTCATTAGCACATAACAAGTTAAACAGCCTTACTAAAATCAGTCCAGTTTGTGATGACTAGTTGAATCAAGTACGAAAAAGGTTGAAGCAGCATATAAACTATCGAGCACTAGTCAACCATTGAATTAGTTTCACTAAACTGATTTTGAAATAAAATTTGATCTTTAAGTACAGTAGTGGCATTGGTCTATTAAATATGGGAATTTATGAGGAATGATTTTTTTGTAACGATAACTACTTCAGATCATAAAAAACATGCAAAAACAAAACACAGAAACCCCCAGCATTTAGCTTAACATTGAGCAGTTAGAGCAGTTTCATCCAAAAAATCTTTTGGTTTTTTATTTTAACTGATAAAAACTAACTATATTGAAAGAAAATTCCCTCAAAGTTATATTTTTTTTTTATTTTGCAATCACCTAGTAAAAAGTATTACTCCACAATGACACATTCCTCCAGTGTCTTGAGTCCAGAACAGTACATAAAAACAACCTGCTCTAAAAACTTTTTGTTGGTAGAAGTACTAGACATGGGGGGAGGGGGGGTGCTTGCTTTTGCCTTTTATATACTTCATTTAATTCGGCCAAAACATCAAACTAGTAGATAAACTGTTGCCTTAACAAGTATACAGATCTGTGTCAGAAAATGATTTTCAGACTTTTTCCACGCAACTGATTTCCACATGAAATTCATTTGTTTAAGCCCTCGAACAGTCACAGTTCCCTGGGCCTTGGGCAGCACCAGATGCAGATCATAACCATGTATTATTTTTACTATCCGTAATGAATTTCAAATTAACTCAGCCATATAAAAAAAATCTACCTGAAAAGCTCAGCAAAATCTTAAAGGTTAAATGTAATTTTAAAAGATGCAAATCCCCTTCTCATCTATCTAAGACTATAATCTAAAAAATGAGTGATCACAACAGCGGGGCATGTAGTTTTTACTGAGAACATTTTCTGGGATGAAAGTACAAAGCAACAGGTTTGTAAGCTCAAAAGCAGGCACCTACAGAAATACACTTTCGAACAAGAAAGATTAGTCTGCTGAAATACTTTATCGCAGTGGAACTATTGATTTTCTTAATTCTTTTCTGTATATGGCTTTAAACAAGAAATAACTGCAGCCAAATCAAGTGTTGCAGAATGAGGACAGGAGGCGTTTGGCGAAACAAGACACTAAAGAGTAGCATTTACTTTCTTGCCTTTAACGCGAACTCTAAAATCTAGCCGATTATTCTACCTGCTTGCTCTTGGGTAATCGGACTTAACAGCATTTTGAAGTCCAAAAACATCCCTAACCCATTCTAAAGCGACGTCTTAAACCAAGTTATAAACATTTTCAGTTATAAAACTTCCCTTCAAACAAGCGATGCACCTTTAACGCTTTACCTTTTGTCGCCCACGTGTGAGTTGTTACCCTCCTCAGTCACTGGAAAGCGTCCTCCGAGCCTCCCTCCTCTCGGGAGCGGCAGCTCAAGCAGCTCTATTCCTTTCGGTTGTTTTTTTTCCCTTTCTTTCTTTCCCCTCTCCTTTCAGCACTTACAAAGAGAAACTTGAAAAAGGAACCAGGCGGCGGGCTGCAGGCGCGGACAGACCGCGTTGGCGATAACAAAACGCAGCCGCGCTGCCGTGTGCAGTTCCCGGGCTGGTGGTGCGGCCGCGGCTGCAGCACCGGCACCGGCACCGGCAGCACCGGCACCAGCGGCAGCAGCTCCGGCAGGCCCGGCGGGGCAGCGCGGGCGGCCGGGGGAGGTGGCTCCACCGGGCACAAAGGGCTCCATGGCAACGGCGGCCGAGCCCCCCGCGCCCTCCCGCAGGCAGCGCCTCGTCACCGCCGACCCGCCCACGTCGCCCCCCGCGGGGCGATCGCGACAGGGCAGCGGCGAAACTGCCCTCGGCGACAGCGCGCCGGGAGCCAGGCAGGCGCTGCAGCACCTGGCCCTGCCCCTGGCGCAGACACGTTTTCAGCAATTTTTTTTTTCCCACCAGAGTGCAGATCAATCTCCACACATATGTGTATTCATTTAGGTTTTCTAATTGAGAGCAGAAGTCGTTAAGCTGCTAACTGAGCAATTGAGAGGATTGGGCAATCACCAACCATAGGAAGTTCAACCAAGGGAAAGTGCCGGATTCTGCACCTGGGATGGAACAACTTTGGATGTTCATACAGACTGGGGAATGAGATGCTGGAAAGCAGTGCTGTGGAAAGGGACCTGGGGGTCCTGGTCGATGGCAAGTTGAACACGAGTCAGCAGTGCCCTGACAGCCAGGAGGGCCAACCATGTCCTGGGGGGCATCACGCACAGCATCTCCAGCTGGGCGAGAGAGGGGATTGTCCCGCTCTGCTCTGCACTGGGGCAGCCTCACCTTGAATATCTGTGTGTAGTTTTGGGCACCAGAATATATGAAAGATATAGAGCCATTAGAGAGTATCTAAAGAAGACAACAAGGATGGTGAAGGCTCTTGAGGGGAAGCCAAATGAGGAGCAGCTGAGGGCATTTGGTCTGTTCAGCCTGGAGAAGAGGAGACTGAGGGGACACCTCACTGCACTCTTCAGCTTCCTTGTGAAGGGAAAATGAGGGGCAGGCACTGATCTCTTCTCTGTGGTGACCAGTGACAGGACCAGAGGGAATGACCTGAAGCTATTAGGCTGGATATTAGGGAAAGGTCCTTCACCCACAGAGTGGTTGGGCACTCGAATAGGCTCCCTAAGGAAGTGGTCACAGCACCAAGCCTGACAAGTGTTTGGACAACACTCCCACCAGGCACACCATGTGATTCTCAGGGCTGTCCTGTGCAGGGCCAAGAGCTGGACTCATTGTTCCTTGTGGGTCCCTTGCAACCCTGGATATTATATGATTCTCTGAACCTCAGCATAGCACAACTTCACACTGAATTAAATAAACCCCACATTCTTTAGCTTATTGGTCTATTACAATACAAAGCATTTTATTTTGGGGTGTAGTTGGGGTTTTTTTAATTTTTCTTTTAAGCTTCTGCTTTGCTGATGCTGTATAACCTGAAGCTATCAAACTTTTAAACACACAGTCATCTAGAAAATAAAATTTACTTAACTTCAATTTTTCTAAATGTGTATAGCAGTAAGAGCCCAGGTTCCAAGCTAAGGGGTAAATGCTTGGCCCAGCCTTCAGCAGGGGGAACTTCAAGGCTCCAAAACACATTGCAAGAAAAAACTTTATGAACAGGATTCCTGTTGCTGAGTGCAGCAATACTTCACATACACCCTGAAGTCTAAGAGCTCTCGGGTCAAGGATCAAGACACCAAAGGTGGAAATGAAGCTCAACCAATATTCATGACAAATTTCTACAATGCCATACAAGATCTCCATAGGTGTAATTACACCCATAAAGGATTACTATCATTCTTCAGCATGATGCAAATTATTCAATTATTCTGCTGAAGTCAAAAGACTTAATTTGCTCCTGAAAATTTCTTGCTAAAGTGCCTTATTCATTCCTTTCATTTCTGTTGGTCAACACCTGTGTGATCTGAACACTGATGTAAAACAACTGTTCCATTATTTTGTATACAAAGATCATGTCAGGCAAAATAGTCTTCCCTTTCATGTAAATGTTAAGCTTCCTCTTTAAATACCTCATGTGAATAAACTGTCAGCTTAGCCTGCAAAATGAGACCTTCCCAAGGTTTTTAATGAAACAAAATGTAATTAGTATACCCATTTTCATTTTAAAAAATGTCAGAGCACACAACCTTCATTATTTGCTGCCAATGTTTAGGTAAAAGGCTGCAGGTCTGGACTAGAGGCTTGCATTTCAGCCTTTAAAATTCCATATTCAGTTCAGATCTTAAAGTAACAGCTCCTTTCTACTTACAAAGAGCCACTCCTTCCTCTGAACCACAATGACACCTACTTAACATCCCCTATCATAAATATTTACCACTACCTACTGGAGTCATAAAATTGCAGTGCACATTTCAGTAGTGTTCTCTCAAAATGTCACAATGAAGCTGAGGTCACTTCTGCTTGATTTGATAGGACACGGCACATGCACTGAGGAAGGAAGAGCAGCATTTCAGGATCTGAAGGGATAAAAAAATGCTGAATAGGCTCCTACCAATCTTCCCTAGTTTATGTACACTCCCCAGGGCAGATATAGGTACTGGGGTTGCCCTCAGCTTCCTCCCAAAAGGGAGGAGAGGGAAGAAACAGATAGCACCAAAGCAGCTTCAGAAGTTTGGCATTACAAACTTCTTTTAAACATAATGCTGAGGCCAATGAAATAATAACAATAGTAACAACAACAACAAAAAAGGACACAATTAGCTACTTCTCCCAGAAGCTTTTGGAAGGTGAAAAGCCCAATAGTCAATTGTATTTCTAAAATTTCAAAGAGAGAAAATCTTGCTGGGAGCAACAGATAAGTCCTTTATTTTAGCTCCTGAATGGCAAACCTACTAGCTTCCTTGTAACTCTGCCAAGATGTGTCATTTAAGGAGAGCAATACAACAGTTTATTGTTGTTCTCCAGTGCTGCTTAGGATGTAGAAAGAAGACCTTATAATACATTAAAGGTCACAAATAAATGGCAATTTAATAGAAAAAAAATCTACTTCCCATGCAAGAATATCTCAAAAGGGTAGTTAATTACACAGCAGCCTGAGCATGTTCTCTTTCATAAAAACACTGCAAACCACCATCCTGTTTCATTTCCAGTGCTAATATGCATCACCATCTCAGGAAAGCTCTGTTGAAAAAATAAGAAAACCGGTACTATAAAGTCATTGCATCTATTGCAGCTGTGCACAACACACAGGCAAATTTAACCCATCAATACAATTTAAAGTGATTTCACTCTCATTGCCAAAATCAATCATTGGTATTAAAATGGATTGCCACATATTCATGAAAAGGTTGTTCAACCATTTGACATTTCTGCAGATTGCTGTCTTTAGGTAAAGGGATCCTACCTCATAAAACTGATTGATGAAAGTGGAAGAAAACTACTTCCACTTTAAACCCATGAACTGTTCCTGTAATTAGAATACATACCTTTTCCAAGTCACAGAAATTCCTACACACTTAAAATTGATCAGCTCCTGTTGAGGTTTGACTCGTCGTATGCTGAAGCTGTACAAACTTTGAGCATTTGGACAGACAGAAGAAGAAAGAAACCCTGTAATATACTCCTAAAATACTGGAATAAAAGGAAAATGGCCTTTAAGTTTGAATGCGGAAAAAGGAGATTAGGTGCATGATTTTTCTTTTGCTCATGCAGCACATGAATGGTTATCTTTGAACCACAATTCAGTGGTTTTATGCTAACATCCTCACCTCACTTCAATCTACACATATGCACATTCCCATCCTTTTCATGTTGGTTCTTCAAGAATCTTTTAAAACATCTGCAAATATCAAGAGTGTAGCGAGTAGGTGGATTCTTTGTAATTTGAATGAAAAACATCAATACTCATACCTTACATGTTTTCAGAACAGATCAATCTGCAAACAGTTCAAGGCAGTTGTACTAAGGGCAGAGTTAAGGTCTAACTTCTGCTATCCTTAATGTGTCTAACGAGACAACAGAACCCATGCACAGGATAAACTGCTGTACAAAGTAGAAATAAAATTATTTCATTTAAAGTCACACGGGTATTTACTGGATTCATCTGGTAGCAGCTTCTATAGAGGTGCAAGAGTGTTTTTTCCTCCTAAACCCTTTATAGAGGATATTTATCTGCTCTTCTGCTTGACAATCTATGCATATGCAGAGATTACTCCAGAATCTTTCCTTTTTTTCTCTGTTAACGTTTCCTTGTCTGTGACACTAAAGTTACCATGAAGTAGCCCTGCAAGTACTACAAAACTTCAGATGTTTTTCAGACACTCAGGCCTCTGTCACACTCTATTACTGCCTTTACTCATGTTTCTCTCTTGATTTGATAACCCCATGGGGACATCCACTCTAAGAATAAGTAAGGATTTTGTGTGATACTGGGCATGGTGGCTCTGCAGATCCCTACAATTTCTCTTCCATTACATACTCAGCTCAGGCAAATCATATAAACAGGGACTTTTGTTCTTGCATGATAAATGCCTTTCGTTAGGTATGAATAGATGTGAATAGATACTTATTTCCACCAAATTTTGCTCTTTATGTTGTATAACATTAATGAAAGCAAAATTACTTTGAAGTAATATTACATGCCAAAGAGTCTTTAAGATGCATTCTGTTTCACTGTTTGCAGGAATAACCATTACAGTAACAGTAACAAGAGAACATGCCCAAGCACAAGAAGGTTTGTTAAGCAACTTTGTTAAAAGAGTTACCGACATCTCCCACCACTTTGTAGCAGCTTTGTAAGTATTCCTCAGAGTTTTTCAACACTCAACAAGAACTCTGCAGAATATGAGCCCCTTTTAAGTCAGACAGTACAAATCAAAACAATCTGAGAAGGATTGAGCACTTCCATGACTTCCAGGAAACCAGAAGTAAAGCTCACTCTGATTCCAGTAGGAACAGATTTAGGTCAACTAGAATTTCCATGGCAAACTACTTATGGAGCTACTGTACTTAAATTCCAGCTAAGTGGGTTAGTGTTAGTTTCTCCAAGTTACAAAAGGATTTTCTGGATATATTTTTCAGAAAATTTTTGAAAATTAAGACCTGCAATTTAGAAAGTTCATTGTAAGTTTCTCACCAGATTTCTAATAGTTATAAAGTTGAAGTAATTGTGTGTCATGTTTTCTGTTTTAAAAATAAAGTTATCCTTCCTGACAAGTGTGATCTGCTGGGGTAGTATGATAAAAGTCAAACATTGAAAACATGGGTGAATTCTGAAAAAAAAAAACCAAACCAAACCAAACCAAACCAAAAACGAAAAAAGATTTTGTCTGCCAAAATTTACATTTATTCACATAACATTTTTTCCCTTTCACCTGTTTGCCTTTGTGGAACCTGTGCTCGTGATTTCAGAGAATTCTCCTTAATTTCTTCTTTTGTTCTGATTATTTTAAAAGCAGTATGAAACATTTTAGGATTTCACTATATGTATACCAATCACTGAGGAACACCCCACTGTTGTTGGTCTCTGCTTGCGCTACCAATTCACTTTCCTCTCACATCAACAAGTTGCTAGTAAGGATTTCCTGATCTAAATTTGATCTTTCATGCCAATTCAGAGTTTGAAGTCTCACTTCACACCCTTCTGACACATAATGGTAGCTGAAAATATTAGAGGAATGGAAAAAGAACTATAGCATAGGCAGTGAAAGACCTTTTTTTGCCAACTAGCAATGTTACGCAGAAGAACTGATGAAGAAGGAGTTCATGGTTCCCACACACATTAGCAGAAGAAACCCCATTGTTAGACCTGCTGTTCTGGGAGACCAGCATTTTACTCAGCAGTAAGGAATATAAGGAGGGAAGGTTTTCCTGTTACATGTGCATTCATATTGCACCCCACCTCAACAATACAGAACCACGGAAAACCGAACTAATGAGAAGATATGCTCTACTGTATCAAATCATGGGGGGACAGGGCAATGTGTGCTGTTTTCCCTTCAAAGATAGAATCCTTTTTAGTTAAAAATAATTGTTTGAATAAAGGAAACCTCAGAAGTTGCTGCATTTAACTGCAAAGTAAATTCAGGGGGGAAAATGGTGCATTGAAAAAAGATTAAATCGATATTGCAACTAACAAATGGAATGTGAAAATGTGTTATTACAGCCATGTACTCCATTGCTGGTGTGGTGATCAGTGACAGAAATAATTTATCACCACCATGCCTGTACCCAACTTCACTTGCTTCATCTTGTATGATGTATACAAGCGTCAGTAAAAGTTCAATATCTGGGATGCTGAAGCTTTGTAGCAGTCAAACATTATGATGGGTTTTCTATCAAACTAAAAAGAGTTCAAGACTCAATAGTTTGAATCCACAGAACAAGCACACAGCAGTGGTGTGTGTCATGCACAGTCTTCCACAGTGTCACTTCTTCAGCCTCCAAGACACTTTGAACAAGTAGAAGGCTTTTAAAGTCTGACTTTGTGTCACAAGGCAAAAAAGAAATACATCCTTTTATCTGCCAATTCATCTCTGATCAGAAATAAAGACTTGGTGATCACAACAGGTTATTTTTCTTCTCGTTCTGAATGTAACAATATGGTACTGGTAACATAAGGTTACTTTCTGCTTCCTAAAAGGTCTTGAAAATGCAATTATGCCTTTAGAGAATGAAGATTTGAGTTTTCAAGCAAAGCAGAATATAAACAGGTCAGAAGCTAGTCATCAAAGTCACAACATAACAGAAATCCATAGAGGGAGTGAAAAATATTGACAAACACGCTTTTCATTAGAAAAGACTTTTTTGCATCAATTTTTGAATTAAGAAAATCAATTGGAAGTGAAGATATACGGAGAGCAGCACCGGGAAGCAGCAGAAGTTCAACAGAGAGAAGCGGTGCAATCAATTTGACCTTTTGTCAGTCACTTTACCAACTCCGCAGAAATTGAGTATTAAGCAAATCGCCATAAAATAAGTTGAATTATTTAGCAAGTGTGGGACTTCTAAATCATCCTAGGCCATGACCTACCTGTGTCAGCAAATCTGGCTGAGCTGGAATACTGAATCTCCCAGGCTGCAGCCAAGGTTTGATGGGAGAGCAAGAATGAAGAGCTCTTCAGGACAGAGAAAGTCCAAATCTGTGTTCAATTCAACTAACTAGCAGATGTAACTAGAATTTTAGAGGAAAAGACAAAGCTATTTTTAAAGTCAAAGCTATAGGAGGAAATATTCCAGGAGTATGTGAGGGAGCAAAATGCTTGTTTCGGGCTTCTCTTTTGATAGTTACAGAACTCCACTTTTTGACAATGACTGTACAGTGCTTATATTTTCCATGTATATTTAAAATGGACATTATGAAATCACTGCGCACAGACATAATAATGTTAACAACTCCTCTTTTTTCATGCAAAATTTCTTTGACAGCTTGGCACATGGTTAATCACTTTTTCAAACTGAATGCACCCCAACACAGTGGACCTAATTTTTTAATCTGTCAGCCAGAATTTGTCATTAACAAACTTTACAAAACTGATTAAATACTTCAATCTTTTCCTCAGGCTTATGCCTTGTCAATGGGCTGAAGAAAATGTGTATTTCCAGCAAGATTAATGAGTAATTATTAGTTGAGATTAAACTGTTATATAGATTTAATGGATTTCTGTATCGGCTGTAGAAGTTCTCAGAATAAACTGGTGAATGATTGCCATAAAAGAAAACAAATTAACCTGATCAGAAGGGAGTCAAGGAGGCTGAGGGATAAAAAGAGAACAGATAAAAAACTGGGAGCAAATCTGATATTCAGAAAGGTATTTGAGACGTTGATACTAACAGGAAAGGGAGAGAGGCACCTGTTAATGACTGCACCCACCACTCCTTTTGGGGTGACATTAATATTCACTTGCTACAGCTGTCATACAGGTACAAAATAAATCTATTTCAGAGAATTCTTTTGGACAATCATGACTCCTTGGCTACTGGGATTTCAGTTTAGGCTTTTAATCAGATAGAGGTGTGGTTTTGGTTTGGGTTTGGGGTTTGGGTTTTTTCCTCCAAAAACACAAGTGCACCTGTTTCATAAGTTTTATTAAGAATATAATGATTTTATAGAACAGGAAGATGCAGAAGTATGGACACATACTATCATGGCGAGATTAAAGGCCTCAACTTCTTCCTGTAGAACATCTGCTGCAGAACCCATGAAACAATGCTATGCACACCCAAGAGAAAGGAATTCAGCCAGGATTAACAGACCAATTAAGTTATTTAAACTTCTGCTAACATTCCTCGGTCAACAATGCATTCACTCTAATAACTTAATGCTACATTTAGATAACATCCTTTCCACACTTTGTCTTCACTCTGCAGCTCCTTCTTTTTCATCCTCTCTTCACCTTCTCCTTCCCTTTCACTTTGCTCACCTCCATCTCTTTACACGAAATCCAGATCCTTTAAAAATCCCAGCCAACACTCTGCAAGCACACTATCCCCTTTGCTGGCATGCTGCCTCTCTGCTGGTTAATCAAACAAATGCAACAATATTTGGGGGAGAAAAAACACCTACTGCCCTTTCTGACACACTGTTGGAGACTATGTTGCTAGTTACTCATAGTGCAGTATGCATGAACAGCAGCAGTGTGTTTTTAAATCGAACTTGCTTTCTAATTGCCTCTTTTCACTTCAGAATATGGCACAGGGCAATTAGCATCCCAAAAACCCCAGTGCAACCAAAACACCCAACTACCTGCATTCAGCCTGGAAGCCAGACCTACCATTTCCTGTGCAACACCAAGAAGCTGCAATGCCAGACCTTCATTGCCCACCAGGAACTCACACTCCTGTCCATGGGCCCAAGGGTTGAATTTGAGCTTGACTTTGAGCACCCAGTGCTGGCTCCAGCACCCATCAGGGAGCACCAAGCCTGAGGCTGCACCAGGAGCAGGGAGACGGTGCCGCCAGCACGGGCAGGGCAGTGTCCTTCTCAAGCAGAGTGCTGTCCTCCAGCATCTCTTTTATTTGTAAAGGTGATAATACATATCACTGCCTACAATATCCTTCATCCCACCTTTATGTGCCCTGTAAGCCATGAGTAATTTTGACCTAGTGGATCATTATTTTTTGTGCAGAGTGCTCCACCACGCTATATTCTTCACCCTCTTTAAGGATTCCAAGAGATTTTGGTCATTGCCTCTTCCCATGAGGTGATGCAAATGTATTGTCTCCTTTCTTTTTTTGGCTTTTTTTTCTGCTTGTGCTGTGGCCCATGCTGAGCTGTCTGTCAGCCTTTACACCTTGACTGGGAGTGATAATTCAAAATCTGTTCCTAAGCTGTTTGAGTAGCTGCCCTCGTATGACATAATAGCTACCAGTAAACAAGCTGATAAACTGAGTAGAAAATATTAGTGGAAATTGCCATGAGACTTTTTTGCCTAAGAACTTATTTTTATATTTGAGACCATATTATCTCTATAAACTGGAAGATGAAAAGTTACATTATGTTGACCCACATAAGAGCTCAAATTCAAAATACCTGGTAGTGGGTGTAACGGAAGGAGACGGGTTTGTGACCTGCTGAGACGACTTCACAGAAGTTATGCAACAGGCAACTTTATTCATCCGCTCACAAAACTCTTATACACTTCAAAAGCTGAATCCCTCCGCAGCTCTGCCACCTTGGCACTGACAATTGGTTAACAATGCTGTTTACATGACAATGCCTGCTCTAATTGGCCGATTACACACATCTGTTGAGAGGGTGGCAGGAGCTGCTGACCTCATTAACTAGTCCTTGAAGCTACAACATGCTAAGTACAGAAACAAGTTCAATACACAACTCATACTTTAGATCTAAGGGCATATGAAATCCCAACAAGTGGGCACAAGTGGGTAAAAACATCCTGGGATGTCTTACTGGAGTGAGAAATCTAACCCCCTAATGAGAACCTTTACTGGCTGTATACATTCATAAGAAGAATGGCTAAAGTCTTCCCTACCTCATGCCTCCTGAAACAACTTTGAAATAGCTGACAATAGACATATCTCAGGGGAGACTACCTCCTTCCCTTGGCCTCCAGAGGACAAGGGTTGGCTTTGGGACGCATTCATAAAATGGGGGATAGGGCCTAATTACTGCAGAGGAAGCTGCCTTGGCACTTTGCTAGTGTCGGACAGAATTTCTCTCAAGTAGGACATTATGGAGACTATGATCAAGGGCAGGACAGAGAACAGGGGCTTGCTGCATGAAGAAAAACAATTGTATCTGCCTAAAAGAATCCTGAGATGTATTCTGCAAGCATTTTTGGAAGTTAAGTTTGAAGTTTCCTTCATGATGAGGAAGGAAATGCCCACTACACATTTCGAAACTAAAAAACCCCAACTAAAGTGGCACTTGCTGTGTTTCTTCCACTTCCAGATTGGGAGAGTGATTCTGCTCTCACTCACATCCAGGCATACCCCAACCATGGCAGCTGGAGCTCTTGTGGAGAACAAAAGAACTGATTCTAATAGACCAGTTTGGATTAGACAGCATACAGTTTGGTCTTCGCTTATTTTAACTATAAAAATCAATGAAAATACATACAGAATAGTAGAAAGAAGCTACACTTGCACATTTTGAAAGGTCTGAAAAAGGTAAATGTTTATGTAACACTTGCATGCATGCACAGCTGCCCACGTATGCCAGGAGTAAATGCATCAACACAAAATTTACATTACCTTTACCATACTTTGAAAGAAATCTTTAAGCAAAGGATACCTAGAGATTAATCTGCTTAGAACTTACAGAATATTATACCACTTGTAGCTGTAGGTAGTACAGCTTACTAGTAGGTAATATGTGACAACCACCATGTTCTTAGAGATTGCATTAATACAGCAAGACACACCAAAATAATTATCAAAAAGTCATGGGTTTTTAATGAAAAGGTTTTTCTCATACTGAGTAAAACAAGCAGACTTCTCAAGCATCTCGAATTTCAAGCAGATGCAAATAAGTGATAATCATAATTGATAATCATGTCCATGTTTCTGCTTCTTCATCTTACTGAAGACGATGAGAAAATGAGGAACAGTTTAGTAAAAAGACAAGTCTTTTGCCAGCTGTTTAGCACTAAGTAATGGAATAAAGTCAGTCTGGAGATTAATTCACACTACTTCATAAGCCCAAACCAAATTACTAAGCCCATGGGAACATAATTGAAAGCAGTGAGTAAGGAGAGAGTAGAGCCAGTGCAGCTACTGCCCTTGCTCCCAGTGCCTGGGCGATAGTCACTGTTAGCATTACAACAGGGAATCATGAGCAAGTGCTTGTGGAGATGTGCTCATGGGTAGTCTTTGACTGAACAGGACGATAACTTGGAAATACCATTTTAGATGTCAGCTATATTCTTTGTACCGCTCACCAACTCACAAGCAACATTCTTTTTTGTGGTCCATAATGGGCTTTGTAAACATTTTGGGAACTTGATATTGAAAACTGTGGAGCATCATGGAGAAGAACATGAGGGAGTAAATCTCAGTCACTCAGAAGGGCAACGCCTTCTCTGGGGTTTTTGTTTCTTGCTGACAGCTGATACTGTTAATGAGGCAAAGAGGTGGGTGAAGAGGCAGGAAGCATTTAGCACTGAACACAAGGCTAGATACAGAAAGCCTTTGCTTGCTTTGTTTTTTGACTCCCTGCAACCTCACATTTTGAAGCTATTATTCTTATGCTGCCTTTTCCAGTTTCTTTACTCCGTGTCTCACAGCTTTTGCTGTTTTTATTAGAGTGTCTCTCTAATTATTTTCCTGCATGATGAAGTAAGGGCAATATGCTTTTCCTTCCCTTAAATTTAAAATTGTATAAACTTCACATGGAAAATAAGAGAGCTACTATGCAGTAATTTTTTTTTCCTTTTAATTAAGACAACTACTTCACAAACGTATTAAATTCGATTTTGCCTAAAAATGACAGGTAATTTTTAAATTCAGGATTTGCATAAAACAAAGGAACCACATGCATACTACTGGGTGTTTAATTAGGGAAAAATTGATATGCCATAGAAGACACAAACAATTGCTTGTGGTCCAGACGTTTTGTCATTTGCTGCTCTATCACAGGAGATATAAGCCTCAAATACCTCCATAACTTCTTCTGTAACAAAGATGCTTTGCTCTAACTCAAATATCCAAGACAAATGAAAATCATATAAAGTACAGTGTGCCATATGTGTCATATCTTTCTCAATGTGAAGATATTTTTAATTTGATAAACCTACCATGATTAAACTCATAAAGTAAAGGCTGGCCATATCAAGCAGTTAAGGGTCACTAAAGAACTGCATTATTACATGGTCTTATTTGCCAGCCAACCAGCAGCAGGAAAAGAAGACACAGTCTCTCTAGTGGTAGTGTCATCATTCCTAGAGGTGTTTAAGGAGAGAATGGACATAGCACTTAGTGCCATGGTCTAGGTGTTGGGTCAAAGGCTGGACTCGATGATCTCAGAGGTCTTTTTCCAGCCCAACTGATTCTGTGATTCTGTGTGATTCTGATTCTTGTAATATGAATGCATTTGTGGATTTAGAGAAAATGTGTGAGCATTATTCATGGGATCAAAATACACTGACTCATTTCTGGAAAAAGAGATTCTAGAAATGGGAATAAGTTAGTAAATCCAGAGAATCCCTATACATTAAAAATTAATACTTTGATGTTGAAAACTGAAACATGTGAGAGTTGCACTTCTGAGCTGAATACAATACTGGAATATAAAAATTTTAAATTATATGGAGATAGAAGTAACAGTAAGAACTATGTATCAGCTTGGAGCATAATAAAAGAGAATACATGGTATGTACATAAGAAATTTTTAAGTACTAATTAAACAACAATACTTCCTTTCAATTCCACAATAACTTTATATATTTATAACCAAATACAGGAAAAATAGACACAGTATATAACACTTCATGTAAAACTCTAGCAAGAAGAGAGAAGTTGGAACTAAACTGCTATGCAGAAGTTAAGGAGAATTCACTTTTTGCTCTGTTATCCAAAGTAATTCTTTACTCTTCAAACACAAAATGCCTATGCTGGCATTGTGTCACTATAGGATGGTAATATAGTTTTATTGTTTCAGTACTCCAGTTGGTATTACTAGTGCAGGTCATGTGTATCTGTTGGATATCACTGCTAGAAAGAGCTACAACATCCCCTTACAGCTACATCAAAATAATTAAAACTTTCATTCTTTCCATGAGAAGGAACTTGGAATGAAATTATAAAATGTCAGTTAAGAAAAATAAAGGCAATAATACCACTAAAGTAGCAGACAATGTTTTCAATTTTGTTAAACACTATGAAAATAATTATGCCACAGTACATATATTATTTTCAAAATGGCTGAGACATTCTGAGACACAGTAGAATAGTACTACAAAAGCATAACATGTGACATGTCAGCCTTTGTCTCTTGGGAAACAGAAAGTTTAAATTCTTTTTAAAAGTTATGTGGCTTTAGCAGTGTAACAGCCATTTATATATTGCAGGTTTTGCATCAGCACTCAATCAAAATGGCCCTGCTATGCTGCTATGCTCTGTATTTTAAACCTATTTTATGGAAGCTTTTTAAAACAAACAAGCCAGAAAATCTATTGTTTGATGAAGGAGTAAGACTTTCCTAGAGTACTAAAGCACCCCAGAATGGGGGGAGAATGATAGCAAAAAATTAAAACCCACTTGTGTATCCATCTCTTCGATAGAAAATATTTGTTGTCTGAAGCCCAATCACATGAAATAAATAGTTAAGAAAGGAAAATTTATTTGTGTGATGAAAATAGTATTCAAGCCAACATCCGAAGACAAATGTACCCTGAAGGCAATTATCTTCTGAAAAAAATAATCTTTCCTTTCTTCTCTCCTTTTTCTCTCATGGCCTGACCTCAACAGCTGTGGCCTCCTTCAGTCTACCAAAAACAAACAATGTAATACAGTTTCTCCACATTTACAGGACCAATGCTACTAGAAGAGATGAAGTGCTTGGAAAATCTACAGGAGATGTGCACTGTCAAAAATTTGCCACGCACAAGATAAATTTAATATTTGTACCTCAGTGTTGTCCTTTTTTTTCATATGATTATTTCAGAGGCTCTTTGAACCTCGGTGTGCAATTTGTACACATAAATCGGTCTGAAAAGGTGAGCTCCAGGGACATGGCACACGGCCATTCACCACAGTACAGGCTTTGCACAACATTTTCTATTCCAGTTATGAATGAAAGTAAAAACTGAGATCATACCAAAGACTGAGGAAACTGGAAATGTCTAAGAGTTCTGTGAATTCCATGTAATAAAAAACATTTTCATAAGAACAAGAGAAGTGGTGATAATTCCTATGCTGAATCAAGGCCTCTGGCTTTTATCAACTCATGTAACACCAAAATCATTATTAGCAATCTTAATTCCTCTGGGAAAAAAAAAAACCACAATAGAGGGACATAATTTCATTATTATGTAGCTCTTGCATCATTCATTTAGCACAGGTTATCGACACCAACCTTTACAATGGAAAACCAGCTTCAGTCACATCTTTTAGAAGAAGGATAGCTAAAGGACAACTTTCAGAATATACTTGCAAATTCAGATCAAGCAGATGTTTTTTATGAAAGCTTTCAACAACATTGTGTGTAATTTTTCAGTCTTTGAACATTTTAACATTTTTTCATCCATTTCATCAAGACATCATTTTGATACTGTCACATTGTACTTAGTAAAGATAAATTTTAAAATAAAAATAGTTATGTTACCTTGCAAAATTTTAGTTCTTTTTATTTCACACATTATATTGCCTTAGTACTATTTCTTTCCACCTTACCTGAGACAGAACAAGAAAACTTGTAATACAGACTAATCTCCAGAGTCTGGCTCTAGTGTCAGCCTGACTTCTCTTTCCTTTAATGCCATGTTACTTTGACTTACAGAGGTGAATAACACTGGGACAGACTCCTTTGTGCAGTTTCTCCTGATAGTTTTTTGCTTTTTTTACTTGGTTATTATATTTGGAGTTGAAGGTGGAAAGTAACACACCATTATTAATGATGATGATGCTTCCAATTGGCATTGCAAGCTTTATGACTGGGGATATTGAGCCAACTTGGACAAAAAGATTGACAGCAGAAAGATAGTGATGGATGTACTAATCACAGACACCAAGGGCCACATTGCCTCAAAGGATGATTTTATTTCCCAGCACATCTCAGAACATTTCACTGCATGCAGTAGGAATAAGAAAGCCTTAAAAATTAGTACAGCACCAGGACCATCCCTGACATAACTCAGCACCTCCTTGTTTTCCACCAGAAAGGCTGTGCTTGCATACCAGGAGTACCAGGATGCAGCTGGGGGAAAGGAAAAATATCTGGGACAAGTTGATAGCCTTGAGATGTTGTTGCTCGATGCTGGGAAAGTTACAAATTCCAGAACTGTCACAAGACCTAGAAGAGTCTAGACAGACAAAAATTAAGCCAAAGGCCATTTGGGCTAATTATCTCCTGACTCCAGTCCCCGATTTCTATATACAGCTGAGGTGTGATGAAAGACTTCAATTATTTGCAATAAGAATTAGTAAAACTACTGTAACACTGTAAAAACTTTCAGAAAGTCATTGAGTAATGCTTCTCTACAATCTGAAATGTACTGGCTTCTAAAGCTATGACTTTTCCTGTGCAGTCCCCATAGTATTTACTCTTGGTGCCATCTATGGGTGCCCCTACTGTAAAACATTAGTCCAGTAAAACAGTGAAATATGTTGTGAGCACTGATACAGCATTTTTCTACTAAAGAAGCTGCTGGGCTCTTACTCAGCAGAATTTAAATTGCACTTGTTTTTAAACTACATCTAAGCATGATTTATCTTAATTTTTTCACATTTTTATAATTTGCTCGAATAGTCATTGAATATCACAAAATTAAAAGACAGAAGAACCAATCTAAAATAGGTATAAAAGTTGAAAAATAATTTCCTCAGTTGGCACAATGTACAGATACAGCATTTTATGCAGGCATTGTTATGCTGACATGAAGAAATAATTATTTTGAAGTTGTATCTAGAATAGCAAAAGAAAACCTTCTAACCCCCCTTCCAAAACTCTTACACAGAAGAAAACTCATCCTCCTGTGGCCCAGCAATATGAAAAAGGAAAAAAAATTGCTTTATTAATACACCATCGTGAAAGGAGCAGAGCAAAAGAACTTTAATATATGCAATATTATTGCACTTATTTAGAATGCAGTATGTTTGCTTGTCTTGCATATGTGTTGCTATCATGATGACTTAGCTGTTTTATGATGGGGAAGAGAAGAAATGTATTCTTGAAACCTAAATGAAAAAAAAAACAAAAAACACAAAAAACCAAAAACAAAACAAAAAAACCCCAACCACCTCTTTCATGTGCATGTGGTGTGTAGCAGATTTCATTTTGTTTTATGAAATCTAGAAGCATTAAAGTTAAAACTAACAACCAAATTCATGAAACTTGCCCATTTTCAGTTCAGGACCATGCTTGGTTTTGGCCTCTCCGCTGAACTAGAATATCTTTTACAAACCACAAGGATTTCCAAACAATACTCAATTCTTTTGAGTTGTGACCTCTAGGAATTAACCAATTTAAATTATTACTTGGAACAAACAGTATGAAAACCTTCAGCTGTGATATATAAATAGGGTTTACATGAGAAGGAAATCTCTTTAGTTGACAGTTCAAGTAGGCTCACATGAAGAAAAGTACAACAAATTGAGAAATAATATGTAAGGCTTTAACAATAAAGGAAATAAAATTCTGAAGTAACTTTCCAGCATTGTACTGGATAATGCTTCACTTCCTATTTTCAGACTGACTGTCTTGCCAAAATGATTCAATAGATCAGCCACAGCTTTTGCAATAAATACTAGAAATTTTGGCTGAGACCTTATGGCTTAGAAAACATATCATGGATTATCAGAATGTTCCCCTTTATCCCTACAATGGATGAAATAAAAATCTGAATGGATGACAGCAGAGGCATCATATGAAGGCAGTTGTTCATAATCATAAATACAAATGTGTAGGAGGACTAAGCAGATAGAACAGTGGTTTTTACCTCACATTACACCTTTAGAAAGTACATCAGCCTTAGAAAGTGAGTATACTCAATCATCACATGTGTACTGAAAGGTGTTGATATAAACAGTAGCTTTTTCATGCAAATGTGTAATCAATTTCATTCAAACAAAAAGAATTTAAGATGTGATAGAACTTGAAAGAGAAAAAAACCCTCCCCCCCATCCACACCCACAAAACCGGATTTTAATATTACCACAAAAAAATGTTAATTGATGTGTTCTTTTATATTATAGCGAACAATAAGTACCTTTAATGGCTCACTATTAGAGTTGTAATGTATTTGCCAGATAGGCAAAGGTACAACACATTATTTGTCCAAATGTGATACAGTGTACACAGTGCATTGTTATATTTACAACATTGTTATATTTGACAACATTTACCTGGCTTCAACAAGCTCTGTCAAGTACCCTCCTCTGGCATCCTTCCTACCTACCATCTAGGCCCTGTTTTCTATTTACCCTGAAGTCCAGATCATTTAATTAGCCCAGAAACACTAACAGGGAAAGGTTTTCCTATTATTCCTTTTGACTGTTCAATTGCATGTTATAAGCTGATTACTTGTTGCCCAGTGATGCAAACTGATTACCTGATTTAAAACCCTTAATTAAATAGCCATTCATTAAACTCACAGTTGAATAGAACACATGATATTTCGTAATTAAAACAAATTGTTGTACACAGTATCTTTTAATTCAATGGATTTATACGACCTGTTAACAGCACATTAAGCGGGAATACAAAAGAAGCACTGTGACTGAAGGGGAAAAGGGATATATGATATGCTTCAAATCAGAAAGAACCATTTAGCAATAAATAGAGAGTTATTATTTAAAATAGCTTTTAAACTAGCTCACAATCATCTCACTCACTGTAATACCTGTACAGTACATATACTGTGTGCTTTCCATGAGGTGCTTGCTGCTCTTGAAATAGAACATTTGACTGGGGCTGCCATCTATTACTATTAGAATAAAACAACTCAAGTTCTCTTTGGCAGAATATAAATAAGCACAAAAATCATTCCAACCCAACATTTATGCATTTGAAGTTGTTTCCCTCACCTGGTAAACCAGTTTCCTTTCCAGGCTTTTTCCAACATCCCCATTTGCTTTTTGAGCTCCAGCACTGTTTCCTTTCTCTCTCCTCCTGGCAAGACCTAGAGAGCTTTCAAGCTTCACCCTCCTCACTGCAATTCTCCTTCCTGAACTATTCCAGTCCCTGAGGCTATTCCCCACCTGAGGCTAGTCAGGTCACACTGCTCTCTCAGAAAGGTAATTTTTTTTCTTCTTCCCAGGACAGTACACGGACCACTGGGACTAGACATAAAATGAGAGCTGGAAGGGAGGTGATTTTTATCACAGCAGGGTAAAATGTAATATAAAAACAGCTTATGCAACTCAATACAACAGAAGGAATACCACTATGAAATATCTGGTTACCTTCACCCAGGATATGTATGAAAAATAACAGCCTTTTCACAGGGCAAAGAAAAGTTTTCTTTAAATCACAGGGCTTTTGCTGGTTTGTTCTTCACTAGCCCCTTCAGTGCCCTGTTGCACATAGGTAGATTTTCACCCTCTTATGGAATAAACCCAGATCAACAGTGTGAATTCTGCTCATTTTCACAGAAGAAGCAGGCAAGAAAAAGCAGAGGAAGAAAGTATAACTCCTTTCCTCTTCACACTCAAAATCCTCATGTAGGGAATGATGACCCAAGAAACTGAAGTATGTTTTAGGTGATATTTTATTAGAGAACTCGCCCCCAAAATTAATAGTTTGCCCAGCATGTTCTCTGTATAATATAAAGTACTTGGGGTTTTTATATTCAAAGTAGACAAATAATTTCCTGGTTGGAAGACTCTGAATAATGGCACTTTCCTCTATTTTAAGTTCCTCTATTTTTTTTATTCTGTCAATTAAAAATAACTTGATAAAAATAACTTTAGAAAGAATAACTTCAGAAAACGCTTATAGTTTAATCCTTTAATGAGAATCAGCACAGAGTACCAATTTTATTCAAGTGCATTTAAAAATCTTACCTATTCACTGCTAAAAATTGAATTATCTGAAAGTCAAGTCAATGTCAAATTAAATCTTGCTTTTATCCTGCAAAAGAATGTTCATGAAGATCTAAAGAGCTTCAAGATTAAGGCAGCATAACTAATAGGTGACAGCAAAGAAAACTCAGGCTTAATTTTACTTTTGGGGTATGGTGCTCTATGTGCATCATGGACCTGGTGCCACACCTCAACCAAAAGTTTTCAGCTCCATATTAGCATGGTTGCCTATGCTATGGATAGAGCCATGATCAGGAAGCACAGATCTTTGTAACATGATAGTACAGATGAAATATCTTTCCTCTCTTCTGTAAAAATGAAGGCAATTCTTAGGCAAAGAGCTGCAAAGAAAGAGTTACGATCAAGAATACAGCCTTTAAAAATAATATTAATAGAATATGCTATTCACAATCTGTCTTGACTACTGGTAACTGCTAGTAAGTTACAGGAATAGTGCAACTCTAAACTTTATCAGTCATGAAACCTACCCTTTCCTCACCTTTAACTACGAACATCAGCTGAAAGATCTTGCTACATGTCCTTTATTTACCATATTTCCAAGCAACCTTTCAACCCTACTGAATTACTTATCAAGGAGATACAGATCTGCAGCAATGAGAGATTTGTCTGCTTAGGCATCCAGACTTGATGTGAAGTGAGAAGATTCCCACTCATTTCAGGGGTCTGTGTATCTGTTTCTAAGCTACAATATTTATTTCCACACAAGAAGTAGTTCTGAGAATATATCAATTCTCCTGGTAATGGCATATATTATTTAATACTCCTGAAACTGTGGCCTGTGCTAAACAAAAATAGGATATTTCTCAAATGAATTTATTCCTGTGTAAATGCTATGTTAAAAAATTAATATTTTCCATTGGGACTAAAAATGTAGTCCAGTAACAACAGCTACAGTTCTTGTAACTCCCTCCCCTCTTTTCTTTACATAAAAAATTGCATGAAAACCCAAGCCATATGGTAAGTGCAGTAACAGCCAAATCAGACCTACCCCCAATCCCTGTTCCTTCACTGTACTCCATGCTTTTATCATCCTGTGTTTTTTTCTATCATCTTTCTCCCTCTCAGTATTTGCCTCCATCCAACTACCTTTCCCACTCAAACAGAACTTGATCACAGAACACAATTCTTCTTCTATCACTCGTGTTTGGTGCACCCCTCATGCTACATATGCTCTAAATATGTGGCCACGAAATTGCTCAGGATAGGATGGGAACTCTACTACTTTCTGTTTTCCCAGTACTTAGAAAGAAAATGTTCATCTTTGATTGCTTATTCAATGTAATTCGGAAGTTTAAGGATTATGATTTATGTGGGGTTAAATTATCTCTGTTGCAGTAATATCCAATATCTAATCATTTTTAATGTTTTTCTCCTTATGTACACCATTAAGTAGAGAAATGTGGAGAACTGTGGGACAGAGAAATTCAGTGTCTCATAACAGCAGTAACAAAGAAAAAATCACATAAGCAGCTGGTACCTACTGCCTTGTCAATTGTGTGTCAACACCAAAATCCATAAGAATCATTACCTCTTCTCTCACGATGAAATTCAACCTCTGTATCACCAATATCCTTTTAAGTGCTCCCACTGGTCTCCCTTTTGATGCCACAGCATCTAAAACTCTAAATACACTATAGTGTATCAGTAACCACTCTGCCTCCAGCTACTCCAATAACTGTCAGAACGAATATGAAGAGCAGCTGAATTGACCTACATCACTACTCACTCACTCACACAGTTTATTTTTACAGCATTGGTGAAAAGGATTTGTTTGCTCTATTTTAAATCTTTATTTTGTTGAAATAATAACAATCTTCACATTGCATTTTCACTTCCATGCATGCAAAAAAAAAATAAAAAAAATCAAAGGTCTTTCTTATCTACAAATATTTTTAAAAATCTGCAGTGCATTCAGTTTCCAGTCTTCCCAGAGTCTGAAATATGAGTTGCTATTCACATAAAAAATCTCATTGGGTGCAAGTGAAAAATTGCTAATATTACAGTGAATTAACAGAATGGATTAAATTATTCATTAGAAAAATACAGGAGCCAAGTAAAGTAACTTGACATAAATTTGCCAACATAAAGGAATGACTGAAGTATTTTCATAATATAGCAAGAAAAAATGCCTAGAGCATGAAAAAATAAAGCATAAGCAACTTTAATGAGAACACTGATCTGTTTTCTTCTGGCCATCTAATTCTCAGAGACATACAAGGCCAGAAGTCCAAGAGTACAGGCTAGAGCAGGACTTCTTGGTAAAGTAGAAAATGAAACAGTATTTCAGTACCATAACTATTCTGTAAAAAACTGTCCAATGTATTTTTAAAAAGCAGCATATATCAAAACAATGGATTTTGCTTTCCAGAATCTGACCTCTCAGAATATAACATGGACCAGAAACATGACATGATTGGATTATGAGAGACTTTTTTCAGAGATGACAAACCAGATTTGGGGTTAATATTTGGTTACACTCTACCTAAATTACAATTAAGTGTTTTATGCAAATGAAGATTTTCAGGAAATGCCTTCTTTGCACTTGCCAAAACAAAGTTGTTCAAAGCTCTCAAATACAGTAACTCAATGAGAACTTGTCTGGCTCCTTTGTTTTGCCCACGTTGACCAAAACAGAGGAAACTACCTCCTATAGATGTGCTGCTGTATCCTACTCATCCATCCTTTGCAAAAAAACTTTGCTTTTGTGTGGTAAGCAAAATGTGTAAATTCATGTCCTAGAAGAGCTCAGCTTCTTGCCTTACATGATTACAGTGGGACAAGGAGGGAAAAACTTGTCTTGACCAAACAGACCTGCATTTTGACAGTCTGCTGATCATCACTTCTGCTTGTTATATTGCTCAGGGATTTCTTTGCTAACACAGTCTAAAACATTAGCAATTGTCAAGAAATGGCTGGAGTCACTTTAGCAAGCAGATGAAATAACAGAATTTTTAAAATGTTCCCATTAAAACTCATTTGTTAATCCTATGTGATTCCCATCTATAGCAAAGTCTACAGAACTGCAAGGGAGATGTTGATATTAAAAGTGTGAAGAAACCCTAGGAATCAGTTACTGTCCAAGGCTGCACATTCTTGCATGGCTGCAAAGGATGACAACACCAATTAAAGGAATCACTCTGTGCACTCTATTAGATAATTATCCAGATAAGGTCAAGGCTCACATTCTCCTCAAGTGCTTTGATAATGGTTTATTACAGCAGCCCATTTCAAGTCACATTAGGCTGACAGCTGGTGTATGGAATACATTTCAGCACAGCTGCAACCAAACAATCTGGAGGTTAATGGGGGGGCCTGGCAGTCAGAAAGGCAGGCTGCTTCCCTCCCCATGTCTTCCCCAAGGGCTGGGAAAGCAGCACAGAAGGCAGCACTCTGTGCAATCCCAACCGGACATGCACTCCCGGTGTGAGTTACTTCTGCAGTCACAGGAGACCTGGGCACTGAACAGGCAGCTTCTGCCTCCATGGGGTTCCTACTGATGGGCTTGGAAGACAAAATATCTCTTGTGGCATTAAAGTCCACTCCTGGGATTTTTCTTATTTGCACAAGCCCTGCATAGATACCATAACCAAGCCCTGTCTACTAAAGCTATTTAAGCATCCTAATGGAGTCCTCCTGAATTTTCCAAAGGATATTGTAATGATTAGAAAGAACTTTAACATTGTTGTTAAATATATAATTTTAAAATTAATCAATGCATATATGCCATTGTAAAGCTCTAGCTAAAATACAGAATTTAATAAAAAATACATTTTTTCTTTCACTTATGCTAATAAACTTAAAATTATGCCTATTGGTGTCACACTTTGACTTTCAAACACCTGCTGTAGCTGCAGACTGTATTCATTTGATATTAAGCCCTGCTTACAAGAGTTTATTTATGGATGAAGTCTTCAGAAAAGGCTGATGATTTCCCTATATAATGAAAGCTCTTCTTAAATTTTTTAATATTCTGAGAAGTCAAGATAACCAAAGTCAGCTTCTTAATTCTATACTTGAAGCAGCTGTTTAAGTGACCTCATTAGGGAAAAAAAAAAAACCCACCCACAAAAAATAAAAACTCAATCCATGAGAGGTGCTGAGTACTCAGAACAGAAAATCAAGTCACATATTCAGCTCCTTTACTTTGCTTTCATTCATTATGCCACAGCTTAGAAATTGTGGTCAGAAAGATTTAAAATAAAATTTTCAAATGAAACTTGCAGAGGTTTTTCACCTCCCAGGATTTAATTTCTTAAATTAGAAAAGGAATTTGGCTCTCTGACACCAGTGAGATTGCTCAGATAAAAAAAAACAAATAGATTGTACTCTCTTGTGTCTTAGATTTAACACCGTTCTATTAACTCCTCACTTTGAAACTCTTTCCAAATGCCAACTAATTAATCCTTACAACACAGTGGGAAGAAAATGTTCCATTTTACAACTGGGAGAAGAGAAGCAACAGCCACACCTGCAAAAAGAAGTGTGTAACAGCAGGTGTGAAAGCTCAGAAGTTCTGCCCTCAATCCACATCACTAGCCCTGGGCATCCTGCTGCACTGTGCACACTGGCCTCATAGTCTGTCTTGCTCAATCTTCTATCAAGAGCACGAAGTAAGTGGTGGCAGTGCACATGCATCAACAGTCTTGCTGTTACTGCATAATCTTTTGATTACACCACTCTGTCAAGTGACTAAAATAGCTATCTTGAGACAGCATGCTATCTTGCAGCACACCTTCTGAGGTCTCAGAGTAATTCCCTTTGTAACAAGAAAATTACTGTCTACCTCAAGTGAGAGGACACTACCAGAACAGGTGGGCCAGCGAAAGCGCTGGTGCCAAATAGTTTCATCAGTCAGCCTTTAGTTCCTGCAGGGAATTTATGACAGATCATGACTGTTTGTTAGTTCACAGTATGCTTTATGATTTTGCTCATATGTCTACAATGTCAGCTGCCTAAATTGTGCTGATGGCATAAAAGGAGTAAATATTATTGCAGTGTAAGAAGCTAAGATGCCTGGATACAGCAGACATGGGCCCTACCCATGTACAGCAGGCATCTCCACAGGATGGAAGAATGGTTCAGATTGGCAGGGGCCTCTGCAGCTCATCTGGGCTAACATGTCTGCTCAGGCTGGGCCATCTAAATAATGCAGGTTGCTCAGAACTGTGTCCAGATTGCTTCTGGATACCTACAAAAATGGAGACTCCACAGCCTCTCTGGGCAACCTGTCCTAGTATTTAGTCACCCTCACAGTGAAAAAGTGTTTCCTGATGTTAAGAGGGAACCCTCTATGTTTCAGTTTGTGCCCACTGCCTCTGGTCCTGTCACTGGACATGAATGAAAATAGCTTGGCTCCCTTCTCTTTGCGTCCTCCCTCTAGATATTTATATACATGGATGAGATTCCTCCTGAACCTTCTGTTTTCCAGGCTGCACAGTCACAGCTCTCCCAAACTCTACTCATATGAGAGATGCAACAGCTCCTTAATATTTTTGGTGGCCCTTCTCTGGGTTCCCTCCAGTATGTTCATGTCTTGTAATGGGGAGCACGGAACCAGACCCAGTGCTAAGCAGAAAGGACTGATCACCCTCCTTGACCTGATGGGAACCCTTTCCCTAATGCAGTCCAGGATACCTGTTTGTCACGCACATTTCTGGCTCATGGGCAACCCAGTGTCCACCAGGAGTCCCTGGTCCTTTATTTGACATGATACTAGTGCATTTGGAGAAGTACCAGTGATTCACCACAGCAAAATTATGTCTGGCCTGTAATGATGACAGATCATCTGAAAAATATGTGAAAAACTCTCATCAGACAGACAAGCTAAAATGCAGTAAGAACTTGTTGGGGCTTATCTATATTAAGAGCCATTCCAATGACTCTTAAATGAACTGTTTTCCCAAAACTGCCTAACTATTTGTAAAAGGTATTTCCAGTTTTATTTTTTTCAATGAAGTGAAATTTGAGTTAATTTGTGAGTGCAGAAAGCATTACTAAGACATGTATGGCTAGCAAAGACATAGTATGTGTTCCATCCTCTGCCATGCAATATTTTGCCAAGTATCAGTACGCACAAGTAGAGGTTTAAAGATGTGCTGGTTTAAAGGTAAACCAGCAGGAGAAATGAACTCAACTCAAAAGAGATTACAAGTCAGAGTCACAATTTTATAAAAAAGATTACAATAAATACAATGGTACAGAGAAAAAATTGGTTTTAACCCCCAAAACCCAGATGTATAACCCAGCACCCTGGGGCACAAACAGAATGCTGTTTATCAGCCCCTGTGCTAAATCCCATGTGGCTCCTCTGAGTCCAAATTAAAAGGAAATGCAAACCAGTCCTGTTGAGGTTATGGTCCTCCTCTGGATCTGATGAGTGGTACCAGAAGTCCCCAGACTGCAAGATTATATATCCTCAGGTTCAGGTGGGAATGCCCAGTACCTCCCCAAGGGTGGAGTTTCACAGTGGGTGATTTACTCTGTGAGTCATGGGATATTCCTGGAATCCTTGATGGCCCATTAGCAGACATGACCCCTCAGGCTGGGTGTGGAGGTGCTAATGCCTCCCTGGAGGGGAGTAATCACAGCTGCGTCATTGGTGTGAAGGCAGGAGTTCTCTAACACCCAGCTTGTAGCCTGAGGTGTCAGGTGTGCCCTGAGCAGCTGCTGCAAATGGTCCAGATTAACAGTTCATCAGAAATTATATAGATGGTGTAGAATATACAGTCTTGGTTACAGCCACACAGTGATAAACTGGTCCCAGCTACCGTAACTAGGACAAAAGTATATACATTTCGAGTGAACACAGCATGAAAAGTTTGATGCGTGCATATATATATGGCAGAAACATTTTTTTCTCAAAGCTTAAGAAACCTTGACGATAGCTGGTCTTGACTTCCTTTAAAAAGATTGATTTCTTCCTTCATATTTATGACTGCTAATTTAGTATCTAATTCACTAGTTTGATTTTGAATTTGAAAGCAAGAATACAGAGCTAAGTCCTTCCTGTGTTAAGCAATAAATCCGGCAGCTGTGCCTGTGAGGCACCATTTGGAAGATCTGGATCCACTAAAAGAGCAAATTATGCTATCCATGAATAAAACTTTTGAAAATATTTAGAGAACTTCTGTCTCAGATCTCATATATGAAATATTTTGTCCTTACAATGGCAAAAGAGTGTGAAAGCCAGTGTTTAGAACAATCCACACAAAAAACTTTTAAAGTACTTTTTAGACCAAGATATTTTGTCTCTTCAGGGTCTCCATCCTTGCTCTCTCAGTTTGTAAAGCCCAAGACATTCATATTACAGGCATTATCTTTGTAAAATACAACTGCCTACCCTCCAAATATGCACTAGTTTAAATGCCTCTAAGTAAAGCTGCTACCTTCTTCAACCAAGACTCTTTAAAAAGAAGGGTACAGCAAGCCTGTTTGCCTTTTAGACTTCTTCTATCTTACTCTGCCTCTCACTCTTATGTCTTACTCTGTTTCTATGAAGATTTCTTACAAATGTAGCCCTGTTTAGCTTCCTTCCACTTCCTTCTGGGGAAATGGTAGAAAATAACATTTTTTTTTCTCATACTAAAATATCTTAGGTGAACAGACCTTTTATCCTTGCAGCAATTCAACATCACAAAGTGTTGCAGATGATCTACATTTTTATCTGTAAGCATTCACAGTAAGGATCAAGAATCTCTATATAAAAAAATCTAGTGAGAAACAAAGCTTCAATTTGCATTGCACCATCAAGATATGGCTGAAAATCCTGCTGAAAAGTTCTGGCATTTCAGTGTTAAAAAAAAAATAAGGAAAAATACATGATTCAGTATATTTAAAGCAGCACCATTATTCTTCGCTCTCATAAAACTCACTCCAAATCTTTTGCAAAATTGAGACTCGTCAGGACACAGTCCCATATTGACATCTGCTGAAATCGTCAATAAATCAATTAACATTAAAAACAAACAAACAAAAACCCTAACAATGGAATGGAATGGAACTGAATTAGGCTAGGACAAGAGTGAAACTTCACTTACTCATTTTTGTGTGGACAAAATATAACTTGAAGACACTATGGCTAGGAAATGGAAGGATGGAAGGGTAATGTACTTTCTCTTATTTTTCTCCTGGTAAGGAGGACAAGTTTATTTGCTTGTATTTAATAGACAGAATTTCAGACATTCAGTGCTATGTGGACAGAAGATGAGAGTAAAGTTGTTTATAATTATTACCAGAACAAATCTATTTCATATCAAAATAAACTCTCTAACTTTAGAGAAAACATTAAATTCAAAACCTCTGGTCATTATCATCTCCCTGTATAATATGGTTATGTGGCAACATTAAAGTTTATATTTCTCTTATTATTTCTTACTCCTTAGCTGAAATACTTGTTACTGGAGCACACACAAAACCTACCATTGTTTTGGGAGGGCCTTACATAAAAGAAATTCTCTGTTTACATCACTATAAAGGTCAGTGCCTATCTTATTTCACAACAGTGGGATACTGCAGGATAAATAAAATCTGGTTATAAAGCTAACCTGCATGACTGATTTTTAGACAGGAATCCTGCATGATCGTAGGGAGAAGATCAACTTCGCAATAAACAAACAAACACAATAAAGATACTAAATACTGCAACAGATTGTTCGCTCATCTGACTGTTCTGCCAAAGTGGAAACCACAACAGCTTATATGGGAATTGGAAGAAGCAGCAGAGACTGCCCCTACAGAGGTTCTGATCCTACCTCAGAAAGGAGTGAAATCCACTGAAGTCAAATTTTTGACAATGAAAATAATACAACATACAGGAAATTAGTTACTCAAAAGAAAATTAGCTGCAGAAATATCGCAAATTATTTTTGTCATACTGACGACAAGTAAAAAGTATGTCCTATTTAACAGGTACCTTTTAATTCAAGCAAAATTTTTGTCTCCAAGTAGATGAGCCTAGGTTAAAATATTCTTACAAATAACTTTTCATTTATGTAGTTGATTACAGTTCAAACATGCTGTGAGGGTTAACACTATTATCAGTACCTATGGCATCTCCTTATTATAAATGCAGAAAATACAGCATATTAGTTGAAGTAGTAATAATTATAAATTTGAATGAACTTTTAAAGTAGATTTATTGCATAGATCGTTGAAATGTTAAAGCAATTAGAACAGCTTTTTTTTCAGCAGATTAATTCAGGAAGAGTTCCAAGCAACAGTGAAGTAGCTCTTGGGAAATAATTATTAAAATAGTAAATGGAGTTCATAAACAACAAAGATGCTAACTTAATAAGCATGGTTTCTTCCTGAATACATGATATGTCGTCACCCTAACCAACCTATAATACAGGTCACCTGATACTGTATTTTGAGGAAAGAAAACAAACTACTACAGGAACGCTGGCACACAGATCACACTCCTGCTGGAACAGCTTAATTTAGAGAAGCCGTGATACTCATCACTGCAATTTAGACTCAAGACAACAAAGGATGTAGATTAAGAGGAAGGAAGGAGAGACAAGAGTTCTAGTCATGATAGTATCACGATAGCTACAATAGAAATTACTTCACTAACTAGTCCCAACGATTTAAAAAAGCTCAAATGTTCTTTTAAGTAAATGTTCAGGCAAACTTTGAACAGTAAGAATTTAGGCCTATTGTGTAGGCTAAAGCTAGGAGATGAGATACTTGACAGATCAGATAAGCTGTCTGAGAAAAACTAGAACTTGTGGATCCATTTTGTGGTGCATATAAAATCTATTTTGTTACAGATTAACACATTGCCATATTGTTTAAAACCTGTAGTGGAAATTTTTGTTACCATCCAAATTGAGCTTGGATGCTGACAATCAGAATATTGCAGAGAGCTTTGAATCTCTTATTAACCTTGTAATCCGTATCTGATTCAATACAACTAGGACTGGGGGATATCAAGCAGGCTGCAAGTCTATCCCTTTCCAGTTTAGAGAGGTCCTGATAGGCAAGCCCAGGTTGAATTAGGAATCTGCTCTAGTGACAGCCCTTCTCTGTCTCAGCTGGATGCCACCATTTATGTCCCTAGCTGCTGCAGCTGGACTTGCTGCAGTGGGGGAGTTATACTCAAAATGTTGCAAGCCTATTTTGTGTTTTAAAACCCTAAAGAAAACCCACTGCTTTTCTCTGGGGCTGTGCTCACTCATCCAGTGCTCCCAAGGCTGAAAGTTCCAGTCTTCTTAAGGATGAATAGGGGGAAAAATACTCAAGTTATGGGCATCCGGAGGTTCTTGCTGAGAGCCATACAATATTCACAGCAGGGGTCTCTTCTTTGTAGGTCTTGGGATCTGCTTGGGTCTATTATAAATGTCCTGACCACAGCCTGTCTCCTTCTGAGTGCTTCCAAGGCAAAGTCTGGGAGCCATACGCTGCCCTCCCCGAGCCCCATTGCCTGTGTGTCCTGCAGGGACTAGGGATGAATGCCAGCCCCCTGCCTCCGGTGTTCCCAAAGCAAGGCAAGTGCAGGGAGGCCCCAGGCATGTGGCCCCCAGACAACTGCTGCCCTGCTAAAACCAGCTCTCTCCAAGCTAGGGCCAGACATGTCCTGAGATAGTGTCAGGTCAGCACTAAGCCTGTGATGAAGCCAAAATCATATTTACTGTATTACAAGGTGGGAGGGATGGTGAAGAATTCAGCACCAGCTCCTGTAGCATCTGCTTTTGGTCTATTTAGCCAAAACAAGACTTTACATCTTGTGCAACTCAGGATCAGTCAAAGGCAGGAGAAACATCAGTCTGATTAGTGGTTTTAATTTGAGGAGAATGGCTGGCAGAAAGGGAAAGACTACTCCCACAGCACCTTGGCTGTTGAGCCAAGTTCTTAATAGGGACAAGGATACAACAGCTGACTACAACCTCTGAAGGGGTATATTTTCTGGGAGATGCTTAATGAACTACCTAGGAAGACTGTCTAATGGGACTTGGAACAATCCAGAGCCAAGTGCAAATAACATGGTAGGCATTGGGTTGGGGGTTTTCCTGGCTAGAGACATAGGATACAAGGCTCATTTCTGCATGGGCAATTCTTCAATGGCATCACTGTCAACATCTCTCCTCACTGGAGTCAACAACAGATGGTCAGATGGAGACTGCAGCTGCTACAGGGGAGGTCTCAGCATGCAGAGGCCACATAGGCCCTGGCAGATGACTGTCAAGACAAGAGTCACAAAGAACTATCATGCCAGACTGCATAAAGGCTGCGCAACAGTGACAGAAACTGGATGCTCATTCTGTGGTTTTGGGGGCCTACACCCACATCCTGCAACATACTTCTTTACCAAAAGAAGCTACACCAGCTACTGCCACAAATGGAGTTCAGAGTCTGGTTTGACTGCAAGATAAAATCAGCTTCACTAACCTTGATAATGGCACAAAGGAACATGCTTCAAGTCAGCACATTCTCCCTAACAATAAAAACACATCAATATTCAGGTTATGAGACCCATTTCAGTGTGTGTCCAGCCTACTTGGCTGACTGGTGACCTTACACAAACCACACAACATACGCTCTTTCAGAAACAGTCCTGGTTTATGCTTTTTTAAAAATAGGTGAATTTAGTCCACTCTAAACCACACACGAAGTTCTTTGCTTGAAGACCTCTATATCCCTCTTCTGCGTTGAGGAATTACTGGTTTTAAGGTATTTTCTTCTCCTGCTTCTAGCAGACATTACTGTCAATTCTGAACTCAGAGCTGAGTAAGGAAACCAATGGCAAAGAACTGAGTTGCCTTCAAAAACCTCATTGGCTTTCAGGTGTCAGTGCCCTGAGGGCACTAATGCAGCTTTAGGGCCCCAGACTGGCCTCATCTGTGATGTTCACCCACACCCTGTGTCCAGAGGCTCTATTTAAGCTCAAGTTGTAGTTATCAGGCTTTTGTCCTTAGTCCTGCCTGGGTTGCCAGTAGGACCTGTCATTGTCACCACCCTGCTTGCTGGGCTCAGCCACCGTAGGGCTGCACCCTGGGTGAGGGCACTGCTCCTGCAGCCTGGCAGTCCCCCTTGGCTTGCTAACCCTTTGGGGCAGCTCTGCTCCCACTGCTTCCTGACACCAGATCTCAGCTGTGACAGCCTTGGGCAATGTACGGTACTGGCTGCTCTGGCCTCGGTGCAATCTGAGAGGAAGTTTCAGGTCTGGGTCATTCTTATGTTCAGAAACAGACTCCAGCTTTGGGGGCCTCTGTGACTTATGCATTGAAGCCTGCCCCAGGCAAAGAAAATGTGGGAGAATGGTCCACTCAGGGACTTTCTGGTGAAAAACAGTGGCTTAAGAAAATATAACAGCTGATGTTGAGAATAAATGGATGCACTTCCCCTTTCAATCAGTAGAGAAACAGTAAAAGGAAAGAAGAAAAAAGAGCAGTATGTAATAGTGGAGTATTTACAGGGACCTTTATAGAGACCCATGTATGTTCATCTACGTAAGTCAAGATACCCAAACAGGGCAGTTCATGTTTGGGGACCATCAGGATATTTTTAAATTCTTTCAGACAGACAGCTTGACTACACTACAGCTGAAAACAAATCAGGCTTGATCTGCTAAGCCAGGGGCAGGAGTTTTTCCACTGAAAACTAAATTTGATGTCTCCATTTTTTCAGATTCCTTATCTACTGATGCTCACCCAAATTCCTTGCAGATGGGAATGTAGGGCACCATATTCAAAGACCATCATCTATAGTTGTGATATTAATGGAAATACTTACACGTGCTTTAAAAACTTCAGGTAGCTATATAGGACGTTGAGGTCCCCATGTAATTGCCCTTTACATCTAGGGGGATAAAGGCCTGATGGAACAGGATGGGAGACTAGGGGCTTATAAATGGGATTCAGGTGACAAGGCAGGTTGGAATGGGAAGCACACAGCTCCAGTGCCAAAAAAGAAGACCTTTTGAAGTCTCTCACTGAAGAAGTGCACATTACTAAAAATTTCACATATGCATAGAACCAGTAAATGAACTTTTTTCCTGCTTTTAAAGATCAGGTATTGGGTCCCCTAGAATTTTAAAGTCTGCTAAGGAGACATCCACAGAGAAAGTTTTAGGTTTTTTTAAGATTTAGCTATCCAGGGCTCCATAAGGTTTATAGCCGTCATGGCAGAAAGATTACCCATCCTGGTCTTGCATCTGTGATGTGGACTATCACCCTGAAGTCACTCCAGGCCAGGCTTGTGACAACTCACTGTTTATAACCCAAGCATGATCGACCCAAGTGACTATGATAGGTTGCTCACTAGTTTGTGATACTGTTGTCGTCCTGGGCATGGGCAACGTTGCAGAGGTGCTCAGTGCAGACAGTACAGTCAAAACACAAGCATTGCCCAGCAATGAATTTAAGATTTGTGTCTGGCAAATCTTAAGCTTGAAAGGAAACAGCTTCACATCTTAATGAACGTGGCAAAACTCTTTATCTTTCCCCCAATGGTTTCTAATGAGAGCGGGGAATGATATTTTTCAGCTATGGCAGGACATCTCTACCTATGTAGTAGTTATGACTGCAAGTTGTACCTTAGATGTTGCTTATTGTGGTCATGAAATAGCTTTGCAGAACCTTGGAATCTGTATGGGTCAGTCACAGTTTCAGTTAAATTTTTAGTTGTTTTGGTTTTGGTTTTGTTGTTGTTGTTTTTATGTAATTGCTCAGTGTGAATTGGGACAAATGAATTCTGACAAGACAATCTTGTTATCTAAAGACAATATATTATAATATGGAGAAAAAAATAGTTTGTGAAGATCTGGAAATTTTGGCTCATTTCTGTTGTCATATACAAAGATATGAGAGGTTAAATCTTGCCATTTTATCTTTCTCTTTCCTCTGAAAGAAAACCAGAAGTTAAAAATACCATACAGTTGAAAGATTAAGTGCTTTGGATCCTCCTCTTTGGAACAGGAAAATCTTCATTAATAGTTAAATCAAGAGATGAATCGATGAAAGACAATGGAAATAACCTCATTAATAGAATATGGAAGTCTGACAGATTTTGCAGAACCAGAAATGAGATACACAAAAAGTACCACTTCATCTAGAATGGAACCCATTGTGGGTTTACTTAGTTTCTTTCACTGTATCAAATATGAGTATTATTTTTTGTTGAAATAAAATGTCTGCAGTGAAAAGTATCCAAAAAAAAGTCAGGCTGATGTAATGAAACTTTAATTGCAACAGTATTTTCAAAGGCTTATCTTAGTTGAAAAGACGATTTTACTGATCCATTCATGCAAAAATTAGAAAGTTCATCCTGAATTGTTGTAATACCTATTACTAACCTATGAATCAAACCCAGGAATAAAGAGCAAGAAATATGGAAATAACTGGAGCTTAATCCAGCCCTTTCACATGGTGAATGAAAAGGTTGGGGTTTTTTAAGGAACTGTTATGCCGGGATAAGATGGCACCTGTACATTCAGCTTTCTGAATGGGTGGAAGGATTATTCACATTTATTTAAGAAAAGACTCTGTCATCTTCATTTCTAAAGGTAATTGCTTTTCTAGGCAAATAGTCCAAGTCTCTCAGCTAGAGTTTCATGTGAAATAAAGTATAAGACACTGTGAATAAAGATGGTAGGAACTGGCACAAAGTCAGCATTTTCATTTCCTTTTGTGAGGAGCCAGGTCATTTACCATATAAATTATCAATCCCCTTTTTAAATATGGTTGGAATTTCATCACAGGTATTTTTTTCTTTAAAACTCAATTGCAGCTGAACACTACCAACTGCAATAGAAATAATTTCAACTGGAAAGGAACTTTGTTGACAGTTTTCAGTAAATCCTTTACAAAACAGAGTTTTACTGCAGAATACGTGTTCTGTAAAACATAACAACTTTCCAACATAACAAGAAGCAAACCCAATATGCATAGACTTTGGATCAAGTTTCAGCACAGAATTCTTTCTCATTCTTCAAACTGAAGTTTTTCAAAGATATAATCTAACAATCAAACACATTCCATAATATAAATTCATTACAAGTTTTAATTAATATTCAGTCATTGCATTTGAAGCACTCAGGTAGAGAACTGCAAGGACACTGAATTAGCAAGTGATCAGGAAGCAAAAAAGTTTTACTTGTGCCACATTTCAAACAGATTAGATGTTCTTAAAATGCATAAAATACATTAGCTCCAATTAGGCCCTATCAGCCACTCAGGAGCTGGCATCCCTAGGCTTACCAAAGCAAGTGGCTGCTACACTGATGACTTTGAATTGGAGGCCAAGATACAGACTGCAAATGAGGGGAGGAAAGAAAAAAAGGCATAATCACAAATAATTACTGCTCTTTTAGTATTATCTTCAAAGCTCAGAGGGAAAACTAGGAATCTTAGTTCAGTTTCAGCACTGGCAAGGTGTTTTTCACTCAAGTATCTACTTCATTCTCCTTCAGAAAAGATGGTTGGTATTCACTGCTTCTGATGTACAATCAATCATATGTGCGAGGTTCTGCTCAGAAAAGTGTTAGGTTGCAACTTGCAATATTGAAACTCTTAAATCATGGAAATACTTTCCCACATAAGAAGTGCGAGAATATTATTTTTGCCATTCTCTTATTAGGTAAAAAGACCTAAATAACTCAGGAAATGCCAAATCCTAGCCTGGTGTATGAGTTTTCTAGATTACATATTAGTTTGTGTATTAGATCACTCATTTCACCAAAAGAAGCAAAAGAGGCAATAGGATATGTTTACACCCATAAAAAAATGAGTTGCCACATCTGAAGTACTTCAATTGCTCAAAAACTGAAATAAGACACATCCCCCCCATCTCTTACCCCCATGCCCCCTCCCCCTGATTTATTCCCCTTTGCTGTGGTCAATTTACTAAGCTGGTGCATCTAAACTGCCCCACCAAAACTGAGAAAGATGACAGACTGTACAGATGCATTATCTTTCTTGGAATAACTTCCTTACACCAGCAACTCTTTGACTCTTTCTTGCACCAGTCAAGTTGTCAGTCATCCTTGCTGTAAGGTGCCAAGAGGTGCCGTATACAACTATTAGAACAAATCCACAAGCTGCTAGCCAGGAAGGCAGCCCCCATGTTCTACTCTACTAGGGAAAGAAAGGGAAATAAGTGCTGGTTTACTTTTGAACTTGGGCTTGTACTGCTGAACCTCGTAGCTGAACTGCAGAGAAGGGCAGAATTTAAGTTGCTTTTGTGATGCTTTACAAGTGTCCAGACAGCCTAACTCTATTCCTTTAGCCTTCACTGCAGCAAGGCATTTAAACACATAGTTTGTTTCCCTTGGCTTTATTGGGATTTAGGGGCATATTAAAATACTTCTAATTGTATTCTGAATTAGCATCTCAATGATTAGCAGACCAAGATTATTGTCTGTTGCCATTACCGGGAACCCAAATGCATTTCAGACAATAGAAGGGCCTGTCATGAGATGAGAAATTGCTTCTCAAGAGACTGGAAGACATTGCAAGCATGACATTTTTAACTTCATCACTTTAAATGGGGATTATATGTAGCAAGAAAGCGACAAACATGGCAGTGGTTCCACAGGCTTCTGAAATACCTTTTATGATACAATTATTTTTTAAATCAAATTAGAAAAGATGTCCTTGAAAACACCATTCACTAATTCTTTCCCACTCCAAGTTAATTACTGCCATGTTCCTGCAATTTACAACATCCTGAGTAAAAAAAATCACTAGATTTTTGTTTGAAAAATATGTATTTTATAATTACAAGCAACAGCTGAGACAACACTAACTGAAAGGGATCCGTGAAAGACGTTTTACATGAAAACATTAAGTGACATTACATCTTGCAGCTTTCTCTCACCAGGAAGGAAACATCCCTCCTGCCCCATGCAGAAGCCTTTTTATGAAAACAGAGAAAGAAAAATAACTTTTTTCTTTTTTAAATTCAAAAATATAACCTTGAGGTAATACTGTTATACTATTTCAGGTTAAGGACTAGTCCAACCTATGGCTCAAGGCCAGCTAACAGTATGAAACTTAAAATTGCTATCATGTGACAATAAGGTCTTTAAAAAGAAATTTAGGAAGAAATGTCCTATTCCAAGTTTACAAGATACTCCAATTAAACAAACTACCCTGGAATGTAACTATCATTACATAACATATTGAGTAAATTCTTACTAAGCAAGAAAAAAATGTCTTTGTGGCTGACAGGTAACTGATGCCTTACAGAAGTGGTCAGGCTGTTCATTAACCTGAAAGGTGTCACATAAATGCTACAATACCATCGCAGATTACTAAATTTTAAGCCCCTTGCAGTGACTTTCCATATAAGATTACCCTGTGTTGCAGTGGATGGTCCAAAGCAGCCCTGTCTTTGCTCCTCACTCCTGTAACAGATGTGCCTTCTTTGTAGTAACACTACCTTATTTTTAGATATTATTGCAGCCTCCACCTGTAACACTGGCTCCTGCAGCTGTAAAAGTAGAATCCAGATTTCCAAGGACAGCATGGAAGGCTCAGATTCAAGAAAGCACTTAAGTAAATGTTTTACATCTAGCATGAGCTCAAAAGCTTTCCTGCAATTGTTAATGGGCTCTGCAGCAGATTTCAAAAATATCTTCTTTACTAAATGAAAGAAAGACCACCATGTGGACATTAGCTAGCAGAAAATTGAGTGCCCCTGTGGAGCGAGAACTGCTCTTATATTAAGCTCAGCAGGGAAACTCTCAAATTTCCTGGATTGCTGGTACATTTCTCACTTTTGGACAATAAACTGCAGACACTTGAAAAACCTGATAAAAATAGATCACTGTTTCTAAAATAAAGCACTAAATTGATTCCCATCACATGAGCCCTATGACAAAGCTAGAAGTCAGGTAAATTTTGAAAAAAATTTCTTGGAATTCTGGCATTGGTCACAAGAACAACCCTATGCATGGAAAATTACTGCAACAAGCTATTTCTTCCTGAGTACTGAAAAAGAAATCACTAGTTCCAGTCATCTTGATATTCATCAGCTGCCAAAACTTTTCCATGTAAATAAAACTCAGTTATTTAAGTATCTTCACAGGGTGGGCTGAACAGAGAACTTATTTAAATGCATTATTTAAATTATCAGCATTATTTAAATGCTGATAATGTTCTTGTGTAACACATTTCCAAGAAAAAGTGAAAGTTTTGAAAAAAGGTTACACAGACATAATTTTAGTGAACATACTCAATGTTTAAATAATGATGGGTTCCAATGACATGGAACTCAATGTGGCTTATCTGTTGGGGAAGCTGACCAGGGCCTCTGCTACAGCATTGGTGTGCAATTATGAGCCAGAGACTATCTCAGCTGAAGCAAGAATAGAAAAAGGTGAAACACACACACAATTCAGGGGCTTGTCTTCATTCACACAATTTCTATCCAGTTGACTACTATGGACATGCAAGCTTGTAATATTGGTCTTGTTACTTCTGAATGATGCCTTGCACAGCTGAGTTGTGTATGAATGTCTGCTAACTTTAAAAACCACTTCTATCTAAGATGGTTCTCCTCTTTTGAACCATTGTCATCCTACGGCCTCCTACATAGCCTTCTGCTTAGAGGTCCACTTCCCCTTCACTATAAAAGGAGGCTTCTAAGAAAGATGGAAAACTTCTGACCTAGGCCTGTAGTGGCAGGACAAGAGTGTAGATTTAGACTAGCTATAAGGAACAAATGATGAAGGTGGTGCAGCACTGGAACAGGTTGCCCAGAGAAGCTGTGGCTGCCCCATCCCTAGAAATGCTCAAGGTCGGGTTGGATGGGGCTTTGGACACTTTTCCCTGCCCATGGCAGGGGGGTTGGACTGTATGATCTTTAGAGGTCTCTTCCAACTGAATGAGACTATGGTTCTGTGATTTCATTTCTGTCTCCAGGGTATATGACTGGGGGTCCTACACAAATAAAGATTGTTACAACCCATTCATCAGGTAAGGAAGGACAGAAGTTTTGGCTTCAAAATGTTTTGGTTTCTATTAATGGAAAGAAAATTCAGATTTGTCCAGCCAATTACTGTTGGGGGTGGGGTGAAGTGTTTAACTGTCTTGTAGATCTGGTCAGTCATTCCTGTTTCTGTATCATGAAATGTTGGTGAAACCAGCTGGGTATTGTCTAGTTATCAGCCTTTTTATTTCTTCAGATTTTTTAAGCATGGGGTCAGTATCAGCTGTACCTGTTCATACCAACCTTAGTTTTGGTTCTCCCTTTGCAGTGATAGTAATAAAGTTCAATCAAATTCCTTCCTGACAAACATATTTTGAAATAAATACTGTAATTACACTTTTCTGAAACACAGCACAATAATTTGGTTTCCTGCCTCAGGCAATTACTGAGCTAATAATTTTCTAAAATCAAAATGGTATGGATGAAAAAGTCAGCTTCCTTTCTAATATTCCTAAAGACTTTCTCTATTAAAAAAAAGAAAAAAATCTTATTTTCTAAAGGCTCCCTAGAGGCAAATTGTCTTCTAAATTTCAAGAAAGAGTTTCTTTTATAGCACAAAGATGACATACTCAATAAAATTTTTCTTCTACACTCTCAGTTTCTATTTAAATAGACATATTCCATCAGGCAGCCTCCAAAAATTGACTGGAGAAGAGGCCCTCTCACCTGACTGGAGTTTTCCAGCTCACCAATTTCATTGCTAAAACTCATCAAGTCTAACCATTTTTCTTATTTATAAAGAAAGGAAAAATACCCTCACTTTTTACTGCTTCATCCTTGAACAGAGCTTTACTGTTTAAGCTTTAGTGTCTCAGCCCCATGGGCTGCCATCATCAACCCATGTAGAAAACAACAATAAAATGAAATCACCCATAGAGGTCATTCCTTTTGTCCTGTGATAATACAAAGAACCAGAAGCCTAGCAATGAATTCCAGAACTTTAACAACCTGAATAAATTGTGAAGTACAAACCAGCATGAATATAGGATGTGACATTCATTTCACATGAGTCAATGCACAGAGGTGCAGTCAGAAATCTGCAGAGATATCCTCCTGTTTTTACTAAGGAAAAATGGCAGTGAAAGGAGATGATTTGTTTTTTATATACATGTTTTTCAGTACAGCAAAATCATTTTTAAAGATGTGAGAACAGTGTGAAAGAGTAAATGAAATATCATCTGAATGAAAGCACTCCAAAATTGAAACTGAGTATGAGTGACCGGCTCAAGGCTTCTGATCTTCCTTTCCTTCCTCCCTTTCCCTTTCCCTTTCCCTTTCCCTTTCCCTTTCCCTTTCCCTTTCCCTTTTCTTTTCTCTTTCCCTTCCCAAACCTTCCCTTCCCCCCTCCCCTCCTCTCCCCTCCCCTCCTCTCCCCTCCCCTCCCCTCCCCTCCCTTTCCCTCCTCTCTTTCTCTCTTTTTCTTTCCTTTCTTTCTTTTCGTTACCCTTCCCTTCCTCTTCCCTTTCTCTCCTTCTGTTCTTTTCACTGCCTTGTCCAATTTGTCATAAACAAAAGCAGCAAGCCAAACCAAATCCCCAAACCATACCTCAAAACTTGTTACTCAGCTAATTCTTGAAATAGACTTGTGATGACTCAAGCTGGATGATTGCAACACATATGCTTATTTAACAGCACTATCTTTTGATTGAAAAAAGCTTCTGTCAAGCCTGATTCATCAAAAATGTGATGTGACTGATGATTTTTATTCCTAGACTTTACCACTATTCCTTATGTCATAGCACAGACCTCAACAATAAAAAAACATAGAGATGGTCAAACTGTCCTAGTGCCCAGGATGATCTCTGAGTGACTCAAAGACACAAACATGACTGGCACTTTAAGCTTTTGAGATTAATCTACAGAAGTAAATACAATATATTTTGTATAGTCTAACTGCAGCAACTTTCAAGTTCCTCTTTCTTCCTCACAACATAACCCTACATCTGTTTTTCCTTTTTTTTCAAATACCTACAACTGACACTTCTGATTCACGTCTATTATAGAAATGCACATTGTTCTCTACCTGTGTACTGTTGCCAATTTGTAATTTTAAGACTCTTGAGTTGCCCCGGGGAAAAATCCATAGCAAATGTGCCTCAAAGCAAGGGAACACAGTGTATACAAGCAGTCATAATTCTAACAAATTTCTGAATAGTTGTATGTTTTCTGCAGAATCTTCTTTTTTTCAGAAAATAATGGTTTATGGCTTTTGATTCCATTGTTTATTTATTAATTCAGTTCCTTCAATAAATAAATCAGGAGATAGATATATATATATATATATAGATATAGATATAGATATATATATATATATATATGCCACATAAGTGTAAAAAAAATCATGCCCTGTTTGGCCTGTTGTATATTGCAGTAAAATTACATTTTGCAGGAAATAATCTCTCTCATGACAGAACTCATTCAATACAAAGACTAAAACGCCATTTAAATTGGACAGATAAAGATTTTATGACAAAAGGCATAAATTAGAGGACAGTCAAGGAGCAGGTTTCCATGACTTTACCTCTGAAGCTTGAAGGCGAAGTGACTTCTTTATTTATAATGCAAACCCAATGCTAACCACAACCTACAATCACATGGAACGAAGTTTCTATAAAACTAAAAACCTATTTTGGTTTACATGTTTGTACCTCCTGCTCATCCTGGGATGGCATAATAACAGCAGTGTAATACAGTGTTTTTATTCTATGAGTTCCAAGGGGCCTTAATTAAAATGACAGTTCAAGTTTACCAGAGTCACTTTAAAGATATGAGAGTCTTTTTCTTCCAGATGTTGCAGTCCAAGCAGATAAGGTCTACAGACTTACTAGAAGGGGTAATGACAAGGAAGATACAACATTTAATTCAAGTTAAGCAGAAAGGTTAACCAGGTTTTATAATGCTAAACATATTGCTCTCTTCCACACAGGCTTGGACTTCAGAGTAGAAGAAGATGATGATGTAATAACCAACAAGTTTTTCTTCGGAAACAAGAAACAGCAGCATATTCTTATGTCAGAAACTGAACGTGATTGTGTCACATTACTATGGGACCACTTTTGCAAAGTATGCACAGAAAGTGTCCCTGACTTTATGCAAACCAACGTTACCATCTCCTTGCTCCTTAACACCCAAGAAAGCATGCTACCAGCAGTGACTGTGTGGCTCTTTCTAACTTTAGTCTTAATGCCATACACTTTAAAAACTTTTGAAAGAGAATGCTGTATAAATGAAGCACAATAAAAGGTCATGTTCTAGGAACTGCAGACTGGCAATACAAAGTAAGTAGACAGCTCTGTCTGTAATTGCTCAGTGCCTCAGTTGCCCAACACTGAAAGATGGGACCTATACTCTTCCATTATAGTAAAGTCTGAGCTATTAGAAACTGTCATGAAAAAGTCAATGAGAAATTTAAAAAAATCTATCTGAAACCACAGGTCAAATGGCAATAATTAGTAGGACTTGAGAATGATAGAACATAAAACAAATTACTGAATAGCCAAGTAAATACTAAACCCTTTACATAATAAAGAAGGCAAATGCTGTGGAAAATTGTGGTGTGATCATATAACAGGAGATTTTCTGAGTGTGAACATGAATAGGTTCCTGACAAATCTTAATCCCAATGACTCAAGTTTTGAGCAACTGATTTACTTCTATCCTGAGTTACTTCTGCTCTCTTTCTGCAACCATTTTAAAACTTAAAAAATATCCTATTTAGTCCTATTGTCTAAGTTTGCTATAACAGAATGACTGGGGAATGTCATTCAACCTCTCTGAAATTCACAAAGTTCTCATTTCCTCTCTTTGAAATGATTTTTTTACCAATATCTTCATTTACTTCCTACCCCAGAGTTCTTTCCGTAGGCATTTATCTATGATATGAAAGTCTGTCAAATTCTTTTTGAAATGCAAGGATGCTACATCCTCTAAATTTCCCTTATCTTTCTTACCACCAATATCTTCAAAGAACTCAAACAGATTAGCTCAGCATGACCCTTCTGCCTGAATTCACACTGGTTATCCTTTATCAAACTGTTTTATGAGGTGTTATTCTGCCACATTTTAAAAATAGATTTCCAAAGATTTTCCCAAAACAGGGGCTTTGGAATATTGTTTCTTCATTTTACTCTCCCTTCAGACAACTGTTGTGCTGTCAAAGAAACCTCAAGCACTGTATCAAATACTTAATTAACCTTCAGAACAGCAAGTAAGAGTTGAGCTCTCTTTTTTTTAACATGAGATACTTTGCAGACAATGGTATATTTAATAAATGTTATATCTATTCTCACTGTACTGCATTTCAAGTCTCTGCACAGAATTTCTGTACCTGTTTCTTCCCTGTTTTGCTAGCACTGTCTAGTTTCAGGTAGTAGGTAAGTTGGCCTATGTGTTTGATAGACACCCAGGCCCTCTGGCACATTTTCTCCATATACCCTTTTAAGCAGCCAAGACTATTTGAGTTTGTGTTAAAGTGGAAACAAAAACATGAGGGACCCATACTCAGATCACCTTTCAGTGCCTGAGATTTTTGCAGCTCTTCTCCTGAGCTGCATTTCATTACGATTATACAGGACTGCCAATAATTTCAGGACAGGAAACCTACTTTGACATAAATGCCACCAGACAGAGGAGCACATGAGCACTAAGCTACACAGAAGCAGAGAAGGCAGGGTAAGCAGGAGCAGAGAATGGACAGAAGCAAGACCACTGATCTTACAGAGAAGAGAGAGTGCCTATGGAAAGCTAAACCACAGCAACAGATTATATACTGGTTACTATCACAAAACATATAGATCTAGTTTTCTCTTTAATTGTGTGTCTGTTTCTTATGTGATTTTAGTCTCTTGCCCCTCAAAACCCCCCACTTGAAATAAATCAACATTTATTCTATATAAATAATAAACCAGCTCACCCCATTTCTTCAGCCTTAATATAAGACATTTAGGCCTCTCTGTGTGGCCTCTTTTTCTTTGCCTCTCCTTACAGTTAGAAAATCTACCTTTCATGGTGGCTTTCACCAGTTTCCTGGTTCCCCAATTCATTCTTTATGCTAATTCTACACCATTACTGCTAAATAATAGTGTTCAGTCACTCTCCTTACTTCTTTGCATTTTAATATTTGCAGTATGTTCTTAAGTATAATAAGTCACAACAGTTTCTGTTCCTTTCTCAGATATTCTAGTTTATCAATATGACTTTCAGGTATGGATTATTCAACACTTTACATCTCTCTTTACTTTCCCATATGGGTATTTCAGACATTACTGAGTTTTCCTCACCTCATTCCATTATCCCTTAGAGTCTGTTTTTAAGTCAAGTATTTTCCTACTACTGCTTACAGAACCTATTTTTGATATAGTAAATTCTAGGTGCTCTCCCACATGAATTGTATTTATCATACTTGACTCATAGCTAGGAATTTTTTAAGTCCAGCACAGCTTTGGCTGTATTGATTGTTCAGCATTCTGCATCTCAGACTGAAATTGCTTTTGTAGCTTTGGTTATACTGTCAGGATGTCTGGTTCCCATTTCTGAGAGGGAATTTCCCTGCAGAAAAGGAAGCGCTTCTGGCCTTTTGTGTTCCCCTGCATCTTATTCTGCCAGAGAATTCTGCCAGCTTTGATTAGCACAGAGTCAGGAAAGGACATTGAAATAACCGGAGGTGAGTTCTAGACCAAATGGCAAAGCTTGCTTATTCTCCCTTTGTGTTATTCTCCTCTCTCTCTCTCTCTCTCTCTCTCTCTCTTTTAATTGCACTGTCCCTTTAGCACACTCCTAACTTTCCACTTCCTTCTTACGTATGTAAAAACAAGAAAACACTCTTGCCAGCTCTGTCACTGTTCAAGAGGATGCTGAGCAGCATCCAACACTGCAGTGCACTGTAGCTCAGTGTCCCACCTTGGGGTTCACTTGGGACATCTTGCAGCCAAGTGGAGCAGGCTGACAATGCCCTCCCATGGCCTCTGGGGCAGCATATCCTTGGTACCAGCTGGACCCTGCTGTGTGTACCAAGGAGCTCCTGCTAAGCTGTTGTGCTTATGAGATCATTTGTGGGAACACACTGAACAAGAGTTGCTTGTCTTTGTCCTTATTCTGTATTTAGCTGTCACCAATAATCTTTTTTGTGCCAACTGTTCTGTGCTTGAAACCACTGTTCTTTTTTCCGCTTTTGCTTCCTGCCAGATTTTCCTCTTACTCATATAAATATCTACTTGAATGAATTTTTTACTACCAGTATAAAATGGACTAGTTTAAATGAGTAAGTCAGCACACAATCCAAAGAGGAAATGGGTTAAAGCTTGAACTTATAATACCAATAGCTACATTTGTTGATGAGTATACTCATATTTTATAAAGTGAGAAAAAAAAAAGTGAAACTTGTAATAGTATCTAATCCTTAAGAATGAAAGTATTATATTATTTTCCAATCAACTTTAAATACCTAAATCAAATTAATTTTTCCTGGGCAACTCACCTGAATATAATAAAGTGTAACACTTGCAGGAAAAATAGGCCTTTTGATATTGTTCTTGGATATTATTCTTTGATATTATTCTTTGGATAGCAAGTATGCATTCTTTTCATTGCTTGTCTCTTTCCAGGGACAAACTCATATATATGTGCAGGTGGTGGCAACTTCTGGCCCCCAAAACACAATACCTTCTTTACCAATTTCACATGACAATACAGGCTTAATACCATCAGCATAGTGTTTTCTTCAACCAGTTCATTTTTATTTGTTTTCTTGGTTGGTATGTTGCAAATAAACAGCTGAGCTAACCAAGTTTATGATTAAATGAACAATCTTGTACTCTGATTTCAATGACAACCATTAGTCCTAAGTTCCATAGAAGTGTCAAAAGTGTGAAAAGCAACCACCCTAACATAAACATAGATTCATTCCTTTCCTATTTTTACTCTTATTGAGGAATTTTAGATACCCAAACTCCCAAATTAAAAAAACCAAACCAAACAAAAAAAATATAGCAAATATTTTTTAAAAGGGGGGAAATACACCCTTGATTTGCCTTCTTTTTAAAGCTTTACAATCTTTTTGTATAGACAGAAACACTCTGGCAATCAGACAATTTTGTGCAAAAAACAGAGTTAAAATGTAATTTTTAATAACATTTATTGTTCCTCTTGTAATTTGCCACATTCAACTGTAAACCTCCTAATGTACTCATTGGCTCAAACCCCAACAGTGTTTATTTATTTATTTTTCTTGTACAGACTTGTTTGCATTTGGTTGAATACCTGCAGCAGTTTCTGAATCATGCATGTAAAAAACAAAAAAATCTCTGTACTGAGCAAGTATCTACACACATACACACAACCCCCTTCCCCCCAGAAAAAATTAAAAACCATACACACCAGGCTTATCACTTCTCTACCATTTGCTGTGGAATGAAAAGATAAAACTTTCTCTTCTGCCTCAGCAAAGATTGCCAATTGAGCTTATAAAATCAAAAAACAAACTCATGTTTATTTGAAGTTCTAAAGAATTGTTTAAATTGCCCTTTTTAATGTTCCCACTTAGGCATTCCCCATCTTTCAAACACCCTCCTGCATAAATATTAGTTGTGGTATACAAAGGATGTTTTTTCTTCTTGATCAAAATGAAATTAAGTCACTAAGTTTTAAAACTCTTTTTATATGCTTTTTTTTCATATCCTTCAAAAAAATCTACTTCTTGTGGCCAGTAATCATTAAGACATATTTCATTTCACTTTAAATGGCTGAATATGGACACAACTGTATTCTACTAAATACAGAAATGAATAAGAAAGGTCTTGTGACCTCATAGTGAGGTTGGAGACAAAATTAAAGGCAATCAATATATGGCTTAAGAACTAAATGACTAATTCACTCCATTTTTAGAAAGGACAACTGTTTAGGAAGCAGTGAAAGGAGGATGCCAAGTGAAATGGAAACAAATAGCAATGTCCAAGTTGAAAAAAATATTACATTAAAAATCACAGAGATTACCAAGCTCCAGTGAAGACATGGTGAAATTTCCTGACTGAATACTAATGCAGCTACTTCATCTTACTCAGCAGTGAACAGCAGCATGTGCATCAAGTGACTGAAAAACATCATAACCAGGCTTCAGAAAGGAAAAACATCTTTCAGACAATTAGAGATACACTGAATATTTGTGTTCATAAGGACCAAGAGGAATTTTGAAACAGTGCTTTTGATGCCTTGCCTTTTGAATGGCATAAGAGCCCTTTACCTGTGGGTGTGTCTCCCTTTGCTCAGGCTGTCAGGGGAGTGTTTTCCAGAGCCTCTCTGCTGTTCTCATGAGTTCACTCTTGTGGTGTTATTCCCACACCCTTTTACCTGCAAGCCACAGCAGTGTTCTTGTGCTGGTTCTTAAGGGAAGTGACTACCACAGGTCACTCCTTTCTTTCTCTCGTTTCCCAGTCCCTCCCTGTAGCTCTGGGTTTACATTTGGGCAAGCAATGTATACATTGCAGAGAGCTTAACAGCCTGGGGTCCCTCCAGTGCTTCTCCAGTTGGCCACTGGAGGAGTTTGCCCATTCCTCTCATTCCCTCTTTTCTTTTTTTCCATTTTCCCCCTAAAGTAATTCCCCATTAGAGTCAATATGTGACTCATCAGCTACAAATCTCTGCTAGTAAATCCTCACTCATGTAAACTTCTCTCAACATTTGTGGGGTAACAGCCTGGTTATCTGCCCCAGCAGAAGACTGGCACTTCAAATTCGGAGAGACTCTGCCTCTCTTGTGTCCCAGCTAATACAGTTTAAAAATGAGCAAACCCATTCTTTTCTAGTGTTCTTCATTTCTCATTTTCTTAAGCACCCAAAGAAATAATTTTGTCAAAAAAATGCTCAAATCAAAAGCCAAGCAGGCTCAAAAGTGATTCTGATAAAATGCAGATACAAGACTATCAATACACTCTTTGGTACAATTCACAAACCCAGTTTGAATCATTACAAAACCACTGTGGTGAATGGTAAATGCTCATTTCCTTTCTAATCTGAATGTGTTGCCAAGTGAGAAACCTTATGAGTTGTCCTGGTCAGGAAAACATTAGTAATGAGGCGCTTGCTTCTACAACTACATACACTGGCAAAGATGACAAAAGACAGAACACTATCCATGTTTTCAACATGCAACTCTTTTTTCTTCTAACATGCAAATCAAATTTTTTTTGTTGACATTAGCTTAGTAACATTCCTTTGGTCATCCACTGTCACAGTAATTTCAACAACATCACTGTACTGGGTAAGAATCTAGGTTAAATTATTTAAATCTACATTAAAACCAAAACTCTATGAAATATTCCTTATCATAATTATCTGTTGTCCATGTAGAATGCATTAAAATTTCTTTTCTAAGATTTTGGACCCTCAGCTGTTTTGATAAATTATCATGGTTCCAAAAGTGTCTTTTCTCTGTAAGAGGATGATTTTGGCTCCATAAGAACTGGAATATTTGGTTGTGATACAAGATTTAGGTGGTTATAACTTTTCAGAAAATATTTCCAAGAGGATGACCAATTTTTTTTTTCACTGGCAAGGAGTCAGCAAACTCACCTGGTCATCTTGGTTACTATTCAGATCTGGTCCCCTCTTCTCTCTATACATAAGGGACCATAATATCTGATGATTAACAGGAAAGTCAAAAATGTAGACTACAATTTGAAGTGCAAGTAAGCAAGACAAAAATGTACATGAGTTTAAGGGGAGAAACATTCAAAATTTCTGGGCCAGGAAGTAAAAAGCATTCTGCAGAAGCATCAATATATATTTACTCTCTTGTATTTCTTTTTCTAGACACATGCTTATGAATGTTCAAAGACAGGACATTGAGGTAGGTGGATCTTTGCACTAATTTGGTGTAATATTGCTTATATTAAGCACAAATTGCACTGGTATTAATCAGTGAACATAATCCTTTTCTATTCTGAAGGATTATAGTATAATAAAATTATTTTGAACAGTGACACATTTGAGATCTTATTTAATATATTACTTCTCAAATTTGCTGAACTGGTAAAAATATTTTGTAACAAGTAAATATATCAACTTTGGCTTCCAAAACAAAAGAACTTACAAAGTTTCTCTGAACTAAGCATTCATTTTAAAACACAGTACACACACGAGAATAATCTTGATGGTGTATATGTGATAATTCTTGTAACAGTTTATCAAACTTTATTTACTTTTATTATTAACAATTTGTTACCCTAATCTGAACTTTCACAGCTTCAACTTCCACAGTTTGGATGATTTACTTCTGGTGAACTACAGATTAACCCTGTTATCAGATATCCTTTTCCCAGACAAGTACCTTTTATCATCCCCTCGATAAACTAATCAGATCAAGTTCCCTGAATCTTTCACCACAGAGGAACTTTTCTTGATCTTTGGTCATTCTCAAACTGTAAATACTCTTATCAGCACCTTTCTTGAACTAGTGACACATAAGAAGTAGTTAGTAAACTCCTGCAGGACTTGAATTAAAAGCAAAGACATTTTTAAAATATCCACTCCACTGCAACTAAATATTATGCTTGGATTCAGAGTCACACTAGGAACTGTCCTATCATGACTTCTAATCATTTCCACAACAAAAGTTGGTCTTTAATCTTTTTGTGTATCAATACACACACACACACACACACACACACATGTATCTCTTATGTCTTGTTCTTTGTCCCTTCTGAGATAATGCTGATTAATCTGTCTGAAGAAAGCAAACATAGTTGATATGAAACACTTGTCTAGTCCAGGGGAATCTGTCATTAAAAGTAAAACAAATCTGGCTTCAACTTAATTACTTTGGCAAGGAATACGCAGGGTCAAAAATGCCAAATGTAGAACACATCTTGGAAAATGGGTTGTCTAAAGCATTGATATGGAAGACGCATCAGAGAGAAGAGATTTTAGTGTCACAGTCAAGTGATGAATATTATGAAACTAACACTTTAAGGACCACTGCAGTAAAAACCAACAAACAAAACCCCAAATAAAAAAACGAACAAAAAACCCCAAAAAAACCCTCCCAATATTACGACAGAAGCGGTGAAAATATTCTTAGAGATTTATTTCTCCAGCAGAGTGTTGTATCCAAAATATAGAACTGACCAGTTTTTCTCCATGTGATGAATAAAAAAGTATTAGGACTTTTTCACTTTCCTTTTACTGCTGAAAAGAACAAAACAGCTGAGGTGTTTTTTACACTATTCTCAAACATACTGATAAACTATCACAATTCTGGTGTATTTCAATTCAGTTAACTATTGTCATCATTCTTTTATCTGTTATGGCCCTGGAATAATTGTGCTTATCCTGAATTTCTATTGATGAAATATTGTAAAAATCTTGCAATTCTGTGGCTAGTTTGAGAAAAGGAGGACAAATAAGTTTGAGCAATTTTAAGTTTACACCTATCTCCTGAAGGGATTTAAGATAAAAAAACAGCTAGAAAACAAACTGTGGGATAAAAGATCAATGAAGGCTGACAAAGGATTTAACAGATTGTCCTTACAGGCTGTAGTAAAATAGGTCAATTAAATGACTGGGTAGCAAATAAATATACTTGCAATATTAAGCATTTACTTAACACTTATCTGAAAAGTGCTTTGCAAACAGTTAATTAGTCAGTACAAAGAAAAAAGTATCAAACAAATTACATTGACTGTCAAGAGCAAAGTTAAGAAGGCCAGAAAGTTGATTTAATCCTATCTTTTTGTTTGGTCTCTATTTTGAGCAGCATTCATTCTATTGTATTACAAAGTGAGTTACTTTTGAATAGGAAGTTAAGGAGACAAGGAATGAGAATTGACTATGGCTCAACAGGTTTGAACTACTACCTCATTTTAAAACTCTTTGTCTCTTGATAACTTATACACAGCTGACACTCTGTTTTCTTAATCAAATTGAGAAATTCAAATGTCAGAACAAAGATGGAAGTAGCCTTTTCATTTCTCAAAAATATTTAATGTTTGTACAATAAACTATAAAGAAAAAAAGAGATAAATTTATGTAAATACAGATTTTTAGTCATGCACATTATGATCTGAGCCTGTGATTCAAATGCAATTTAAAGCTGTGTAACCCATTAAACAGCTTAGAATACTGGAAACAATACAGTGAATGCAAGAGTAAAAGAACTAAAAGTAAAGCAAGGGTCTTGGAAGTCCAACTCTTGAACATGTATTTAAGAAAAATAATATCTGGAAAACTCAATTGAACAGAGATGTTTTGTGCTTGTTGGCTGTTTGGGGCTTTGTTTGTTTGGTTGGTTGGTTTTCTTTTCATTTACAAGAAATGGTAATTTCTCCATTCTCTTGGTAGAACACAAGCAAAATATGCTTTTTTTTGCCATTTTTTTTCTTTTTTTTTGAGAGAGGCTGTGAATACATTAGCAATCCCATTTCAACAAACAGTGCAGCCTCAAACCAAATTCTCTGGTTCGCTTCACTGCATTTCCTATGTGCTTGCTCAGTTCTTAGAGCAGTTTTGTGAACAAATTAGATTTTAGAAAACTCAACTAGAAGTACTGAACCAAAGTGCTCTAAAACTTTGATGGGGATGATTAGGTTCAAACTCTTACAGAGCTGACACCACCACATCCAAGTTCAGCATCACTAAAAGTTCTTAAAGCATAGTAAACATGAGGAGGCTCCTCCACTACACAAAGTGACTGCCAAAAGCTGAAAGTCTTCAACTTTTTCTTCATCTCTGCTGTTCTTTCTTCAGTCACCATGATCTTCTGGTCTGAAATCCTTTCTTTTCTTTACCTGCACTATCCTCTACTGCAATCACCCTTGGTTAAATTATTTTTTGCTATTACTTATTATCCTTTTCTGCTTTTATTATATCAGTTAATGGGTACCTCTTTCCACTCTTGGAAAAAGAGAGAAGTGATTTCAAGCCCAAGCAATATGATACTACTTACGTATCTTAACCTCTACAAGAGGGCTGCAAGTGTCTTGGGCAGTAGCTCAGCTTGATCACAGCACCAGCAGGTTTCTAACTTATGATTGCAGTCCAGTGTGAGAGGAATGTTTCATTTAATAAATAAAATGAAAAACAAACAGGAAAAATAATCACACTTTGAGGTATGACTTTAATCTATACAACAGGGAGTTCAAATAGCAGCACATCACTCCAACTTATCAGGGATGAGCTGAGCTCTGCAGGTTGTTTGAATTCGAACTGCCAGGCTTGTCATGTGAGAGAATTTAAAATGACAGCTCCATCCATCACTGAAGTGTTGCTCCCCCATGCATTCCTTACATGTTTATCCTTGGGCATGTGGGGCAAATGGCTGACACAGAAAGCACAGACTCAAGTATGGCAATGGATCATTATGAGTTGAGTTGGGAAGGGTATGGCCACTCAATCAATAGCTCCCTTTAGGTTGGCTGTAGGTGCACCAGGGCACTTTGTCACTCACTGCTGTGTGCAGAAACTTTCTAGAACAGAAATTGTTTCTCTGTGAGGACTCTTCAGACCAGAATTATGAGCATGCTGATTATCCATCCTAAGGTGGAAGAACCATAGCCACTCATAGGAGAGAGAGGTATAAATACCTCCTAAGAATTGAATACAGTGTGGAAAATAGGATGTAGCTCTTCTTCACTGGGCAGAGTGGGGAAAGACTTCCCTGTTGAGAAGGTTCTTTTCCATAGGCCCAATTAACTGTATTTGCCCTTGGTTTAAACCTCATCGAGAAGTTGCCCTCTCTCTCCCAAGCCATGACACCTACATTCGCACCCTTTTCATTACATTCACTCTTGCAGCACCTCCTTGCAGATCTGCTAGCATGCAAAGCCTCTTCCCCCACTCCTGAACAGTGATGCTGCTCTCACAGGTGTTTAGTCCACTTTCCAGTCCCTCCTTTCCTTGGGTGGCGACTTGCAGACCTCCCAGCTAGCAATGAGCTACAGGGATCTGCTACAGCTATGTGAAAAGTTTAAAAAGAGAAACCCTGGGACCGTGCCAGTGGATACTGCTGGGGCTCCTGGACCTCTGTGTCGAGAGGAAGGGTTCAAGGAGGGGAGCAATTGCCATCAGGTAAGGGTCTGCCTGTGAGAATTCTACTGATAAGTCTGCAGGGTCTGTTGCACCACATACAAGGCTGCTGAAAAAGCTGCCCGGCCTCATAACAAAGACAGTAAGACCCACTGCAGCCCAAGGGAAAGTCATGGAGCAAGTCCTCCTGGAGCAAGTTTCTGGGACATGAAGTACAAAGGCCTGTCTGAGCAGGAGGTTAGAGTTAATTTGTCCTGAGGCACCTTCCAATCTGAATGTCATCTGGAATATTTAGAGAGATTCATGCCACCAACAGCGTTTTCTACATAGGAAAGTAAAAAGGCATTGAAGTGAGTGTGCAGATAATGGAAGCATGACCTAACATTACAGAAAAATCTAAATACACAAGACATATGAAGTGTACCAATCACTGAAGTTTATTAAAAATGCCAAGTGTAAGCTCATTTTCTGCAATCTTATTAGCAATGTGTATAAACCAAATCTCAACTAGAAGGAGTAGGTCAACTTGTAAAATGTTGGCAGCTACTGTGAAGTAATGAGAAAGCTCAAGATAAAAAAAACAAACCCAAGAGTTATAGCTTTTTATTCTTACATTACAAATATCACATATTGTTCCTCATAAACATAAATAAACCCTTCTGCAGTGAAATTTTCATTACTTTAAATTATAAGCACTGAAAATTCTACATAGATGAGACCAGATGACAGTAACAAAGAGACATGGAGCACTTGTATAAAGCCACTATCAAGATGTCTCTAGGCTTGTGGAGACTGTGATATGACAATATGCCCCAACTAATGTGTGTACAGACAGCTGGAGTACAGTAACAGCCGTTTCAGAACAACACTCTGCACCACTGACACTGGATGTCTGAAACAAAATGAGGAACAAAATTAATGAAGGAAGGAGAAATGGGGCAGGGGGGAGAAATCCAGGAAACATCAAACCTCTTTTTATGATATCCAGGAGAATAACAACCTGCATGTTAGTAGGCTTCCCATTAACACTTTCACACAACATTTGAAGTGTGATTACATAAAAGATACAACCGAAAATGAGACTGATCAGCTCCTTCTTTGTCCTTTCACTGACAGTGCTACTAACTCTTCATCTTTTTAGGTTCTCTATGATAGTATGACCTAAGACAAGAAAAAAACTGTTCTGCTCCTCAGGGAGATTCCTCCTTGAATCCACACACAAAACTCTCTGCTTAAGTAGTGCTTATACTTCATTTAGCAGCTCCACTCAAGAGCTTCTTCTACTGCCACTAACAACTCTTTTGAAAAATATGAACACTTCAAGATGTCAGAATCAGCTTATTTCTTTATTTCTTCTCTCACTTGTTCTGACATTCTCTTGGTAATATATTTTTTTCACGGATAACAAACTTACTACTTTCCCTCTTGAATTTTTGGGGGTTTCATTGGGTTTTGTGAGGTTCAATTCTTTTATTATCCTTTGGGATTTTTTGGTACTTGTTATCATGACTGTTATCATTTACACAGAATTTACACAGAATATTCTGAGCTGGAAGGGACCTACAAGGATCATCGAGTCCAACTCTTAAGTCAATGGCCCACACAGGGGATTGAACCCATGACCTTGACATTATTACAACCAAGTTTCAACCAACTGAGCTAACCTCAGGGTCATTTCTTTCTGAAAGCACTGTTTTTTTTAAAAAATCAATTATGTTAAAAATATTGCCTTTTTCTCCATGACAACAACACCTTCTTTTTTTTTTTTCCTTTCTTAGGTTGCCAAATTCAGAATTGTTTTGTTTGCCTTGACTAAGTTTGCACAATCAGGGGAGACATCAAAGTATGGGTTTTTCTTAATATTTTATGAAGGGTTGGGAACAAAGTATCACTGAAACAGTGGTTATTATAAGTAGCCTTGACTACTTAATTATTATATTATTAGCAGTATTCATATTATCATTGTCACTATTAAAATAGCATAGCTGAAGAGCGTAGGTTTGGCAAAGTATTAAAAATACGATGCTCATCTGAATTCTGTGTCTCCCTAATAATTCACTGGAAGATAGAAAGAGACATTATAACACTCACTGTACTAACTGGCAATACAGTTGAGGCAAAATAATCTAAACTGCCAATACTTCTGCATATGAGAAAGAACATGTAAATTGCCCATAATAGACTTAATCAAACATCTGAAGCAGGAAAAGTTTGAACTGAAAAATGACATTTTACTTAATAGCAATAATAATTTATTTGTAGATTTAATTCTGCATTTGGACTCTAGGGATGAATGAGATGAACTCATAGCCTCCTCTAGCTCAATTTTTTAATGATTCTATGAAATAAACCAAATTACACAATGTGAAATGACAGATTATACTAGTCTTTAAATGAACAATAGAAACACTGTACAATACTGTATGGAATTATGCTAATGCAGAAAAAGACATACAAACTAAGTACACTGTGAAAGCTTATAATATTGAACCTTTGCCAGCAGTCTCTTACTAAAAGGAGCTGCTGGAAATTCTGATAATAGGTCTGGCTATAGAATTTCTGTATGAAGGGTTAAAGAAAAAAGTAATGATCATCTTCTGAGAGCAAGCTATCATACTGCATCATCTTACTTGGATATTGCAAATGAGTGTGGGTGTTGGGTTCCCTAAAGCAATTCAACAGAAATAATCTAGCCTAATGCTGTGGAAATGCAAGACAAAAAGAAGTTTGAAAAAAGACTGTAACCATCTGCAGCAGCTTGGGGGTAGTACTGTGACTATGAGAATAAAGTGAGAAGAACAGGCTTTATGTTACATCAGTCATTTTCCACCATTTTAAAAAGCTTCTTCCATTTAAAGTCATTAGCCACACTTAACATGCCATCCAATTGATCATCCTCTCCAAGTCTTCATGCCTTAAACTGTGATTTTTGAGACAATAAAGTAAATCAAAAGGCTTTAATCTACAATAAAATATTAGTTACTGTGATTTCAATGAAATAAAATGCATAAACACATACTATATGCATCTGTTTGGATCAATATATTAAGCACAAAGCAGAATTTGAAGCATGTGCTTAATATTAAATTCATACTTAAACTATATAATCAAATGTGTGATTCAGTGATTTCTAAGCAAAGAATAGAAATAATATGAGCAGACTTCTATGTCAGATGTTGTTTACAAAAAAGAGTTTCAAACCACTATGTATTATTTAAAGAGTTAAAATCTGGGTGCTCTCCTATTGACATTGAACAGGACTGCATAATTCTGCTACTTGAGCAAACTTGAGGAAATCTGAGACAAAATTCATCCCCCAAGAGAGACAGAACTGCACAGTCAATAAAAACCTACTGAGCGATCAGGCTTTCTGCTAACAGGTTTCCTAACATAGAGAACTTCCTGAAACACACCTTGGGGATTTTGTTCTCCCACAGACATATTTCAAAAAGGTAGTCAGACTGCTAAGAAGAAAATGAATTTGCATAATTCATTTCTAGCTAAACTTTGAGATAACAAGGACTAAAATTACAAGACACAGTCATCAAAAGACATTTTAAATTATGTGATGAACCATCTTCACTGCTAATTGTTTAGGTGGGTTTTTCTTGATTTTTTTTTAAACACCATTCTTTTCCTACTTAGTTGCCAATTGGGTATGGATAATTACACTTCTGCTGTGGTATCTATAGATTACTACATATTTCTTTCATCCTTCTTATGATGAATGTGTGTGTGAAAGGTTTATCTATATGGCATTTAGATTAGAAAAAAAAAAAAAGCACAGTACATGAGAGTTTACCAAAGATGATAAAAAGGACCAAAAATGCATTTGGTCTGTTAGATACTGAGCTAAATTCTAGCAAAGCACGTTTTCCACATTTTTCTTCACAAGAAACTGCTCACACTGTATGCTGAGCTGCTACATACATAGCTATTATCTCTTGTGCATAATGTTAGCTTTTGATTAGGACTATTTATAGTCTGTCTGAAATCCCTCATATAGAAGTAGAAATTTGGAGAATGTCCTTAACAGACTCTTAATCTATGCTAACCCCTCCTAAAAAGGGCTTCTTTTTCTCACCTGCCTCCTGATAACCAGTAAGCGAACAAAAAAGTAAGGTTTAGTGTGCAAAACTAAAATAATCTCCCCCTCAGACAGCGAGGTCTGAACAGCTTGCTGGACCCTGTGCAGGTAAATGCCGTAATTATTGTCCCAGCCTTCCCGCTGTTTCTTAGTATTTCAATAATAGACCATCTGTGGCTCACTGCTGGTGAATCATCTTGCATCTTAAGACAGTGTTTGAATAATCTTCATTCTATGTAGTAGACATGATTCAAGCCCTATAAGGAAAATATTTAAGAAGGGTGACTGGGTATCTCAGTAGCTAGCTGCTCCTTAGCCTACTAAGACAGGGTTTATAAAATAATCTAAAGCAATCCATGTAGAAGTACAGTTCACCACAGGATGCTCCTGCTTAGCCACACCTACTATCTGCTCCCAATAAAACTCATGGCAATGAGATGATATTGCACTTCCCCTACAGCACCATGAATTTCAGAGGTGTCCTTGCAGGGAAATACAAAACAGCAAACAGAGAGCTAGCTAAGCTCCAAAGCAGCCCATTGCACTGGTATCTATACCAGATAACGGTATTAAACCCATAGTTAGAAGTACCAGAAGAGTGTACTATTTCTCTACTTACCATCTCTGAGGGGAGAGGGTGAAAGGCAAATGGGGGGAAAAAAGCCCCACAACAACAAATACAAAACAGAGTCCAAAAGTTCCTTTTACAAACTTTAGCCATTAGGAACAAAAATTTTTAACAGTCATTTCCAAATCGTGGTAACCTTCACAAGAAAATGTAATGTACTACAAAAAGCTGAATTTGTCCAGGCCTACAGCTTGCTTTCAAAAGCTTCTTGGGATTTTGATCTGTCCTCTTATTTCATTCAAGTTTTATAACCATATTTTCTACTCATCTCTACTACTCTCCCTGCCACAATATGCATTAGTGTAAAATGGTAGTCTTATCCTCTGTTCTTTTCTTTCAGCCATTTATTTTCTTCAGAGAATTGCTTAAGAAGCTGAAGGAATAGTCAACAGTTGCTACTGATATGATAAGATTAACCGTGAAAAACAATAGATCCGAACACTTCCAGGTAAAAAAAAAATATATATACATGTACACATACATATTCTTCTGTAAATGCTAAGAAAAATCCCCAAACCTTTACCTCAGAAACATCCAGCAAGCAGAGACTAATAAGGCTAAGGTTGGAGTATTTAATTTCCTCCCTATTTTAAATCTATTAAGACAAGCTTTCAGGCACATAGATTTCCTTAAGCTGTTTTGATGTTGGGCTTTTTATTTTGGTTTAGGTTATTTGGGTAGACTAGTTCTTTTTTTTTCAACAGGCCCCATAAATACATTAAAAGCTGCAGAACAGTAAGATCAGAAAGAGCACTGGATCCTTTTCCTCTAACGATAACACATATTGTTTTACAAAGGAAACTGTCCTAGTTCAGCAGGTGGGACCATTTTATCACTGTGTGGGTGTGACCAAAGCTGTGTATTCTACACCCTCTACTGTCATTTCTCATGAGCTGTTAACAATGGACCATTTGCAGCAGCTGCCCAGGGCACCTGACCCCTCAGGCTGCAAGCTGTGTGTTAGAGAAGCCTGAGATAAGAGCTGTGATAACGCCCCTCCAGGAAGTCGTTAGCACCTCCACACCCAGCCTGAGGTGTCATGTCTGCTGATGGGCCATCAATGCTTTCAAAAATACCCCAGGACTCACAAAGTGAGATCACCCATTGTGGAACTCCCTGCCCTGGGGGAGATACTGGACATTCCCACTTGAACCTGAGGGGATATAATCTTGGGGTTTGGAGACTTCTGGGACCACTCATCAGATCCAGAGGAGTACCATAACCTTGACAGGACTGTGACCACCGCTCTTCACCAGACTGCAACCATCATCTGCATGCACCAACAGGTTTTCCCATTCCTTGTTCTTTGGACTCGGGGAACCATGTGGGTCTCAGCACAGGGGCTAATGAACACCACTCTGTGCCCCAGAGTGCTGGGTTATACTTCCGGAGTTTGTGGGGCAAAACCAATTTCTCTTTGTATCATTGTAGTCATTGTAATATTTTTATTAAATTGTAACTCTGACTTATAATCTCTTTTGTGTTGGGTTACTTCTCCTGCCGGTTTACCTTTAAACCAGCACAGAAACACAGAAATCCAATGCACCTACAGTACTCTGCAGAAGCAACATCTGCGGAATATTACCTGTGAAGAGAGTAAGAGAAAGACTATCTTGCTAAAGGTTGAAAATATTCAGTGTGCATCCTACTCTACCTTATCACATTCAGAGAACAGCTTTGTATTCATACAGGGCACATACCTACTCTTTCCTTAACTTCTGCTTTATTGAGGTCACAATTCCTGTGTGATTCTGCAAATCCAAAAAATGTCCGGATGCTGTGAGTTACTCTGAACACTTGGTCTTGTACTCTATGTATCCTTTCTTCTTCCTTTTCTGCTCCATGTGCTGTAGGGATTAGCAAGAGAAAGCACTTTTGTCTGTCTCAGCCTCTTTTCTTCATTTCCCCAGAACAAAAACCCTCCTGCCATTCAGTGGAATCCCTAAACAAGTAACATAAAACTTTCCAGGATTCACTACCAGGGAACAGAGTGTAAGCCAGCATAAAACCCCAGGGAACATACATGGAGAAAGCAATATATAGCTAGTGCCTCCTTCTCCAGTAAATACCATCTTTTTGTAATTCTCAGAGGTCATAACAGGTAACAGAAAAAGGCCAAACAGGGACATGAAGGCTGTATAAGGGCAGTAACATTGCAGAGCAACTCCTGAAAGAGAAGTAGTAACCAAAAGGACACCAAGCTCTGCAGAAGCCCATGTGATACCAGGAAATAACATGACTTCAAATCTTCCTGTGGAGGCTGTAGTAAACACTTACCAGGACACTGAAGCTTCCAAGAGTAGAAAGTTCAGCAGCTGCCCAGTTTCAAAAGAGTCCTGAGCTGGTGGAAGTCAATGGAAGACAAAAGTTCTTCATATTCACCTTCAGCTCAAGCAGCTTTGCCAGCCTGGCTGCATATGCCATACCCTCTGCAGAGCAGCTCAGTAGAAGGATGTGGGTGACAGTAACTCCCACAGACAGGGCTCAGACCCAGCAGAAAGTGGAAAAAAGTGAATCACCCTGATCACCTGCTACACTGCCAAGGCCAGATTTCCTGCTTGTGGGATGCAACTCAGTGTCATGCTCAGGACACCTCCCTGCCTCTGTCAGAAACTGCCACAGAATTAGATGACAATCTAATCCTTCTCTGTTTCAAGACTTTACAGCACATAGTTTCACTGAAACGATACGGAGGCAGAGTTCAGATCAGGCACCTGACGTCACAGAACAGCAAACTGAGCACCAAGGGCAACTGCAGATATATTTGAGTTAGCTTACCTAACACTTTAAAATTGGTACAGGACCACATTATTTGAGACTTAAATAACAAAGATTTTTTTTCTTCACCAAATTAAAAGAACATTGCATTGATACAAAAGTAAAGCAGTTTTCTTATGTGATTTGGCCACAGAATTAAGATACAAGCTCTTGAATTTACCACTTATTCTCAGAATGAAATCAGGAAATAAAACATCATTCTTATCCCTATTGACTTATTGCATTGAGTCATGAAAGAAAAAGAAGTTTCTTACCAATTTTGCAAAGTTCTAGAAAGTGGGTTTTTTTGATTTTTTTTTACAAAAAGACCCTCCAGCAGGATTTATCGCTCAACAATCTGTAAGGTACAACCGGATATATTTTGCTTTCAATTTGGCAGAGGGAATACACTCCTGGCTTACAATAACTCTTTTCCTAACTATAAGACTAGATTGGCAGCAGTTTCTAGAAGCACTGCTAAGATGACACACAAAATTGATAGTTATTTTAATGCAGAATTTCTGAAAGCTTTAATAAATGTTACCACATCTAAGCCACATTATGATTACACATAGGGGCTTAAAACCAGGCAGCTCTTTTGGAGTTGGTTTTTTGGGGTTTCTTTAGCTCTTCTAAAGCTGAAATTTAAGCCACTTATAAAGTCACTCCCCAAATATTTGCATATTTAGAGAATTAATATTTTTCAAGATTACATAATATGAGTAGATTTTAATAAATCTGTGATACTCAGATATTTTGCCTCCCACTTTGATTTGACATTTTGGTTAGAGATGATCTGAAAAGTATGATTTTCTCCATTGTGAAGCCTTTTTATTACCTTGTTCTATCAGTCTACTTTATCATTTCCATTTGCATTCAGCTCTCTCCTGAATGTGCTAGCATTCTTAGGTGACGTATCTTTATTAAAATCAACACAGCCTATTTCTCACCCTTGCTGCTATGTCACTTTTTGCAATAATCTTTGTACGTAAAAACTTCTCACAGTGTCCCTATTTATGACTCCCATTGCTGTTTACAGGTTAAACATTAACAGGTTGGCTTCAGCATTTATAATTTGTATTTTATCTGAACCACTGTTACTTGCAAGTGGCAATTATATATTAAATGCCATCTAAATATTTCAGAAGATAATTAGTACCTAAGACATTTATTTCAGGCACGTGATGTGAGCCTAACACAGGAACAAGCACCACAATGCCTTGAACATTTGAGCCCAAGACACTCAGAATATGTAAGGGTAATATTTAACACTGAAGTTTGATGGAGTGAGATTGAGGAAGACATGCTGAGGTTGAGCTAAATAAGTGTGTCAATATGAGGTACCTAAGCCACGTCCAAAGAGTACTAAGTCACCTTATTAGAAATAATACTCTGGAAAGATGGAGGAAAATTATGACCAGCAGACCTAGATTGGATAATATATCTATCAAACATCTGCAAGACTGAATCTGGTTGATGCTTATAAAAAGACCAAAAGAGAACCAAAGGTTATGAAAAACAGAACAAAACCACAAGAATGCTACAGTAAGCCACTTAAAAACATAGTACTTCACATTTCTGAGAACAGAATGCTATGATCTCTCTGGGAAGAAAATGTTGCTGTGTATCAGGTCGTTAGAGTGACAAAATTAAAGCACATTTTCGAAAGAAAAGAGGTGAAAAACAATGGTCCCTAAGAAACTCACTCACTGTTTCTTCACACTAATGTTTTAGTTTAAATGGAACAGATGAAGCAGATTTTCAAGGTTGTTGTTTTTTCCACACTTTTCCAGGCTCCAGTCCTACAGTTATGCAAATTCTGTACCCATTATAGAACTAAATAAGCTTAAGGGAGATACAAATTTTGTATTTTTCTTTATCATTATTTGCTATTTTGTTAACTCCAAATTCTATGGATGATTGCTGGCACTTAGGTTGCTATTCCCTATTAGCTCTGTTACAAACAAAATCAATGTATTTTCCATAAGTCCCCAGTACATGGGCTGCAAAATAGGACTGAAGCAATCTAACCTATTGGAAGACTTCAGGTATGTTCAACAGACCTATTTTTTTTTAATTATAGTAGTTAAACATAACTCCTACTTTCACTAAGTGTTTCATTAGACCAGTAATGGGCAGTAACAGAAAATACAGTAAGCCCTACGCAATTGAGGTTCCGTTCCACACACTGGGTAGCCAGAGCTATTTTTTTCTGTTCATTTGCCAGCTGGTCTTTTTTAAGACACAGAATGGTCTTAAAAATCCCTTCCTCTAAAGGAAGCCAATGTGCCATGGTTATGCTGAACACAGAGTCCCAATCAAGTGTCCCACTCTCTAGAAGCTTCCCTTGAACGTCTGTTTAAAGCCTATCAGCTGCCTTCCAGCATGGACAGATACAAAGGAAGTTTATCTTTGGAAAGCAACTATGCAGTGGAAATGGGACAGTACCTTTTAACTAGTTCTCAAACAAAAAAGAGTACCATTTAAAAATTCAAGATATTTGGACTTTTATTATAGAAGTCACAACAAAGAGAGAGATCCTGAAGAAATCTAGTTGAAATTGGTGGTAAGCAAGATGCTTATCTGCAGTATTTGCAACTTGAAAAGAATGGCCTGTTCCAATGATTTTAACCTGTTCCAATGATTTTAACCTGTTCCTGTCAGGACAAGTTGAAACACCATAGCTAAAGAGGGGCTGGGGGAGGGTGGAATGTCTATTTTTTAAATTTATTTTAAATGCACATTCTCCCATACAATCCTATGAAGGGAGTACTTTAGACTTTCTGACATTTGTACTACACATAATGAATCCCTGAAAGTCAATCAAAACTAGACAGGAGTCTTACAGGTCATGCACATTGGTTTGCTTTTTTTCCTGATCCATCTTTCTTCACGAATTTATTCTCATCAACTGAGAATAAAATGTTGGTTAATAAACCTAAAAAAGCATAAACTTTGCAATTGAGAATTAATATTTAGCTTACTTTGGTTTATTAGGGGAGAAGATACACAAAGTATGGGGATGTACATCACATGTCTTTTTAGTTATGCAAGTAGAAAGAAAATCGTATTTCCTTCCTGAAACAGGTTTCAAAGTTTATTTTATTTATTATGTTGTGCTTTAGGACACTGGCCTTTTTAATTCACAGCAGATTTGACAAGGACAGAGTTCAAGTGATAATTAGATTTTCTTTTATTGATTTTTGGCTGGTAAGCAATCAGCCCAATCTTGTTACATTCTGCCCTAACTTTGAGCCCCTTCATGATTAACTACTCTGGACACATATTTGAATTGCTTAGTGACAGAAGTAAATGGGACTCGTATTCTGGCATGTAAATTAATATAACAACTCTGACAGTCCAATACATAGACTGAAACAGCTGCTTTCAGTGTGCACACCTTCCGCTAGTACACAAAAAAGGGGACCTGTACTGAAGAACATTCAGAAGATCTTAGAACATTCAGAAAGCTTCTAGAACAAACCCAGGGGCAGTCCCGTGGTGTAAAGGAGAGCACTCTGGACTCTGAATCCCAAGGACCTGAGTTCGAGTCTCAGTGGGACCGTCCCCTGGCAGTTCAATGCCTCCCTGCCATCCCATCCCGTCACATCTCGAATGCTCAGCAGGGTCAGCCCCGGTTAGTACCGGGTGCTGTGACAGTCCCGAGGACTTCACTGTCACTGTCCAAGCTCGCTCGGCCATGGCAAATGGACCTCAGGACTTAAACAGTGGGGCCAGTTCTGTGCACGCTGTGCCTCACCTAAAAAATCCACTGTGCAGGCTGGAAGGGCACACCCACGTGGGGAGAGCCCTGCCCAAATCTGCATTCACGAAGTCTGGGCATACATACATACAGAACAAACCCATTCTTTCATTCCACTGCCTTTTATCTGTTTTATTTAAGAGTAGATTCAGACTATATAAACTCTTAGGATACCCACATACTCCAGACGCAGAAGATTATTGAAGTATTTGGTAATACACAATCTTTACATAGCAAAGATCAGCCTCTTTCTACTTCAGACATTTAGTTGTACTCTGTGAATCTTGGGTAGGAGAGGAAAGATAAGCCACCATTAAACTCTGTTGCATGGCTTTCAAACTGATAGATTAAAGGAAGTAAAACCCATATCTTCATTCTGAACTAGCAACCCACATGGAAAGATGCAGCTTTAATTTACAGGAGGGGATGGTTACACAGACATGGTACTCTACCACATGATGCAAGAGCACCTATTGCACGAACCAGTGTTAAGCGAAAGGCAAAGTCACTGCAGCCTGTGTGGTAAACCTGTATCTGCCTTACACCTGTCATGCCATTCTCTTGGGCTTCAAACCCCCAGTCATTATTTAGAAAATTATGCTATCTTACAATGAAATATAAATTTATAATCTCAATCATCAAAAGTTATCAAAATGAAGAGGAAATAATTTCCTGAAATCAGTGAGATGCTTTCTGAATCCACTTAAGAAGCCAAAAAACTGAAGAGTCTGACATTCTTCCTTAAATTAAAAAGCCTCTCAGGAAAACAGTATTCACTATGATCACATCGTTATGGGCAAACTGACAGCAAGAAAACCCTGCAACAGATAAAACCAGAAAAACTAAGGAAGACCTTTCTATGTAAATTTCCAAAGTTAAAAAAGCTGCATCTTTTCAAACCTAGGACACTGAGAAACCATTTCTAAGATAAGCAAACAAAGCAATGGAAATTCCTTTTTCACTCAAACTCCAAAACTGTTTGTATTACAGCTTACTGGCAGAAATCACAAATCTTTAGAAAAATTCTAAGGATATGAATTTAACTAGGGAGAACTGACCAAAATAATTTCTGATCAACGCGAGATGTACAAATAATTTAAAAATCATTCTTAGGCAGCAAAATAAAACACCGTTCAACTACAATAAATTTTATATAGCTAGATACCATGATGCCAAAACATGATATAGTATCAACTCCAGTATGCTCTAAAGTACAGCTCTTAAGTTAGTTGACAAAATGAAAACTAAATAATATTGAGTGGGTATTGAGTGAGACTTCTAAACATATTAATTAACAAAGCAAGAAGATTACATTCCTAACGAAAATATAAAGAGGATAATAGAAATAGATGATTTCCTTTCCAGAGTCAGTTAAACTCATGTCCTTTATAAACAAAAATCCCTAAGTAAAACTGGTGTTTTCATTACAGCCAAGATGAATACAAAAACTTCTAGACACGAGATAATATGAAACTATTTTAAATCTTTAACACAAGACAGGTAAGATAACTCTCTTAAAAGTATCCCCTACAGAAACATCTATCATTCCCACTGCACATACTACTATATCTGCACACTTATTACATCCACTGTTGACCTCAAATAACCTCCATTTTGAAACTCTATATATGAAGGAAATTTATCACATTCAAAGAAAGGGAATAAGCATTTTGCCTCTCAGCATCCCTAGGTACTGATGCCTCAGCCTTTAAAGAGGATGTTTTAGGCATAACGCTAAAGCAAATGTCACTTAAACCTTCCAGGTGAGAATGCAGGTCTCTATTTCTGGACACAAAACAAAGTCCTCCTTAGTGGAAGGAGTTAAGTAATGAGGTAAATTAAACAACATTAAAATAAAAAATTAAAAATTACAACTTTTAAGGAAAATCACAATACATAAGATTAACACTTCCTCTTCATTACTGCTTATCTTGTTTCCTCACACTATGAAATCTGTCAGTCAGTGCTATAGAGGCAGGATTTACTCTTTAATCCCATTTTACTTAATGCCACTCTGTGGCACATATTTTATGTCCTCTCTCCCCACAGAGGGTTGAAATATAGTTGCTAAGTTCCAAGATAAAGCTACTATCCACAATAAGGCAGCAGAAGTATTTACTCAGCAAATCTAAACTATGAATTTGGCTGTGCTAAGAGAGAAATGACGTTTACAAGTAACTTTATACTTTATGTATCGGGAATTTAAAAGGGAATGTTGTGAGGCCAGACCTGCACTCTGCATTCTCACAATACAAAAATTACAAAGAGCCATGAATAAACTTTAAAAATCATCAGGACAATAAATGTGGCATATTTTCTAACTTGAAAAGTAGGAGTGGTTTCTCCAGGCTTTTTAATGACATAGAGCTTGACAGCACAGAACTGCAGTGGTCTTGTTTCTCCACAATATGACAGAGTTCAAATGAATCAATTATCAACTGGACTTAAGGTATTCTACAGCTGACACATACAGATACTCACACTTCAAGAATATTGGCATATGCTGTGAAGCTCTAAAATTAATGCAAGTAAATCCAACGGGAATATCGATATCGAGGGTCTACCTACACACTTCCTTGCTTTTATGCCCACTCCTGCAATTAATATTTGTAGAAACAGACTGAGACAGCCACTTGGCTGCTTAGAAGTGTAGCTGCTCAGGGGTATCAGAAGCAACACTCAGCATTTTGGAATCAGTTGGTAATATGCTGCTGCTCCTCAGGTCATCCGTTTCCTGGAATTATCACCCCTGTGACATTCGAGAGGCAAACCCCAAGCAGCTCTTTGCCCTATTGTATTGCTGCAGTACTCTGGTCATGTGGCCCAAACTGTGCTGGAAGCAAATACCTAGCACTGCTATCTGTAGGTAATAACTGGAGCCAGGTTTCAAAATCTGTATTTAAAAGCATAAAGGAGAACACCTTTTAAGATCTATGGAGTTGGTGACTTACTAAGATGTTTTCAGTTAGGTAAAAAAATAACTTCTAATTTTGACATAAATTGTGCTGTGCAAAAATAAAATTATTTCTGTGTTCAAATATATTCTGCCCTGAAGATTTCAGTGGAATTGAAGTGTGTGTTTGAAAGCAGCTGTGATAAAGCAGTTAAGGTTGTGTGGGTAATGGTGATAGGGTTGTTAAAGTTACATGGGTGCCCTTAGTGTGCATTTTCATATCACAATATGGCTGACCTAATTTTAGGAAAGACAGAAATAGCTGAAACTTCATGCATCCAAATAAGGCTTGTATCTCATCATATGTAATGGACTTGATTTGATTCACTGAAAAACTCTTCTAAATTACTACATTACTACATAACTGCCCTTAAACTGAATTCTGGAATATTCTGTACCACTTAGTGTCATATGTATTTCATAACAAATAAACAACATACTGTCTCTGTTGTGAGTGGGTAGTAACAAGACACTATGAAAAGAAAACATTTCATCATCATGTAGATTATAACTATAATCATATTGGATATCACAAGACAATAACTGAACATCAATTATATTATTATAATAAATATTTGGAACAGAATAAGTGATTTTTTCAGACCAATGTGTTACTACAGTACTAGGTGCAAACACACTGCATAAATAAAGTTACTACATAAAACAACTACAAATGAACATTACTGATATTTTTCAGTAGGTTTTTTTTCCTTTTGAGTGTAGTCTATATTTAAGATTCAGTGATCATACAATATATAAAAGACTTGGGACTTAGTTGCAAGTGGTTAAAAAATCTTGCAGTATTTTCTGTACAGGTTTTCCAGTTTGCTAATGTAGCTCTCCTTTTGAAATACCTGTATTTTATGTAAGATTTCCAAATCTATGTCAATACCTGGAGAAATTATATTTAAAAAATTTATTTGCCCTCAAGTCTTCAACTTCCTGTCCATCAGTACAAAGTACACATACAGGACTTTTGAAAACAGAAGCCAAAGAAAGACATGTTTTTCTCAAAGATAATTATCAGTAGTGAGTTCCAAAAGGAATAGAACTATGATTCTGAATGTCTTTATTACTGACTGGAATGCTAAAAGCATTAGTCAAATGCAGCTTTATTGTACTGCATCTATAAATAAACTGGGCTAAATTACAGTCACTCCAGTAACACTGAGAATAAATGATAACAGAAAGCAAACACTTCATATTGTGTGTATCTCATAATTCACACAGAAGCATTTAATACCGTTTTTTCACCAAGTAGCTGTTACATACAAACTGATCAGAGAAAACCCAGTAGAAGTCTCCTCTATACATCTGAAAGCACAGGCTGCAACTTCTAGTTTGTATGCAGTTCCCAATTTTCACGCACATGCAGTGAGCATTCACGTAACTAAAGCTAAATATATATGGAATAAAGCTCCCTCCTCGGTCAGGAGATGGAAGCAGAGACGTGCTACAAAGAAGGAGTTTGAAAACATTGCCAAGGCACACAAGGTTGTTATTAGGGAAGGTGAAAGCACAACTAGAGACAGGATTTGCAACAGAAACTGAATACAACAGAGACCATTACAGTACTGGTGAAAGTGGAACAAGGAAAATACGGGACCATGGTGGAACAGGGTGAGTGATATAATGCCAGCAGATATAGATACACATTGAGGTAACTGATAGCTCCTCTGCCTCAGCCTGAAGGTGAAACAACAAGGTCTCCCAGTCCTGTGTTTCCAGAAGTAAATTTTGGAAAGGTGAGGAATTACTAGGCATGAAGAAGGATCAAGCCAATGATTACTTGAGAGATCTCGACCCAGAGGTTTTTATGTTGTTTTTTTATACTTGTTTGTTGGGTTTGAAGTTCTTTGTTGTTTTGTTTTGTTTGAAGGCTTAATCAAAGGCTCTCATCATGGTCAATTACTAGATACATATTTTAGACACTGACACAATACATGCACTATAAGGAATGAGCATTCACCAAAGAAATACAACCTACAAAGGGGACATAACTGTATTCATATTTGCATGTAAGCTTTCCTCACTTCAGTGTCCCCCTTTCCCTTTCTTTACTCTGTTGCTATATGACAATCATAATCCTTTGTGGACTTACTGGAGGAAATGGTCAGATGAATAAATCTTAAACTTTGGTTTTGAGTGAACAGCTGAAGACATGGTCAATGGAAGAGCACAGTTTAATTTATAAGATGAGCTAAATGACAAACTACTTTTTGTTGTCTGCATAATACACTTGTGATATCCACACACAGGACTCAAGAAGCACAAAAGAGAAAAATGGCAATGTTTTGAGTAGTATCAGCTTCTAAAATTACTTTAGAATTTTTAGGGTGAGGGAGAAGTTAAAAGTGATGGCCTATATGTTGAAAGGGATGAGAGATTAGGGAGTGAAGCAGTATAGTTAATCAGCTTAAATTTAAGAGTTAGATGCTTAAAATTACTTCTCCCCACAGATGCCTTAAGCTGTTAAGGCTGAAATCAAAACTGTGATTTCATTCACCAGTCTCATTAAGCAGTTAAGCTGAAAAAATCCAGCTTTAGCCACTCCCACAGCAGTGCAGAGAAGTGGGGAGAGGCCTTTTGTAATTGTGTATTATCCTTGTAAATCATGGTAAGAACACTGCCACAACCCCTGGCTGTGATGCTTACATCTGCCCTGTGTGTTCATGGCCTCCTGAAAGAAATACTTGCATTATCTTGTGTATATATGACAAGATTCATGGTTAGAGTACACCCAAATTTGGCAGTGCTCTCCATTGTCTTTGCAAACTAAATCCAATTACTTGTATACTAAGAAATCTGGCATTCAAGTTGCATGTCTGATAATCAGCACTGTTGCCCTTATCCAAAGACCTCTTCCAAACTTAAGAGTTTTCCTTGAAAGCTGCATTGAATTAATGACTGAAACACCCAACTTACTCTATATAAAGAAAATAATCTGCTTATGCTTACAGTTTTCAGCCTATGCAATCCCTCCCATCGTATACACGATGCCACCCACCACAGTGTTTGTACTTATCTAGCATTACACTGAAGGACCTCATTTAATTTTCTCCTCAGTCCTAAGGATCTCTAAAGCAAAGGCCACCTATGTCTGAATTGTAAAAAAAATATTTTAAGAGAAAACTTCTGTGTATGTTTGCTTGTTATGTTTTTGCTTTATTCTGACCAGAAAAATAGAGGTACTGTCCTAGCAAACAAAACAGAAAACAAAAGAAAACAAAAAAGCAAACCAACCAACCAAAAAAAAAAAAGAAATATTGATTAAGGCAAAGTAAATATGAGTAAGGAAAAGAGCACAATTCTTCCAGACTTCACTCAAAATTTGAGTGTGTATGGGTTGTATTTTAAGTTCTTGAATAAGGTAAGTGCTGAGATGACCTTATTTCATTCAGAAGACCTTCTAATATGTAGGATACTCTATAATTATGATGGGAATTTTATACAGTAAACTTTCAACAGTCTAGAAGAAAAAACTTTGTAAATATTCAATAAATATAATTTTACTAACAATCATAGCTTTTACTTTTCTACCATGTGTTCCCAGAAAACTGAGTATCAGTAGGTAACTTAAATTTGTATCCATTACAAGTCTAACTACTTTAGCATAATTTCCTTTACAACACATTACCTTTGAATGAAACTTTATGGAACCATAACTCACAGTTTAATTTTGTACTGGTATTTTAGGTTTGGCTGCTTTACAGAAAAAAACCTACTTCAGCAATGTTCCTTTTACATACAAATCAGTGTAATAGTCATAGAGTTAATATCTCATAAAGTACTGTGTTTTACAGGAAAAGGCCTGTTATTGCACCAGTTTTCTTTATGAGATGATTACTGTTCACAGGTTTAGACAGTCTATGAAACAAGGAAGGTTTAAACAAAAGGTTTATTTTTTTAGTACTGTACTTAAGAAAAAGATTAAAAAATCTCTTCCTAATTAGAAATAAGGAGGTTTTTTGTTCCACTTTTTAATTTTTTTTTTCTTTAAAAAATCCCTTAAAAATTAATGACCTCAAATTGAAATGGAGCCTGGAATAATTTCAGCCCCATGAAAAGTACTGGGAGTCACAAGCATTTCAAAATCTATGGGCTACGTAATGAAAACTGCATTTCAACATGACATTTCCTTATTAGCACTATCTTCCAGTCTCCAAAACTATTTAAGCACTGTCTGAGCTTTGTAGGTATAAGCTACAGAAATGCACATCTTCCTGATTCCAAGCAATACATCATGAAAACTAGACACACAGGTGAGATTCGCAGCTGTGTTCTTTTTGGAGATATGAACATGTTTAGATGTTCAAACAGTAAAGATAGGAAGCATCCTACTGACTAATCTCAGGTTTCTGCAGGCAGAATTAACTGTGTCCATCGGCACACAGCACTAAGATAAGCAGCTCTTAACAGAGATCGATGAGAACCAAGAAAAAGGTGCCAACTTTGTTGAGGGCTCCTTTACAAAGATTAGGTCTGCTCTAGTATGGTCAACACTGAAACAGAGACAAGTCCATGCTGAGCCTTAATTAACAAGCTAGGTACTTTAATAATGAGCCCAAACCTCATGTCTGCAGAGATTTATCAGTACAGTATGTACAGGATGTACAGGGGACCATTTAAGTTGAAAAACCATATGTGAGCAAATAAACTTTTCTGGTTCACAGAGCAGTGTAGAGCTTTACACACAAATGTAGGAGTTACCTCAGAATTAGCCAACTCATTTATGCTCTCTTGTTCAACATACACTGGGCTATCCTATTCCTGTACAGTAACCACAATGTAACTTAAGCTTTTCTGGTGTCTATTTCTACAGGTGTTCCAGGGGAGGGTACCCTGACACAGGGTATTCTTGTTGAATTGCAGGTAACAGGAAGCTGACTGTATTACAGAAAATTGCATGCTCCAAAACATTTACTAAAGAGAGGGTATAAAAGTAGAAAAAGAAGAAAATGTACCTAGGTTTAAATACATAAGTCTTTACTGCCGGAGTAAAGAGCTATTTTTTTCATGAGTTACAGTAACAGGGAACAACTGGACACTGCTCTGATTTTCGTATTTACTGTTTTCTTGAGTTAATATAGTCATTTGAATAAGAACATCTGAAAAATGTGCAGCCTGACAATATAGGAAGTAGACTGTAAGGTGAAGATCCAACTTATATAAAGTACATTTTATTTGAAATATGAGATGACATGGAATTTCAGGCAAGAATGAATTAAGTGGAAAACTGTTGTAAAATTTCAGTGTTTACTCTACAGGGGTTAGTACACAAAGGATCAATGCACTAATTAAGAATGAGGTGACAGTGAGAATTTCTCACCCTCTTAGACTCAGCTACCTGCAGAACTGGCTGTGTCTGGGGAAACAATTGCAAATTGAATCATTCATCAAATCAAAATATCAACTTGTTTGTATAATTTCAGATGTATTACAAGAAAATTACTCTCTAATAATCAGTTCTAACTACGACATGACCACAGACTTCAGCTGGAAATAGTTTTCACTCTATTGCTTATCTTGTCATCAGAAATAATATGTGGCAAAACAATAGTACTAGAGTGTTCATACTTACACACCGACTGTTTCTACTAGACATTGTTTTCTTGCTTAAAGGAACTTAGTAAGACAGAGTCCTATGCAACTTGATGTATTTACCCCACACCAAAAAACTTCATACACCATTGTTTTACAATAAGGAATACTACATTTTGCATTCTTGTTTTCACTAATCTATTTTTCCTCTCTCACTCAGAAATTTTGCATTCTGTTATTTTTGTAAAGACTTCTTTAAACAAGGGAAGTATTTTTAACTCAGTGTTAAGTTTTATTGACTGCGATGACATAACTGATCAAATCCTGAACTATTTCACTGCATCATCAAGGTTCCTTGATGATATTTTCACACATTTTCATTTGTACCAGTTCAGATGAAAGTGGGTATCCACTCAGCTTTCAATGTAACTCAGTGCAGCACTAGGGTATCTCAGAGTTTGTTGTGTATGCTGCTTTAGAGGACTATTTCAGTAGTTATGGAGTGCTGGACCACAGGGTGTATTTCTTGTGACAGCTCTTTAATTCATTTACTAGCACAGGGCTGGAATATGTTCAGAAACCACTGAAGTACACAGTACCACTGGAACACACCCCTACCTCAGAGAGAATCCTGTGCTACCTGCTACTACTACCAAATACCACCCTTACATGTGCTTGGGTCACTGGGGTAAGGCACCACCTCACACAACACAAATGGCTTCTAAGCTGGATCAAGCTGACTTTGACTTTCAAAAGCATTCAAATGCTTTCATTTTAGTGACACTCAAAAAGTCCCCCACTCTTTATTGTGCTTCTGAAAGTTGGGCAGGTTGAGGTCTATCATCCCCATAAAACATTAGCAAAGTGGTATTGGCAAAAACTGCCAGTACCCGTTTTCATTTTGATTAATTAATTTCTAGTCTATCCTGAACTGGTGTCATGCTATTTTTATTTTCTGCCCAGCTAAATTTTCACCATTTGTGACATTTCATTCAGGTTTTGAGATTTCTGCACAAGCACAACAGTGTGCAGAAAAGCAGATTAAAAACTGTACCTGTGCTGGCCTGTCACCATTTCTAATAAGACTGTTATTTAAATGTGGCTTTGACAGCAAGTTAAATATTAGTTTAATTGCAAATTACACTCCAAATCAAATTTTCTGGTAGGGGCAATGAATGTTTGCTATTGAGTGATGGTTTAATTTAATTCTAACAGGGGTTTAAAAGACTTCTCTTGCAATTTTAACTTGAAAAAGTGGAAGACTGAATGAAAAAAAGAACTTCTGTAGATACAAGAATTTTGGGTATTATAAAAACAGCAATTTAGAATCTTTTAGAGACTCATAAGCCATGAAATCCAAAGACCAAAATTATGTTTTGAAATATTTAAACCATTAAAGGAAAGGAAGTGATTGAGCAGAAACAAGAGAGAGATTGCCTTTATATTTTATTTTACATAACTCCCTGGAAATCGTGAAAAAAACTCCTCAAGCCACTTAAATGTTTGAGGCCTGTTCCTACATACTGCTACTACTACTAGAAAAGAATACTGGATTCTCCAAGCCATTCCAACATGAATTATTGACTTTTAGTGATTGCTAGATGCTCAGTAGGGCTACTTTCAATACATCCAGCCACTCTGGGATATTAAATCATTCATTTACACAGGCAAACATGAATTTGGTAAGCCAATATCAAGTTTAAAACCAAAACCAAAATCAAAACAACAACACACATATATACAACTTGACCCAAAACACGAGAATACTATTAATAGACTCTACAATGAAGGAGTGGAAGCAATAATGCCTCATTCTTATGCTCCCCAAAAGCCAAAACCGTAGTTCATGTACACATCACTGTTCACTGCTTCTGGATCCAAGCCTCTGCTTCATGGATCTGCATTTCAGGAGTTTGCAAGAGTGGGTTATCACCTTTACTACCTGGTGCAAAGTGTCTTATTTACTGCCTTTTTAAAGCAGTGGTGCCACTGCCAGTGTTCTCCTCATACAAATATTTAGGTCAGTAATAAAACATGGGGGAAGGGACATGGTGAGGATTCTTTCGCCCACAAAACTGAAAATTATGTTTATTAAAAGCACCAGAAAGTAATGAAGACTTGAAAGCAACTAAAAATACCAGTGGCTTCAGTGGCTGTTTTACGTTTTTTGCCTTTAACATTCTGAGAAATTTCCACATGCAATCACAGCTATTTTACCTAATGCTATTTTTCCACTGTAGATCAAAAAAATAAGTAAGATCCATAGAAATACTTAATTCTTTAACTTTGATAAGTATTTGGGTAGACTTATTTGAAACCAAGCTAGAAATTATTTCTCATTGTGATCTTAATTATTTTATTGTGAAACTTTCACAAACAGGAAAAAATAAGTATTATTTCTGAAAAACATTTAGTGCTGCTTTGTCATTTACTATTCATACTTTCAACTGAAATAAATGTTTATTGTAAAGAAAGGAAACTTTTTTGTGTATTTACATTTGTACAGTCTATTAGTCTTGTGACTCTTAAATGTACCCAAGAGTGGCTTACTTACACCTCAACAATACTCAACCTCTAGTTCAAATAAATAATTTTAATAAACACATGTATTAACAGATTGACTGTATAATCCCTGCTTATTTGGCATGCCAATCATCATAAATGTAAATGGCTGTTCTAGAAACTTTAATGCTTCAGAAAAATTAGCTTAAGTTCAGACAATTCTTATTTTAAGATTCTGAAATGAAGAGTTATTTCCCCAGTAATTTAGAATCTTTCTAAAGAATTCTCAAGAAAAGTAAGAAATCCTACTGTTGTTGCTCCTGAAGGGACACAGGAAATTTTTCTCATACTTTGTCCCTACATACTACAAAAGTTATGCAAAAAGGGAAGCCTTTAGTCATTTTGTGTCACATTTCCTGAAATCTCTGCCTTCTTTGCTCTCTAGTAATTGGCAAGAAAATCTAACTTTTCAGCAAAAAACATGCCTATGTTTATGTGAAAGTACGAATAAGCCAATTCCCCTGTTCAAACTCTGAAAGATTAAACAAATGCATTCAAGAAAAAAGAGATCTTTCTGGGCATATCTAGGAATAGTCACATGCTGGGTACTAAAAATCTTTTCTGGGAGAATTTGATTCTTTCCACCATGATAAAGAAATCTTTGCAGTCTTGTTTCTGTAGGTAGCACTATGCTGGAACAAGGCAGGCACTCATCCTGCTTCCCTTTCGTACAATGAACAGTCCTGTAGGATTCAGAAGCAGAAGATTCTCACATTCCAAGGTACAGTAACTTACCAGTGCCATTGACAACATGGGTCACTTTTGCAAGTAAGTTTAAAGAAATACTATGTTCAAATTTTCACATTTTTTCTACAGCATTCTGCTTGATGCAATGTAACAGTGACATAAAAGTGTTCCTTGCAACAAAAGATGACAACAGTTGTTTCCATATGTGAATGGTGACAGAAAACATTTCAGTGTATGCACAAAACGACCATGAGCGAATGATGAAACAAACCATGCAGGTCCCTTCAGCGCATTTTAAAGCTTACTAATACTTTGAAGTTCAAGGACTGTGCCGGGTATTCACACAGGAATTGAAGCATCAACCACGTCTTACACAAAGACTTGAAACAAAGAGCAAAATTCCAAATATAAATAAATAAATAAACAAAAAACCAAATAAATAAAAGGGTACAACATTTTCCCCCCTCTTGAGACAACAGCACGTTATCTGTGTAAACTTCAATTTTTATTTATATACCTATGTATGAATAAATTTGTCCTACTCTCCACACAAGGGAATATAACAACCTTTTTTTACAGTGGAATAATTTCTTATTCTAACAAAACAAACAAACAAGGATTGATTTTGGCAACTGAAAGCTTTCACCTTATTAAAATCTGACAGTTACAGGGAAAGCATTTTTAGAAACTGTTGACAGGTTTACTTGGAAGGTGCACAGGCACATCAGGCAAGAACATAAAAAACTGCAATCAAATCAGGAAAATATAATTTGAACACTCAGGTTTTACTAAGAACAAAGATAAAATATTTAGATGATATTTCAAAATGCCTCTTTTGTTTATTACTGTATTTTCTTGTTTCACTGAAACTGACACTAAGCAGATGAAGTATAAATACATGCAAAACAAAAATAACCCATAACAAAATACTGAAAATATTTGGATGGCAGATATTGTTCCGTCAATCCTCCTCTTCAGTTCCAAAAGCTGCCATTAGCAGAAGTGGGAGGAGGGAAAAAAAAACAGCTGCTCAACTAGTTGTTTGGCTTCTCAAAGGACTGAAAAACCAAAACATTAATTTATCTACCTTAGCAATTAAGACCAGAAAGCAATTAATAAATTGTTACAGATTCTTAGCAGCATTCTGGGGAGTCCAATGCAAAAATGTAAAACATATGTTCAAAAACTCTATTATAGTTCTGCTTTATTTGAAATCTACAGAAACGGTGTTGAAACAAAGAAGCCACAGGGACTAAATTCTTTGCCTGGTAATGTCTCTTCCAGGTACTGTTACCATGGCTCACATAACAGCTTCATGCACATGCCCATAAAATTGTTTTTCTGCTTTTTAGTTTCATCAGATTAAAACAAGTACATTTGTTTTAATAAATCCAAGACTGGAAAAGAGACCTATAAGGTATGAGTACAACCAGTGCATTATATATGTACTGTTTTACTGTCCTTGAAGGTGCGTTATGCCCAACCCAACAAATGTGGCTTGAATAGTTACAATTTTGCAGTACAAGAAAACCTATAGCTAAGGAAGAAAATTCTTACATTTACAAATATAATTAAAATGCTTTTAAGACTAAATAGTGTTTCATGCCCTCAGACATGACATGCCAGGAAATGTTTAAAGTATAATTTTATCTTTTAAAGACTCCACATTGTCTTTCTGACAGAGAAAAGATGATTACAAAACTTTAAAACTTTTTTGGAATTAAGGCAAAAGATGATGTATGGGTCTGAACAGCACATCCATTCAGCAGTTCTACTGCTAAATAGTCTTTCATTAGCTTCGAGGGAGGCTGGCTTTACACTACAAGTATCTTATATGCTTTGGTGCCCACACAGACCATACAGTCCTTCCTGCCTATATAAACAGAAAGTAACTGTTAATGGCAGATCCCCAGTCCCATGATTTTCTTTAATACACTTGCAATGTCATGTTTCTGTCAGCTATTTGTGAAGCCTGACCTACACCGTGATTTTGAGACTCTGTTGGAGCAACAAGGCTGGTACACAAGTCAGTACAGACCTACCGCACATGTGAAGCACACACGGTCTCCTGAGTTCTTACAAGTGATTCCATTCTCCAAAGACAAGTCACTACTATCTGCACACAACACTGCCTTGATCTCTGCTTCGTAAGTCAACCTGCACCATGGCTAAAAATCTCAGGGCAAAGCAGTTGAAAATCTTCAAGGCATAGTTCTTGTGAACCTACAAGTAGGAAAAAGCATTTACAAAACCAACACGCACTGCACTAAATATGAATTCCAAGCAGCAGCCGAACAGGTACAACCCCACTAGAAAGATGTCCCCTCGCTCCAGTCTTTATGTCTGCTGTAATGCTGTGAAATTATTTAACTGCAGAGTACAAAAGGGCTCATTCTGCAAGTTTAAATTATATACTTCTATGTACACAAAAATAAATGGTTGCATTGTGATAGCCAATATCAATTTTCAGCCAAAGTTGTTTCTGCCACAATTACCCAAGATCAACTAAAGTGCATTAAGATACACTCCTGTTACAGTAAGATAACTTAAATATGAACAAAGCTTTCTGCATATTGGTTCAATTTTTAGAAGATGGTGGGAACCCACACTTCTCATTGACTTCAGAAGACAAAGAATGCTCAGCAACTGTGAATTAAAGATACTGTATTTTCTTGGCGGTTTGTTCAGGTTTAGTTGTTGGGTTGTTGTGTTTTCTTGTTTTGTTTTTTTTTAATATTTCTAGCGCAAAATGGTTCCGTTTTGAAAGAATCACTTGTATATTGGTACTGGCAAAGTTCCTGAGACCTATAATCAAGCTCATTTTTTCCTGTTTGCATATTATTGCAAGTAAGGATGAGGGTGCAGTTCAGACTTGCATCACTGCAGCTGTGCAACTCCTTTTATTTAATTTGGCTTGCAGTGATAACTAATAAAATTCAATGAGCTTGTAAAGCAATAAATGAAGACAGAATGCAAACATTCAGAACTCAGAGAAAAATCAGACAGCAGATGCATAAGAACAAAATGGATTCTTCTCACTCTTTCTCAACACTACTACACCAGCAGGAATAAAATAGCCTTGCAGTTTTTGCTAAATGCAGATTTTGAAATGCATTTAATGAGTAAGATCATTAAAAATAGTTTCACCTTCATGTTGAATAAACAACTGTAAATATTTTTGTATCAGTTGATAATATTTATAATCTTTACTGCATATATTACACTTACTTGTCAGAATGGAATTGTCATAATTGTGCAAGTGGTCTAGAATTGCTTTGCAAAGTGATTAGATAATATTAAAATTTTAGCTGTATTCATAATTAGAGTCTCTTTAAAACATTCCAGTGAAATATTTCCTTGTTGGAAAGTGATGATTAGTCAGGAGCAAGATGCCACCTTGAAAATGAGGGGACAGGAAGGGGGGGAAAGGAAGAAAGGAGGAATATTTCAACAATTCTGAAATGTTTAATTTTAAGCCTTTTACGGAAAATAACAGTACTTTGTTTCTGGAAAAAACCCAACCCACAACATATTTTTGCTCAGCAGTTTTTTGTATTTGTTTGTTTGGTTTCGTTTTTGAGGTTTTTTGTTTGATGTTTGGTTTTGGTTGTGTTTTTTAAACCTTGCAATATAGAGAACAAGAACCTTCAGAGTTTAACTCTATTTCAATATATTAGGACAGGACAACTTACCTTGTTAACTCAGTGACAAATAATCCTCAAAACAATCAGGTGAGCCCACACAACACATGACTTTCTCCAAGTTCTCAATTGTACACTCTCCAACTTTCTACTGATATACAGATATTTTAATAATACCCTCCTGAAGTAGTCCTTCATCTGTATGCTTAACTAATCATTTGCTTTCAACTATTTCTTTCTAGCCAAAGAAATTTCTTTCTAGTCATTAAAAAAATTAAAAACCCTCAACAACAACACAAAAAAACCAATACCTTGAAAGACACAGAAATAAATGTACTTTTTACCAAGAGAGAAATATCAAGTAGTCAAAACGCTGATGATGCATTAGTTTAATTTCTTGATTTAGACTTTTTTCAGCAGTGGACTAGTCTTTTAATATCCTACTAGATTTTTAGTATTTTAAAATATATAAAGGAAAGCTGCAAATTCTCATACATATCAAATACACATCTCAGGTAGAGATGTCTTAAACTTGAAACCCACCTCAAATATGTAATCTGTGAAAAATTAGACAAAACCCTTCTGAAAGCCAAACAACATACTACATACTTTAAGGTATATCACATGAGTTATTAGTACAAAATATACACAAACAGGTTATTTGCTGTACTCAAAAATTGTGTAAAAACTATGTAATTGTGGCCTGCTTCCTTTTCATATAGGAAAATAAATTCTAGCAGTAGAAAAAAGAGAAATCTGATGTGACAAGTCACAGGGTTTGGATATTACATCATTTATATTTGGAAATTTTTATATTAAAATTGCTTTTGTACTTTCATGTAACAATTCCTTTTCTAGAATTAACTTAAAACACTATTGGAATCCCAGTCTTCAAATCCCACTTGCAAACCACTTGTACAAGTAAATTCACTAGCTGTATTATCATATTCAGGTGATCATAATCCTTGGTGACTTCAATGTCAGAATAGGTAAGAATTCTGAAGCCTGGAAAGGAGTCCTGGGCAAGCATGGCGTTGGAAACTGCAACGACAACGGACGCCTCCTGCTAGAGTTTTGTGCAGAACGGCAGCTCACCATCACCAACACTATCTTTCAACAGAAAGACAGCCTGAAGACAACCTGGATGCATCCTCGATCCAAGCACTGGCACCTCATTGACTATATCTTAGTACAACAGAGAAACGTCAGTGACGTCCGTCATACTCGAGTGATGCCCAGTGCAGAATATCAAACACACCACCGCCTTGTGTGCTGCAAATTTAACCTCCACTTCAAGCCCAAACCTAAGAGAGGCGGCATTCCAAAGAGGAGGCTCCAAGTCAGCAATCTTCAAACAGCCACAGTGAGAGACAGCTTCCTGGGAAACCTTCAAACTAGACTTAAAGATAATCCCATAGATCCCTCTCCTGAAGCGCTTTGGCAACACATTAAAAGTTGCATCCTGCAGTCCTCTGAAGAGTCCCTAGGGTTCTCCTCCAAGAAAAACAAAGACTGGTTTGATGAGAACAATCAAGAGATTCAGAAATTGCTGAAGAAGAAGAGAACTGCTCAGCCATCTTGCCACATAAAAAAAAGCTGCCTTTCGTCTTGCATGCAGTAAGCTCCAACAGAAACTTCGAGACATCCAGAACAAATGGTGGCTCGACCTAGCAGAAAAGACACAACTATGTGCAGATTTGGGTGACCAAAGAGGATTCTATGAGGCCCTGAAAGCAGCGTACGGACCCACACACCAGGTTCAAAGCCCCCTATTCAGTGCAGATGGTCAACTGCTTCTAACAGATAAAACCTCCATCTTGAACCGATGGTCTGAGCACTTTCAGACTCTCTTTAGTGCCAACCGTGTAGTCCAAGGCTCAGCAATTCAGCACATTACACAACAACTGGTGAAACATGAATTGGATGCAGTCCCTACTATGGGAGAGATACTCAAGGCCATACAACAGGTGAAAACTGGCAAGGCAGCTGGGGTTGATGGAATTCCACCTGAAATCTGGAAGCATGGAGGTCAAGCACTCCATGCCAAATTCCATGAGCTTGTTGTGCGTTGCTGGGAACAAGGGGAACTACCACCACATCTCAGTGACGCAGTCATCATCACCCTGTACAAGAAGAAAGGAGAAAAATCAGACTGCTCAAATTACCGAGGTATTACTTTGCTCTCCATTGCTGGTAAAATCCTTGCAAGAATACTTCTGAACAGATTAGTACCCACTATTGCAGAAGATCTTCTACCTGAAAGCCAGTGTGGTTTCAGAGCCAACAGGACCACCACAGACATGGTGTTTGTTCTCAGACAACTGCAAGAGAAGTGTCGGGAACAGAACAAAGGTCTCTATGTAACCTTCGTTGAGCTCACCAAAGCTTTTGACACTGTGAGCAGAAAAGGCCTGTGGCAGATCTTGGAACGTTTAGGATGTCCCCCCAAGTTCCTCAAAATGATCATCCTGCTACATGAGGATCAACGTGGACAAGTCAGATATGGTGATGCACTTTCTGAGCCCTTTCCAATAACCAATGGTGAGAAACAAGGTTGCGTTCTTGCACCAACTCTATTCACAATCTTCTTCAGCATGATGCTCCAAAGAGCAACAGCAGACCTCGATGAAGAAAATGGCATCTACATCTGATATCGTACCGATGGAAGCCTATTCAACCTAAGGCGACTGAAGGCCCACACCAAGACCCTGAATCACCTTGTCCGTGAGCTGCTTTTTGCTGATGATGCCGCCCTCGTTGCTCACACAGAAGCAGCTCTGCAGCGCTTCACATCCTGCTTTGCAGAGGCTGCTGAGCTTTTTGGGCTGGAAGTCAGCCTGAAGAAGACGGAAGTTCTCTACCAACCTGCACCTCAACAAGTCTTCCATCATCCTCACATCACCATAGGCAATTCCGAGCTTAAGTCAGTCCAGCAGTTCACCTATCTGGGAAGGATCATTTCCTCAGACGGTAAGATTGACAAAGAGAGACAACAGGCTAGCAAAGGCATACAGAGCCTTCGGAAAACTCCATAAAAGAGTCTGGTCCAATAAACACATGAAGAAAAGTACAAAGATTAGTGTCTACAGAGCCATTGTACTGTCTACTCTTTTATATGGGTCTGAATCCTGGGTCATCTACCGCCACCACCTGCGGCTTCTCAAACGCTTCCATCAGCGCTGCCTCCGTTCAATCCTAAACATCCACCGGTCTGATTACGTGACCAATGTGTCTGTTCTTGAACCGGCAGGGGTCACCAGTATCGAGGCCATGCTGATGAGAACGCAGCTGCGCTGGGCAGGGCACGTCTCCAGGATGGAGGATCACCGCCTTCCAAAGATTGTGCTCTATGGTGAACTCGCCACCGGCTGCCGCAAGAGAGGAGCCCCGAAGAAGAGATACAAGGACTCCCTGAAACAACACCTCAGCCTTGGCCATATTGACTGCCACCAATGGTCCACTCTGGCCTCCAATCAGGATTCATGGAGACACACCATTCACGACGCTGCTCCTTCCTTTGAGAATGCACGGAGAGTCAGTCTTGAGGAGAAAAGACAACGCAGAAAGAACCGTTCCTTGCCAATGTCACCTAGGGAGACGTTCCGCTGTGCCTTTTGTGACCAGATCTGCCTATCCCATATCGACCTTTTTAGCCACCAGTACGCTTGCAGCAAGTGTGGGTAGTGCCCTTCTCAAATCTTCGTTCGTGAAGCCTGGCCGTGATGATGATAGCTATGTTCATAGATCTGACAGATTAGTTACTTTCCACAATTATATTTACACAGAAATTGGTTGAAAATTTAACTTCTACCTATTCATATGAATACAGCTGCTTATTCAACAGCTACATTAGTCTGTCTGTTCTCCGCATCCTCTGTGGCAAGGAAGTACCTGAGAAAGGACTTCCCACATACCTAAGTACAGTGACAGTATGCCAGATGAAGAACTGAATAACTCTTTCCTGCACAAGAAATAAGATCATTTCATATTTGTCATAACTAGACAAATAGATGTGCTTTACGATCTCCTTTCATATAATTTCTTTTTATCCTATTAAATTTTCTAAAATCCCTGTGGCTGGAAACCCTTGTACCTTTCATAGCTCAGAAGGCTGTATTCAGTTTGGACCGATAAAGGCATCCCAGCAACCTTGGAGCATGGAGAAAATGAAGTTTAGGCAATTGAATCCCAGGAGACAGCAACATTTCGAGTCTTGCACAAAGGGAACCGTGGAATGAAGAGAGGTCAAGAAGAGACAGGTAGAGCACCAAGCCTCTGTAAGCCATTAAACACATGCTGGGATCTAGAAGCAACTCATTTCATTTATTTTGAAACTACAAGTGCTCAAAACCATGGGAAATTCATATAATCACACGAAGCCAGTTCAGATCTTCCTCAGCATATTAACAAGCTCATTATTAACCCTTCCAGACACTGACTGACTGCCAAGCCACTGAGAGAGAGCTACATGTTTATTATTTATGTTGTTCCGTTACATAAACATGCAGATAAAGAAGTCTTGTTTAGAACAACTTGCTTCTGGAGATTGTGTTAACTTACTCTGAATTGTCAAAGATACTGAAGGTTAAGGTATTCTTATTCAAAAATTGCATGACAGCATCCAGAGGTTCTAGCAATTTGGAAAGGATTTTACTGTGTGGGGGAAAAAATGCTAATGGAGAAAAATAAGCTTTTTACACACTACGCATGTCCCTCCTACAATAAAATACATCACACTAGAGACACAGAACTGAGACACCAACATGGTAAACTCCATAGAAATTTCTGTGCTGCAGAACTACAACTTCATTAGGACTAAAGTTAACTAGTGCAGAAAGGCAAAACCTACTAAAAATACAACACAATGCCAGATGACATCTGTAGCCCAAATCTAGGCAGCACCTTACTCAGAAGAGATACTCACACAAGTGTTAACCAAGAACACTACTGCAAAACTACTTTAAGCAACCAAAATTAAAGAAACTCATTGAAGATAATAAGGCTTTACAAGCATATGAAAATGCAGAACATCAATTTTACTGACAGTGATGCAACAGAAGGAATAGGAGAAAGTAAACTTGAACTGCGAGCAGGCTGTTGTAGAAAATGCTGACAGATTAGACAATATAAGCTGCAACAGGTGTTGCACAAAGCCTAATTTTCACTATTATTATTATTAGTAGTAGTAGTAGTATTAATATTAGTATTAAAATCCTCTTCTGGGCACTGTTCAAATATATTGGAGCCAATAGGGTAACAGCATAAAATTAAAAAAAAATATCCATTAAGAGTAGCACAAAAGCTAAAACTGTACTGACGAACAGCACCTCAGAAAACTATAAGATGTTCACCAAAGGCTCTTAAAGTATAGATTTTTCTTTAAAGTACCGAGCATTTCTTAGGATTTCACCTGTAAGGAAGGAGGGCAGCAACAGTTATTGCTATAAGGCTACTGTATAAATAGTCTGATAAAAGTAGACAGAAACAGGCCACAATCACACCTCTGTTGCCTGAAATTCTCACCTGGCATGTTTACAGTGGAACTTCCTCTAAATAACCCCTAAAAGAACAAGAACAGTGTCTGACTTGAAACAATTAAGTATTTTCACGACAACCACTTCAGTATTACAGTGATAAAAATCAATGTACTATATCCTAAAATCCATCATTGAAACTATTACACTGTGTTTCTCCCTCAGCTCCAGGGAGACCTGAACAAACACCAGGAAGTACTTGTTGAATCTGAGGATTAACGCAAAGAAGAGTCTCCTGCAGAGCTGATCATGCATTCAAAAAGTGTTGATTGTTCTGTGTTCCAGTGAGATCAGGCGGTCACAGACAGCTGCCTTACTGCAGCAACATGAAGTCACTCACTTTCCTTCACTGGGAATAGCTTGCTCTGATTTCAGCCTAATCATTTATATGCTACACACAGCCTATGAAGTGATTAGTTCTCCTGCTGAAGGCCTAACTAACTTGCCTGGCCTTACTCCATGTGACCTGAGGTCCAAGTCAAACAGGGGGATGCAGTGTCTGTGAATTAGCTCTGAATCCTCTGAAGGGAAGGTTTAGTCTTCATGAGATAGGACTCTTTGCCACATGAAAGTGCGTGACATCATTTTCATACCTATTTTACTCTTCTCCTGATATTCTACCTGACACAAGCAACAGACAGAAAAGAAGTGTCCTGTCTCCCTTAGGGACCTATACTGTCTTTCTGTACATACATATACATGCCAACTGTCTGAAACAAAGGCAAATGTTACCATTCTAAATTAAAAAAAAAAGAAAAAGAAAAAAAAAGGCTAAGGGACTGTGAAAAGAATGGATCAGTCACACCGAGTTTGAAAAAAATTATATAAAATCTGAATGTGAGGCTACGTTTACACTTCCGTATCAAGAAAACACCATACATATTTTTTCATTTTCACATGTTTCTCTCTTGCAAATACTCGGGTTCAGTAGAGTTTAAGAAGTAACAACTTGATCTCTAAAACCCGCTGAAAAGATAGATGACATCTGCAAGGGGGAAAAAAACCTACATCTTGCCAAAATTTTCCAATATTCCAGTCCATGTTAGCTCATTTCCCCCTTCATCAACCAGTTCTGTTTGCTGATCTATTTCTTTGCTTACCACTTAACATAAACATTGAAAAGTAATGAGATTATTCTTCAATAATCATCTATCCTCAGTCTCTAACATATTTTTAAAGCATTAAAAGGTATGTAATCACAATGAGAGAAATGATAAGCCACACTATCCCCCCTCAAATGATATTTTCCATGGTCTACATAAAAAGGTTTAAATTGTAATTTCAGTGCAATTGTACATAATTATAGAATCATTACAGAACCACAGAAACTTCAGCTGGAAGTGACTTAGTCTCACCTCCCACTAAAAATATGATTACTTCCAACACCAGATCAGGATTTATGTAGTTGACTCTCAGATCACACTCACAGACTTTCTGGTCACCTCTTGCATTCCTACAGTATCCTTTTCATGAAAAAAAAAGTCCCTGTGCCCATTCTGAACTTCCCAAGCTACAATTTGTGGCTATTGCCCCCTGCTAAATTATATAGCACAACTGAGAAAAGTTTGGTGCCATCCTCTTTTTCACTCCTTTGGATGTTATTGCAGGCTAACCTAAGGTCACACCCTTAGCCTCCTCATCACCTGGCCCAGGTTGTCTAGAAACCCCAGCTTCCTAAGTTCTCCCACCACATCATGTGGTCTAGGCCTCTGACCAGTTTAGTATCCCCTCACTGGATTAATTCCAGTTTCTCAACATCCTCTCTGTATTGTGGATTACCAAAATGACACACAGTTGTCCAAGAAGCAGCTATATCAGCTCCAAATAAGGGTGGTAACAGCTTCCTTCACTCTGCTAGTCATGTTCTCCCTTCCTTCTAATGCAGCCCAGTACACAGATAGTTTTGTCTGCAGTGAAAGCACACTGCTGGCTCCTATTCTGTTTTACATTCTTAATGATCATAGGTCCTTTTCAGCAGGGCTGTGACCCAGCTAGGTGTTTCCCATCCACAGTGTTACTGCATCTCAGATGCAGAATTTCCATCTGCTCTTTTTTAAATACATGAGTTTCCTATTGGCTGAGCCCTTAGTTCATTCAAGGTCTCAGGCTGATTCAAGACTGAAGCTCAATTTGGCTTTCCAAGCATCACCCTAATTTAGTCTCATTCATAAATTTGCTGAGGGAGCATTCTGTTCAGTTCTGTCACCCAAGACACTGCAGAATTGAATAGCAGGAGTACAGGAACCAACCCCTGTGGTATTTTCAGCCTGCTCAATATCCAGTCCATGCTTCCTCAGCTTACTGTTGACAACAGTGTGGGAAAGAAGTCTTAATAAACTTAGTTATACCAGTCCTCTCATTCACAGTCAAACCTTTAATCCTGGAAGAAAACCAGATTAGCAAAACGCCAACTGTGCTTCAGAAACCTGTGTTGACTCCTGCTATTCACGTGTCTAGAAAAAAGTGCCAAGACAATGTGTTCCCTGACCTTTCTGGAGACTGACACTGACCTGACACAGCCTGTACATCCCTGTCCTGTTCCCCTTAGTTTCACAAAGACTGGTATAAGGTTATTCGCCTTCTAGTTCCCCGGACTTTCCTCCATTACCATGTTCTGCTTTGTAATCCTATTACCTCAATGAGCTCATGTCAATCTTGGCATAGACCTCAAAAAAGATGAATACATCCATTTTCTCTAAACAGTCCTTAACCTGTGTCTCTTCCACGTTGCTGTCCCTTGTCTGGGAACAGCTGAAAAAACACAGAAAAATTCTGCCTTTTCTATGTTGTCCAACATGAGATTGCCTCCAGCATTCACCTATGGACCCACGTTTCCCTGAGTTCCTTTAGAAAAATACTTACTGAATCCTTTCCTGTTATTTTAAATAGCCAAGTTCAGCTACAAATAAGCTTTGGCCTTCCTGATTTCAATTTCTTCCTCCAGAAATAATGAAGGAGAAATTAAAGTTACTACATGAAGCACTACAGCAGAATAGCATTCAACACAAAGATCAGAACGTTCCTAAGGTTAGAAATCAAATTCTATATCCTTTGAAGGAAAGGTGTAGGCTTTTTATTTGCTGACATAAGGCATCACGTGTTGAATCTTTCATCCAGCAGGAAATGCAGATGAAAAACTTCTCAAAAGTCTCATGAAACTTTGCAGAATAAGAAATCAGAACGGATGAGTTTTTCCTGCTGTACAGTAACTACTCTGGAAAACAAACAATAAAAGCATTCAGCTGATGATTAACTTTTTAATTCATTTATTACTGTGAATGGAATTGAAGTAAGCTTTCCTATACTATGCTTTTCAGTAATGAACTGAAAGATTTTTAAATTTGCATAGCATTTTATTATCTAAACCAATTAATCTTAAACTCCAGGGAAAAAAGGCTGCGTTATGCCACAACTGCAAGGACACACTGATGCCATCATTTGATGAGTCTTTCAAGTACATACCTAGAAAACAAATGCTAAGTGGAAACACAATCAGAAAGGACTATGTCAAGAATATTCAAATTAAAAACATAATTATTTTGAGTAACTTGTGAATTTTGTCACTGTTAAAAAAATCTTTTTCAATGTTAGCCTGAAGATTCACACTTTTTTAAAGTTAGTCCGTTCGTCCCTCACTACAATCACTGATGAGAGTTTGAACAACTCCTATGCCTATTTTTCCATTTTCAAGTAATGAAGATCATTAATACTGATTAGGAATAAAAAAAGTCAATAAAAAACTCCCAACATTCAATCCTAAGTGTCACAAAACAGACATGTTCACAAATATCTAAAATACTGACCAATAGAGATACAAACTAGTATTATTTTATTAAAAGACTTTACTTCTCTGTGTACATACATGTGCAGTGCTACAAAAGGACCCATTGACTGTATTCGCACAGGCATGAACTCTGCAAACAGTGCAGGTAACATCAATAATTCCCACGCAGATTAACAAACAAGACTTATGAAACTACAAAATATCCTTTTCTTTTCAATATTCTACCCAATGAACCAGAAGAACATTATCACCTGTTATCATACAACACCCCCACCTCAGGGAAGGCTTGTGAGAGAAGGTGCACATGCTATTAGAGAAACTAATGGTGAAAAAATTAAAATGGTAAACACTGAAGTGAATAAGTTAGACCCACAGAAAAGCTTGCATATTTTTTCCCTTTAACAGTTAGCCTCATAAAGCATATTAACTATGCCTATAAATCTTGCATTATAACTACAGATTAACAGCCTACCTCATTAAATAAAAGGCAACAAAAAAAATATCAAAGGACACTATATATCATGCAGATTTAGTGTAAGAAACCATAAAGTAGCTCTTTACACGACCACAGATAAAGTGAGAGGGAGTAGACGCATTTGTCAACACAAGAAAATCAGAAGCTAAACTGTGTGGTGGGGGAAGATGAGAAGAGTAAGCTTCACATGGATCTCACCTGGGATGAAAAAGATGAAAAGAGGAGGGAAAACACTGATTTCTGTTCAGACTAAACTGATGACAACCAGACAGACCAGATTTCTTTAAATCCTTTCATTCCTAATGCATAAAGGAGTGCAATTAGGTTATGACCTTTGCAAACTCAAGTGCACTGTAACTACCTGACAGTGGCATTGCACTCTCTCACACACACACTGAAACGACCAACGTGATTTTAAGTACTGGACAATTTCTCATGTCAAATAAGGGAACACAGCTGCAAATCACCCACACACCACTGCCACAAAAGTACTTCTCATTTATTTTTATTTTTTTTACACATTTGTGGAATAAACTGTAGTTTACTTTTCTAAAATTAAAAGCACTTAGTGGACTTACCATCAGCCTTTAAATATTCATGTATTACTAAAGGAAAAAGTATGTCTTTTTAAGTCATTAGCTTAGCTCTTCTGCATTTTGGTAGGAATCACTGTGGCATATGCTATCAATTAATTTATATTTCTGTGTCTGACAGTGAATCTGGCAGGTAATAGTACAGCAACAGCAGCAATACTCATTCAGAATCAGCAAACAGGCACTGCATCAAACCTCAGTTTGAGTGGCTATCAAATTTGTTATGGACAACTGTTCATGTTCTACAGTCCATCATGTAACCTCAGCATGACCAACCTCTAAAGGGGATGCTGGTGTTGCATGTAGGCTGTGGGGTGCTTACAAATCTTTACAGACTGAAGCAGGGGGAAGTCACTGTTATGTGACCTTTTACATTGCTTTTCAACCCTAATACACATCACAGTGGTACACCCAGTACTTTCAGAGACAGCTATTTACCCAGGGTTGTACCCAGTTTTGCAATACATTTGCTGTGCACACAGAAAGGGCATAGGAAGAAACTACACAGCTAATTTGATCTCAAAAATTACTGCTTCTATAAGCCTTTAAAGATTACTGCAGAATGTGAAAGCAGGAAGTAAGGTTGGACTACTTTAACAGCTGCAGCATCATTTATAGTGGTCAAAGGTTTCAGAAAGGTGCCAATGCATGTGTTGCAGACAGAGCTGCACCCAACTGCCTTCCTGTGGTTGAAGCCATACAGAAAACACAACCTATACCAAATTTTTCCATGCCTGAAAATCTTTAGCCAGTAGAACAACACCTTGGAGTTGTACCAGGGGGCTACCTTTCTTTGTGATAAGAATGCATACTGATTGATTGGTCCCCACCACCATTTGTGGTAAACTAACAAAAAACTAATCCACAGAGTCATCTCTTTTCACAGCACAGGCCACTGAGAACATATAGTAAGAGAAACAGTATCTTCTATTTTCTGTGAACTGGAACAAACAGAACAGGTTTTTATGTGCAAGTTTTAAAAACTAAAATATAAAAGGGATCATTTAAGAGTCCACTTTACTCTTGTAAACAAAACTAATAACCCTGTATTAATTCAAAATTACTAAATCCTACAATATCACAGTTTTGAAGATATCAATCCATTAAAAATTATTATGCTATTGGCTGACAGAAGAATGCCGTAGATATTCCATCATCAAAGCTAGTGCAAAATTGAGAATTTTCAAGTGAATCTGCTGACTTATTATGAAGAATCAGGCCTATTTATAGCATCAGATGTACTTACCCTCAAGAGGTCTGTCAACAAAAGCTTCAAATAATGACCTAGATTGACAATGAGGCAAACAAAGACGGGTCTAACTATGTACAGGAAAAATAAAAAGAGAAAAACCCACTAATCTTCAACTACTTTGAAAGAGGAAAATAGTATTTTCCAAGGGTACCAGTTGTAAAACCCAAACCACAGAGGTACTTCAGAAAATAACAATACATTAAAAATACAAACAGGATTTTAAAAAGATGTGTTACTCTGCTGGAATCAGACAGATGGTGAAAAAAACATTTACCAGTTTCAAGGCAACATACAAAACAATTCTTAAATCTACCTATCTACACTAAGACATCGAAGATTATGAAATACATACAAGTGAACAGATAAAGTCAGATTTTTTTTCACTATGCCTTTTTATTTTTTCATTTTTCACTGAAAAAAATTGTTGAAAATTGCCTAGCTATGTGAACATAAACTAAAAGACTTCCCAGATGAAGAGGCTAGTAATGGTATACAAAAGGCTCAATTTAAATCTTATTTACACAGTCAGGCACATAATTGCACTGTGTTAAGGTTGGGGGAGATGGATAATTGTGACCATGGGATAACACTGCAACACAAATTGCAGGTTATAGTGATGGAATACCACACTAAGCTGCAAAATGTCATTCTGGATTACTCAGATCACTTTGTTGAGGGCGCTATATATCAAAGGAAGGAAAGTTCCATACAGACAGGTACTAGCAATGCATAAGATATGGGACTGTCTGAAAAATGTCAAGAATAATGCTTTTTGAGTGCTCCAGAAAAAACAAATGTGGTAACTAAAGGAACAGAGATGAAATTTGAGAAGTACAGCTCACATTTTGAAGCAACTCAGGAAACAGACTACATGCTACAAAGTTGTTACAATCAAGAGTAAGGAAACTGAGCCAATACTAATAGAAACAGAAGTATTACTCCATATGCTGTCAAGTAGGAAAGGAGCGGCAGGTGTTTACCTGCAATAGTTGGTGTCACAAGGTAATATTAGCCATAAAGGTAAATTTTGCACACAAGAAAACAAGATTTCATATCATGTGATATACAATAATGGCACAAAGGGCTGCAACAGATCAAAGATAACCCCACCCCATACAGCCCCTTACACATTCACAAGGAAGGAATGCTTTAAAGAGATAAATAGAGGTTACATAACCTGAAGGCTCAGTGGAGAATAATGACATGATTGATCACAACTGTTGAAAAGGAAGCCAAACTCATCTCCCTGCCAAGGGAAACCCAAAGGTGCCTTTGTTTTAGATAAACCGACTACATCAGCAAAGTGTTTCTACCCTTTTACCTCACTGCCTGTCCCTGAATGGAAATAATACAGATCCACAGCAGAACAAAACCAGTTTTAGGGGTTAAGTTAGTTTTAGCTAGTTTTACCTGCTGGTTGAAATAGCATAACTTCTATATGTACTGGAGCTGCTTATAAATTACAATTCAATAAATCTAATCAATGTATATTTTACTCATATAACTGCAATAGGTATTTAGATTATTGTTTTATGCATTTCTGCAGAGCCCAATCATGCCCTCAGCAAGTGACTTTCCCTATTGTGATTCCACCTGCAATGAAGTCACAATGCAACAGTGTTGTAATTTGGGATTATTATGTAAATTATCTTCCCTGCCACTTAACTGCCCAGGCCAGCGGTTAACAAAAGAAGCAGTTAACTGTTGATCGCTTGGGTGGGGGCAGGTTTGTCTTTTTTTTTATTTTTGGATATTCTTCCCAGTCTTGGCTCGGCGGAACGCGGGAGTGGGGGCTCGAAGGAGGCAGGCTGCCCTGCTGGTTACTGCTGGGGTTTTCCTGGCTGTCTCGCTGCTGTCTACCCCGGTCTACTTTTCGTGCCGCGCTGCTGCTGCTGCCTGCCTTGGATTTGCTTCTGGTTGCTCGTACCTTTCTGCTTCTTGGACGGGGAACACAGGGGGAAGAGACTGAGTCCATCTGAAAGCCCACTGCTCGTCTGTCTCGCTGGAGAGGGACTGAAACTCACTCTGCAGCCAGCCAGGCTGTGACATGGACACTTAAGTATAACCTTTCCTCCCGGAGGAAAACCTGCTGGGTTTTGTTGTTGTTTTGGTTTTTTTTCTTTCTCTTGTGGTGTTGGGGAAGTGGGTTGCACTAGTCTGTTTACATATGTATATATATATATATATAGCAGTTATCCTTCTTGTATTAAAATTCCTTTTCTTAAATTTGATAAAGAGTGGTGTGATTATCGTGGAGGAGGCCCCTCCCCTGCTTGTGGGTAAAACATTTTGGTTTTTTCCCCTCAAACCGAGACAAACAGCAAAGACTCCAGGCAAGTGGATAGATGGGATACACCTCCTGGGAGACCACTCCCCAGCAGCTGCTGGCCTTGAGCCCCAGGCACTCAGGACAGCTCACTCTATTGGACTCACAGAGGGATGGAGGAAGGAAGAAGGTCCCCACTGGGGAGCTGGCAGGATAGCTTCACTTGAATTATATAGAGCACTTAATGAAACAAGCAATAGCACAGCTTTGTATCAAGTTTGTAAGACCTCAGGACTGAGTCTTACCAGGCTTTCTCCATCTGAACGTTCCTTGATCTGCCTGCAGCTTTGTTTTACTTGGTTTAGCTGTAACAACAACATTGGTAATGGGCAGGTGCCTATGGCTCATTTGTTACAACGTGATAGATCAGACAGAAGTATCAAGCAGTCACTCCCTGCAGAGCAAAGTATTTAATGTCACTGACATGATGAGATAGAGGCCTGTCATGACAGCAGTAACGTTCAAGAGAAAAGGCAGACTAGCATAGTACAGGAATGAAGGGAAAGTGCTGGTGCACCAACTTGGCCATGGAGACCCCACAGCTATAAGTAACTCCTTCAGGCCAAAATGGGGAGAATACATGTGGCTAAACCCAATGAAAAAAAACCCAAAACAACCAAACCCACAAAATCCAAACTAAACAAATAAAAAAACACCAACAAAAGAAAAAAAATCGACACCCCCCCTCCAACAAACAGAAGAGATCTGAAGAGAACTGTGGCCTTTTGCTGACTTCAACAAACACATTGCTTTCTGGTAACTTGGGGTTGCTCACAATCATGACACAGCTTATTCTAGATAATGAGCTACACATTTATATTGTGTCAGTTGTATGGTGCAACTGGTCTTCTCCACTAATTGTAATTTCTATTCAATTGTGATTTGAATGCATTGTTCTGTCACTGTGCTAAGTTTTCAAAATTATATAAAAGGAACAAAATATGCTGAAAAAAATGACAAAAATTAAATGTCCTTGAAAACTCCCTTTCAAAATGGAAGGTGTAAGAGCAAACTGCATGAAAAGTACTGGTAAGAGAACTTAAAGGAAAAGGGTCACTATGAAATATGAAAAGTGCTTTTAGTGTTTTACTTTAATTTCCAGAGAAGATGAAAGAAATAAAAACAATCATTACCTGAAGTGTTCACAGTTTGGTCTTTAACCAACACTTTATTTCCTCTGCAGAGCTGGTATGCTGGTTTTGAAAGCCATGGAACTCAAAGTCTCACACATCTTCTATGCAAATGAAAATTACTATTGATAGATATTGCTTAATTCCAGAATAGGAAAAGTACTGAAAACAGATTAGATAGCTAAGTCTCACAAACATAAAGACTGTGACCTGCTTTTAAACATGGAAGAGGGGCCGAGTTGGGGAAGAAACACCCAAAACCTCCACTCCACTGTACATTTATATTGGTATGTTATGTTTGACTTTTTGAATAATTCCAAATCCTACATAAAAGTTGACTAAGCTGCTGTACACATATACTTCAAGCCATGAGTTGTGCTAAAAAGCCCAATATCTGAGAACAAGTTGGCACATTGATCCAACTGCCCAACAGTAAAAAAAGCAAGCACTACACTTGACCTTCCCTAACACAAATCTTTCACCTGATCCTTTCATATTTTCAACTCACTCAGCTCCCCAACAGCATTCCTCATGTGGCGTATAAGAGCATGTTTTTCACTACAACAGAGGGAGATGCATCAGTACAGGAAAAGGCACAACTTGGCCAGCCTCTTCTAAGTATTTTAAGCTCAGCTAGATCACCCTCTAAAGTGACTTCAAGGTGAAATCGAGACCCTCTTCCACTACTCTGCTTGAAAGGGTTGGGTTTAGGAGTGAAAGCATCTTATGTTTTAAAAAGTCCCAAGGAATAATGTCAGAGAGAAAGTAATCAATGACCTTTAGAAGTTATAACTGTAGTATGTTGCAATGTTAGAAATTTAATATATTAAAATTTAAATTCCACTGACTATGAGATCAGTATTATTACTTTCATAGGGTATCTTTATTCCAAGTTTGAAATTCTTCCACTAATGGTAAAAAAATAAGGCAGAAATGCTTGTGGATCATGAAAAGTGTGTTCATATACTGCCTGCATGATAAGAAAGGATATTTTGCCTTTCTTTGTAATGGCCTTTATTAATGCTTTAAATTAGCATTAGACTGAGCTGTCACTAAGTGGCACTCTATCCAGCTTCTGTGAAATTCTTGGCTTTGAAATACTAATTTTTCAATATTACTTTAAGTCAGAATAGCATCATATTTAACTCTAATTTTATTCCAATAATTAGCATTTTCTTCCCTCTCTTCAAAAATGGTTTTGCTGGGAGGATATATTCCCTCAATACTCTTCTATCAGACTAAATCTTCACAGAAGCTCGTTTCAAACAATCCCCAAAATACATACTTTGGGTTATCACAACATTCTTATAATTGAAGTAATTTTTAGTCTCTTCATACTGCATCTACTATGGCTACTGCACCTCTGGCATGACTTAAAAGACACAGGTCTCTGAAAAGGCATTACTTGTCTAGGTCTCTATTCTTGGTAACTGCTGTTTCCTGAGAAGCACAACATGAATACACTGTCCCAAAGAACCCCGTGAAACCAGTCCCAGACTAAACCACGAACTTGAGAATCCCACAGAGCAGAGTGTGCAGTAAGTGTATTAAATGATTTCCTTCTTCACCAGCCACTGTGATGGCACTCTTGAAAACTTCTCCACTCAACTTGCCATTTCCAGTAGTGGAATTGTACATCTCAAAAGCAATATCCATCAACTTGAGGATGTACCTGGGAAGCACTGGCTGAACTCCAAAGCTTCCTATTTCAATAATGTGTTGGTCCATTCAGCAACTTAGAAGCATGGTATCCACTGCATAGACTTGTGCTACTTAAAGCATACGGCCAAGTCTAGTTCTTGTCTAAAATCAATATATTAATGAAAACAGAAGAGGAATATCTCTCAGGAATATTTTAAAACCTAATTGGAAACAAGGGAGTTCTAGGACTAAGGAAGTGAATATATTGACATGCTACTGAGAAAGGTTATGAAAAAAAAATATGTATTGATTGAATATAATTAGCAGAGGTTTGAAATAGAGCCGTTAAAACTTTTAAAGACAGAAATAGAGCCTGCTGTTTGAGGGGAAGCAAGACATGAATATATCATAATTGAACCTATTTAGAAAACCTGCTGGATACCTAATGTTACTAATTACTCGTTCCTATAAAGCAAGAATGGCATTTTATTTTGGTGAATATCACATATTATATTATATAATATATACATATTATATGTATATATATAAAACATATATCACATATATATATGGCATATATTAAATTAGGCATTATTTATATTATATATATTATATTATACTATTTATATAATTATTTATATTACATAAAGACACAACGAAAAGAGTTTGACAGGGCACATAAAAAGCAAATCAATCTTCCAACTTCTACAGCCATTTCCATCTGCAGTTTTACTTACATGTATAAATGTGCGTGGCATAGATAACTCTGCTTCCAAAGAGTACTAACACCTAATTAAATCAGATATATTATCCTTATTTAATACTGACATGCAGTACAACTCTTAGTAATTATTGCCCTGTATGTGATTTTTAGTGTTGTTTCAAGTCACAATCTTTTTCTGGAGAGGGAGAAACAAAACAGTCAACTGGAAACAGGTATCTTTATTGGAAATAGGTATAAATAAAAAGGATTTGAAAGAAATATTAAACGTTGCACAACCTGTTCTATGCATAAGTTTTCTGAAAGGGAGAGCTATTCTCTGAAACAGGTCACTACTAAGATGGTAAAGAAATCTAGACTCACAAAGAACCTAAACCAAATGTATGATACAATTCATGTGTTGAACATATCTATCTATACTTCAAGATGGATTTCACTCTATGGAAATCAATTTATCTCATGTTTTCCAAGTGTTTTTATTTAAAAAAAAAATCTGCCAAAACAAGCCTCTGCTAGGTCATTACAATCCTCCTTAGCTTCCAAGGGAATAGTTTCTGTATGCCAAGAACCAAAGCACGGTGAACCACACATGTCTGGAGACTTCCAGGAAAAGCATCAGCTTCAATACATATTTACTCAAAAGGCTCCCCAGCAGCTATTTCTACCTTCAAAACAACATCATCAATAGCTCTCTTTCCAGGATTTTTTCTAACAAGTGATCTCAGAAGTCTCTTGCACAGGTGGAAATGAGAAATCAGAAACACATCATTGCTTTTGCAGAAGTAGTTGTACCTCTCACATATGTCTTCATAAATTGGAGTCTTGATACCTCATTTTTTGTTGAAAATTTTTTCCCATATTGACAGATAGAAAAACATATGATAAAGCAGAAACAGAAATAGCCTTATGTTTTCTAAAATCTATGAAGCATTGGGCCAAATGTGTTTGCCAGTATATCACAAGAAAGAAGAAAAATCCTTCTTCATACATTTTATGAAAAAATTATCGAAAACTGAAATTATGTGTTTATTGGTTCAACACTCCTTGATGTTTTCTCTCTGAAGAACTTCATAGTGTCTAAAAAAACCCAACAAACAAACAAAACCAACACCAAACCCACCCCAAAACAATAGCTTTCACAGAAGTTATTAACCATTCCTCTTCATGAGGACTGCTCGAAAACAGCCAAGACAAAGGTCACTGCCTGGTATCTCATGATTTCTTAGACATATGGCATGTGGTTCTGAGCCTCTCTCCAGAAGTGCTTGCTAACTTTAAGAACGTTAGCAGCAGGGATAAAAAATGGGTTCATGTTTGTATCTATCACTTCTCAACTTCATCTCTAAAGTCTGAAACCCAAAAGTGAATCAGCACGCTTGTCCAGAGGTAAAATACAAATAAAACAGATTATACTTTAAAGCAAGAAATTCCACAATTGCATTTCCCAAAATGAACCTACCTCCTCAATAACAAAATACAGGCTTCAATTTCTATTTTAACAGATATCCTCACCTTGAAAAGCACATGGACAAATCTTTTGATCGAGTCACAACAATCATGTGTGTCCCTTTACACTTGACATATTAAGCACATTTTTTTCAACCCAATAAATTTTTTAGACCCAATAAATCTCTTTCTAAAAATAGGACAGCACAGGGATATGTGTTCAAACTAAGCAGAGCAAAGCTTCACATTTTCTGAATAAATCACATAGAAACTTTCAGTAGACCAAATACTTATAATGTTTATTGATACTTCTCTGTGCCTTTCATGTATCCTGCCCTCTTCAAAGACAGGAAACACCTTTTACAGTCATCGGTATCATAAATAACAGTTTACTCTTTGCTATCACTCAAAGACAGTGTTCCAGTTTTTTTATGAGAAGTAACAGATGAAGTTGCCCCAAGTATTCCAAGAGAATTAAAAAATGCAAAAAACCTTTTAAAGCCAAGCATCAGCACAGAGGAAGAAAATGCAACATACTTGATTTATTGAAACATATCTTAATTATGAACTCAGTCATCTTTCTCTTAATTAGCAGTACTTTGGAATAATTGTATCTGTTTGTATTTCTAAAACTCTAGGTATATCTTTGGGTATAGTGAATGGGCACATAGAGCAAAATTACATACCAGACAGTAAAGTAATTAATTCCTTCTTCTAAAAAGCAGGGGGTTACCCATTTGAACAGTCAGATGGTGGCCTTACCCAGGAGTTTTCCAACTGAACATTAAATAACGGAAGTGTGGCAAAACATACAATACTAAGGGGAAAAGAAAAAGCCCAAAAGCAGGTCTGGGGTTTGTTGTGTGTTTTTTTATTATTATTTTACTTTTAAATCTTTACCACAAAACTGGAGTTACAGGGCTTTCCCAGTAGTGAGTGTGGCTGAATATAAATGTGTCATGAAGTCAAATTTACTGAAGTCACCATGTACTCTAAGAAATACATTCAAATAAAACAAAAAATATCAAGTCTCATTTTTGAACTTAGTACAGTCTTCCAACTTCAAGATAGCTCTGACCAGAGATACTTGTCAAGAAAGAAATTTACTTAACACAGCAGCTGTAAAATTCTTGTACCTTGAACCTCAATAATTCAAGAGATTACCTTTTAAACCAGCACTACCTCAGATTAGCTGTCTAGGCTGCTCTTGATGACAATAGAATGCAGAACTCTTTTATCACAGGCTCCTTTTTGCTGTGGTTCACAGGAATCAGTGTTTATATTTTACCGCTTAAAATCTTTTTCATCTAGTGGATTCAGCATTGATTTCCTCTAGTACTCAATGCATTGATTTATGGAGGTGGAAGGTTCATTTGCAAAACATATGACCAGGTATAAACTAGCAATCATCTCAATACCCAGCATCAGGGAAGACCTTCTCCCTGTTCTGTACTGTGATTCACATTCTAACACACATCTTCTACCTATGTGACTTCCCTGTACGCTTTTTCAACATCAGCTAAAGCAGGTATTTTTCTATAAAACAATACAACAACAAGTCATAAATCTCAAGACAAAACTCCATGTCACAACATTTCTTTCTTATACTCCTCTTTTCAGAACAGAAAATAAGACTAACCTTTAACATCAAAAAGAGAATACTAGCATGTAGCAAAAAAACCCATTAACTCAACAGCTATTATTCCAGTGATATTAGATATCATAAGCTGAATTCATGCATTAGTTTATCAAGCTACCAGCTATGAAATCTTTGTAAAAAAACCCTCAGTAAATCATATTATTGTTTCTAGCCTGCAGATGCATCACTTGCATACCTGTTCTTTGACTGAAGCTAGAATGGCAGAGGTTGTCTCAGTTTCAGAGCCATCACCATTGGATGTGTTCAACACAGGGCTAAGGGAACTTGTCTTGTCAGAAGACGAGGGCTGGTCTGGAACAGGCATAGTTTCTGCATTTTATGGAAAAATGACACAATGGATTTGTTATTATAAACATGATACATATCAGAAATCATATATATATAAGAATAATAACAGTCATTTAAGGAAAAATGGTAGAATATGCTTCTGTTCTGTACTATAGAATATATCCCTTAAATTAAACTATTACAAAATTAATTATAAAACAAAATATTAAATTATCTCCCAATCTCACTCTGAAATATTCACCATCAGTACATTTGGTGAGGATTCAAACAATTTATAGCTGTGATTTTTGTATAATATTCCTATGGCAGCATGCAGCATCAAATTACAGTATCGTAAAAGTAATGAATCATGAAACACTTTGCAAACAGAAAACCAACTAATGATACGTTACAGAAATACAAACCATCTAGTGTTTACTTTCTAACACGCATGATTATTTAACATGTATTCCATTTTAAGCCTATGTAAGTAACATTCCCCTTCTAGTCTAGAAGGTGATTTTGACAGCATTTTATCAGAGTAGTTTTGAGAAAAAACAGCACACCAGTTGTTAAGTCGGTCTTGAGACCTCTTATCAAAAAAGAAGAACCACCTTAGCCCTTGAAGGCATTGGTAGCATTCCTTTTTAGAGAGGAAAATGGTGGTGTGACTGTGGAAGGATTTATCTTTCTGAAGGCCAATCTACAGTGTAGCATCTCTGTTTAAATGTTACTATAGGCAAATCTCTAGAGGCAAACATGTGCCACATTCCAGAAGCAAAGGAGCAGAGAGGCAGCTTGCATGGCTATGTGCAGGCACATTAGGATAAAACCACGTTCATGTGGGAGCTGGCCAGAATTATTCTATGGAAGTGGCCCACAGGCTGCCAGCTGGATGTGCCTCTTAAAGAGCAGCAGGGATATTTAGAGGAATTTCAGTAGAGGAGTTATATGTGCACAGCACTCATCATTCACGCCAATAGCAAAACTCCTGCCTTGTTTCTCTTTTGCTAAAATACAAAATGTAACCTTTTGTGGAACAATTGAGAAGACAGAAAAGAGTGCGAAAGGGTAGTTGGTAAATATAAAATTCAATACCCAGATCAAGCAACCTCACACCAGTCTACCTCAGAAATCAGAGCTCTAAAAGAAGGGAAGATGACATTCTATAAAGCTTTGGCTCTGAAACCACAATGCTGCCCAAGAACACATATTCAACCCAGCTGGGTAGCCTTTTCTGAAAGCTTTCTGAAGCTCAGGACACTGGCATACATATGCCAGACAAAAACATAAAAATACAGATTATTCTTTAAAAAGCCAGTTATTTCTCGTAAGAAAAATCTCCATAAATTTCAATTCCAATGCATCAATCTAAAAGGACTAGTTGAATTACCTCTCCTTGTCTTGTTCAACAAAAGAACTGGCTTCTATTATAAGTTTGTGGCATACAATTAAACTCGCTACTCTTTTGTAAAGTATCACAGAAAAGACACACATATAAACACTCATCCTATTACTTTACTTTCAAACAATCTACTTATTTTATTTTCTTGGTAAATTAATAATGCAGTATCATAATAGAAATAGAATAGACATAAAAGTAATTTTCCTTTCAGTGTGGCTATTTACCTGAAAAAATATAAATGGCTTAATAACTCATTTTGTAGCATAATAGTTTGTTTTGTAGAGTGATATTTGCAGAAAACACTGCAGTGCAACACTCCTTGCTATTAACTCCAAAGCCTATAAAGTCTGAAAGACACCACCGGATCCAGGACCATGAGTAAGGACAGGCAAAGCAGTCCTACCACCCCTTGCATCCACTCAATCTGAGTGGTGGGAAGCCATGCTTCCCAGTCTGGGCAGCTCACCAGGGAGACACGTGGAGCTACAGCAGCAAGAGGCTCACAGAACTGCCTCTCCAAGATGGCACTGGGGTGGGAAGAAACAACAGAGTTGTGAATGAGGCATCATTCAGAGTGGCTTCTCTGCTGAAGGGCTGCAGTGGCAAAGAGGATTTCTGGAAGAAAGCCCCTTTGTCTGCTTAGCTCATCTCCATGCTCCCTCAGGGCTGTCTGACCCCGTGGGGAGACTCTGCTGAATTGGCTGTTTCACAAACATTAGCCCGAAGAGCTAAAACTCAGCAAAGTAAGTCCGACTGGGAATCCAAAACTACATAAAATGCTTGCCCCACCACAAGTAATCCAAGAGTGCATTTGAGAGAGGCTGCAAGGCTGCAGGGTCAACAGGGAAGTCTGTCTGTGATCAAAAAGATGCTACTGGTACGGTAACAACAGTTATAGGAGTTCAAAACAAAACCATCCATGTGATACAGGTAGCAATTGCCTGCTGCTATTATTAACTTCTTTTAGGACTACATTCAACTTTAGTAAGTTTTTTAAACACTTCATTTCCACAAAAAAAAAAAAAGAAAAGAAAAAAAAGAAAAAAAAGAAAAACAAAACCGAAACTTCAATAACTGCTTCAGTAATCTGCAATTCTGCAAGTATCAGTTTACATGGGAAAAACAGTAATCTGATTACACAATCAGCTCCTGGAATAAACTGTACTTGCTTCAAATAGGCTCAAAATCTGGATAGTAGCTAATATTCTGCAACCATTGCATGTTTCCAGGAATTGTTTGGCTTTTTTTTTTTAAATATAGATCTAAAAAGAGGGGAAAAAAAAAGGTAAAAAAGGCATGCTGTGTATCCTCTTCATCTAGAAACAAAGAAATCACAATAAATGTCTCTAGCATTAAAAGAAATGCTTTGTACCCCTATTAAAGTATTTCTTCTGGACAGAGAATCTAGTTTTAATGATCTCTCTCCTGAGTCCAGTTTATTACGATATTGTTTGAGGGGGAAAGATTGCAGCCAATGGCACTTAGTAAGACAGTATCCCTGAATCTACAGTTTGATGTTATCCAGTTGAACAGTTAACTTTATAGATTTGAACATTCTTTCATTACATAAATTCATATGAGAAATACCATACAGAAAAGAAGCGCAGAATGAGTTTTGACAGCAATAGAGATGCTCCTATACTGCAGGTAGTTAGATTAAAAAAAAAATCATACATGAATCAGCATATGAAGTGTTTCAACAGCAAACACCAATATAGCAAGGACTCACGTTCACACTAGTCCAACTGTTCAGAGATAAACTTCTAATTTAGCTCAGTCTTCAGGCATAAGAAATTGGACATTCTCAGGTTTCCAGGGGACTTAAAATTGCCAGTACTGTAGAACTACAAAAAAAAAAGGTTGAAATGGGCCTATGTGCCCCTAGACCACTAGCATATCTCTAGACAAAACCATCTTTTTACCTGTCATTCTGCATATTTAATATACACAACCAGTCCTTCACAGCCTCCCTCACTGGAGCCTCCATTAGGTAACTCACCCTGTTCCAGGCTCCACCAGCCTCTATCTGCAGAAAACTTGCTTTACTGTTTAATATAATGGACACAAAAAACTAATTATTCCAACAGTTGTCTTCAAAAAAGCATTATTCCGTGGGATGATGATGATCACTGTACCTTTCCTTCTGCTCTAGCTTCCCTTTCATAAAAAAGCAACCCCAATTCTTTTCCTTTTTCCTCATAAACTAAACTGGCTGATAGCCTTTTAACCCACACTCCTGGGAAATTAGCACCAAAAAAAAATGGGAACATAAGAGCAAGTATGAGAAGAAAAATAAAAACTAGGCAGCTTAACAGACGACACCATAGCTGAGAAACTCCCAGCAGTAAATCGGCTACATTTAATTTCCGTGATGGTATTTCCTATGGATGTCGCAAAAACACGAATGAGATTCTGTAAGTCAGTGCAGATACACGCTCCTGAGAGAATCAAATTCAAATCTTGGATGATCACAGACAGCTGAACAGGGAAAATTCTACCAGACTTTTGGGAACATACTGGGAAGTCAGACATAAATAATTCATGAGCTTCCTGTAGTCCATAATGCTGGCAAAATTCTGTCCGGAGTGAAACCCTTTCTATTTTTTTCCCCAGTCTTTCTAAAAACTTTACGTCACTTTAACAAAAAAACCCAACAATCCTATAAATCCAAACATACTACACTGGTAACTGCATCAAGTCATTGAAATAAGACAATACAAATATCTTTCTTTAATATAAAGGTACTGCATTAAGAAACATGTACTCCACAGTGGGTTCCCCTTGCACAGTGAACCATTATTCAGTGAGAGCATTCATTATAAAAGTGTGTTTAAGTCATGTGTCTTATGCACTGTAATCAAATTTGGTGTGTTACTGACATAACCTGAAGAACCACAAATGACACTGAAGTAGCCTTGGATAAGAACCAATCACTTAAAATAATCCAATATGCAAGAAAAATTGTTTGCTTCCTTTCCTCTACCTTAGATAGGCTGCATAGAGATGACATTATGACTACTATTTAGTAAGACATTTCTATTGTTCCTATTAGAATAGCTTTTTTTTCCCCCTCATTTCAAAATTATGGGGACGTATACTGTAAAATTAAAATACTTGAATACTTTGGGGTTTTTTTACCTAAAACTGCATTTTTATGCCTAAACTTAAATTAATGTTTATGATATTTCAGTAACTCATATTAAGACATCAGAAGCAAGGACTAATGTTGATCCTGTTTCTAGCTGTTTGTAATTAAGAAATAAATGCATAAAATACTCCAGTGTTGTACTTTAGAATAATTGCACGATTGCCATAGGGTGCCTCTATTTCTCCCTGCATATACAAACAACAGTTGTTATTTGAAAGCCTACAGTTGTCAACAGCTCCAACACACCAGCTCTAACAACTGTGATAAGAAAAAAAAAAATTGGAGATTGGAGATTTGGCATTGTATCTCTGAACATGAAACAATCTTTCGTGCTGTTCACTGAGTCATTCTGATAAGCTACAAATTCTGTGGGTGCAAGTTAGAAGTCAGAACAATACAGAATGCAATAGCCTTGGTCATTCTTCCAAATTATTATGTATATCACAAGTCATATTAGGTGCAGATACAGAGGGGAAAAATATCCCAAATAGTAATTCTCATTATTACATATTGTAAAATCAAATCAAACATTATCACGCATATGTGACTATTAGACTAATCAATATGTTTGCAGTACATTTTTGGACTAAAATCCCAAGTGGAAGAAGTAGAAATTGGCAGTGATTGAGAATATACACATGCAAGGAATTAGTTCCAGCAGAAGGATGACCTATTGTGTTCCTTCAGTAATCTCAAACTAAGGAGGTTTGAGATAGTGCTGGCTCCAGACATCAAACTTTTCTGCAAGGAATTGGAATCCTTCAGCTGTGTGAGAGTAAAACAGGTTAGAAATTCTGTAAAGATGGGCCCTACCTTCTCCTGCACACACAACCTTTGAAGTCATAGATTTCTGTCACTGTCCTATCTTAGCTGACAAGCTTGGTATAATTTCTGTCTGGGTAAGTATTCTTAAAAATAGGTTGATATTCTCTTGAGTCAACAGTAAGATAACTGCCAAATACCTCAATGATGAAAATGTCTTCTGATTGCCTAAGTAGATATCACAACATCCTAAAGCATGTATCTATGTTGAAATTACTAGGCAGGAAAACAGATTAATTAAAAGAGACATGGTATCCTAAAGACCTTTGCAAAGGCTTAGACTCAATTACAGATCAGGGATATGTGGGATCAAGTCAGCACTCATTCTAGCTAACCCATCACAAGGGCTCTTCAAAGATCAAGGGCTCTGTTTTATTTCTAGGCTTGTTCTTTGTCCATAGACCCACCCAGCGCCCTGCTCACTGAGACAGGCGAGCTCTTGTCTTCTTTTGTGATTTCAGCCTGTTGCACTTGATTATTTATTTATTTATTGATTATATACTGTTAAAGTATTTAGGGCCTCTAAGTGGATAAAAAAATTATCTGATTTGAAATTTAGGGAAAGGTGAGATTCAGGTTCAGTAAACCACAAAATTTCTTTCCTTTTTCCTCCTGCTCTTTGCCGAAGTGTGGTAGAAGGCATAAAAGAGCCCAACTGTCACAGTAAAGACAACTATGTTCTAAAACCTGACAGAAGAGAAGTTATGCTGGTAAACTTCCTCCAATATTTTCCTTTCCTTAAGCTATGCTAAAGTCTGATAGATAAATATGAAATGTCTTCCTTCTCTTCCACAGATGCTGAACTCAAAAAGCCATTTCCTCAAACATTCCAAAGACTACAGTTCAAGACAAAAGGTTTCTTCATCAGAGACTCTCTCCTCCTGCCCCGACGTTTGATTAAAACATCTCTATTTCCTCCTCTTCAAAGAGGAAGCAAAATGAAAGATCTTATGCACATTGTAGCCAGTAGGAGGTCACTTCAGTCTGTATCAAATATTTTCCTGCCACTATCTACATTAACCTGTATCAGAACATTGGAAACCACATGAAATCTGAAATCCTGCCCAGAGCTTAAGTTATTTGCAATTCTTCCAGACTTCTGAGTTCAATATGATCCTACTAAGTATTGTTTTGTTCAAGTAATATAAAACAAGGCAAGTTTGCTTATTGCTATACTGTTTAAAATTTCAGGTACTTTGAATTACTTATACAGCCTTCCTCCTTAAAATCAAACAAAAATTCTACAACATTCCCAATTATTTTAGCAGGATAATTCAGAGGAATTGCTTATGAGAGAAAATGTACAGCATTTGGTCCAAAGGGCTTTGATCCATCCCTGTTTTTTTTCTCTCAAACTGGAGTCAAAACCACTGCTGATCAGTGTATGAAGATTAAAAGACCAGATCCCAACCACAAAGCCAGTGCAGTCAGGTAACTACCCCCATGCCCCTTCTCTGTCAATATATTATAGCAAATGAGTAAGTGATTAATCAGAATAGAAAAACCACATGCTGGCTTGAAACATGTTCCTGCCTCATTGCTACTGAAACCATCATCCTAATCTATAAGGATTTACCCTAATCAGCCAGCATGCACCATCAGAGAACTGAGCAACCTCCTAAAATTCTTAGGAAAATATTTCACAGTTGGAGCCAGCAACACAATCCCTAAGAGAAAATATTCATAGTCCTCTCAGTATTTTAGAGACCTCAGCATGAGGATTTACAATAATTGATTTCTGTTTTACTGACAAGTCTATTCATAAATCAAGAAAATTTGTTTCATTCATGGAATCCACTGAAAGAATATTGTTTGCTGGTGTTACCCAGGGAACAGGAGTTCTTACTTCAGTAACAATGCCAATATCCTCAAGCATACAGAGCAAAATGCAGATCTACAAACAAAAGCCAGAAACACTCTGCACAGGGAATTCTTAAAATATTGAATTACCTAAGCAGCATAGGAAGTAGATGATACTAAGGAATTTTAATTTGTTGTTTAGTTTTTTTTTCACCAATTGATCATTCATTGACTGGGAGCGATTTGAAAAATTACATGACATCATCTTCTGTATCTGGTTGGGATGGAATTAATTTTCGTTATAGAAGCTCATATTGTGTTGATGTGATCAAAATAGTGTTTCAGCTACTGCTGAATAGTGTTCGCACACCATTGAGCCTTTTCTGTTTCTCACTTTGCCCTCTAGCCAAGGTATGGAGGGGACACAAACAGGACAGCTGACCCCAGGAGATCACAGGGTTAGTCCATACCATATAATGTCATGCTTAGCACATAAACGGGGGGACAGTTTCTCCAAAGTAGCTGATGCTTGGGCGCTGGCTGGGTATGTCTCCTGGTGATGAGTTAGTGCTTTTGCATCACTTGTTACCCTTTTTTTCCCCTTTACTTACTAAATTGTCTTTATCTTGACTCAATAGGGGTTTTTTCCCTCACTTTTGCCTGTTCAATTCTCTCCCCCATCCTGTTGTAGTGCATTACCAAGCAAGTGGGCAAAGGCCTCACTGCTGGCCAGGGTCTAACCCCAAACACACCATGACTAAGTGACTCCTCTAAATACCACCAACAGTAACCACAGGAAAAAAAAGTTTGTAATGAAAGAGATGAAGTCAATGGCAGCAACAACTGAGGACACATGTTCATTACAAAGAACAGAAATAGCAAGGCAAAAGCACAGCCCTATGAGTCTGAGGCACACAATCCACTAAGGTTCTGTGCCAAAATAGACTATTTATTACAACTACTTTAAATTTAAATTGCAGGCTGATTCATGCTGACTACTCTTAATATTTCCCATGGCTCTGAACCTGAAGGAGGCTAGACAGTTCTGGTATTGGTGTAATCTCAGGACTAATCTACTTCCTCACTAATTCCTACAGTTAAGGAGCTTACTTATAGATCTGAATTGCACAGATCCTCTTTGCCTCATATCTCACTCTTATTTGAGCCGGAGAGCAGAATACATACTTCCAAGCCCCAAACAACACTCTGCAATGTACCTCCAGACTAACCGTCAGAGACACAATGTCTGGCTAGTAGGGCTGCACTAGGGAACCAAGACAGCAGTCACTGTGGGACTCCTTTCATGACCATATCCCTTAAACAGAGGAGTTGGCAGATAAGTATGACATCTCTTAATTTGTTCACTGCACACTGAAGCAGGAACCTGCTGGGGGAAGGACATCTTCATTTTCAAATGTCTGCATCCACCTCCCTCAGCTAAAAATGAGCATGACAAGCATTGCCTTAGAATTTTCCAAAAGGACTGAGCTGTGTCCACAAAGTGACTGCCATGCTCTTCTACCTCTCCACATCCAGTATGCTTCTGGTGTGATATTGGCAGAGCTGTCTGGTGGACACGCAGAGTACTGAGCAGTACTCCTAATGGGAACTGTGGTTTCTCATTTCCTCACTCCTTTTGACATGGGCTTATGCACACAGCCCAAGCCCCACAAAAGACAACAAATCCCACGTCAGATTCCTGTGTGATAAAATGAGCTCCGAATCCATAATTTTGTAGTGAAGTTGGGAGGTCATACAACTCTTCTTCTCCCTACATGCACATAAATTTTTATTGTCCATTATTTTTATTTTTTGGCTTCATAAATTCCTTACAATATTTTGAGGGCCTATAAGGTATCCCCACAAATAATACTGTGGAAAGCTTCCTGAACATGCTTTATGACCAAGAAAGCCTGGAGAAAAAAAAAAACCAAACAAAACCCCAAAACCCTTAGTTTTTTCCTCACTCTCTCTAGCAATTAGCATGACTTATGTCTAGACAGGATGGCTGTTAGCATAAGCCAGTAAATGTTTAACAGCTCTTTACTGTGGCAAAAGCTGATGAAATATAGTCAGCCACCTGTCCTGAAGAACAGAACAGTTTTAGTGTGTTAAGAAAACAGATAGCCAAACTATGCAAGCAGACTGATGATCTTCAAAAAGTGCAAACAGATCCAGAAGTATCTGGAACAAGCAGACTGTGAGCAGAAAGAACAGCAACTGCAAATCTGAAAAGATCAAGATCTGAAAGGACTCATCACCAACACGGTATTCCCTGTCCAGTCCTGTAACTAAGGATACTTCATATTGCAGGAAACCAGGCAGCAAAAGTCAGAGGTAAGAACCTCATGACACTACACCAGGATTTAGGGTCATCTCGCCAACACTCAGAGGAGTGAAAGCAACAGAGAGTACCCTGGGGACCCCATAGCTCCACACCAAGACTGCACACAGTCCAACTGGAAACATTGTGCTGATCCACCTGCGCTCTTTCCCAGACTTCACTGTCACCCCTGCGAAAAGGGAAGATGTATGAGGAGCTACTGCACTACTATGCCCAGATGTTCGCATTGACTAAGTCATCTCTCCCACGTGATAGCATGTGACTCATAACTGCATAAATGCTACTGTTCCTTTTTTCATAGAGCACAGTCACAAAGAGGCAAATTATCTCACCTAAGACACAACAGAAATCTAAAGCAGATCAGAGTTCAATTCAGTTCTTCCAAGAATCCAACTTCTTTGATCTATATGGCAGTATGTACAATTCAATGCAGAAAACAAACCAGAAATTCCAAAAGTACAAACCTAGCTGTTTTCCTAAACTGCATACAGAGGAATATTTTATGTGCTCACAAGCATGAAATCTGTATTTTCATAGAAATAAACACTGGAAGAACTTTCTGCTGACACATCAACTAATGAAGTGTATTAGAAACACAAGCATAAAAAACTCCAGCAGAGTAGAAAACTGTCTATAGATCTCTGCCTGCCAGAAAGCAGAGGCAGAAGTCCTTGCATTAATGCATCATTTTTTACAAATTATACTTCACACACACAAACCAAGCTCGAAAGTTTGCATTTAACTGGAAGACACTTAAATCAACAATGACAATCATGAGCATGGGATAACAACTCTTCTAAATCTGTTTGGTTGAAAGCCTATAGCCAGGTTGCAGAATGAACTACACAATTTACAGCAAATTACATAAAACAGCTTATATGTCTACTTCTGTGTTGTATCTTGTGTTTAGAGAAAACAGTTATTTTCATTTTCTTCTCAATTAATCTGTTTGAAAGTCTGGAAATTATTAATCCCTTCACACAGTTATTCAACTGAACTCAGTGTCCCTACACAGTGTATCTTCTGTTTGAGTTTCTTTCTAGCCAAAAATTACATTATCCAGTAGATAGCTAATTGATGAAAAAGAATAAAAATAGGTATGTTTAAGTTGTATAAGACTGTAATTAGTCTAACAGTTTCTGCCTTCACTCTGTCACAGTAAAAGAGTATCAATTTACAGTGTTATCTTTATACCCATATGTTGAGCACATTCTTAAAATATATCAGATAGGAACACATCACTCACAAGACTTATAAGAGACTAGCTACATTAAGTCTGTCTTCTTCCTTTTTCAATACATCAAGCAAGATAACCTGTTAAATAGTAACAAAAACTGCTGGCAAAAAATACAGACAAACCTAAACCTTTGTATAACTCTTTCAGAGCCAACCATTTTACAGCTGTTGTACTGAGCAGAGTGACCAACAACGTCTGCCTGGACTTACTCAAAGCATTTGACACTGCCCCAAATGACATCCTTGTCTCTAAATTGGAGAGACATGGATCAGATAGATGGACCACCTGGTGCATAAAGAACTGGCTGGATGGCTGCATGCAAAGAGTTCTGGTCAATGGCTCACTGTCTACATGAAGACCAGTGATGAGTGATGTCCCTTCTGGTTTGGTACTGAGGCCAACACAGTTAAACATCTTTGGTAGTGACATGGACAGTGGGATCAAACACATCCTCAGCAAATTTGCTGATGACACCAAGTTGTGTGGTGCAGTTGACATGCTGGAGGGAAAGGATGCCATCCAGAGGGACCTTGACAGGCTTGAGAGGTGGGCCGATGCAAACCTCAAGTTCAAAAAAGTGTAGTGCAAGGTGCCACACCTGAATCACAGCAATCCCAAGCACACCTACAAGGTTAATGGAGATTGAGAGCAGCACAGCTGAGAAAGACTCAAGGGTGATGGCTGATGAAAAATTCAACAGGAGCCAACAGTTTGCGGTCCCAGCCCAGAAAGCCAAACAGAATTCTGGGCTGCATCAAAAGGAACCCGGTGAACAGGTTGAAGAAAGTGTTTCTCCCACTCTACTCTGCTCTAGTGAGACCCCAGCTGGAGTACTGCCTACGGTTCTGGTGTCCCCAATATAAGAAGGACATGGAACTGCTGGAGCAAGTCCAGAGGAGGGCCATGAAGTCGACAAGTGAACTAGAGCACCTTTCCTATGAAGACAAGCTAAGAAAGTTGAGGCTGTTCAGCCTGGAGAAGGGAAGGTTTCATGAAGACCTCATAGCAACCTTCCAGTATGTGAAAGGCACCTCTGGGAAGCCAGACAGGGACTCTGTCAGGAATTGTAGTGCTAGGACAAGGAGTATTGAGTGCAAATTGAAAGAGAGGAAATTTAGGTTAGATATCAGGAATAAATTCTTTACTGTGAGGGTGGTGAGACAGTGGAACAAGCTGAACACAGAGGTTGTGGATGCCCCAACCGTGGTAGTGATCAAAGCCAGGTTAGGTAAGGTTTTGGCCAGCCTGGTTTAGAGGAAGCGACTCATGGCAGGGCAGTTTGGACTAGATGATCTTTAAGGTCCCTTCCAACCTTTAACATTTCAAGATTCTAAATGCATAAATTAATATTTAAATTAAATATTTAATATTCATTTAATTATTCATTTAAATATTTTTGCTGATAAAAGATGGAAAGCAGTCTAAGATAAGGATTCTGCTGTTGATAAAGAAGAAAACACATTTTTCCAAACACAAGCTGACTAGACTTAAGCTTGAGGGAGATTCAGACTGATGGTTTGACAACTGTATTTGTCAAGAATGTACATCATGTTTTGCTTATCCATGGCTGGTTTTGCCTAGAAGACCACAAATGAACAGAAACCTCACATGACATCAACAGACTAGAATGATTCTTAACACAGTGAAATGCCATTGTAATTTGCCCAAAAGAATGGTCCCACAGCACTATCAGAAGCTTAATCAAATTCCGTATTGCAGTGGCAGGAATGTGTTGTCTGCAGGGCCACAAACTTTCCTAGAATAGAGATACTGGACCCTTTTCCAGTGAGGATAAACAGCTAATATAGCAACATAAACTGACCTTTAATTATGATACTTTTTTATTGCACATACAAATATTCTGGGCAACTAAACTTGCAAAATAATTTTCTTTAAAAGCCTGAAACTAGGACCTTCTTTTAGAATTTTATAATATCAGTGCCTCTTATTAGGGGCCTGTTTACTTTGACAGGACTTATGAGGAACATATGACAGAACAAAATTTGATTCCTAAACAACAGGCCTATTACTAAAGAGCTAAGATAATGAAGTTGTAGTGGCAATTATGCATAAGAAGCAAGTCAGCTTCCACATCAATGACTTAGGTTTAAACTAGCTAGTTGCACAGAACTGAAAATTACCCATGACTTACATGTACCCGAATTTTATTATATACTGTGTAACTCTATTTTTCTAAATCCAAGTTATTAGCAGTAACAGAAAAGAAATCGATATATTCAATTCAGTACATATCCTCCAGCATCTACTTCTTTCATTTACTGTAGCCCTACAAAGATATGCTACTCCTTTTTTTTTCCTCTTTAAACACTCATGGATTGAGTACTTCTGTATCTCAGTCTCCATGTAGAGGGACTTCTTTTCCCCATTCTTTCTTTTCAGATTATTATTTTCAAATTTACGCTGTTGTTCAAGTCAACAGAATTAATGTCGAATTACTGCAATGTGTAAGACTTTAAAGTTGCCTTGCTGGGTGGAGCGATGTATCCGCTGCTGCCCCCCTCCCCCCCCCCCCGTTTGCATTGTGAGGCTGATTTCAGACAGCACTGAATTCCTTTGCACTGGCTGGAATGGCAGCAACATCCATTCAAAGCTGCTGTATTTCACTGTACATACAGAGATATGCACATAATTATGAAAAGTTATGTACACTTTCCAATGCTTGTTTTGACTCTTTACATTACCCAGTTTTAACTTCCTACATACACACTTTATGAATGTATTTACAGGGTGTTTTAATCTATTCATACCTACAGAATCTCAGTTGTATTTTGATTCTCTTTACAAGCTCATCCTGTCAAACTATACATCATAACAGAAAACTCAGTTCCTTTACCCTAAAAGAGTTTGCACAAGTTAAACAAATATTGCACTCAGGGATGTTCTGCCTGAGGTCCATCTCACGATACTGGGGAGGAGGCCAAGGATGTGGGCAGGAAGCCAAGAAGGAAGGACCCACTCCTACCTCTTTGCTCCCTCCTCCTTCTCCTACCCTCGACCAAGGTGAGAAGAAATCTCCTGAAATGAAGCCAATGGAGAGGAAGAAGGTGTGCAATGCAGACCTAAAACATGACAGCTTCTAGGAAAGCAGTCAGCAACAGCAGGAAGTCAAGTTTACTGGAAGCAATTTTTAAAAACAGTTCTAGTGGAATTCCATGATCTAAAACTAGTGAGGAAGTTGCACAGTTTTCTTTCTGGATGCAGGCAAAACTAGCAGGTTTTAGCACACTTTTCATTTTAAGATCCTATCTTGAGCCACTTACACTTTTCACAAGCTCACTGTTTGGGCTGAAATATTCCATCCAAGCAGCTGTCTCATAATTAAGCATGCACACACACTCCCCTCTGTCTTAAACTGTTCAGGAATTTCCAAGAATTGCATTTCTGGAAAGCATCTTTGTCTGTTTGCATTATAAAAACATCTCTCAAGAAAGTAGCATCTCCGGAAGTGTTTCTGTTCTACAGGGCACGACAGCAAAATTAGTCTTTGTACTACAGGAGCATGTAGAGCCTTCAACTGCAGCTGAAGATCCACTGGCGTAAGGACTCTACAAATTAAATAAAACCAGGACAAAAATATAATAAAAACATAATATGCAGACCTCTACTGAATTCAATATGATTAATCTTTAACATATGCAGATATTTTCTGACTACAAAATAAATTATTCAAAAGCATTATTCATAAGTTATTTGATACTGTTATTTGATAAGATAATTGGGGCTTGTTAGATCAAACATGCATAGGAAAAGGAAATTCAACTGGAAGTTTACTAGCCTGTAATAAAGCCAGGAACAGAGAGTATTCATGGTTCTGAAGACCCCCTCCACATTGCAGTGACTTAAAGCTGAAGTAGTTTGAACTTCATGATCTCTTTAAAACCACTAAAGAAGCATTTAAAAGCATTTCAAATAGGCAGAAAATCATTATTTTTTACAACCAGCAAACATCTGCAAGATTTAGTGAATGAAAACTAGACACAAAGACTGTACAAGGCTAGAAATAGCTCTTCACTGACTGTATTTGTGATTATCCATTTCCTTTATTAATAGGATCAGAATTTCCTAGAGATGTTTGAATATACAACCCCAAAAGAATAGTTATTCTAATGAATCCACTTGACTTACCACTGTTGCCCATGAAACAGAAATCTTAACAACATAGTGATTTCTTGTCCTGTATCTTAAATCACCAGATACATTTTATATATTGAGATGGTCTGGCATTCCTTTTGTTGCTCAGCTGCAGGCAGCCTTTGAATCTAAGCATTCTTGCGATCACCTTTAGCACATGAGTTCAAGTTGGGCTTTTAAAAGTGCTTGTCAATTACATGAGTTTTCTACAAAGTACACACACTTCTGCTGATAGAAGAATGAACTTGCTTTCAATTACTTTCTGAAGGAAAAGAGAGAAGTAACACTTTAGATTTCATCTGATTTAATCTGAAGTAGATACGAACTCATATATCTGACTTGTCCTGAAGAGGACTCAGATATTGATTGCCAGAGGAGAAGAAAAGAGGTATGTATCCAACATCGAAACGGATGTTAAGTCTGATAGCAATCAAAAAAAGCATAAGAATGGGAAATTCCAGAATACATTTGAAGTCTTCTCTCACACACATCATTTCCACTGCTTCCGGAGTTTCCACAGTCTCCCAGAGATACCTACAACCTGCTTAAAGATATCTCTGTTTCAGAAAGCAGAGATACTGCAGGTGGATTAACTTATTTTCCTTACCATTGATTAGAAAAAAAGACAGAAAAAATCTTAATAGAAGTATGAGCACTTCTTCCATGAATTCAGCACTAAGTATACTGGAAGAATCCTGTGGGTCAAGATGGAACGTTGCTTTGCTGTCTTCTATTGACAACTCTGAGGTTTCCATTAGAGCCCTCTACTGAAGTAAGAAGGGAAGTAATGTCTTCTGTGAGATATTCAAAGATGGGAAAGATGAAAAAAATACACACATGAGCCAAAAAAACCCATCAAGCCTCTCCCAAACAACCCCCCCGCGCTCCCCTCCCAAAACAACTTCCCCCCAAAAAAGGCCAAAACAAACCACAAACAAACAAGCCCCAAACGAGACACCACCACTCCACCATGTCCTGCAAAAAATTCATTATGTGTTACCCATGTTACTGACTTCCTGTTTACAGCAAGTCATCACACCAGGCATGCATCTGCACTAGACATGGGCTACGCAAAAATAGATATTTGCATCAGCTACCAAGTCCTAAGCTGAATTCAAGCAATTTAAAATTAACTTCCCGCCCCACCCCCCACGCCCCCACCTAGCTGGGCTCACTTCTGTTTCTCTAAGGTCTTTCTGTGATATTTGGGAAGAGAAACACAATACAGGATGAGTCTGGATGTAGAGATTTGCAAAATAAGCATATAGAACTAGTTTTCCTGTAAGAGCTTGCTGCCTGTAGTCTCCTCCTAGTTAAGAGGGCAAAGCAGGTGCTTCTGCAGAGTGATTAATTCTCTCATAAGACAAGCCTCAGAGGCAGACAGGATGACTCATGTTTGGGCAGGGGAAAAATCATCTCTATTACCTGTAGCGAGCGCCTAGGCAACTCTTAAACTCAATGACTACCTTTTCAGGTAGCTAAAATTAGGTAGATGAATTGCATCTGAGATGCAGAATAAATATACCAACAAACAAGCTCATCAGGGAAATGCTATATAATCAAAAGGTTATTCAAAACTTCGACTGGAAAGATGAGTGTAAATATCCAGTACTAGAAATTGTCCCTGACATGAAAACATCCAAGCTGTGCCTATATCTTTTATTTTCACACACAGAATTAAGTATCATCTGGGATTTTTTTCCACATGTTATTTTCAGCAAAAATATATGCACATGCAGATTCAGTACAAAAATAATTATGCTAAGTATGCAGCATTTACAATAGAGTTAATTGTTAGGGTTTTTTTCCCTTTGGAAAACGAGATGATATAATACTCCTGCAGTGCAGGGAAGAGAGATTTATTTCAAACTAGAATCCCTTAGAAAAATGACATTTTTACTTGTTCTTTAGTTTTACCTGTGTATTTAAATGTAAGAACTGAAGTGAGTACTGAAAGACAGTAAGAACAAATCTGTTTTCCATAGTGTAATTATTTTTTAGAAATGTTATTTTGTTTTAAGCTAAGAACCTGGATATCAATAAAGGTGCAGGTATGAAGGTGCATAGTAATAAACAAGGAAGTATAAAACAAACAATGATCATACTGAATTATTCAGATCAAAAGGGTTCTCAGCAGGTTTTCATGTCCAGCATCCTGATTCAAGCAGATCAGGATGATCTGCTCGAGCCAGGTGATCAGCTTTTAAGACCAGGTTGCCCAGGGCTTTGTCCTGTTGGCTCTTGAAACATCCAGGACTGAAGATCCTACAGCTTCTCGAGGCCATCTCTTCAACTGCTTAATTACACTTACAGTGGACTTTTTTTCCCCTTTAAGTCAAGCCAAAATTTCTCTTCTCAATTAATGAGTCAATCTCCAGCTATACATCTCAGCAAAAGTACCTGTTTCAGTCTTCTCAATAACTTTCTCACAGATACAAGAAGATGGTTTCTACTTCCCCTAAGCCATCTCTTTTTCAGGCTTAATAAGCCTTATTTCTTAACATCTCCTCACAGGGCATTTGATCCTGCCACTGACCATCCTGGGAGCCCTCTGCTGAATTCACTCCAGTTTATAGATGTCTTTTTTGTGGTGGGATGTCCCCTACACCTGTGCATGGTAGTTTAGGCATAGTCTAATGAGTCTAATGAGTAAAAGCAAATAAAACTCTCCCTCAGTCTACTGGCTGTGCTGCTATCAATGCAGACCAGGACACAGTTGGCTGCCAAGGCATCCTGCCAGCTCACACTCAGGTTGCTGTCCACAATGACCCACAGGTCTGTTTCAGCAGTGAGGGAGTGCCCAGGAGGTACTGCTGGCGGGAGTTTGTCAATCCCACTCAAGACCAAGTCATAGACCTGGGTTCACAAGGTCACTGTAAGCTCTCTCATCAAGCCTGTGCAGGCTCATCTGACTGGCAGCCAGAGCTCCGAGGGCTCTGAGTGCACCTCACAATTTGTTGTGATCCACAGGCTTGACAAGAACACCTTGCATCTCCACCTCCATGTCACTGAAGAACTAAGCAAGAGCACAGGACACACACACACCTGGTCAGATATTCCAGGCAGTTTTTCATTCATCTAGTAAGACCACTCATCTGGGATGTAATGTACCAACCTGGATAAAATGATGTTGTGTCAGACTCTGCCAAAGCCTCTCTAAAGTCCTTCACCAAAAGCTTTTGGGCATACTACCAAGATATTACAAAGGATATAACACCCCTTCATGAGTGACTAATTACATGAAAACAAATAAAAGAAAGAGAATGTAAGCTCTTCCAACAGAAACCACCAACAAATTCCAGGAGATACCTGGGTTGCAAGCTGGGGTGTTAAACATATTCATGCTGCTCATTCCTTTCATCATCTCTTATAATCGGGGAAAAAAAAAGATAGTGGTTAATGACATGAAATTGAAATATTACAGAGAATAGTCAGTTAGGGAGAACAACAGAGGACCTTACAAAACCCAATGCCTAGGCAGTAAACAGCAATTGTTCACCTCCATCTTGAATACTGTGAGCAGGTCTGGCTCCCCTTCGTTAAAGGGTACAGCAGAATTGGAAAGGCAGAGAAGGGCAGCAGAGACAACCAGAGGCAAGGACGCATGTCAGAACTCTAGTTTCGAAGACAGAGGTGAGGGGCTGAATGCGAAAACTCTAAAAGCCTGGGTAGCACAGGCATGGGAAATTAGGAACAGGGACAGCAGATGAGGTGAGTGGTAGGTTACACACAGGAAAAAGGAAGGGGCTCTTTGTACATTGCCAAGCTGTTGAAGTCCTTGTGAAATGCTCCTGCAGTTGCAAAACATGTACAGGGTTTCAGGCAAGAAAAATGCACCAAGATTACTAAATAAACAGACAGAACCACACTGTTTCTGAAAAGTGCCTGAGGCTGGCACTGTGCTGAAAAGATAGATAATGTGCACTTGCATTGTTCAGATCTTTCTGATCATTTATGTTTATCAATTGTTGAGTCAGATCCAACAGAGCAGTTCTTAATTTTTTATGTCAACTTATCACAATACTCAATTAAAAAATTACTACACTAAAGGTAACCAACCACAGGTTGTTTTAAGAGGCCTTTGGGTAATCCTGCCTGGAGTTCAGGTGGCACTCCAGGAGGAGTCTGTAGGTTCTGTATCCTGCTTCCCTGTATCTGCTATAGCGGAACTGCAAAAACTAGGGCTGTCTCAAATGGCATTAGGCATCTCTGTTGAGGTAACTGAATTAAGTCCTACATTCCTAGAACACTGTGAAACAAGAGAAAAACACTACATAAAGAGCTAAATACAGGGATAATTTACGTATTTTACAAGGAAAGCCGTTTTCACAGTGCACACATGAATCAGAGAAACCAGAGCTTGTACAGAAACAAGGCATTTGTTTTCACTCCATGCTGTGGAGCTCTGGAACAGGCTTGATGCATAACCAGAGCTGCACTGCAACCTCTCAGCAGCTACAGGTTACATGAGATTTAAGCAATGAATTGAATTATGGAAAGCTGCAAAGGCTCAAAACAAAATCTTATTAATGACATGGGAGAAAAAAAGCCACATGAACAGAAGTCAAACTGAGCAGTATGGATATGGAAATACAGAAAAAGTAACCTTGATACTGGCAAACAAATTGACAACTTCAGGACTAGAACAGCAATAAGTTGGTCTATTGTGAGCAAAGAGACAAAAGAATTTCTATGAAAGAAAATTAAGACTTCTATCTCTCCTTTTTTTGAAGGATCTGACAGGAAATTTTAATATAATTTTGGAAATATCTCACACAGTCATACGGCTTGCTAGACTAATAATTTAGAATTACTTTTTATACAAATCGTATTGGAAAAATACTCCTTTCTTAATTTCCTAAGTTATTTTACTAAAGCTCTGTTAACGTAAAAAGATCTGTTCTTACCGACCAAAAGAACTACCACTTTGTTAAAATATTTTTCCCTTACCTTTTTAAGCATGCAATATATCCAGCATATAGGAGCAGATCTATGACCTACTAACAAATGATGGTTGTTCCAAGTACACATAAAGTAAGTAAAAAATATTCCTAACACTCCATGACCCAAGGATTTCAGAAGTGGTCAGAAAATTACTCAGAATTACTGGCAGGTACCAGTGGAGCGTGGCCAGAGCACACACTGAGTGAACCAAAGTTGTCTTCCTCAACTGGGCTGGTGTTCAGGAGTTACGAAGCAAAACACCCTTAGTCTCTCACATTAGAGAAACACACGGACTGCAGGAATCGCACATTATTAAGCTCTCTTTGAGCCCATGGATTTGAACTGAGCTCTTTTTGGCAGGGTTATGGAGCAGTTCATCCTGAGTGCAATCACACAGCACCTTCAGGGTGGACAAGGGATTAGATCCAGCCAGCATGGGTTTAGGAGGGGCAGGTCCTGTCTGACCAACCTGATCTCTTTTTATGATCAAGTGACACACCTGGTGGATGAGGGGAAGGCTGTGGATGTGGTCTATCTGAACTTCAGCAAGGCCTTTGACACTGTCTCCCATAATATACTCCTGGAAAAGCTGGCAGCCCATGGCCTGGACAAGTGTACCCTCTCCTGGATTAAGAGCTTGCTGGAGGGTCGGGCCCAGAGAGTGCTGGTGAACGGAGCAGCATCCAGCTGGCGGCCAGTCAACAGTGGTGTTCCCCAGGGGTCTGTGTTGGGTCCAGTCCTGTTTAACATCTTTATTAATGAGTTAGATGAGGGGATTGAGTCCATCATCAGCAAATTTGCTGATGACACCAAGCTGGGAGGGAGTGTCGATCTGCTGCAAGGCAGGAGGGCTCTGCAGAGGGATCTGGATAGACTTGAGAGATGGGCTGATTCCAATGGGATGAAGTTCAATAAGGCCAAGTGCCGGGTCCTGCACTTTGGCCACAACAACCCCCTGCAGCGCTACAGGCTGGGCACAGAGTGGCTGGAGAGCAGCCAGGCAGAAAGGGACCTTGGGGTACTAATTGACAGGAAGCTCAACAGGAGCCAACAGGGTGCCCAGGTGGCCAAGAAGGCCAATGGGATCCTGGCCTGTATCAAAAATAGCGTGGCCAGCAGGACCAGGGCAGTGATCCTTCCCCTGTACTCTGCATTGGTGAGGCCACACCTTGAGTACTGTGTTTAGTTCTGGGCTCCTCAGTTCAGAAAGGATATTGAGGTGCTGGAGCGCGTCCAGAGAAGAGCAACAAGGCTGGTGAAGGGACTGGAGCACAAGCCCTATGGGGAGAGGCTGAGGGAGCTGGGGTTGTTTAGCCCGGAGAAGAGGAGGCTCAGAGGTGACCTCATCACTGTCTAGAACTACCTGAAGGGAAGTTCTAGGCAGGTGGGGGCTGGTCTCTTCTCCCAGGCACTCAGCAATAGGACAAGGGGGCACAGGCTTAAGCTCTGCCAGGGGAAATTTAAGTTGGATATCAGAAAAAAATTCTTTACAGAGAGTAATCAGGCATTGGAATGGGCTGCCCAGAGAGGTAGTGGATTCACCATCCCTGGAGATTTTTAAACGCAGATTGGACGTGGCGCTGAGTGCCATGATCTAGTAAATGGACTGGAGTTGGACCAAGGGTTGGACTCGATGATCTTGGAGGTCTTTTCCAACCCAATTGATTCTATGATTCTAAACCCCTGAAATAGGTTTGTATTAATTGTTTTAGTTGTGCAATTGCTTATGAGTTACATATTGCAGGATGATGTGTGTAATTTAAAAAAAAATTAAAAACAAAATAACTTTTGATATTAGGACTGGATACCTTGAAACCAAGGTCCAAACCAAGAAATCCGCAGTGAAAAGAAATGTAAGTAATACTCCTAATACTTAAAATCCTACTTTTACACTGCATATTCAGGGCAAGTTAAGGTATACATATACAAAGTACAAATAACAAGCTGATTATACCATGTTTTTGAGAATACACATTTAAATTGGTAGTTGCAATGCCAAAGGTTTCTCAAAACTGAGGTTTTACTTGACTATTAATGTGGAGAATTTTTATATTAAAAATAATAATTCTCTGAAAGTAATGAGGCACACATAAATTAGATGATTTGTAATTTTTACAGATTATAGAAAACCAGACTCTTCATAATTTTATTTTAAAACTCTGCCTCTATTACAAAGCTTCTGCCTGAGATAGCCAACACCCAGAACAAAGGAAGGAACAGTGTTGACTGAGCATGAAAACAGTTCTGTCTGCTGCCAGTGAACCCGTGGCCTCTTGAGCAAGATTGTAAAAGAGGTGCATCAGGATCAACAATGGTGCACAATCTGCTGCCTGCTCTGTAATGATCTACACATTCATTTATCAACATCTGTCAACTGAGAAACGATGGTCAGATCCAAACTGCTGGACTGAAAATTGTGCTGGTTTAAAGGCGAACCAGCAGGAGAAATGAACTCACCATGAGAGATTATAAGTCAGACCTAAAATTTAATAATAATATTACAATAACAACACTGACACACAAGGGAAATTGCTTTCAACTCACAAAAAGCCAGCAGTATAACCCAGTGTCCTGGGGCACAAACCCAAGGGGGTTTGTTTGCCCTTGTGCTGAGACCCCTGTGGCTCCCCCAAGTCCAGAGCAAAAGGAAAAGAAAAAACCTGTTGGTGCAGGCGAGGGCTGTGATCTCCTCCTGTCGAGGTCCTGCTGCTCCTCTGGATCTGACAAGAAGTTACCAAAGTCTTCTTACCCATCACTTATGTACCCTCAGGGAGCAGCCAGTCCCTCCCCCTGGGCGGGGACTCACACAGTGGGTGATTAACTCTGGGAGCCAGGGGGTATTGAACTGTTGATGGCCCATTAGCAGCTCTGCCCCCTTAGGCTGAGTGTGAAGGTGATAATGACTCCCTGGGCAGCTGCTGCTAATGGCCCATTGTCCTTGGGAATGAATAGAGGGGGTAGAATACACAGCTTTGATCACCCCCACACAGTGTCAACTGGTCCCTCCTGCTCAACTAGGACAAAATAAAAGACCATTTCACTATCAGTGCTTTGAATTACTCTATTTAGTATGGAATTCTCATCTTGCCCACATCAGACATCTCAGTGTAAAAAAGTAAATCATTTATTGAAGTGATACTGCAACAATTTACACAGCTATGGAATTTGTACTGTATGAATTCTCTCTTCTGGAACTAAATTTCTCACTGTGAACAGCTGAAAGCATGAAATGAGGTATAGCAAAAGACATGTACCAAAGATGATGTACACCAAAGATACGTAGATACAACGAAGTCTTATTATAAAGCTAAGCTTTACAAATGCTCATGCATATGTTTTGCAAAGCATGTGCACATATGCAATATTATTATTTTTCTAAACCAAACAAAATTTGCAATGCACCATCACAATGTTCTGCTTCAAAGCACTTTTTTGTGTGTGATTTTGTTAAGAAAAAAACAAACCAGCTGGCTTTTACCATGCTTATTATTTGCTTATTGGCATTGACAGTGCTTCCCTATCCTTTACATCTATGAGCCTTGAGATCAGCTGGAGGGGCAGACTACATTGAATAGAAGAGAGAATTTCAGCAAAGCACACATAAAAATCGCTATACTTGAAAAAAAATGAGTGATTTTTAAATGTATTTGCAATATTGACCTCCAAAAGCAACACAAAGCAGCTATTTTGGAAAAATATAAATATCACAAAGTACTGCAAATTATGCAAAAGTCTTCTAAATAGTCTTCCCCAGATACCAATTTTACTGCAAAACTTATTATACACTTTTATTTTAAAGAGCAATTTCTATGTTTCTGTGAACTGACAAAGCCACATAATTTTAGAAACCCTTCATATATACTTTTTTAAGAATGCCCTTTGTCAGTAAATGTGTACCTGTAGGGAGCAGCAGTTATCCCAGTCCAGGTAGAGACATGTTCTGTTATGTGCAGGATTAAAATTTGTTTAAATATTATTTGAACCTCATTTTCATACTTCTGCACTGATTCTAAACTCAGCATTATATTTATAGCACATTGTTGTACTTGGCCACAAGAATAAAGCTTAGCTCCAACATGATTATAACAGCAACTAGATCTGATGGACACGTCAGGAAATCAGTGTTATTACAGCTCAAGAAAAGCAATATAGCTCAATTGAAAAGAACTAGCCAATATGTATTAGCAAAGATCCGAAGAATAGCTAACGAGGTCTAGAATGTCAACATTTACAATCTTAGTATCTTCATCAGGTATCAAGACAAAAACATCAGCGGACAGAAATCCATATCCTTCTGTATCTGAAACTGAACTGCAGGAATCTAAAGGAAGTGCTTACTCAGTGAATTTTGGTGAAAATCAATCAGTCCAGAGATTGTAGAACTGTAAAGGAGTCCACCTGGGGAGTTTGTCAAGTCCATTTGGAAACCATATGCCAATAAACTATTTACTGAAGTAACGCAGCACTTATTACTGCCGTGAGGTGACTCGTGGTCAACAGATTGTCACAAGAGAGAGAGAAGTAATGAAATTACTAGTGACAGCAGCTGGTCACTTTGGAAGTTGCTAACAAGACCAGGCAGGGAGCAGGACTGATTAGACAAATAAACAGGGCAAGATCTCCACCAGAGCTGACATACAGAGGCATGGAAAAGAGCCTTCCTACCAAGGACAGAGCTGAAGCAGGATGCTGGTGAGGGTTGCAGCATCTGAAAGCAATCCATAGACTTGTTGACCAAGAGATTGAAAGACAAATCAGACAAGGAACCGGAAGCCATAGAAGATGACTTTGGCACATCAGCTCAGATCCTTTCACTGTAAAGGATCTGCAGACTCTGAACTTGGAGAAAACCACTGAAGAAAAGGAATTTGTCCCTACGACAGTGAATAAGATAGACTTTCAGAAAAGCTTTGAGACCTATTTTTATTCCAAAATGTTCATTATGCTGAATATTTTCTCAGGGAAATGCTGAGCTGTGTTATATTGGGTAGACATCCACCATTACCATTCACTAGGCAGTGAGAACCCCATTTACATTTACTTAAAGCATGCTAGTTTTCATGCATTCATCTTCAAGGAATATTTAATCTCTATGTATCTACTCAATGAAAATAATTAACAACTGCAAAGTCTAGTGCTTTGATTTAACCTTTTTGAAAAATTTAGCACTCACAGTTGCAAGGCAGATCTGAAGAAATGCAGTGTACAATAATGCTATTTCAGCTATCTACAGGGAATCACTTTACTGGCTTGCTTAGTGCAGTGCTAGTATTTCCCTTTCCTCTATCACTAAGACTGATAAAAAGAAATAATTTTCTTTCTTCACCCTCTTTCACTCCCTGGGGATAGAGATGAGTCATATAATTTGCTCAAAAATCCATTTTCTAAGGTACCTAGTACATACCTTATGAAAATAGAAGCTTGACAGGTAAAGAAATACTTTCTGGGTTTTTTTGTTTTAATTACCATGAAATCATACTTCTGTCCTGTAGCTGGAATGAAATTAAATTCACTGATTATTTATTTTACACTTTAAAAAATTTTCTATTTTTAGAAAGGCTTCTCTATTATTACTTCATGGTTTGTATTTATAAAGCTTGTTTTGGTTTTATTTGTTTCGTTGCTTTATTTCTCCTTACTCCTTTTCCTGACATAAATGCAATCCTTTCTGCTTTTGATCTTTAACTGGCATTTCCTTATGCGTGGCTATTTCCATATTCTGTCTGCTACAAACCTGTGTTTGGAACTGCAGTCATATTTTTACTTTCTCATGATTTAGTTGCATCAAATATCAACAGGTAATTTGCTTCATGAAGAAGTCCATTTCCACCTTGTAGGCTATTAATCTCTAATTAGTTGCACGATGCCCTTTTACAATCTTCCTTTTCCTGGCTCTCAACTTGTGCATTGCGCCTTGCCCTCAAATCTGATCAATTTTTCTCCTCACCTAAGATTTGGCAGATGGTTCAGAGAGAACAAGAAAGATCCTCAAAAGGCTTTCATGTGAGACTTTTTCACCCATGAGGAAATGCAGATGACCACAGCAAGCTGACCTACAATGTCCCAGGTCCCTGCAAGGGTAGCGAGAAGGGGCTGCCTTTTAGATCTGCTCCACAGCACCACTCTAATCTCTCATTTGCTTTTTATTTCGACAAGAGAGCTTAACCATAGACCTGCCTATCATATTTTCCTTTTATTCAGATGTTGATATTTACCTTTGCCATTTTCCTTATTTATTTCAGAATAATTTCAAAGTATTGAGGACATGCACCACCTTTCTAAATGCCTTAAGTTACTCCATTATGCCTCTCTCCAATTCATAGTTTTTGTTTACCTTATTCAAAGACCTATGTGCATTTGCCCTTCCTACGTATCTTCCCACAGAATATCCCTAAACATTTTAACTTCAGCATAGAAGGTCTCTCCTTTCACTTTTGTACATTCTTGTACATCAGCTCTCTTTCTGTATAAGCTCATCTAACATCTGTAATATCATCTAACATCCATAAGTAAAGTCACAATCAGCGAAAAGATGACAAAAAAGTGCTTTCTAAAAAAAGAGAAATATTCATACATTTTGTACTTATCCCAAGACATAAGCTTCAGCCTGATTAACATTCATTCAAAGAGCCTGTTTCATTTTTCTCCTATGAAACTCAAAGGCAAGTGTCATACCGTTAATTTGGTTCGGAATGGCATAAGCAAATGTCCAAAATCGTTTCTGGTTTGACTTTAGTATTTCTTTCCAAAACATTTCACTGATATTACATGTAATGTATGATGGTTCTTTGCCCGTGGGTGGTTTTATAATTACTTTGGCACTACTCTCTTATCCTTTGTCTATAAGTGGGTAAGAGAATATATGCTATCCATGTCTTACATAACTGCAGAAACTTTTTATAGGCTAACACCTTTCTTAGTATTGACTTTATCCATGAGCTGTGGTTCAAGAAAAAAAAAAGACATGGAGTCCTGGTTATTTTAAAATCCACTTGAGCATTGCTTATAGGTGCAAGCATAAACAAATGCTTCAGGAAGGTAAAAATGCATGAAAAAAAACAAAATTCAAAATTCATCAGTGTTGTGGATCTCAATATACCCTGCACTATTTAAAGGGCAATGTTTCATACAATGAATAGCAATAATCCCTTCAAGAGGCATATGCAGAAGGGGAGAAGGAAGGAAAATAAAATCTTTCTTTGGACATAAGCTTAACAGAGATTTTTCCTTCACTTTCTACTTTGTGTAACTCCAAGTCTCTTTACTGCCCTTGTCCAAACTCCAATGAACATTAAGTTTTGATTTTTGCATAATTTCTTATTTCTATGCAAATTCTCAAATAATCAGATACATAATTTAGTTCTCTGATGTACATGATGTTCCCTTTCCAGCAACCTCCTAAAATTTGCTTCACTAAGCTAATTTGAATAAATTTGTATTTCAGTTTTTACAAAACAGTATGAATTTATTCCACGAGATTAGAAATTCTCTACCTAGTGTATAACAGTATTCTACTTCTGCTAGGGAATAAAAATCTTATGAAATTACAGGTAAAAGAGAAAAATGTTGGCACACGATAATGTTACACACAGAGTTGCTTTCTTAATAATGCTGAATGTAGGACTTTGCCAAAGTAATCTGAACTGCAGGTCTGCAGTACACATACACCTGCAATTTCATTTTGTTACAAATTAAAATAAGAAATCACTAATCGCTCCTGAAAGCTACACAACCTTCCCTTTCTGTTTTCCTGTTTAACATCTTTATTGATGATTTAGATGAGGGGATTGAGTCCATCATCAGCAAATTTGCTGATGACACCAAGCTGGGAGGGAGTGTTGACCGGCTGGAAAGCAGGAGGGCTCTGCAGAAGGATCCGGATAGACTTGAGAGATGGGCTGATTCCAATGGGATGAAGTTCAATAAGGCCAAGTGCCGGGTCCTGCACTTTGGCCACAACAACCCCCTGCAGCGCTACAGGCTGGGCACAGAGTGGCTGGAGAGCAGCCAGGCAGAAAGAGACCTTGGGGTACTAATTAACAGGAAACTCAACATGAGCCAACAGTATGCCCAGGTGGCCAAAAAGGCCAATGGGATCCTGGCCTGTATCAAAAATAGCGTGGCCAGCAGGACCAGGGAAGTGATCCTTCCCCTGTACTCTGCATTGGTGAGGCCACACCTTGAGTACTGTGTCCAGTTCTGGGCCCCTCAGTTCAGGAAAGATATTGAGGTGCTGGAGTGGGTCCAGAGAAGAGCAACAAGGCTGGTGAAGGGACTGGAGCACAAGTCCTATGGGGAGAGGCTGAGGGAGCTGGGGTTGTTTAGCCTGGAGAAGAGGAGGCTCAGAGGTGACCTCATCACTGTCTAGAACTACCTGAAGGGAAGTTCTGGCCAGGTGGCGGTTGGTCTCTTCTCCCAGGCACTCAGCAATAGGACAAGGGGGCACAGGCTTAAGCTCTGCCAGGGGAAATTTAAGTTGGATATCAGAAAAAAATTCTTTACAGAGAGTAATCAGGCATTGGAATGGGCTGCCCAGAGAGGTAGTGGATTCACCATCCCTAGAGATTTTTAAATGCAGATTGGACGTGGCGCTGAGTGCCATGATCTAGTAAATGGACTGGAGTTGGACCAAGGGTTGGACTCGATGATCTTGGAGGTCCCTTCCAACCCAATCGGTTCTGTGATTCATTTTGCATTTCCACTTGCTCATATGCTCATGAGGAAGAGGTGCTGACAACATTTCCTTCTCCCTTTCTTAATTGCCCTGCTCTCTTCCTGCCCCAAGCCTTTCAGCAGGAACGGCAGAACATTCATGCAGCAGCAGGAACCCACCTGGCTGATGGAGCAGAGCTGTAGGCACATGCTCTCATTCACAACCAAGCAGGTACCCATCAAGCTCCATTTTTAAAGGTGGCTTAGACTGCTGATTTAATGCAGTAATGATTACAATGCTGTAACTCACAGCTCAGTGAGGCAGGCATCTGACAAGCTGAAGGATGTTGACATCAAGAGAATTACTTGAGCGCTGGTTAAGCTTTTACGTCTACAAGGCCATGGTGAGAATCACCTCCGAACGACACGAGGTTATGACACTTCAGGCAGATAAAGTAATAATTTTCTTTAGCTGCTGTGAAAACAGCACTTACACTAGGTACTGATTTTTACTGCTCACTTGCAGAATAAACTTTACACAGTTTTTCTGCAATAGGTCTAGGTAGAAGCAATTGTAACTGTAGAAGTCATATAAAAAGGAGAAGGCTTAAATATACACTTTGAAACACAAATGAGGAAAAATATTCCTGAATACTCCTGCCCTAAGTTCAAAGGAAGCCAGTACCCAAACAGAATACATCACACATAGAAACTGCTGGGGGCAGGGAGAGGGGAAGCAATGTGACACAGGGACAAACAGGGACAGGACACAGACAGAGCAAAAAAAATCTTGGAACTTCAAAAGATTGGTCATATCTACTGCATCCAACTGAGACAAATTAAAGGATGAATCTGAAACTACACATGAATTAGCACAAGTCTCTTTACTTCAAATCAAAAATACACCTTAAGTTCTGACACAAACTTATGACAAATAAGCAGCAAGTCTAATCAGATTTTTAGTTTATCTTGAGAATAATATGCTTTATGTAAATTTCTGCACCAGATGTGAGGAGAGATGTAGCTCCAAATGCTGGACAAAAATTGTTCCTACCACAAGAGCAGCCAACTGGGTTCTTTAAACTGCCCGTCACTTGGATGCTACACAAATGTGCAAGACACAGCCAAATTCTCTCCTGGGAAATTTTCAAGAACAGAAACTAGCACCAAAGCAGCGTTTAAAAGCAAAACAAAAAATTCCACAGCAATCAGGTTTCCTTTCTTACAAAAGCAAATTTTAGTTTCTCTACCACTGTGCCAGACAATAACTCCACCATCAGAGCCCATACAAGGCACACACAGTTCAGAGGCTGTTACAATAATAGCTGCAAACTGGACTACATGGACACTGTTACAAAGGTTTCTCATTCCAGTAACATTAAAATGCCAGAGGACATACTGAAAGTTTACCTCCAGTTTACCTTTGTCTAGTTTACCTTCTTTCAACTGACAGGCTAAACACAGATAAAAGAAACTTATCTCCGTGTTGACATAAAGGAGGAGGAAGAGTGATGTAGATGTTCCAGGAAGATGGCTCTTAGTAACTGAATAGAGAAGGGAAAACACACCTAATATCGAAATAAAGTGATAAATGGAAAGAACTGCTAGCAACATTTTTTAATCTAACTGTACATGGATAAGCCAATAAGAATCCTAACTAATATAGCTACTTTGCATCAATTTCTAACTCATATAACAAAGCAGATGATGTTAAAACCATCAGATCTAATGAAGACACTCCAGATTTACAATAGCACTACTGAAGGCAGAAGAATAGAACTTAAAACCCAGATTTTGAATTCACAAGCTCAGTCCTGAACTACAGGAGTGCACAGAAGGGCACAGCCACAGTCATTCTTTTCAAAAGGAAGAAGAAGGAAAAAAAAAGAGAGAGAGAGTGCAAGTGAGTATTAAGAGTACTATTCTTTAAATTTCATCTTTTCTATTGGTTTAAATGTCATCATGTCTTTTCCAAGCTGGCACAAAAAAAAATAACTGTTGTGAGATGCACATTTCAATGCAAAATAAAACTGCCTCTCAAAGACAATTATTTTGAATGAGAACTACAATTTCAGCTTTTCACCTGGAATACATTTACAGAACATAAAAACATAAACAAAGTGGCCAGATGCAGATTCTGTTGCTTCCCTTTTAGACAGAATACTGTGGTACAAAGCAGTGAACTAAAACCTACTGTTCCCCTGGCCTTGCCACCTAAGCTGGCATTTACAGAATGCGTATGCAGTACTAATATGATAAAAGAATCACACATGCCTCATTAACTCATAAAAGCATCGCTGTAAAAAAAAGAGAAGTAGGAAAAGGAGGGAAATTGTTTCAAAGCAGTTTATGATCCCAGTCTGATTATAATTTGGCAGGGATCCCCTCCTCAATTCTACTTCAGTTGTGCAGTAAATTAGCAGTATTTCAACCAGCCACGTCAGTTTGTCAAGAAACAGACATTCGTCTTTGTAATTACTTCCACAGGATTTGAGAAACTTAGAGAAAAAAAAGAATTTTTAAAGTCAGGGTACCTGCTGTTACAGACTTTCTGGGAAGAAAAAGAAAAACTCAAACACATTTTTTTTCTTCTACTTTAACCAAAAGGAGAAGTCCTCAGCTATATAAATGCTGGTCCTTCAGGAGTCTGGTGGGAAGCCCAGCATGCCCATCAACCACAATGTGCAATGGGTTTCACTTAATGCTCAAGCCTCACTTGGCTTTCTATTATTTTCTCAACATTACTTTGTCTGCTAACATTCATTCTTCAGCTACCAATGGTAACATTCAGCAGTATCACCAGGATGGCTTGCTAAGCAGAAGAGATTTTATTAGGACTCAGAGCATGATCTTTTGACCCTGTTTTTACATCATCAGATTTCATTCTGATCATGGCCCTAGTTACTATGTTTAACATCATCAACAAATTTGAAGCAAGTTATGGGCTTATACACTTTAAAAAAACCCCACACTTGCAATGTACTATTAAGTATTTGTTTCCTCCTTCCAGGCTTTTCCTTTAGCAATTAAAAAATTAAATTGGCTCTGCAGTTCTTTACAAATATGTACTCTAGATAATTAGTTTTCTAAAAAAAAATCTCCCACTGATATTACTCCAATTTATCATTTGGTAAATGTATTTTTATTTTAAAAATATACCTAAAATGCTTTAATTTAAATAAATGTATATTTAAATTATGTGTAATTGTAGATTTTGTTGCTATAAAATTGTAAAAGGAAATTAAATTTGGTATAGCTGATCAGCCTATTTATTCACTATTTGAATAAATAAAAAAAAAATTTTCCAAAATCATTAGCATGCAAAATTTGTCAAATACTGTCATAAGTAACATCCTCCCTATGAATCAAAAACTGGGATGGTGTAGTTCAGCCTAGACAAGAGAAGTCTCAAGAAAAGCCTTATTGTGGCCATGCAATATAGAAAGAAGGCTTATAATAGAGGTAGAGAGCCCTTTCAGCAGAATCTGTAGTGACTGAACAAGGGGCAACTGTTTTAAAATGAAAGGGTGAAGATTTAGATTAGATATTAGGAATAAATTCTTTACTGGTGATGATGTTGAATCACTGGAAAGGGTTGCCCAGAGAACCTGTAGATGCCCTATCCCTGGAAGTGTTCAAGGCCAGGTGGGATGGAGTTTTGAGCAACCTGGTCTAGTAGAACGGTGTCCCTGCCCACCACAGAGGGACTGAAGGATCTGTAAGAGCCCTTCTAACCCAAACCACCCTATGATTCTATGACAACACAACCATGTTCCTTCTTTATGGCCTTTGCAGTACAAAACCCCCAAACTATGGACTTGCAGCTTTCTATGGGGGCAAGTAATTTTCCTAGTTTTGTAATTCATGTATACATACATATACATGTGAATGAACGTATAAACAGGAACACACACAGACTCTCAAGTGCAAACTAGTTCTGACAACCTAATTAGATCTGTCTTCTGCTCACCCACCCGTGGCCCTGAGAGTGCTCTAAGAGGAGAAGATATGCTTGAGTTTGCCTCCTTTTAGCTTGTATTTCTCAGGAAGGAAAAATAAAAAAGGACAAAATCCTGAACATATACTTCTCAAACTACAACAATTTTTGGGTTGTATCCATACCTTCAGGTAGCAGACAAGCACTCCAACAGCCCTGTACAGTAATTTTTTCCTAAATCCTTTGGAACCACACACCTTTTGAAACTACTTCTCTCATTCCTGCTCCTGTGTTTTGGTTTAGACAAAGGTATGGGAAGAAGGCAGCTGTTCTGACTCTCCTTGGCATACAAGAACTTCATCACCTTAGAGAGCTAATGATTGCTGATGATGGCTCTCTTATTTGGTAATTCCAATACTCCAATGGAAGTACTTTATATGCCGAATAAGCTGAACTTAGAATGCAGCCTTTTAGGAATAGCTTCAATTACCTAGAAGTAAATACAAAATGAATGCCATACCAAGCCTCATGGTTGCAGGGCAGTACTAAGAAAACATCAGCACAACACAAATTTCTAATATGAAGCATAAAAAAGCCCTTGAATTACCAAGGAATAAGAAAAAATATAGGTAACAAAGAAAAAGGAAAAAGAAGACAAAAAAATTAATGTTTTCCAAACAACAAAGGAGACAAAAGGATGCATCATATGCAGAGGGACTGCTTAGATCTCAAGATTTCTTAGGATATTCCTTCCTAAGTCTGAGGGAATGTGAGAGAAGCCTCCTTTAAGTATTTCAAATTCAAAATGAAAAGCAGAGAACTGTGATTTCCAAACTGAATGGAATTCATGAGCTTTATTTATGTGCTTTTCCAGGAAGCAGATTCCTCCCAAGGCCTAGTGTTTCACAGATCACACAGATCACAGACTATTCAGAGTTGGAAGGGACCCACAAGGATCATCGAGTCCAACTCTTAAGTCAATGGCCCATACAGGGGATTGAACCCATGACCTTGGCATTACACAACCAAGTTTTAAGCAGCTGAGCTAATCTCAGGGTCACGGACAGACTAAAACACAGTCAGCTTAGTGATATGAAGATCTAACAGGATAGCTCACCTTGCTACATCCTCTGCCACATGTACAGATGATGACAACAGCGGCACTTCAAACTTCATTCACTCTGCATCATAGGGAATGCAATGGCAATGCCAAGCAAAATATCAAGTATGAGACAAGTACTAAAGGGACAAAGATAAAAAACACTGACAATGGACTGAAAAAATACCCTTCACACTCTGCTGTGAGTAGAATGCTACTCTTTGTAGCACAGGAACTTTGGGAGACATCACTGATGGAAAAGATAAGCAAACAAAATTAAAAAAAAAATCGTTCCATAACAACAAGACACATATTAAGTAAGTTCCTTCAAAGAACTGTCTGGAGAGTCAGAAACATTACAGAGAATAAGACCAGAAAAAGGAGTATGAAATATCACTCACAAGAACTATCTGACAGCAAGAATGGTTTTCCTTCTGAGATGCCCCATGTAACAGTAAATATACAGAAGAGAAACAGGAAGGAGTGTGAGCAGTAGCTTACCAGCTAGCAATTCACAGCAAAATTAAGCTTAAAAATAAACTATAGTACCTCTCTTTAGCCTATATGGGAGGGAAAAGAAGGAACTCAGAGCTGAAATGGATGCAGAGGAACACTGAATTTTGCCAGCCCTTTTCAAAACAGTCAAAGATGGATTTTCCCCCTTAGGAAAAGCATTATTCTTTTCCCAGTCCGGAAACAAGCCCTTCATCAATCAGACTGCTGAATGCTTTAGATACACATTATATATATATATATATATATAAAATGTTATATATATAATGTTATATATATAATGTGTATATATATATATACACATTAAATGATCAGATAAAATACAAGATGCTAGTTGATCACACTCAATAATATTTTAATATCTTACCAAAGAAGAAAGTTCTCACAAGTAGTTTCATCAGTGGCTCTCTTAAAAGTAAACTCAAGTTATTGATCACTTCCATGCAAAGGTACCAGGTGTAAAACAGGCTTACACCAGATAAGATTCTGTCTAAAAACACATTTTCCCAAGGAAAATCTTCCAGGCTCTGCGGAAGGGAAAACTTTTCCTGTCTTGACAATACTAGTATCTTCTGCTGGGGACCTACATAAAGTTTAGATACCAAATTTGAATGTGTTCTGTTTAGTGAAAGAGGACAACACCGATTTTTTAAATCTTAAATGTCAAGCAATTTAAGTTCTGCTTATCATGCTCTATTCACAGCCTCCTTAACTACAGGAGCATCAGATACTTTGTTTTTTAATCTAAATGGTATCTGCTGCTTAAGAAATATTTTAGGTGCTATTTGGGCAGATAACATTTCTATGACAAATGAAGAAATAGCAGTACTATTTAAAGTCAACTTAGCAAAGCAACTATCACTGCCAAATAGATTATTGGTTTTGTTACTACAGAGGGAAGAAAAAGTAGTCCAAACTCATATCCACATATTAGATTAATGTCTAAAATTTTACATTTAGAAATGTTTTATAAAGCACTTTGAATACTGATAAAATACAGCCAAATTTACAACAAAAAGCATTACTCAGAAATAATAAAAGCTTAGGAAATATCCTAATATTGATTCACCACTTTTGAAAACTTCCACGTACAGCTTTCAGACCTGACATTTTTTGCTCTTCTCACTAAAGCCCAGTCTGTCTCCTCTACTTTGGGAAGGAAGGCAGCAGATTAAGAATCAAGCATCACTCTGTCCTTGGTGAGTATTCTTCTAGGGCCCTGAATTTCAGAGTACACATGATTGCTAAGAATGTCTGACAGTGGTTTGTTGTTTAGAGTGACAAAATGATGACAGGAAAATGAATTTGTCCAGTCTAGATCTACAGTTGTGTTTTTTTTGTTTGGTTGAGTTTTTTGTTTTGGTTTGGGGTTTTTTTGTTTGTTTGTTTGTTTTAAAGACAGAGAATGAAAAAAACTGCATAACATCAGTATGTCAGGGATGCCTTTTTGGGTTTTTGTATTTTTGGTACACAAAAAAGTCAGTGAAATGTGAATTCCCATGTTCTAGCTTAGGACTTCTCTGTAAAAATCTCTATCATGCTATCTGTACTATGGTATGCATGGGAGGGAAAAATACAGTGTGTTTTAGGCTGTGCTGCTGCTCTGTGAGAGCTGGCAATGCTCCACACGAAATGCCCAGTGCTGGGCACTCAATACCAATGGAAATTGCCTGGATGTAATGCCTGACTGTCTGTCTACCCTTCTCTAACCCAGGCACACAACGTTTGGCGGGTTCCAAGCACTCTGCTTTCCCCAGCCAGGAGGAGGAAACTCTTGGCGGATGATACATATCTCTGGGGTTTGCTACTGGCAGAAACTGAACCAAGAGCAAAGTTGGCTGTAATCAGAATGAATCACAAGAGTTCTCTTCACTGGGTTTCCTTCTGACTATAGATTCTGACATCCTGCAGCTATGGTCATTGAACAGATACTATTTGTGGCCCGCTATATTGAATTGTAGGCAATGTGGGCAGAATCTTAATTTTTGTACTTTAACAGGAAGTATTAACACCTCCAATGTACACCTCTCAGTGGTGACTGTAATTTTCTAAATATAGCTGTCTTGGTTTGAGATAAGCAACTGCCAACCCCCCCAAGCACAGAGAGAAAAGCCTCCCTCCTAACACCAGGGAAAGGGAGGAAAAGAGAGGGGAAAGAAAAAAAAACCACTTCAAACTGCATTTATACTAAATCTACATATATTTTTCACAGAAAGAAAGAGACAATTAGAAGAGAGTACAAATATACACTCACACAAGTCTACAACAACAAGTTCCCCACCTCAACTTCTTAACGAACACACAAATTCTACTGTCCTAACTACACATTACTTAAAAAGAAGCTTATTCCCCAGGGAGACAAACCCAAGCAGAAAGGAGAGACTCAGAAGAACACATTTTACTTTCCTGAGGTACCCTGTGAGCCAGTGGTGGGCCTGGTCCTCTCCATCCCCCCTGGGACAGCATCGTGCGTCCTCCCAAGAGGAGGGCTGAGAAGCGACTGCCTTAACCACTCCCACACTGGTTCCTACTTCCCTGGAGATGATGTCATAATGTGGTATGGAATACAAAATTACTGGCTAGAAGAGGTCAGCTGTTAGCTCAGCCCAGCTCAAGTCAGCTGACAGCTTCGGCCTAGTCCACACTTCAGGGCCCAAATCTAGGCCCACCTAGGTGAACCCATAACAATAGCCAACACACATCAACTTATGAAATACTAACTCTTGTGAAATGTCTCCCAAAGATCTAATTATCTACTTGAATTTTACATCACAGACTGAAAAGGGATGGAATCATAGCTACTTCAAAAAACTAGTTTGCCTGAATGAAATACTGCCAAGGAAAAACGTCAATGGTTTTTAAGTTTACAATGCCACTATTCAAAAAAGAAAAGAAACCACAAACAAACAAAAATAGCACAAAGCTAAACACCAAAAATAAACCACAAAAAAGATCCTGAACCAAAACCAACCAAAAAAATCAAACTCAAATACTTCCATCCCCTATAAACCATATAAGATTAAACCAGCTAAATTGGATGCTAAACTAGTTTTACCATATTCTTAATTTTGAATAGGCCAAGATGATTAAACTAGTAATTTCTGACTTTTTGTAAAAAAAGTAAATAAAGAGATTTAAAAATCCAACAAAACCTCATGAAAATCAAACATACACTATACCTGTCAATTGTAATTCTTTTGAAACAGAGATGCTGCAAACTAAGGCTCTGTGAAATAATTCATACATACATCATTCTTACATAGTGGCCTGTAAAGCTCTTAACTTTCTAAGTTCACCTTACTGCATGAAGGATATCTCTGAAAACACTTAAGTAAAGTAATAGGAAATAAAGCTGTTTCACTAAGACAATCCTTCCCTAAAAATGTCTTTTCTATGACACAGACATATTGTTAAAGATATTTAAGTTACAATATGAAGAAAGCTCTTTCTGCCTTAACTTCAATTTATCATATTATGAAATTAACAGAATTAATCCAATAATTTATTTTCAACCAAGAATATCACTGTTACTTCAAATTGTACTTTGCAATGCATATTAATCATGAAATATTGTCACAGTGGTGTATAAACCACAAGCTACCAGCTGTTAATCAGACCCCTGAACTTCATGAAAACTGCCAATCCCACACCACCATTCCATTTTCTTCCCAGCCTGGCTGCCAGCAGAGGACGTAATTTCTTATGGAAGACCCATATTTTCACAGGTAAGTCTTTTGTCACATTTACACTGCATTTTGAGCATGATTCTGAGCTACATATCAAAATTCTCCCACCAGGTATGTACTGGCAATACAAAGCTGCACTGCAGAGATACCAGTGGCCACTCCTGGGCCTGGCAACCACACAACTTCAGCCATGAACTTCAGCTTCTTTAATCCTGAAGGCAAAAAGAGAAACTACCTCTCCTAAGTAACAGCCACCTTAAGGTGCTGAAGTAATTGTCATCTTAACACGTTTAACCTTGCTGCAAAAATAAGCACCTTCCACACTCCTGATGAAATAATTTATTGGATCAATCAGCTGAGGCCTGACATTTGCTGTTGATAAACGTGTCATACTCTAATGACATTTATCTGGCAGCATCATTATCTATAGTAGCATCTTTATCAAGCAGAAATCATTATGTTGCTACAATATTCTTTCTTGTTGGTCAGCATTTTAATGAAAGAAAACTAGCCACACAAGAAGTACATCCCACTTATTTTATACCCTTGGAATTTAAGTGGTTATTAGCAGTTGCTTTAATTTAGACAGAGAATATAAGACTGCAATAGCTGAAACTACATCAGAGCTTAGCTGAGAGAACCCTCAAAGTAAAAATGCTTAGAAAAGAGGTGCTATGTTAGCCAAACCCAGACTTTCCTGTTTTTATAGGGCCACTGCAATAATAAGAATATATTTAATTTAGCAAAGACCCTTTAGCATCAGGAATGCTTTACTTGATTTTCTCAAATACCAGTAGAGGAAGTGCAGCAAAGAGTAAGCACAGCTTGGGAACTCATTATTAAGCCGACCCCAAAGTTTAACTTTTGCAGGGTCTGTTCCCTTAGACACATGCTTTTTAATATCATCATCAATACCACCTTCTCAGTTTTGCAGCCACTAATAAAATCTGAACCCAATTCTCACAGTAACAGAGACCGAATTCTTATAAACTGGTTTCTTTTTCTAATCCTGAAAAACTCTCTTCCTGGTATCGGCAGTCACTCACCCACAAACATAAAAGCTATTAAAAACTCTAAGGGAATAACGCTGTCTTCCATGGGCAAAGTATATATGGACGTTTCACCACATGTTCAGGAAGCGTTTTCATTTGTTCTTGCAGTGAGTTGCAGGATTTGGCAAGATTTCAGCTTTCGTTACCTCTACCCTAATTGGAACTCCTGAATGTGGAAAATGCTGTATCATAACACAGCTTAGAAGGGGGGAAAAAAATCGAACATTCATTTTTATTTTTTCTTCTTCTTCTTCATAAAAACAAATCTCTCAAGAAGGTCTCCAAGAACTGCCTGTTTGAAATCCATGGTGATATCAGGAGGTCAAATCTTGCCAATTAAAAAAGAAGATAAAAAGTAGAATAAATGCGAAACCACAATAAGCCCACGATTACTTCTGTTAAGAAGCTTGTGTTATTTAAGGATCTGTCATGAAAACAACAAATATTTTCTGTTCTCTTCCTGGTCTCAGAGCAAACACGCCTAATTAATGCATTAAAAGCACAAAAATGTCATAATTTCATTTTCCTCATTTAATTACATAAAAATAAGGTGACATATGCCTGGATTTAAAGATCACAAATTTGCTACAAGCTGCAATTACTGGTTTTCAACAGTATTACACAATCTTAGACTGCATCTGAAATAAGGTATTATTATAGTACCTACATAAAGGTAGGATTTTTAAAATTTACCTAAAGAAACCAGACATGATCCTATACCAATGTACAGAGAAACACTCTGCAACTGAAAAGTACATCTTAGAGATCAGGCTTTGAATTATCAAATTATCAATAAATGACTTTTGGGCGGGCATGTTGCAAGTCACCTTAGCTTTTACTTAGTACATTTTAAAAATAGATCTAATTTATTACAAGAAAGAAAGAAACAATAGGGCTGTAAGAAAAAAAAAGGGAAAGCTACTGAAAGAAATCAAAGGCAACTGCTGCCAGGTTTCAAATGAGCATTTTTAGGAAGTCTGGGCAGAGGAAGGGAAGACCTTGGCAGGTAGACAGAGGCCATTTTCCCCTCCAGCTTTCAAATGAGCAATAAACTAAAAGCTATTCACTTCCATCTCTCACTTAACATAGCCACAGTCAAAGCAGTGATTTCTTTGCTCAGATGAAGTGCCCTTTAAGCATGCCCTAGATTTGCAATGAATTCAGTGTGATTTTAGCTATACAGCTTCCACTGACTTAAATGGAAAATGCATGACAAAAAGACCAAGCAATTTTATATAGAACTTCCTGAAATGATCACTACACTCATAAGTCAGTTTTGCAAACCTTAGGGCATCTTTTTTTTCCCAGTTCATACCACCAGCAAATTGTAACACATGGCATTTTAATTTAAGCACATGCATATAAAGAATTACAGTAACTGTACTTCAACTACAATAAATACACCTATTTAGATGATTAAATAAGATGGGATACTTCTATTCACTAGCCAAGTAGTTTGCTCAATTTATTGCCTAACATTAGATCTGAAAGAAAATTAGCTTCCCCTTTTTTATTTAATTATATAGAAATACACAATCAAAATAAGGTATACATAACAGAGCAGTTGTTTCTTGCATAGATCCCAAGAGAGAAGCTTTCAAATCCAGCTTAAACAGCTAACATCATATTGATGAAATGCTTCTATATTAGCTTTTCTGTTTATGCTTTTCAGAAAAAGGGACTGTGATTCATTCAGTGAAAATATGCAAGCTTTAAACAAAGGTAAAGGAAAAAAAGTGGGGATTTAGGATTTAGATTGTTTGGCTGCAGGTTTTTTAAAAATAACACATGCAGGCAAATGCTTTGAAATAAATAATACCATCAGTTTGACATTGTTCAGCTAGAGTTGAAGAGGACTTAGCTGAGAAGCACCAGTGAAATCAATCAAACTACATGCATGAAGGAGGGCAGCATAATCGGTCTTCTAAAGCAGATCCTTTATTATAATTTTTATAATTTTGCATAAGGTCAAATACTAAGTTAGAATATTTAATATTTTAAGAAACACATTAAATACTAAATTTATTTTCACAGCTATTGCACCACTGGAAGACATTTGATTACCAGATTTTCTTCACTGCTGAAGCATTAAGAAATTTCAAACTTCCCCTAAGTTGCTTATCTTTTACAAAGTTTCCCATCAAAAATGGAAATAATTTTAGACAAAAAGCAAGACCTTAAGTGGAGATGAAGAATAATTTCTCATTACTATTGTATATATTTACATGTGTGATATTATTTTTCCTAGCTTTTATTAAGAGAAAGACTGAAAATAACCATAAGGAAAATCAGTGGGAAATGAAACAATATAAAACTAAGACACCACACGTCTGCAGATCAACACCTTCATCTAGCTGGCACAGCTATCACTGCTACCTTTGAATTGCCTGTGGTAGAAAATCCTATGAGAAAAGTACAACTGATGCTTTAGAAGGAAACTACAGGAATGTTACTTTTATCTGTTAGAAGATAGAATAATATAAAGAGAAATATTACTTCTTTTTCATTGCTTCAGCTTTGTAGTTCGAATAACAGAACACCAGATTGGAAGAGACCTCAAGGATCATCTGGTCCAACCTTTCCTGGCAAAAGCACAGTCTAGACAAGATGGCCCAGCACCCTGTCCAGCTGGCTGTTAAAAGTGTTTGACATTGGGGAACACACCACTTCCCTGGGGAGATTGTTCCAATGAGTGATTGTTGTCATTGTGAAAAATTTTCCTCTTGTATCCAGCCAGAGTCTCCCCAGAAGTAACCAGGAGCCATTGCTCTTCATCTTTTCAATGTGACTCCTTGTAAAAAGAGAGTCTCCATCTCCTCTGTAGCCACCCTTCAAATACTGGAACATGGTTATAAGATCTCCCCTAAGCCTTTTTTGCTCTAGGCTGAACAAACCCAGTTCCCTCAGCCTTTTCTCACATGGCAGGCTTCCCAGTCCCTTGATCATCTTTGTGGCCCTTCTCTGGACCCTCTCCAGCCTGTCCACACATTTTTTGTACAGCAGAAATCCAAACTGAACACAGTATTCAGGTGTGGGTGCTGAGCAGACACACAGCTTGTTCCTGGTAATACCAGTAAGTGGAAAAATACAATAACTAAGAGAGAAAATACATGGTTAAGGAGAAGGAAGCATGTTTTCATTATGTGAGTTTTAAGCTTAAAAAATATGCAAATATATATATATGTAAATACACTTTACGTATTGCAGACATGTTTACATGCACATACATGTATGCACATTTACTTTAGAACCTTCATTACCCAGTAATCTACATCCTGTGACCATTACATGACATAGGAGTCCTTCATCACAGGCTGCTTGTTTCTGTGGAGTCACAAATTTAATTAGGTATATATTAAAAAGCAAAGAGATCTTTGAATTTCACCACTCCACAGCAAGAAGGTAACTACAAGAAGGGACTACCAGGAGTCTCCCTCATTTACAGACCAGTGAGCCATCTCATCTGAGCAGCTGAGGGTTAAAATGACAGTGGTTTGGGAAACTGCAGTATTGGTGTCCCAAATCTTGTAAGCATGTTGACAGGCAGCACTTTGCTCTTCAGAAGCTGTACAACCACACTTGAATTCCTCAGTAAGAAAAGCAGGTCACTGGGAAAACAGCTGCAAGGGAATGGTTATGGGAGGCTACATTTCCCCTTGAATCAACATGCTAACAGGTTTGCTTTCCTCCTGCATCTACTTTCAGGATCAAAATACTATGAAAACCTTAGAAATACTGGTCTTAAAAATAATAGCTGTGCAACTTTTCAAAAGGCATCGGGGCACAAGTTCTGCCCTAGGACCAAAAAGATGGAGAGAACACTGCAAGTGTGCTTTTCTCACACAGCACTGGAAAAAAATGACTTCCAGTAGCAAACTAACAGTGAATTAAAGAGGTAAGACTCGTGCCCATTAAGTCTTTCTTATGTCACGCCATTTCTCTGGGTGATAAACCCACCTGGATGAATGAATTGCATGTTCTTTGGAAGAAACATTCCAGACAAAAGAAAGCTGACATCCCAGGCCTTCATATTACGAATATCCTATGGTAGATTGGGTCAATTTAAGTTTCCACTTCATTCTTTAATCAAACTGTAGCCCAGTTTTTAGCCTACCATTAAGGGCTTTCTACCTAGAGGGCAATGAAGCTGATGAAATCTCTTCCGAAAGGGATCAGCTCAAGTGAAACTAAATGGAAGCCTGAGTAAGAGCTCACCCTTCACACTGGTAGTTCGCTATAGTCAGGCTGTGTGAATCTGTTGATGTGAATCTGCTTCATTTAGAAAACTGAATGTGAATGAGCCTAAATTCTGAAAAACATTGAGTCTCAAATAGTTTGCGCACTTCTTGAAGTACACTGATTTCTAATTTTTGCACATTTTCTGACCAGAACAAGAGAGCCTTTGGCTGCATCCAGAAATCACAGTGCAGCTTGTATTTTAAACAGCTGAAAGCTGCTCAAAAGAAGGCTGATGCTTCCAAGACAAACAGAGCACATGTTGTGGCCAAGCATCATTCTTGGGGAGAGACAAATTGTTGCACTCAGTGCTCCTTATCACTTCATTAGGTTTTGCTGTATCTGTAACAAATGCAAATTCTATCTTTGGGGTGAGTAACAAAATAAAGAGGGGAAGATGCTGCCTAAATACAGCTTATTTGCAGATTCAGAAAGAAGAAAAAGAAAGTGTTGAGACAACAAAGAAAAAGGAAGGGGAAGAAAAGGAGTTGAAGTTCTTTGAGTCATCTCTTCCTAAAGCATAGTGCTGAAGCAAACGTTAGAGAAAGTCCAGGGTTTTCTGGTTTGTTTGATTTGTTTGAACTGCAAGTCCTTCCTTGGTCCTTGGCTCAATTTAGTGGTGCTGGAAACCAACAAGTCCAATTCCTTAGACCCCCACATTGCCAAAGACATGAAAGAAATGTCTCAAAACAAGAGCTCTGTAGATAGTGCAAGCAGCGAGCTGAAGTGGATGAAAGCTGTTTGATCCCCTCTAGGAACAGGGAAGGAACTGGCCAGGAATAAGGTATTTTGGTGAGACTGCTGAGCAAAGATAACACTAGATATGCTCCCTCTCCAGAGAAAAAACAATACAAATCACAGAAACCAATGCCCTTCCAGGGCACATCCTCTGTCCTCTGCCTCTCAGATGACAGAAGTCAGCTGGAAAAATAAATTCAGAAGAAATTAAGGGGACAGCTTGAACTTGGTAAATTTCACAGGGACTGCAGGCAATTTGAAATACATGAACTTTAGGGCAAAATGCCTGCTTAGTGCCCACCCTGCCATTGCCTCCTAGCACCTGTAGTTTCGCATTACTATTACTTTAAAAAAAAGGAGTCACCATTTTGGAACACAATTCCTACTCCAGTGAGTATAGTGAAAACTGTGTGGACATCAATTAGTCATCCCAACACATAAGCATATGCTGCAAATTTTAAAACACTGTGCAATTAAAGGGACTATTTTAAATTGCTCACATATGGTGCTGCAGTTCACCACTAAGAAAAAGCCAACAGTTTTCAACGACTTGGGTTCAAACAGCTTCACAATCTCCTCTTCTTCCTGGAAAGACATGATCCCACAGTCACATAATTCTCTGAACTGTCTACAGGTCTCTGTGGGTGAAAGCCTGAAACTGTATGCTTTATTACATTTTAAAAAACAAACAAACAAACAAACCAAACAAAAAATACAACACAAAACAAACAAAAATCCCACAAACACAATAGCAGAATATCACAGAAAGACAAGTATGTTACTTGAGTATGTCAGGATGACAGTAACAGTATTTAGCATCAAAAGAAAGCCTCTGAAAATTTAATATTTTCTAGTTGTCCCAAATCATTGAATCACAGAATTGGAAGAAACCTTAAAGATCACCTAGTTCCAATCTCCATGCCATGGGCTGTGACATCTGCTACTAGACCAGGTTGTTCAAACTCCCATCCAATTTGGCCTTGAACGCTGCCAGGGATGGCACTTCCACAGCTTCTCTGAACAACCCATTCCAGTGTCTCACCACCCTAATTGTAAAGAATTTCTTCCTAGTATCTAATCTAAACCTATCCTCCTCCTGCTTGAAGCCATTACCCCTTGTTCTATCACTACATGTCCTATTAAAAAGTCCTTCTTTAGCTTTCTTGTAGGCTCCCCTTAGGTACTAGAAGGCTTCTCTAACATTTCCCCAGAGCCTTCTCTTCTCCAGTCTGAACAACTCCAATTCTCTCAGTCTTTCCTCAAAGGAGAGGTGCTCCACCCCTCTAATGAACTTGCTATCCCTACTTTGGACTCACTCCAACAGGTCAGTGTCCCTCCTGTGCTGGGGACTCCAGAGCTGGATGCAACACTCCAGATGGGATCTCACCAGAGTGGAGTAGAGAGGCAGAATCCCTTCCTTCACCCTGCTGGCTGCGCTGCTTTTGATGCAGCCCAGGACACAAGTGGCTTTCTGGGCGATAAACACAATTGCTGGGTCATGTCCAGCCTCTCATCCACCAGCACCTCCAAGTCCTTCTTGGCAGGGCTGCTTTCGATCTGTTCATCCCCCAGCCTGTGTTGCTGCCGGGGGTTGTCCTGACCCAGGTGCAGCACCACGTACTTGGCCTTGTTTTAAGCCTCAGGAGGTTTTCATGATGTTGGCTCCCAACTAGCTACACTTCAGTCACAACATGTATGATTTCTTTCAGTTACCAAGTACTAAATATAAGCAATTTTCCCCCCACAATTATAAGTGTTTTGCTGTCTCCAGAACACGAAAATGTTTAAGGGGAGATGAACTGACCCTGAGATTAGCTCAGTTGGTTAGAGCATGGTGCTAATAATGCCAAGGTCACAGGTTTGATCCCTATACAGGTCATTCATTTAAGAATTGGGCTCAATAATCCTTGTGGGTTTCTTCCAATCAGAATATTCTGTGACGGTATAAGTGTATTGACTAGTTTTCTTTTTTTTTTTTTTTTATTTGGAAAGCTCCTTTAAAATACAACTAGCATTTTCATGTTTCAGAAGGGTTCAACAGAAACCAGTGGCCTTAACTATTAAATAAACTAGGATATGAAATTACATTATGGTTTATAAACAGAATTTAAGGTCCCACTGAAGGAACTCAGGCATCCTTTTCTCATCTCCCTAGTTTCTTAATGGCACCTTAATGAAGCTTAGAGATAGGACTAGTTTTATTTAATTAAAACTAACATTGCCTGAAAGGGAATTTGATTAAGAATAACGAAGGTCATTGACTGGGACTACAGACACCTGGGTTCTGTCACTGTCCTTCTTAATTCACCTTGGGTGAAAAATTTTTCCTTTCCTCCTCTACATTTCCCTGTCTGTAAACTTGAAATCAAAGAGAAGGAAGAAACTAAAAAGGAATTGAACTCTGTTACAAGGAGTCTGAATGTTAAAAATACTTTCTTTCTTTTAAATGATGCAGACATTTCAGGTAGCAGGGGTCAGAATGGATCTGAGACACAGGGATTTGCATATCCAACTACTTATATATGCATTAATGTACAAACATTTAAATCAATGTTATCAACAAGCATAGTGCAAGGTTGAGTTCATTTCAATGTAAGCTCAAAGTCATTTTAACAATTCTGAAGGAGCTCCCCTCATTTCTGGCAGATACCATGTTCTGGGCTGTAAACTGCATAATGCAGATCAGTCAAATCCATCTTCTTTCCTCTGCAAAGTATTTTTAGTTAATATGAACACTTTTTAAATTGGAGGTAAAAATGACATTTTCCAGAACCTGGGGGAATACAAACAACTACCTTTTTATTCTCTTTTTAATGGATAGAATGAAGGGCCCTGAAAATAGCACTTTGTTTACAATGACAACATTAAACACTGCAGGAAAATACAGATAGACAGATAAATGCAGTAAGATAAAGTCCTCTAACTAGAAAGCAAGCTGTATTAAAAGAGATACAAACCATTCTACTGAGTCAAGCATTGAGGTGGCCCAAATCCCCACTGTTTTTTTTATTAAAAAATATATGCAGGGGAGAAATGAAATAATAAGTATCATAAATAATATGAAGTTTTTTAAACATGTGCATTCTTTATTTTTATATATATTCTTAAAGAAAAAATAGTCTGGAGTGTTAAACCTGATCATTAAAACCACTACAGTGCTGAAAAAGATCATCCCCCAGACAATGCATTTTGCTGGCCTTGCTCTACATAACAACCAGAAATCTTGATTTAGATGTGAAAATGGTGTATTTGGGAGAAATCTAAGCCTTGCACTATATGAAATCTGATCACCAAAGTCTGGCTTTTGGCTCTGGAAAACCTACCAGCTGTTTAACCATACTAACTTCAATATCCAATTTAAAATAGCATTTCACTGTCTGGTAGGATCTAGTATGTCTGCTGAAATCTTCACAGTCCTGAATGACTGTATAAGCTAAATACCTATATCAGCACATCCTGTAAAAGATATTACACAATCTTATTATATTCATTCACTCATTTAAAAGCTATGTCTGAGCAATGCAAAGTATCTTTGCCACTAATTCAGATGAAAAAACCTGTTTCATTTAAGAGAAACTTTGCACAGAGAACTCTGAACTTCATGTCATAAGAATTACATCAGAAGAGTATTAAAATTTCAAACCGAAAATACTTTACACTTCCTCTTTAAGGTCACCTTCACAAACCTAGCACAATGGTCTTGGTTCAAACCATATCAATTTTCCATTAAGGTTCTGAATTGATCCTGTAATCATAAAAACAAGCTCAATATACAATTAGATCTAACTGTTGCCCTTGCCACTGAAATGCACAAAGCAATTTATAAAGAAAAAGAAAAAATAATTTTCTTTTCTGAGGTTCACATCTTAGAAAGGTATTTTCCATAGCAAGTGACATTTCTCAGCATAATTCTGAGAACTAATCAGATCAGTTTCAAGAAAATGTCAAACCGTTGCCCCAGGCAATGTACTGAAAATTAAACTTACATTGCATTCAATTCAAAGGAAACAAATTACTTTTTTTTCTAATGAATGCTTTTCTGTATATTAAAAATGAGCATATTTGCCACTTAATATAAATATGCTTTCAATTACAATCAACTTTACTGTCTTTAATAACTTCAATGAGATAACCAGAAACTTTGATTCTGATGTTCCACATAACAGGCAAGCAACAAACAAAAAAATTCTGACACTGTTGCATTTTCTAAAAAAAGTCTTTTACTTGATAGACAGTTTGCATGAACTCATTTTCATATGAATTCATAGCTTTCCTGTAAATTCTGCACAGCACTTTGAAAGACAGGACTAGAGACAAAAGCACGTATTTTGAGCACACTCAATGAGATAGAGACCTCAAGCGGCAACATCGTGGAGCAGAGATCTGGCAAACTGAAAACATACTACACTTGCTCCTCACAACAAAAATGGAATTAGAATCAAATGGGATGGGCCCATGTCCCATACCAGACAACTGCTGGATTCCAGATAGAGAAAGAAATAATTAAACAATACTGAGAAAACGATAGCAGAAGAGAAAGCAGCCCTGTAAAGAAAGGTCAAGTAACTACCAGGTGAACCTCTGCTGGGTTTGTCAGCCTCTTCTCCCAAGTAACAAGGGATAAGGCAAGACTAAATGGACTTAAGTCACACCAGAAGACACTTGGAAGGGATATGAAGAAAAATGTATTCACTGAAAAGGTTGTCAAGCATTGGCACAGGCTGTTTAGGGAAGTGGTGGAGCCAACACCTCTGGAGGTATTTAAAAGACATGAAGATGTGGCACTGAGGGACATGGTTTAGTGGTGGACTTGGCAATACTGGGTTAGACTTGAAGATCTTAGAGGTCTTTTCCCACCTAAATGATTCTATGAAATTCATATGGTTGTGAAAACATCAGGCTGACATGTACAGGCAGCAGCAGAGCTACCTCACTTGTTTCTCAGGGTTGTAATCTGTCCAGAGGAAACACAAACATCGCCAACAGCCTCACCCTGTTCACCCCTCTAGCAGATCAGGATGAAGGTCCACTAGTGGGAAAAACACGCTGTGCAACTCTCCAGCAACTTGCCTGAGATTCTTAGTCTGCCCAGTAACTCGCTCTGGAATCCTCTCATCTCCACTGGCCTTAGGCAAAAACACCCCCACCCTGGGTACGTACATTAAAGGATTCTGGCCATTTGTTTTTAAACATCTAAGTGTTTAAAGAATTTAAATGCTTCTCAGCTCACTAGAAATAAGTTTTATTACATGACATGGAATTCCACCAACTGAATAACAATCTCTCTCATTAACGTGCTTTAGATATAAAAAAAATTTTAAAAATTAAAAGAAATTTTTTAAAAATTAAATATCATTGTGTTATTTTACAAGAAACTTCAAAGTATTTCCCCAAAACTGCTAGGGAAGTCTAGCCAAAGCTTCTGAAAAGCATGGTGCTACATAGAAATAATCACGTTTTAGAACAAATGTAAAAATTTTTTTTTCTAACCAGTGGCATTTTAACTGTTTTTAAATGCAATATAAAACTATCAGACATCAAATATTTTGTCATCTGACCAATAAAAACACTTTATTCCCATTTTTAATTTGAAGACACTATTTTCTCATCTCTGGTAAAGGACAGCATGGACATCACACCGGACATTTCTAGCAAATGGGCAAGACAGCTCATTCCCTTGAGAAGGTAAATGAAGCCCACAGTTGCTAATCATCATCCCCTACTTGATTGTTGTCCCTGTTTCACGTAGCAAAATATTCTGAAAATCCTCTGGCAATTCCATATAATGCAAAAAATATGAAGGCCCTTAAGAAGTATACACAGACTGATACAAAATGTCAAAAGTGAAGCCTGAGTAGAGTCAGACTCCACCTTAACATGTCTATAGCATATTTTATTTATCCATTAATAACTTAGAGCTTCTATGGTAATTTTCTCTGCTCAGAAATACACAGAAATCTGCTGGCAAATGTCCAAGTACCTTCACATTCACAAAGCACACAAGCACCAGAGGTACAGGATGGAGCAAGTCAAGCGTTTATGGACCACTTCATGCACAGTTGCTGCTGGCACCTCCCAGATGGTCAGGAGAAAAGACAGGACAGCTTTTTTGGGTTATGGGATTCCTTCCAGGGCCAGCCCTTCTACTCACAAAATTCTGCTGGTGTCCTAACAGCTTGGAGGGGCAGCAGGGTGGGGGAAAGGCAAAAAACAGCCAACGTGTCCTGTTTTACTCCTGTCACTCTATACCCTACTAGACCATGGCTACCACAAATACTATACTAAGAGTAGTAATAACTGTACTAAAAGCAAGGCAACAGTAAGCAACAAAACCAAAAGACAAAAACACACAGCCTGGGAATTCTTCATTGCCTGTGCAGATGGCCTTAGACATTTAAATAAAAGAATGTGAGAACCATTTGTTTTAAAGACCTCTTGTGCATATTGCCATTCTTGTCAAGGGAAATTAATATTCTAAAGCCTGGGCTCCAACTGCTCTCCTAGATACAAGGGAAAGGCTTCATGTTAGACTGGAGGGCTAGTAAAAGTAACCTGTAGACTTCACAACTAAGAAAATCTAAACAAAAATTGCTAAAACCAGTATTTAAAGATATCAAAAAGTAGCTCTATGCACACCAAATAAAGAGTGAGTTTACTGATTTTCCAGGTCTTCTCTGGACACCATTCTGTAGCAAGCTCTTTGAGTTCAGTACATCTTTTCTTCACATCTAGAAATCTATCACCTTCCTCCAGATATATCTCAATTCTTATTTAAGTACGGCACACAGTTTTTCACCAGAGGTCTGCAAAGACATGCTGCGACCACCTATGAACAGCTAATGCATCCTTTTCATAAACTGTGAATCAATAACATCCCTGTATTTGCCTGATACACAGCAACATTCTGGGGCCACCAAACTTTCCTGATATCAACAGGCAACTGTAAAAATCTAAACTTTCATAAATGAAAGTTTTCCTGCGCTAAGCACTTGTTTGTTTCACCATCTGTGTAGAAGGTATGTAGAAGGTATGACTCAGTAAGAGATCTGCGCTTGTTACAACACAATTACTTCATTTTCAGTAGCAGCAGGTGAGTTTGATTTTCACAGAATCAAAGGCTAAATGAGGTTGGAAAGAGTCTCAGAAAGTCATACAAGACAACCTGCTCCTCAAAGCAGGGTCAGTCATGAAACCCAATCAAGTTGCTCATGGCTTTATCCCATCTGGGTCTTGAATACCCCCAGGAATAGGGGCTGTCCTACCTCGCTGGGCAACCTAATCTACCACCCGGCTATTCTCATGGTAAATTTCTTTTTAACCAAAACCAAAATTTCCTTAAGCCACATAAATATTTAATATTAAATATGGATTTAATATTTGTGGTGATAGTGTATGTTGATAACTACTTTTCTATGTGAAATCTGTAAGTTTCCTGTATAATAGTTGGTTCGAATAATTTGTTTTAGCTGATTTCAAACAGTATTAGTTTTAAACTTGGGTATTTAAGCTACTCTACTTTAGATGACCGAAAATAATGCCATGTTTAGAAGCTCTTGTTGAATAAACTAATCTGTCACTATCACAGGGTGTTTTTATGGAAAGTTCTAGAAACGCCAAATGTAAAGGGAGGTTGAACAACAGAGACATATCTTAATAATGCTTTGCCACCTGGATTCCACTGTGCCGCTATCATCATAAAAAATGAGCCTGAAAAACTCACTATGAACCTCCAAGAGCAGCCTAAACCAACCAAAGGCTGGAAAGGAATCAGTAAAAACTGAAATTGCAAGAGCTGGGGAGACAGGGAAAACCCTTGAAAAACACCAGTTTAAAAGGCTGTGTCTCACACTTGGAACCATCTGGACTGATAATGTCCAATAGCAGAAATCTCCTACAGGAGAAAGGAAACACTGCTAAAATTATGTATGCAGTTTGAGAAGAGGACAGCCCTACACAGGCCTGTAATTCCATGAGTTATCTGAATTCCTTGCTGCCAGACATATGCAAAATCCAAATCATGTGTCTCAAACAGGATCTGAATAATCCAGAATATGCTCATCTACCTTGCTAAAAACACATCACTTCAGTGGCTACCTACTAAACTGTGCACCTGAACAAATAATGCAACAAACAAAAAATAAGAACACACCGGACGAGCAAATCCTCTTTAAAAAAGGTTTTCATTAAGTTATGTATCACAACTAGTAAAAAACAAAAAATCAGAAAGTATTAGATCATTAACTTTGAGTAATTTATTCATAAGGACAACCAAACCACTTGTTTGCAAAAAAGACTAGAATTTTTTTTTTCCAAATCCCATCAGTGTGAAGCTGTTTGTTATTGCATTTACTTCTCTCCACCCTCATTTATTTCTAGCAAGGCCAAATGTCACTATCAGGCTCTGCTAGTGATCTCTTCACATTAACTAATTCCTGAGAATATTTCCACTCCTACAAGAGAAAAAAAAGGTCAGTGAATGATCAACACCTGAAAAAAAAAATCATACATTCATTAGGAAAAAAAAAAAAGTGAAGTAAAAATGGTACTTCTCTGTTGTTTGGAAGATTCAGAGACTTCAGTGTAGAGTGAAAATTAGCAACAACATGCTTGAAGTCATCTCTGATTTCAAACACAAAGTTTAAGAGACTAAGGTTAGAGGAACACCTACTGTCATCATTTTTCCTTTCCATAAAGTGCATAGGAAAATACATGGTGAAAATACAAGCTGGCTAGCCATTTAAATAGAATGTGCAGTAAAATTCTCAGAGACTTTCATACCATCTCCTTCTGCTGTGAACATTTGTCTGTTGATTTAAAAAAGTTTTTCAGGAAAGCTAAGATACATCCAGAAATACAATTCAAAACTCATGACTTGGAATGAGAACATACCTATCTGACAGTCTACAAATGCTCTGTAGAAAAAAGAAATATTTGAAACCATATTATGCATCCAGTCATGGACAGGTATAGGTCCCGATCTGTGGAAACAGATTTTCTTCAGAATTATGTAATGACTATGTTATCTGTCTCGTAGATAACTACATAAAATAAAAAATACAGACTTAAAGGGCATACCTTTATTTTTTTATAGCCATTCAGAATATAAATTGGGACCCAATCAGGGTCCCATTCAGGATATGTATTTGGAATTTTGTCAGTTTAAATTACTGGATTAAGGTTGACACACACGATTTGATTTGAGAGATTTCAGTGTCACATTTATCTGTCCTCCAGAGTACGGATACATGGACTTTTGAAAACAATTTTATTATGCTTCGACCTAAACCCCTCACAAAGAGGGGATTACTTCTCAAACTTACAAAACACGAATAGTAATAACTTCTATTTGTGTAGCAGTCTCAGCATACAAATGAAACATGATACAAAACTTGCACATTATTACTTTTCCTACAAATTGTATTGATTTAAACCTTACAGATGTAAGCAGTCAACTTAAACACGTGCAGGACTAAGCTACATCAAAGGCAGGGAGAGCGTGCCAGATTTACAAAGCACTTATATACCTAAAATTACAAGCATGGAAAGAATTATGCACAACTTCAATCCCCCCAAAGCCAGGACAGATCATCTCACATATTCTCACAGTAAAGGCTGCCTGCCTTCACATCCTGAGGTAATCCTGAATATAGACCTCAATCTCTACCTGCAATTGTAATGCAAAGCCATCTCAGTGCAGCATACCTGTTCCATATAATAGATCAATCAATAAAAAAAGCAAGAATAGGTGAGTAAGTGGATATGCACAAGTTAAAATGCCACTTAGAATTCTTCCCTGATAGCAGATTCAATTTTACTTTGCAAGTGAAATTACTGAGAACTGTTCTTAAGATATTAAGTAGGCTGAATAAAAAGAATACCCCTGTAAATGCTCCATTGATAAAATAATTAGAGTAATTATGTGTCTATCAAGATAACATTTTACATTAAATAAGGAACAGAATACAGAAGGACCATTTTCCTCTGCTGAAAGCAGAGCAATGGAGCAGTAGCAATGTTGGTGTTCTTCTCTTAGAGAACACATCTTCCTGTCCATTTAAAGATTTTGAAAATGGATCTAGAAAGTCACTGTGGTATGCAAATAAATTGCTATAAAACTGCCAGATATATACAGATGTGAAATTTTCAGTTCAATGGGGAAAAACAGAGATAACACCCATGAACTGAAATGACAGTGAAAAGAGAGTTATTAAATTCAATGCCAAACATGGTAAATGTGTCATATTCTGATATCCACAGTACAAAGAAGGTGCACTGAAAGAGAGCCAAGGGAACACTTTACCCTGAAAAAAACTCCCATGTTCCAAATCAATTATCAATATCCTAGTAGGTCACAGAAAATCCTGATCTCCATAAATAGATGAGAAGACACAAACAAGATAGAAACACTATCTCTGTCTGCTAGACTAAGAGGTGGACCTCAAGATTGATATTCTGAATGCATTTCAAGCTTTTAACAAAGAGGCTAATCATCCACAACAGCAGTTTAACAGGGACATTTATTCACCAGTGGCCACCTTGCATTACAGGTAGAATAATGTCTAAAGACTACAGGCTTTCTGCTTTACTTGCAGATTTTTAGAATAACATACATTTGGGAAAAAAACCCCAAACAAACACAGGAAAAACAAATTGAGGACCAAGGGGGAGACTAAGCCCAAAGCTAAAAGAATTTGGGTGTTGCAGTACCCTTGGAGGAAAGGGAACACAAGTATCAAAACTCTTCATGAGCAGGACTCTCAATTCCTGGGCAAAATAAATGTATTTAGTGAAGGATTACACTTTACTCAAGCTCAAGTTATTTTTCCCCCAAGATATATCGAATAATTTTTGGTTTTATAAAAAACAGAGTAAACAGGGTCCCTCTTTTGTAGTCAGCATTAGTATCTGAATTATAATATTTCAGCTGATTTTGGTTATTGCTTACTCATAAAACTTAAAGTATCATTTCACACAGCCTTAAAAAAATCAAGAAGAGCCAACAAAGGTGATTACATTTATGTTCATTTTGTTCACTTTCTACAAGTAAAATATGCTGTGCAATCTCACAAAGGCACATTCTTGGCAGAGATCCAAACTACTGATTAGATGAGATTAAGGATAAATGGCAGGCTCAAATAAAGGCATTTTTTGGTTTGGTTCAGGGGTTTTCTTGTTCCTGCTATTGAACTTATTTGTGTGCTTTTTAAAGAGAGCTAAATGTGCACTTGTTTCATCCTTACCTGCCACCTGAATGAACAGAGCAATCCATTACCCTAGCAACAAGTATTTTGGGATTATTTACAAATGCAAACGTACATTAAAATAATTTCTGCACCATAGAAAGAAGATTATAGAAAAGCATTATATTCTACCATTGAACAGAAATAAATTTGTGCAACCACTACTGGGTAAGCAGAGATCATTGATTCAGAGCAGGTGTTTCATACGTTTATCCATTAGAATTAATTTCCTGAATAATAATGCAATTTAGATTTTATTTCTTCTAAGAGATTAGTGATCTACTCTATTTAGCTGGATTCAAGTTCACCAAGCACAACAACAAACAAGACATGACTGTCTTGGAGAGACTAAAGAAACAACTTGGTCTGTCGGTTAGCTGACTTAAGGAAAAAAGGGGTACCCACTAACACTTTTGTTTATTTAAACAACAAATTCTACATAAAAGCATCTGCAAGGTGCCGGGCAAAATTCCAAGAAGTACAAGTCATTGTATCTGTCTTCTAGCAATTGAGTCACAGCAATTCTGGACATTGAGAACAGACCACATCCAGATTAAGGTCTCTGAGCTTGTGGTCTAGTCTGTCCCTTCATTTTATCATAAAAGACGTAGGTCATCCCCATGAACATTTAACTTCCATGGCTCTCTCACACCAGGGGTAGATTGCTGAAACAATCACATAAGTCAGCTGGGAACTTTCATAAACTGTTCAACATGCCAAATGACAAACCAGAATCCCCAACAATTCAGTGTTTCCCTCTTCATACCATTTTTTCCCCTTTCCCTGTAAATTACAGCCAATACAACTGTGAAGATTTCATACTGTGTTAAGTCTCAGGTAAGGATAACAAAGTAACAAACACCTTGTTCTAATGTTTAATGCACTCTCTATCATCCTCTCACTGCTATCATTACACTTCCATTTTTCACATTCAGTGCAACCAGTCCTGAAAAGGAAAACAAAAAACCCACAGAAACACTATTTGGAATAAAGACTGTCTTGTTTTACAGATCACTATGCTGCTAACACAGTGAACACACAGATATTTCCTAAAATACATTCCGACATCTGCGTGTACTTACACATAACAACTAAGAATTAATAATCTTTCTAACTTAAAATTCTTCTGTGTTTTTAGAATAGAAAACACAATTGTTTTCACTGGGGGTGCATTAAGGGGAAAAGGAAAAAAAATCCACCTCTTTTCATAATAATGTTTGAGACCATCATCCTGAAATTAAAACTAAAAGTAAACATGAGTGCTGTTCAGCCCACTATCAGAAACTGATGAAAGCTCTAATTCAAGACATGGAATACAGCATTTTCCTCTCATAAACAGGTGTCTGATTTAGTATTCATTTTACTGACACTTGTCAGCAATGAAAATGGGGAGTAAAGTTTTAGTCCACAGAGTAACAGAAGAAGAAATAAGAAGGGAAGAAAATTGTACAGGATGACGTTCACTATATAAGCAACCTGCACTTTGAATTTGAATCTTCCTTGCATAAAAGCAAAGTCTGAAGAGTTTTATCTTTAATACAGACTCATTCCTGTCATCTTGTAATTATCATCCAAGCTGCCTTTACGCATCCAAGTTCCTTGAACTGACATTAGATAGAAATAAAGAATGAAATTATCTCTGTCACCCCCATGCACAATTCTTTTAACACCCTTTGCTCCCTCCTCCAATGAGAGTTCTGAAAATATCAAAGCATTGTCCTAAAAACAGTCATAGGATTTGCAAAGTCATCCTTCTAAAAATGGACTCCCTATTCATTTTCTCAGAGCTGGAAAACCTTCAATACTGCATTGTCTGCAATCCTCTTCTTTTGCTTTTGTTGTTCATTACAGATTTGACTGATCCTGCATCATCTTGTCCCGTTTGTTCGTGATTTATTCATTCTAGTCTCTCCTTTTCACAGAGAAAATGGTAGTTTTGTTCCATCATGGCAATGCTGCTATAGAACTCAGCTTTCTTCTGGTACTATGATGTGGTAACTTTACTCTTTTTGTTATCACAGTAAAGTTCAGAAAACCACAGACACTATGAAAATTAATAAAGAAGTAGTTGTGCCACTAAGTCTGTCAGCTCTTCCCAAGAGAAACAAAGAAACAAAACCCCCAAACTCAATCATGTTCAGGTGAACTTCCATCTACCCAGAAGCATGGTTAATAGGGACACAGAATGATGGAATGGTTGAGGCTGGCAGGGACCTCTGGAGATCATCTGATCAGTCACCTGTGCAAGCAGGACCACCTAGAGCAGACTGCCAAGAACCATGTCCAGACAGCTTATCTCCAAGGATGGGAATTCCACAACCTCTCTGAACAACCTGTGCCAGTGCTTGGACACCCTTAGTCAAAAATATGTCTCCTTCTACTCTGAGGGAACCTCCCGTGTTTCACTTTGTGCCCATCCCTCTGGTCCTGTCACTGGGTGCCAGTTACAAAGAGTCTTGCTTCATTCTTCTTTGTACCCTCCTTTCAGGTATTTACAGACAATGACAAGATCCTCCCTGAGCCTTCTCTTCCCAACAGAACCACTGCAACTCTCTCAGCCTCTCTTCATAGGAGAAGTGCTCCAGCCCACTCATCATATTCGTGGCCTCCATGCTCTCACTCCAATATCTCTATGTACCTCTTGTACTGGGGAGTCTAGAACTGGACACAGCACTCCAGATGGGGCCTCATATGTGCTGAGTAGTGAAGGATCACCTCCCTTGGCTTGCCACCAACACCCCTAATACAGTCCAGGATGTTGGGGATGGAGACTACATGGATATGCAGGAATGGAGGAGGGCAAGGGATTGCAGGACTGAGTTTGACGTGTGGAAGGTCCAGGAGGACTCTCCCTAATCCTAACTGTGACTTTATACTAAGGACTTTTCTCATTCACCATTTCTATCCCTCATTTTTTGTTTTATTCATGTTGTCTCTACCTCTCCCTGTTCCAGAAGTTTCCCCTGGCAGACAGGAGCTGTCACCAAAGGTGCAGCTACCATTGGCCGGCTCCCTCTAGGGGGCAGGCCTTCTCCTGCCTGTCATCAGTTCACACCCCTGTTCACACCCCCTCAGTTCTTCTACCCTATAATCTGTAGTGGATTTGCATGCTCCGTCTTAGTTCCACCCCCTTTCCAGAACCTTCCCTATCCCAGGTTATATAAACCCCTCTCCCCCTTAATAAAGTTGGATCAGCTCCAGTCAGCTCTGGCGATCAGTCTGATCATCACAGACCATCCTTGGCTCCTGGGTGTTTGTTCTTCCGTGCGAGGGCAAACCTTACCTAGGGCTTAGGAACCCGGCGAACGACAACTCAGTCGGCAGTCTGCGAACCCCCATCGCTGGTCTGGTCCCTTCCCAAAGAGACCAAGACTGCGACACCAGGATACTGTTTACTGCCTTCGTTTTCTGCAAAGCTCTTTACCAGCTGGATGCCCCTCAGCATGTACTGGTGAAAAGCATTGTCTTTCCCACTTGTGAGTTACTTAGGTTGGAGACATTTGTGAAGTCACACAACAGACTGTTCAAAATGTGACACGAGCTAACTGAAGGGGTTTTCAGGCAGTAACTGGAGAGTGGGGAAGCAGAGTTTAAGTGCATTGTACTTGTTTAACATCTCAGCTTCTCTTACAGTTTAGCAAGTCCTCCTGCTCTTTCACCTAATAAATTGGATGCTCAAAGCCATGCAGACTGGTAGCCCTGGCTATGCATTCCTCATTGGTTTATACCTCTGTTTCTCCCACCCTTACTGTTTTCCCTCTAAATACTTCCATTCTTCCAACTGCATTCACCTCAATGCGTAAGGTAACATAAACATCTTGTCCTGCCCTAGAATAATTTTTCTCTTCAGTTGGAGAGGGAAATGTTACTACTATGAAGCAGGATGTAGAAAAATAGACATGCCACTAAACCCACAAACACAATCTGTGGAGAATGCATCAACGTTCAAAGCAGAGCAGCTTTCCGCTTCCCCAAAAGAACTCACAGGATTTGTCATAGCAGATCACATTGCTGTTCTGTAAGATCCAGCATGCCACTTCCAGGCCCGGCCAATACCTGATGCTACACAGCAAAGTGAGTAGCAGCATATTGCACCTGGCTAACCTTGAGATATTTGCTCCTTAATTGCTAAGCAGAGCAGAAAAGAAACACCCTGAAGTTTCTCTTGGGCAATATAAGTCATTTTGCTTATGTTTAAATTTAGCAATATAGACACCTTCAGGTGACACTGCATTAAATGCAGTCAATTAGAATTAGCTTCTTGCATTTAGTTGATAGAGCCAATTTAGATAAATGTTCAAGTAGCTACAAATAATACAGCTGTGTCTCCCATAAAAGCTAAGGTACTAACGTGACATCCTTAGTCACTACATGAACAGGTAACGCTAAGGAGTTTGTTTCATGTTTTTTTCCCTTATATTTTTCCCTGTAGGCAAAAGGAAGGGTACACTGCACAAGCATGCAGGACTGCTAAAATTATAATCTGGGATAGCATAAAATTATTGTCCTTAACTGTAGAGGAGGTCAGACTACTTTCAAAACTCAAAAAACATTCCCATGGGTCAGAGTGGAGCAAAGAACAACAACAAGAAGAAAATAATTAAGGGTTATCACGTCTTGTTCTGCAAAATTTATCTCACCTGTTTATTGTTGCCCTCCCTTCACTCTGCATCCCCACTTTGCCCCCAGTCCTTCTTATCTTCTTTTTCTGGCTCTTCCAGAGAAAACTCCAAACAGATAAATTTCCACAGAAAATATCACTCGTTGTATACCGAAATAATACTCAGGCAGCAATAAAAACAATGAGGACAGAGGAGCCACATTTTCGTACTGAATGGTTACAACAACTATCTTTGACAACACGGTATGAAAGTCATTCATTCAACCCAACACCAACATAATGATTTCATAGAAAAAAATGAGAACCCTTCATAAATTACTTCTTATGACTAAATTATGCCACATTCAGCTCACATTTTTCTCAAGTTATCTCATTTGCTTTACAGATTGATGATAGTCTTGGTACTCAAGCCTCCATATTCTACAGGATAAACATTTTCAACCTACTCATCAATCTGTCACATTCCTCACGTTTTATGACTCTCTTCAATTTAGTCAAACTACTTTTGTTGGCAGAGTAGGGTACAGTGCAATTGGTTTTCTCACCATTTGAGATAAACAAGATGGACTTCATCCCTCTTTTCTCAAGCCTTTCAAACACTTTTGTACAGGTATGATACTGTACATGGTCTTGGTAGGCTGGAATTTTTTATTGGACTAACTTTAGCAATTTTTAAATGGACAAAGATGGAATTTGAAACCAAAGGAACACAATTAAAATGATATATATTTTTTCAGGTCACTCGGACTAAGTAATTCCTGGTACAATTAGCCCTTCACTATAAACAAATCCACTTCAGGTGAACTACTTCAGCTTAACAACTAAGATACTTCGACTCAGAAAAACAAAATTCAAAGGTTTTCTATTTCTATTCACTGATTTTAGTGTTCTGATATTGGCATCAGAAGAGGCGACTGGCAAGGAAAAGCCTGAGAATACCTACTAACTTAGGGCAATGTTATCTCACTGTGATTTTCCCCAGCAAGTAAGTGGCAGATAGCAAATGTTCAAATAAAGAGGGATTACTGTTTAGCATTGGGGAGTTTATTATCATTGCTGCTAACACTGCCATAGTTGTCATACTACTCGCTACTTTTTCTCCATCATGTTTCTAAAAAAGCCATTTGTTGTTTTCTGGATTAGTTATGTAGCAAACACACATTGTCCAACTCTTTCAGATGTTTTTAATCAACAGAAAACTTTATATTCAGCCCATTACAGAAACCAGAGCTACCTATTTTGTATACAAAAGCTCTCATTTGTAAATGCTTTTATCTACTAAATGTTGAACTATGAGATAATAACATACTTGACTACTACTGAAGAAGTTTCCAGGAACCTCTCACTCATCTCCAATACAGGGAATTTGAAAGGAGGATATGGTACTTAGACAAATCAGAACTTTTTCAATAATCTTGGAACAACTTTGGCTCTGGGTTTCATTAACTTTCAAGTGAAGAAGTTGAAAAGTTTCATATTCATTACATTTAGTGAAATATGAAGGACATGGAAAAATTAGGCCAAACTACGTTGAAAGTCACAATGAAATTAATAATAAAAGTTAACCTTCATATTTGCACAGATGTCAAGACTTGTTTGCAGAAATAATACAGTCTATATTCTTCATCTTAATAAATTGGTGAGTAGCAATGCCACCCAAAAAAGGGATAACTAACTAGCCTTTCTAAGTTCACATCTACCCAACGTAACTTGAACACAGAACAAAAAACTCAGTACTAAGGCCTCATGTCTAAATGTCTATCCATGCTGGCAATACTTTCTTTTTGGCTCATGTAAATCACAGAATCATATAATATCCCAAGTTGGAAGGGACCCATATGGAGCATGGAGTCCAGTTCCTGCTCCTCACCTGACTACCCAATACTAAACCATATTGTTCAGAAGCTCCTTGAGCTCTGACAGGCTTGGTGCTGTGACCACTTTCCTGGGGAGCCCATCTCGGTGACTAATCAGTCTCTCAATGAAGAACTTACTATTCAATCAAATCTGCCCCAGCAGAGCTCAGGTATTATAAGCTGACCTAATTAGACAAATTCTTATAAAATCCATGAGCATGGCCTGAAAGCTCAAAACTACACAATCTTGTGTCATCAGATAGAAACGTGCAGACTTTATCTGTCAGGAGTCTGTAACATACCACAGTAGTTATAATGGCAATGAAACATTACAAACCACTAATGTTTCAGTATGGTGCTCAACATGGCCCAGTCTGTCTTCAACAGGATCAGGTAAATTATAGCTTTACACTGCTGAATTTCCCCCTCTCCTACATTTCTCCTGACCCTCAAAAGGAAAGACAACTGCATTTCAACATTCTCAGCAAACAGCACTGCCCACCATCACTGTTCTGCTTCCTGTTTTTCTTTACGGCCATCCCCATCTCAAACTCCTGTTATCAGTTTGGCTGCCAGCAGAGATCATGTCAGACACCCCAGAAATGGGTGCATTTAAAAAGGGTGAAAAAACAACGTTACAAGGTGGGATAAAGAAAAGGACTGCATTACACTTACCTTCTAGGAAACAGAATCCTGAAGGTAAATGTTCAAAAATTGCTTCTGGAGCTCTACTGACTCAGACCTCAAGTGACCCTTGCTTGGAAGTGTGAGATCACATTTTTGTGGCACAACTTGATCTCAAGAAGGATCCACGCTGCTAACCAGATGGGAAGCGACAGCTATCATGCCTCTGCAGTGGAAAACTACCAAAGTACAGCACTTTTTTAAAAAGACTGTTCACTTTTCAGATTAAAAAGTTACTTGAGCCTGAGGCTAATTAACATTTTAGGGGTGGGGGTGGGGAATGGAGTGAATCCAACACTGTCAGCAGTGCTGTTTACAGGCTTGATTGCAGCAGCCAGGTTTCATTAAGTTGCTGGAACCAGGTGACTGATCCAACACTGACTCCTCTTTTACAGCGCAAACCTGCACTAGTTTCAGTGGGACATATGTTAAGACCATGGCACAAATAAGACAGTACTACACTGTGCAGCAAAGTGTAATTCATCATGACATATTACAAGAAAAATTTAGAAACACAAAAGCCACTGAAAAATCCCGCATTGTTTAACAAACCTGGAGACATGCAAAGAAGATGACAAGATAAACCTTTTTTATGGATCTATTATTTTCTTCCTTCTACTGTACTACTTATCTAAAATTGTATAGACTCCTAGACAGCATTCATGAAGTTTATTTGCTTTCTCGTTACATACTTAGTCATATTCATTTCTTCACATATAAGGACAAAGTATACTGACAGAGATTAAAAAAAATGGTCTCCATTCTAACTGCTCCTGCCATCAGAAGAGATGAGCATGCCATACTTGAGCAGCTCTGCAATTGCACAGCTATCAAGGAACTGTCATCACTGCACAAGCAGCAGGAGCTGCAAGGTCACTCTAAATCGAGCCAAGGACTGAAGAGGTCTGTCATACCAATGAGTAACAAAACCATGCAGTAGTTTCCCTATTGCTCTTCATCATCCTTGTGGAGCTCTCAAGCTTGGAGGCACTCATGTTCAGGGTGAGAGCCAGCCTTCCTTCCCTTCCATTGGGCTGAAAAAATAACTATGGGACAAGTTTTGAGTGAACAGGATTTCACACCATGCATAGGCAGCTCCTCAGACAACTGTTCCTTAATTCTGCTATATGTAGTTCAAACCATCAGACTTGACCTTCACCTTTCACTTCCAAGTTCCCATGCTGTTTTATTCCTCTTGCATCTTTTCCTATTATAGAAGAATTTGTAGTTTTGCATATCAGGGTTATTCAGCAATTCAACAGCTCCTTAAAAAGTTATTTTAGGATAACATACTCCTTCTGAAAAATGTTACATAACTTTTCCTATTTAAAGGCATCAGTGCCAAGTAATTTATGATTTCAGATTATCAACACTTCAAAATAATGCCTTCATCAGACATGGAGCAGCTTTCTTAATCTTCTTGATAAATTTGCTACAGATAACCTGGAATTCTCCTCTGGGTGCTAGTGGAAGAGAATCCTCTTTCCTGATCTTATATGCACTGCTTTACAAAACTTTTCAGAGTTCACCCCCACACCAATACTGATGGCACAGAAACATGGGAAATTTGACTACAGAGGGTCAGACAATAGTGCTGCTACTCACAGAACAGCGTCCAGTAGCCAAACAGTAACAGAAAATATGTCACCATTTTTATTATTCTTTTGGGGTAAATAAAACTCAAACAGCTCCAGTGAAGTTTCCATGAAAGCATTCATGAATATGTCAATGTTCTGCCACCGGCTCCCACAGTAATCTCAGCTGAATATTCTGATGGACATGTATCATCGTAGCAGACCACATGCATCAAGTTCTTTACACCAAACACAATCCTGTTTCCCTGCCATGACATATGTGGACAGTTCCTAAGTCCAATCAGAGCCATGTTCACATGAACATCACTTACCACCACAAGTATTTCCACTGGTTGACAGAACTGAAACAACAAACTGCTCCCACCATAGCACGAGTCACAGGAAGAGTTGCTGGTTTGCCAGCGGAACTTGTTCCAAAGGATTATGACACTAAATTTCAGCCTACAGTAGACTTGCTAGCAATGCTCTGCTGCTACAGCCACATCAAAAAGCTTCTTCAGCTTAGGCATATCCTTAGGAGACTTTTAGCTCAAAAGTCACTGCACAGATATCAACAGTGGTAATCAGGCCCCTTAGAAACCTTCTCATTTCTTCCTCCTAGGATCAGGGCACTTTGAACCTCAGTTGTTTTAGGGATTTTTTTTTATGGGTACGGGTTTGTTTAGTTGGGGGTTTTGTTCGTTGTTAATCATGTTTCATTTAAATTAATTTTTAAATTCACATAGCAGAGACAATCTATTGTCCCATAGCACAAATGTTTTACTTGATGGTAGATAATCTTTGCCAGCCTCATGCCTGAGGTATGATGGGGAGGTGCAGAGGAGGAAGAAAGGAAAGGAAGAAGATGGAAAAGTAGACTGAAAAGTGGGCTGAACATATAACACCAAAAATTTAGGAATAAACATTGTTTTATCAAAACACATGATAGTGCTTACATTCAATTATGGTTTTGGAATTCTGGGAAGTCTCTGATACTATACAGAAACAAGCTGGAAAAAAAATTACTCATGTAAGAAAAATCTGTCAAGGGAAAGTTTGATGCATAAAAAAGGCATATGCAAAACTTGCAGTTTCTTAATACCATATTTCAAAGGTATTTAAAAGAGTCATTCTGGTAACAAGTGTGAGGTTCTGACAGGGAAATAATTTTTCAACTAATTTAGAGATGTTCATTAACCCTCAGAACTAACACATCATTTAATTCCAAAGTTTCAGATGTTTGTGTTTGGTTTTTGTCTTTTAATTGAAGCATTTAAGCCTCACTTTCACTGCCCATCCCCAGTATTATTCATTATCTTAATCAGCTCTGGGTTTTAACCTCTGATAAATAATTATCATGTCTAGCCTTCTATTACTGTCTGTTAATTTTTCTTCTGACTGGTTGCAAATACATGTTCCACAGCTACACTCATATGCACCACCAAAACCTCCAAAAGATTCAGCAACACAATTTTTTTTAACTTGATGTTTACAAGCTTTACAAAGGTATGGTATTAAAAAAACTGACTGTCTCAGTTTTTCAAGACTTTTTGTAAAGACTTGATTCCATCATGCTACATAAGGCCATAACTGTGGAGGTGGGGAGTAGATATAAAGAATGTTGAAGATTTCAATTAAGACCTTGAGATAATAACTTTGAGATTTAAAGAATATGTAAGATTTTTTCAATCTGCCTATTGTGTTTGTTTAAACCAACAGAACTAAACTGAATCTAAACTGAAAATCTATTGAGTGTTAGCTAGTTAAGGTAATTATTCCACCTGCATAAAGTAATGCAAATACTCCTTAAGTAAGTCTAATTTGGAACATAAACTTGAAAGTTACTAATTTACAAATTTACTGGCTAATTTGTAGTTAAATGATGAGTCAATTAAATAAAGATCCTAGATTCTGTTTTCAAAGAGCCACCCTTTCAAGTTAGAATGTTAAAGCAATCTGGGATAGGAGCTAATGAGGTTCAGCATCTTACTAACGCTTGAGCTACTTCTAAAGGAGGAAGTTCAGCTGTTTTCTTGGTCAGAAAATAGGACAGATACCTATAGACCACATGTACTAAATGTCTGCAATAAAATCTTTGGCTTTTTACACTTTAATACCTGTAAAGTTGCATCGGGAAAGATACCTAGAAACTTGTTGCCTAGTCCCAATAAACAGCTGAAGCAAGTCAAACTCCACGGAGGAATTTCTGTATTTAAGCTTCAACTACATTGAAATCTTTCCAAGATGTAGAAGAGCTTGCACTGGTCACTCATGACTAACAGCTGCACAGCTGCTGCACCACGTGCCTGGAGTACCACTCAGCCAAATCCACAAGGCCTGGGAGTCCCTGCTGTTGGCTGGCACATTTAGCTGCAGTCCAGCTATTATCAATACAGGATTAAGGGATCTCCTTTCTCTTCTTTCTCACTCTGTGTCAGCACACACTGACTGTGATGTCCTGAGATGTATCCCACGTCACACACACAAACTACCACTGAAAGCCATGTCACTGCTGTGCTCACTGAGTGACACATCAATAGAAGAAATAGCTTGTTATCAATAAAAGGATTCATTTACTAAAGAAATGTCGCATCAACTGTATGTCTACCAGAGTTGAGTCTAACTACCAAAAAGAAGCTCAAATGGATTAAAAATGGCACACCACTTCATAGGTCTCAAGTCTGGCACCAGTAGTTCAGTCTGATCATGATTTTTAAGTGCAAGAGGCCCCAAAACGGGCCCTGGGTTTACAACTGAGAAATATAACTCCTGTCCCAATGAGTTAGCATGGTCACTGCTTTTACAGACTCTGAAATTAAGAAACAGAGAAGACAGAGGATAAGAGCAGCAGCAACCCAACCACCTCATTATTCCAGGATTAACAATTACACACCATTGAGTAGTGCTTACATTAATCAGCCAGAGATATATCACTGTATCAGGCTGCTCTGCAGCAACATACCATGACACCTCTCAATCTCTGACTTTCACAGGTCTGTTGAAAGGGAGAGGGGAAATGTTTTAAACTGGGCTCTTTTCAAATAAAATCTGAAAATAAACAGAATATAGCTGATACAGACTTATGCAGGCTTTTTAAAGACAGCTTATGTAAGAGTTATCAGGCAAAAAATGCTTCAGCTGTTTGAATGAGATATGGAGACCGAAAAAGAGATGACTGGGGAGGGGGTGATCAATACAGTCTACTTAGATTAACCTTTTTTTAAGACACATTTGAGTCGGGACACTGTCTCATTTTCATTCTTCAGCTCGGCAGACTTTCTATCCCCCAGCAGTGGATCTGATGGGAAGGGGGGCAGACAGATTTAACAGGGTTTTCCAAAGCCTGAAAATTTCTTAAAGTAGATTACTCTAACAATTTAGAGCTCTAAACTGATGAATCAAGTTTGCTACACAAGGCTCAGTTGACAGACATTTGAAAAAAAAATCTGTTAATGCCTGAACTACACTTGCTTTAGGAAATAAAGCTTAGATCCAGATTTGGTTGTACTTCCTTTAAAAAATTTAGAACAAAGTTTGTCATATATTTCTCTCAAAGAAGACATATTAGTCAATATTCAGTCATGGCACTAACAAACGTTTTTCCTCTATCACTTTTGTACAGAGCTGCAATTATAGACTTATTTAAAGCAAAAGATCTTATTAATGGGTTGTTACTCTCTATAAAATCTATTTCAGTTCAGTAGCCCTGATTAAGTCTCAATTTATGAAAGTGGAAAGAGGCCAACACAGAAAATCGGTGTAACTCCCTAACTACATAGATTTTTTTTAAGAGAGCAGTTCTGAAATAGATTACAAAGCCTTCTAATGAAAATCAATGACATTTTAAAGTTAAAGGCTTAAAGAGCAATCAAAGATTTAAAATGCCAAAAATGGAAACATGTGCTTCAAACTTTGATTTTCTCTTGTGTGCCTGAATTGGCTGCTTAAGGCAAAAGAGTGATATTTTTGAACTGTTGCTACCAGACCAAGGGTAAAGAAAGATCTTCATAGACCCACGAGTGGTAGGTAACATCTTCTGATAGACTGTCCATTGTTGATGTGGAGTTGCATTCTGTTTGCACACAACCTTGCAATGCTCTCCCTGAGCAGCTCCTCTCCTCAGCTCACTGGGTGTTTGTGCCACACCCCACACTGCACTTCTTCCCATCAGCAGCCCACCAGCAGCCTCACACCTCTGGCCCTGGGGCTTCACCAGGGAATGCTTTAAATGGTTATGGGTCTATTTTAGCTGTAACTGCAAATACTGATAAGGGTCAAAAGAAGGTGGGAAGATTATTTCCTATAACTGGACACTGACTCTGGACATTGAGAGCACCCCTGAAGAGAAGGACTTGTGGCTGTTGGTGAACAAGAAGCTGGACATGACACAGTACCTAGGCTCTACTTAGAGCCTAGAAGGCCAATTGTATCCTCGGCTGCATCAAAAGCATCATGGGCAGGGAGTTGATTCTGCCCCTCTACTACACTCTGGTGTGACCCCACCTGGCTTAGGTACTGCATCGAGCTCAAGGGTTCCCAGCATAAAAAGGACAGGGAACCAATGGGGCGAGTCCAGGGGAGGGCCACAAAGATGATCACAGGGCTGGAGCACCTCTTATGAAGAGAGGCTGAGAGAGTTGGGGTTGTTCACCCTGGGGAAGAGAAGGCTCCAGGTGCATAGAGCACCTTCTAGTATCTAATGGGGCCTGCAAGAAAGTTGGAGAGGGACTTTTTACAAGGGCAGGTAGTGATAGGACAAGGGGGAATGGCCTTAATCTAAAGGAATGTAGGTTTAGATTAGATACTAGGAAAAAAATCTTTACAAAGAAGTTGGTGTGACAGTGGAACTGGCTGACCAGAGAAGTTGTGGATGATGCATCCCCGGCTGTGTTCAAGGCCAGGTTAGATGGGGCTCTGAGCAACCTGGCCTAGTGACAGGTGCCCTGCAAGGGCAGAGAAGCTGGAACTAGATGATTTTTACTGTCTCTTCCAACTCAAACCATTCTATGATTCTGTGACTGAACAATGACCTATTTTCTAGAACTTGACAGGAGACTAGTTTGCTACCACTTAATGCTGACTGCCATGATGCACTTTAACCTTTTTGTGATAAAGGTCTAAGTGAAACAAGCAGTCCTTGTGCAACTACCCTTCAAGGAATTTAGAAAACAGTGGCTGAACAGACTGCAAATATATAGATCCAATCCTAATCAGACCTGAGATCAAGGGGAAGCTTCATCCCTATTATGTAGACAGTATTACAACACCCCTGAGAAGGGCCAAGGATGTTGGTGCTCCTCCTTCCCACTGTCCTCAAGGAAAACTAATGCCACCAGTCTCAGAACCCAGAGGATGTCACATGAGTGTGACATAAAAGAGGTCGATTCAAGGACATGTATGAACAACTTCAAACATAATGTTAATAAGGTTTTTTTTGCGTCCAAGATAATCTGGTATTATTAGTCCAATTAAAATGACACTCCTTGATTAGACTGCTATGATTTCAATTAGACTAACAATAAATTCTTGCCTTTGCATGTAAGGTGTGCTTCTTTAACCTACAAAATGTTTAAGGTGTACTGCAACACTGTACACTTCTAAGCCTGATTGCTGAGCTTCTGCTTTTTTGTATTCAAGAAGACCACAAAGCCCTCCTTTATCCCAACAGCACTCCCCTTTCCTGCTCTCCCTTCAGAGCTGTACCGTAACTGGCACAGTAGCATCAGTGTCCCCGCGGTGCCTCCTCTCCCTCTGTTGGCCAGAAAAACCAAATGCCAACTAAACTAAAAAACACACATCACCTCTAGCACCACTCATTTTTCCATCCACAGCTAGCACTGATTCCAAGATGCTGCCCAACAAAGCTTTACCAGAGTAAGAAGGGATTGGCACACACTGCACTGGTGCACTCAAATGCAATGCAGGGCTGCAGTGTGTGTAAACAGTATAGATGCTTTATTCCTGCTTCACTGTATGGAAAATGTATGTGCTTGCCTGCTCTGGATAGGCATACTAACTTCATAATGTGAGTTATCATTCTGAATGAATTAATTAATGTTGAAATGAATACAGAATACTAAGAACACATAGAAAATTAACTTTCAGGAATGACCTTCAAAAATATTGGGAACTTTATGCAGAGTGCTGCATCCTTTAGAGCTTCCTTTTCAGAATCACAGATTTGAGAAATCAAGCAAAATGTGTTAGTTTAGGAACATCATTCCTCATGAATAGTAGGAGATCAATAACATTAGTCTATCGGCCTGAGACATAAGTAGTTTTTAATCTTTATCAAATCTCTCACCTACAGAAACAATTAACATTTTTGACCTTTACATTAGAGATTGAATTCATGTTAATTCAAAATGACCCTTCTCTGTATGAACTAATAATTGCCTTTTACTCTAAACTACTTAATGTATAAGAACACTATTGTATACACAATATACGTATCCATTACCAAACAATATCATTGAATTAAGTTAAATTTCCTTCTGTTTACTAAACCTGTTCATGTATGCACACTTGAAACTACTCTGGCCTCAACTACAAAGAGAAAACAAGAGTGGCAAATATTAACATTCTAGGTCTTCTGTGATGTACTGAATAGTAGTCCATCAAATACAACCATAAAGAGAAGTTTCAATAATTTTCTACTAAATGTTTTTTTTTTCTGGTTGATTGTGAAGGTAGAGAGCTGTTCTGCAAAACATGCACAATCTCAGGTAATTTACACCATTGTGTCATTGGAGGAGGAAGTTCAATTTTCAGTTGTGAAAGAAAAGTTCATTGCCTTCTTTTTTATTCAATTCTATACACAGTAGCAAAACATAGAGAAATTCAAAATTAGTGTTTGTTTAGGGAAATATTTCCACAACATCAAGCAGCACCACAAAACTGAGAGACTTGACAGAGAATTTTAGAAATAATCTAAATGCTAATGTGTTTTAACCCATCAGAGGACTGTCCCACTACATATTTATAGATACTTAACTGGATATGTATCCATTGCTTTCAGTCCCTGCAATAGAGACCAATCCAAGAACAGAAAGTTCTTCCAAACTTATTAAAAAGACAGTCTTCAACCAAATCATGCCAATGCCTGAAAGTACACTACATGAAATTTCAGCTTTCCAAGATAATAATTTTTCTGTCCACTAAACATTACAAGTACAAGTCTATGAAAGAGTGACAAAATCCCGAAGCACTTAGAAAATAAAGACCACAAACATCCTTACACCAAGTTCAAATAATCAAGACAATTCCCAGGACAGACAGAGGCAGCAGAAAGAGCTGGAGAATGAACTAGCAATAGGACAAGAGGACATGGTCTAAACTGTCCTAGAGGAGGTTCAGGTTGGACATTACAAAGAAGTTCCTCACAGAAAGAGTGACTGGGCACTGGAATGGGCTGCCCAGGGAGGTGGTGGAGTCTCCAGCACTGGAGGTGATTAAGGAAAGACTGGATGTGGCACTTAGTGCCATGGTCTGGGTGACAAGGTGGTGTTCGGTCATAGATTGGACGTGATGACCTCAGAGGTCTTTTCCAGCCTAGTTGCTTCCATGACAGATCAGCCTAGTGATTCTTAGTATTACTAAGCCTCCATGCATAAAACTGAAATTTAGCGAAGTTATTCTAAAGCCAAATGGTTGCCCCTTTAGCTTTCCATTTCTTTCCCACAGCATGTATCAACTCCCACCCCCACCATATTGCCAGTCAGAAGAAATGCATCAAGTATCCACTCCAATTGTTCACCTCATAAAAAGTATGGGCAGTCTTGGCACACATGTCTCTTCTGGAGAAGAATATTTCCCAGAATCAAGGAACACACAAGATTGAGATGTTCCTAGGGAATTTCTCCTAAAAAAATTCTCTGCCAGTTGGAAAGACACAGAGCCAACATACATATTTGCATTTCCTAAAAATGTAATCTACTTTAGGTGGAGGAAGAAGCGAAACATTAAGAAATTCAATTTTATTGGACATTTGATTAATAGTTTGGGGTTTTTTCCTCATGTGTGTCCTTATTAGCAATATCCCCTTGTTCACCAAATAGGTTACTAAATTAAATGGAAATTTCTCATAAATGCTCAACCTGCCAACTCTGCAGCACTGCTTTTTCTCTGCAGTTACATTTCACAGAGAAAATGCTTTGTTTTACCACTTAATTTCTATTATAGTGGCAACAAGGAAATATTAATTATAGATTCACATTGCAACTATGAAATTTAAGCTCTTCCATTCTTTCACTGACAAATGCTTTCTTTTCCAGGTGGATAAAACATTTTTAAACTTTTTTACAAACAGGTAGTACTAGAACAAATGGCTCTGTGATGGCTTTTTTTTTTTTAAACAGCACTTTCACTGCATTGTGCAGCTTTCTTTGGGCCCTGGGAAGTTTGAGTCAGCTCCAAAAAACCCAGAACAAAATGCTAATTACTGAAGTATTCCTGAAACTAGGTGTCTGCTCAGAAAGGTGTAACTTTTTGCTTACTATACAATATCTTTCTCTGCTTATTGTCTCACTATGCCATCTGTCAAAGAGACTAAAAAAAGCTGCTAAGCCACAGAACACTTTTGCCATACCTGTGCAGTAACTGGCAGCTCAAGACAAGCCATTTCTGATGAAGGCACAAGTCCCACAGCACTGTATACTACATCTATAAAAATGCAAGACGTAAGCAAATATCTAAGGAACATTATCCAGGCACAGGAAACAGAAGAACAGATGTGATTGCTGATAAAAGAACAAGAATTTGGCCAAATCTTTAGTGAGGGAAAGCAGACAACAAGGAGTAGTGAATTAGGGTCTCAATATAAATTTCCAAGATCTTTCTCTATAGTACTATTTCAATGTCTATTCCTGCAAGTCCTTCTCAAGTCAGTAATCCCACTGACTTTTTTTAATGTCACAGATAATGAAACCAATTCCTCAAACCTGGTTTAACAAGTCGGAAACAAAGAAACATCAGAAAAAACACCAAGAGAAACAAAGATAGGAAGAGGGAAACTCATTGTACGCAAACTACAGGTAAGTGAAGGGAACTAAGAAATTTAACTATATAAATTTTTCCTTGGCCTGACAAACAAAAGATTCTTGTGTGGTATAGCTAGAGACCTATGTTGATGCTACTGCTGTGGCATCACAATGTATCTTATTAATAGAACAAAAAAGTTGCTGTCAAAATCGAAAGGAGTTACCAAAAAAAAAAAAGAGATTACTTTCCACTTCTCCTGTTGAAGATCTTGCAGTGTAGTCTTGAAGCATTCCTTTAGCCATGTTTCTGCACTAAGTCAGTTTTCACAGTCATATAGTCTTTCACAGTCATAAAGGCTTTTTTAAGCTGCTGGTTGTATCTAAGTAGCTTTTGAAATGGCAAAAGTGAAAGAATCTAACCCAGGAAGGATGTTCAGTCTCTCGGCCTCCATCATCTTCATTGCTAATCTTTTAGGGTTCCTATTCTAAAACACATCTAAACATACTCAGCAGCCAATGGAAGTTCTGATGGAGGCATGTGAATAGCACACAGGGACCTCCTCTCATTGTGACTGACATATTCACTGTGCTACAAAAATTCAACCCACATCACCAAAGGACTTCAAAACATCTCATCTTTGCTTGGCACTGCATGGTCTCAGAGAACCAGTTCTCAGTGTCATGCAATTATTATGAATCAGACATATGATAAAAGAATCATAGATTCCTGTAAAATGGTCACAACCCATCAGCTGCATGAACTATGATCATTTTGCAGATTAGTAAAGTAGCTTTGAACACAAACAGATCTTCCCAGAATCTTGTAGCTAAAGTCACTGTTAACCCACCAGCAACGCTCACGAGCTATTTTGCTATTTAGGACACATACAAAATATACAGTTATTCATAGGAATAAGTCACTAAGCACATCTTCATCTGATATTACCTGTCAGTCATAAACATCAACTCTACTGCTGAGACTACTTCACTATCCCCAGAAATGTTTCAAAATAGCCATTTGATCATTCAACAGAAACAGACTGCATATGTGAAATATAACATTGTTCAGAATACTGAATTTGCTTTCTCCAAATGGTTTCAGAGTACTCCCATAAATTCCCATTATACCATTTAGGCTATTTATTAAATTCTTTTGCTGTTTGGAGTTTTATGTGTATGTGTGTTTTGAATTTGTTGGTTTTTGGGAGGTTGGTGTTTGGGGTTTTTTTTTGTTTTTTTTTTTTTTTAATAGAACAAATTAATTAATGCATTCAAATAAAAAATGACCATCTGAGTTGAACCACTTATCATTACATGCGGAGGTTAGGGACCACCAAGAATGGTTCCATTCACAGAAATTGACTCTAAACCAGAAAACTATATATGGTGTGGAGACCTCCAATACAGAGGCAGATAAAAGTAATCCAAAATCTTTAACATATTTTTTTATAATGCAGCTGCATAAAGGATGTTAAAATTAGAAAGGAGTAAAGAGCTTTCCAGTTGATTATTCACAGCTGAACACAAACCTCTAGGCTTACAGCTTTGGGAAATAACATTTATACAATAGTTCATTATTATTTTGTGTTTTTTTTTAAATAAAAATTAGTACAATGAATCTTAAATGTTTTGACTCACATAAAATGTTTGCAACTAGGAAGTATAAAGTGAACAAAATTAAGTAACTATACTTACATGCTCTTAATTATATACAAATTCAAGTTTTGTTAGTTATGAACCTCTGCAACCCAGCAATGTACAATCCTTTGTCACTGACTAGGTTTCTGTTTTTTTAAATGGATGATTATGTATGTAAGACCAAAACCAGCTGAGCAAAGGGGTATATTTGCTTAACAGCATCACATCTCTGTTTATACAGTACACACATGTAGGCACTTGTCTCTTCCAAGTGTTGTCTCTTTTGTTTAAAATCCAATTTCATGTTGCTTTCTGCCATGCCATGTAAATACCACACTAACAGCATCTTTGAGGACAGTTTAAAATCTGTATATACAGATACATTTTCTGGCTTCTCCAGATATAGCTCAATGTAAAGGATGCAGCACGTGGGAGACAACCATCTTCCAAATACAGGCATAATATGGTGACATTTGTTTCTGCACTGAAGAGAAGATGAGAACTGTGTGTCAAATACCAACAAAGTGCATGCAAAAACGCAGCCTATCCTCACTTGGAAAACTTCATGTGGAATACAACCCTGTTTTAACTTCTGCTTTATAGAAAATGTTCCTGGCAGATGTAGTCAGGGCCGTACTTCCCTTTCACTGTCCTCTGCATCCCACCCACACACTTTTCAAAGGCAGCTGCTGGATCCTATAGCCACAGAACAGATTTAATATACATCGAATCCAAAGTGGAAGAAAGTGCATAAAGCTCTGGAAGTTCATTAGTATTTCTGGAGTTCTGTTCCTACATCTCAGGCAGTCATCACATATTTGCTATTAACATAAACTTATTCAAATATGAAGAAGCTGTTATAGCAATTCTCTATCTGCAGTTCTTGAAACATGTTGTGATAATTAAAAATCCCACACGCATTGAGAAAAATTTATAGTGAATAAATTTGTTACAATACCCTCATACCCTGTGCTCATTTGCAGGATTCAAAGCAGACTGTTAAATTACACACATCTTGACTCTGTACTAGGTATTTTCTATAGACTATTACATCCTGCCCCAGGGCACACTGGACAAAAGTTTGCTAATTTAAAAAGCTCACTTTGGACTTGAGTTGCCTACTCAGATTGTCCAATAAGAGTTGGGATCTTGTATATTATTGAATGTGATTAAACACTGGATACTTTGTATGCACATATTCACTTCTGCTTCATGTGCTGTCCAAAGGATAAAGTAGTCCAAGTATAAATTTTTGCAGTCTGAAAAGTTTCCTTCTGACCTTGTTACATCAAAAAGCTACTGCTCTAAATACTCCACCATTATTATATGATCATTGACATCTTCAAAGGACCTTTTTTTTCTTAATCAGAGAAAAGTTTACAACAGGATGCAAACACTGTGGAAAAGATTCAATGATAAAACACTTTTTGCCAGACTGAACGGGAATGACTATTGAACATCAGCACCAAGGAGGAAATTGGCCCTGTGACCTCTTCCAGTAAAAAGTGTCCTTTTGATTTCATGCCTTTATGATCATTCAAGGCTCTCAGTTCATTGGTATTAATCAATCAATCAATCAATCATTGATCAGTTGTCAGACTGTGACAGCATGTAATTTTAAGGTTTGCAAGTCTGGCAAATTCTGAGCTGACACAATTCACACTTAGGTAATAGACTATTCCTTGAATCAGAACATGACAGTAATAACAGTCAGATACAGTGTCCTATTCTGTATTCAATACTAGTCAAAATGAGGTGTTTTCTTTCATATACTCTTGCAGAGTCTATGGCACAATCCTGTAGAGCTGCCTGCAACTGACATTTTTTCTTCCATTATTTATTCCAAATTATTTTTTTAACACAAGAGGATTATTTATTTATTGACTTATTCTTAAATTGATGAATGCGCAAGCAGTTTCACCCAACTACCTTTATTAGGGAAGAATCATTGGCTTGTATTTTCAACCTGTTTCTTGCTTACTGCATTTGATGACCACGTTTGTCTGTGAGTAAGAGAGAGAAGAACTCCAGGTTTGTATCCTCCATTTTCCCTGTGATTTATCTTACACTCCTTCAGCTATCTCTTCTCTGGGCTGCAGATCCCAAACACCCACCAACCCTCTCAGAGAAGTTGTCTCATATCCTGATAATTATTTCAGTTTTCTGTATTTTCTTGATCACTGCAACACTTTTGGATAACTGCAGAATTCCAGTGGTCAGGGGGATGAGACTCTCAGAAACCTGAAATGTGGCCTCTTGAAAACTATTTGACAACTTTTTCTTGATTGGAAGGAAGGAAAGAAGTAGGCTACAAGAAAGTAGGCCTATCTTCTACAAAACATGATCTTTGACACTAAATATTCTTATTCCCAGGATCTTCCTTGGTTCATAGAATCAATGTGTAAGTCATGTTGGAAAGGAATTACGTGATCATCTGCTCCAATCTACAGAAGGCAGAGGCAACACTGAATTCAGATCAGGTTGCTCAGGGCTTTGTCAGGTCGGACTTGAAAAATCTCAAGGACAGAGATTCCACAGCCTTGCTAGGCAACCTCTCTCAATGCTTAATTATCTGCACAGTGAATGGATATTTCTCCTTAAGTTTGAGCCTCTTATCTTGATTTATGTACATGGTTTCTCATCTTCTGGCCAAGCATCTAAGTGAAGAGCCTAGCTCTTTTTACTAGATTGTCTCCTTGTCTGTAACAGAAGGCTGCCATTAGGTTCTCCCACCTTGAAGCAGTTTCTCCAGGCTGAACAAGCTCCATTCCCCCATCTTCTCCTCAAAGGATTTATGCTTTGGCCTTTAACTGTTTTGGTGGCCTTCCACTGAATATATTCCAGTCATTCAATGTCTGTGTTGAATTGGGCTGGGGGGAGGTGGTGTCAAAACCTCAACACAATATTCCAGGTGGGTTCTGACAAATGCTGACAAAAAGTGGAACAAAACACTTCCATCAGTGTACTGTCTAACATAGCCCAGGATGCTATCAGCTTTCACTGCTGCCAGGGAACACTGCAAGACCCCACACTTCCCACTGAACTTTAAACAAACTTGCTCATCTCCTGCCCACCTCTGATGAGAAGTCTGCTACAGTTCCATAGAGAGGCTGCTCTCTTTCTTATGTGTTTGTAACATTGTCCTTGACTTGACTTTCTACATGCTACTGCAAAATCAATTGCTAGTGCAAAAAAACAAATTCAAATTTCTCCTTATCTTTATGGCTTAACAACTTTTAAATACAGTAGGGAAACACGTAAGGTACTTTCTCCAGAACCACACCTGAAGCAATAGAGAATGGCTCACCTTGATGATTAAGAAGAGAGGAGAAATCACAAGCATTAAAAAAACCTCCCTCACCACAGAGCAATCCTCCTTGGTTTTCCTACAATAATGGAGAAGTAATTTTACTGTTCATGAGATGGATGAAAAGGGGATTGTAGAAATTTGATTCTGACTCTGACAGGTATTTGATTGGGGAGATTATAGGCTCTAAAATGTTTGGAATAGAGATTGTACTTGAGCACTGTCTATGTTTAGGGAATACATTCACCAGACAGACAGTAAACATTACAGCAGAAGAAAGTCTCAGCTAAACAGAATAATAATTTAAACAGCAGAGGTGCTTGTCTTAAATTTTGTCAAAAATGCAATTGCTCACCTAGACTGACATGTTAGAGTCTAAGTTCTTCTGCTTGAACTGTTCTTGACAGGTTTTAATGTTAATTGGTTTGGGGAAGACGCCAGGCAATCTAAAACATTTGCTGCAAAAGAAACATGAAGGAAATACGGCTCAGGGCACCGAGTTTCACAATTCACTTACAACTGCAGAGAAAAAGCACCATTCTCTACAGAAAATAACAGTGAGACAAAGGAAGAAAAATCATTTTAGGAAGAAGCAAGTAAAAAGCAACTCTGTCACAGGATTTACTTCCTGTACATTAAGCAGCAATAAAACATTAATTTCACTACAGTAAAAATGCTGACTATAAACTCCAGCAAGGTCTCAGCAGAAATACACAGCAGTTGCAGTCAGCAGGATCCTTTCTGTCTACAAGTTACCATTTAGGGCTAGCAAAAAAAAATATTCATGAAGGCAAAAGCAATGGCAACTGAGTTACAAAGAAGTCCCTCAGAGCGAAGGCAAAAACAGTTGTCCCATTCCACATACTTAATCAAAGAACTTACCCCAGCTGCTCGTTCCCTCACCATGGCTGCAAATGCCAAGCTAGGACAACCACGCTACAGACCTCCAGCTCTCGTGTCAGGATCTAGCAAAGTTATTACACCTTGACACATTCAATAGACCAACAGGACCACTATTTCCAAAGGAAGGGACCTTTGAACAGCATTGGCTGTTGCAGCACATCTTGTGTTGGTTGTGAAGCCAGAGGGATTTCAGACTCCTCAGGGCACGTTCAACCAACAGATCTGTAATTCCAGGAGAACCCCTTCTCCCACAAGACAACCATGTCTTACACTCGGCAAAAGGACTCAGCATTCCAGCATGAAATGCAGAGTGGGACTTTCAATCACCAAGTAGTCTGGGTCCCCAATTCTCAATCATTTTCACTAGAATTGTGTGCACTTGTCTAGTTAACAGTTGCAAAAACTGATGAAAAGTCAAAAACCCCATCTTTGAGTAAAACTGCACAGACATGGAGGCTAGCAAAGAAGATTCTCTGGACAGAGACTTGCATCCCAGATCCATTAAGGAGACACGAGCATATGCAGTCTGCTACGCATTCTTTGTGTAATACAGAATCTTAGTTCTGTGTAGTCTTTCCATTTGCTCTTCTGTCTGCTTCTAAAAGCCAGCAAGAGTGCACTTTTCTCTTCCTTCAAAATGAAATGGGTAAATTACTCCACAGTCATAACAGGTGCCAAAAATGGGAAAGGAGCTGAGGAAAATGAGAGTCTTCATGTAGCACTTCTGAGTAATGGCTAAACTAAATCTGTTTCTCCAATGAGGAATCAATATATCGACATAAAGAGAGTTCTGACCAAAAAGGAAAAGAAAATCTCACTTGTGCCACGTGCAGGAGTGAGGAAAAACAGCCCAAGCAATTTAACCCTCCAGAAAGAAGAAGTGAAACACAGACAAAACCAACTGCAAAATACCATCTTTCTCTTGGGGAACAACAAACAGGCTACACAAACTATCAATCTCTACCATTTACAAAACAAACCAGCTATTTGTCCAAACAAAAAGGCTCAAATATTAACACAATCCACTGTTCAGCATATAAAGGAAACAGAGAGACAACAGAAAAGGAACAAGAATTTTGTACCAGCAGAGAAGGCAAAGAGAAATTAAAGGCTTTACTTCTTTTAAAAATACCTGAGGACCCACAGAAAAAGAAAACAAGGAAATTCTCTCACCTATCTAATTTATTTGAAATGTAATAAATTTTTAAGTCTAAACCTTCCAGTATAAGTAGTTTATAGTAAATATTTGCTAAATTAATTATCAGTGCATACAATTCTTACATTTCTTTGAAAGCTAGAATTCATCATCAAAAAGTTACAAATTTTTGTATCCTCTGAAGTTATTTCTATCATTTAAACCAGTATAATTTTTAAACCATAATTAATTTTAATCATAAATTTAATAAAAGATAGATGATAGATAGATAGATAGATAGATAGATAGATAGATAGATAGATAGATAGATAGACAGCAATAAAGACTGCACAAAACCTTTGACATCATGTGACCTGTATTTAAAAAAAAGTTTATTTAAGAATTTGTAATGATGACTTTCTAAAGCCCAGTACAGGTCAGACTTTTGTAATTTACACTTTATATAGTACCAATTAAGCATTATTACTTGTCCTAATAATGAAATGGTATCTAAGTATTCTAAGAGGATCATCTTTATTACAGAAAAAAAGGTTTAAAATACCACTTACTTCATGAGACTCCTACTAATGAGCTATTATGAACTACTGCAAATTCACTAATGCTATTAATTCCCTCTGCCCCTCAATACAGCAGCAGAGGCACACCTGACCTTCCTTCTGGAACCATATCTTCAGAGAAGGCATCTTTCTTTTTACAGGATACTCCAATGGCCAAATCAAGAAAATACTGGTTCCTTCAGGCAACTCCCCTACAATCCATTTCAGGCTGGTTTGCAGGCATTGGTTTGAAATGTTAAGTAAGCTTACCTGTGTGAGATCCAGCTGCTGAACATAGTGGTCATTTAGCTCTGCCTTTGCTTTAGAAAAACATTTCAAAGATAACAATATCAAACTGAACAAATCATGTCCTCCAGTGGAGGACATAAACAGGATCTGTTCTGCTGATTTGTCAGTAGAGAAACTGGAAAATACCCACAACCTGTTTTGTTATTTTCTCCTTTCTGGATGCAGTTGTTAAGACAGCTGCTACAGAAGCTGGTAAAACAGTTAGCAAGTCTCATATACTGGAAGACATACACTCATATTGTATTGCAACAATATACACCTCTGTGCCCTGCCAGGAGAGGCTGAACAACTGGGTTTGCCCATGTGTTCCCAAGATTGCAAGTGTTTCTTAAAATGATGCTACAAAACCAGAGAGCAACAATTCTAGAATTAGGTGGGCACACCTGCTTCAGACTGGTCTCTCTGATCAAGTTGAGAATTCAACCTATTACCCATGACATTATTAATGGTGTGGTTTATAAGCAAGACAGGAAAGCCCAGTTGTTCTTTAACCTACATGGGAGTATCTCTGAAGTTGAGAGACACAAAGCTAAAAGAAACTAGCCTGCCTCTGGAAGGGCAGGGAAACAGCCATGTCTTCATCTTCCTGTACATTGAGACTGCAAACCAAAAGAGAGTCACTCCCAAGCCCTCAGCGAAGTTACAGATACCCTTTGGTGCTGTAATAAATACAGCACCATACTTGGGACTGCTATAACAAACCTGAGAAAATGGAAATTAATACAATCAGCATCCTAAAGAGAAAAGGTCTATCCATTTTAAGGAAATATTCATTGAACAAACTGTAAAACCAAAATTTTCAGCAGGTAAAATCTGATTGGTACTAAAACTCATAGAAATACTTTACCATACGGATTAACAAACACAGTTTTATAAAGCACTGCCAATTCAGTGTAGGGTCTGCTTTTTGTGGTTTTTTTTTTTTTTTGGGGGGGGGGGGGGGGGAGGGTGCAGGGGCATTTTTTATGGTCAGTTATTTTAAAGGAAATCAGAAATACCATACTTTTTGTGACTTGTTCCCCAACCTCCCACCCCCAGCACAAGAACCCTCTTAGTATTTATATACTTCCTCAGTAGAAATATTAATGTAATGTTTCTATCCAAGATTCAATGCAGAAATGGTTTTTTCAGCCAGCTAGTTCAGTCTGCCAAGGCTAAGCAATTTCTGTCAGCCTCAGTTTTCACTAAGGAAAGGGTTTGTTGCACATGCAGTTAGTCTGCGCTGTTCTCTACGATTAAGGTTGATTGCCACATGGGGACCGGCATGCCTTACATGGCAGTGGTAGAAGACACCCTTCTAAAAAGTCTGAACTTTAAGGAAGAGAACACCAGCACAATGCTGTCTGCAATTGTTACCATGCGTACTACATATTTTTACTCCATCAGAAAGAAAAGTAACATTTCTCTTAGCAGGCTGGGTGTGGAAATGGCAGACTCCCTCCCACTGAGCAGCCATGAATCTCAAGGAGATATTTGGCTTTAAGACAGAACAGCTCCTAGGATGTCCCTTGAACAGGGCAAATTGATTCTTGCCTAACATTGGTTTTGGTTGTAGGTTTTTGTTGTTGTTTTGGGGGTTGGGTGATTTTGTTTTGTGGGTTGTGGCCTTGTGTTTTGTTTATTTGTTTGTTTTAATTTTGTTTTTAAACTTCTGAGTTGTTCAAGTAGGGATCTAACAGAGTTGCCACAACCACTTCTCCATCTCCAGTAGTGCTGACTACTCCATGGACTTAAATCCTGTTATTTAGAATATGGTCATGTCTGCATAAACCCCTTGATCTCCCAGATTCTGTCTTGGACACAGGCTCTGTAATTGATCAGTGGGGAATCCAAGAGCACTGTAAGTTTCAAACAATCACCTCACAGGAAATATTACTATAAAGGGACTACTGTACAGGATATACTTTTGATGGGGCTCTGAAGCTTTTCTGGCACTAGACAAGTACATTATTTAACGAATCATGTTGATGTATCGTATGTTCAGCATTTCAGTAACTGAGACACCCTGCCCAGTTAAGAACCAGTTCAAAGTCCCATTGAAGCCAGGCTCAATGACTCTAATTAGTCTGCAGGAAACAAGTCAGCCATTCTGAATGGCATGAAAGCTACACTGCTTCAGGTAACACATATCATTCACAGAGACAGCCATGCCTTTCCAGTCAAAGGTATCACACTATTTTAAAATCCAAGGATTCTGTAGAGACATAAATTACATTTCATCCATTATTTCAGAACAGCCAAATGAAGGAATTAGAGTAAGAGGATTCTTAGCATTTGTTGTTAATTCTGGATAGCAAAAGACAAAGATAATTGTTTTCATTTTTTTTTAAATGCCCACTGTATTTCAAGCAATTTACAAACATTTGGATTGTTTTAAAATGAAATGACCTAAAATTTGCCAGATTTTCACTGCCAGAAAAAAACATTTTGTGCCAAAAAAGGTTTGGGAGATTATTAAAGCCCACGACATTCACAGCATTAAAAAAGTCCAAACAGAGCTCAATGTTTTGCAACATGGCATTAAAGAACACAAGAGAAAAAAATTTTGATACCACACAGTAACAAAGACACTATTACAGCTTTCCACCTCTGAAAATACAACAGATATTCAGAGCCTCATAACACTGCCTATCAAAAAAGGTAGTCTATAAGAAAGGTAAAACACTAACAAAGAAAATCTGATGAGTTTCAACTGAACTGCGAGAATAGTTCAACTCTCACAGCCACCTGGTACATCCAAGCTCAGCAGCCAAGAGTCCAGTGCATGAATTAAAGCTGCAGGTCCAGAAAACTGCATTAGCAAGGCAGTAACTGTTCAACATACAGACACTTTTAAGTCTTTAGCAGTAATTCCCCAGACCATCAAAAATAAAGAATATGAAATAAACACAAGCAAGAGCAAGAATTAAAGATGTCAAGGCTTATGTCCATAAACATGTGTCATAAACAGATAGAATTTATACATTCTAAACATCAAAAAGACAGGATTTCTTTTAAGTAGTATTTGACATGCTACTCCTCCCAAGAGAAAAAGGCCAAAGCTGTTCCTTTCTGGCTAAAGCAAGGCCAAGAATTATATTCCTCTTTGTGGACAAATATCTTCCCTAAAATCCAAAATTATTTTATGTTTATTATGATCATGATGTACCTGGGCTTAAATCTTACACACCTCTAGCAAAAGTAAATACAATAAAAAACCAGAAATGTTTAGTTAAATTGGAGTAATTAAATTCAAAATTTAACACAGCCCTATCAAGTCTAATGCTCAAATCTGGCTGCACACCAGGATGTTTTCCACCAGATTTGGAACTCCTTCTGCACATAATTTGTTAAGCATATCACCACACAGCAAGTCATTTTTCTCATCTTCAGCTTTTCCTTAGTATGATTCAGTGCAGAGAGCCAGACATTTGCTTATGAAGAAGTTTCCCCATTCTGTATTAAAGCATAGCTCCACATTTTCCTTGGCACTGCCTTCACAGTCCAAGGTCACTGGAGCCCATCACACCACCTCTTCCTCAGGTAAAATATGTGACACCACCTCTAGAGACTGGAAGCCTAAAGTTAGTCATGTTCAGTTGCAATTAGTGAACCACAGCCTAAAGGTGTACACTCTTTATGAGGGGCAGCAAGTAGAATCATGAGTCTTGAGTCAGTAACTTTCTAAACTAAGTTCTGTAATACATATTAGTTTTCCAAATAAAAATAAAGTATTTGTATAAGCATATATTTGGGGAATGTTTTTTTCTCAACCTAAAATGTGAAGTTTCTCAACTGCTAAAGTTAAAAAGCATTTAATCTTGTCTTTAAAGTAAAAATTCTACTTTTTTTTCCCCTAAGCCTGAGAGAAAGCAAGGCTTTGTAACTGCTAGAATGTGGGGGAAAGATAACATTTCATCTGTAGCTGTGGGTTATAAAGCATAAATCAATATTGTTTCAATGTCATATGCACTTTAAATGTTTTTCCTATTGGCAGCCATATTTTTATAATTATTTGATGGCCATGTCTTATACCTATTTTTCTAGTTATTGCAAAACTAGCTTCCAAATGTGTAATTTCTGCTACATAAGCATTTCAGGAGGAAAACTGTGCTCACAAAGCAACATAGGACTCCCTTACTCTTTGTACTAGTATCCTAGTCACTAGTTTGGATCTCCTGTAACAAATTCAAGTTATTTTAACTCTATAGTCAAAGTTCTCTTAGCATAGGAACAACTGGCAGGAGGCTCTCCTCATCCTCCTCCAGAATCTAACTGAAAAAAACACACAGCTGCTTTCTGAATCCTAGCAGAATAATAAATAGTAATCCTGGTAGTGTAAATTTCTGTTCTAGGTAATTGTATTTTAAAAGAATTTAAATAAAATAGGATGTTAATTTGTGGCAAAAAATAGGAATACTTGAAAGAACAATCAAAGTCAATACACTTAAGACTTTATAAGGTCATCAGTGTGATAATTATTCTTTTACCTCATAATCTTTATGTCTTTATAATAAATGCATTATTGGATGCATTATCCATAGCATTTTTCAAAAAACTGAATTTGTTCACCACTACTAGAATGTATTTCCAATAGAACCACTTAAGAAAGATCTCTCTCCTACACAAGAATATTTCCAGCCTACGCCCCTGCAGCTAAAAGAACAGATGACTAGACTCAGACTAATAAATGATCAGTTTACTGCTGGTGAAAACACATTTAACACTTTTAGGAATCAAATTTCAGGCTAATTTCCTTACATCAAATCAACATCAATTCATGTAAACAACATAAAATTTTTTCACTGACTATTTGCTTCAGTAAAGTCTACTCCTCCAGACTGATCTATGATGTCAAACATTATCCTGCCTAGGTACAGCATGGCTTCCACAGGCATCTCACTGAATAAACATTTCCAATCCTATCACTGTGTCCCAGTGTCCATTCTCTCAGATTTCTTCATGACACCAACATTTAGACCGCCACAGTACACAATTCAGCAGCTTTTGGGAACAGTGTATATATCACACCTTTCAACTCCTAGCTGCACAATAGAAAACAAAGTAAAAATTCCTCACACTAGGGATGTGAAGACTTTCCAGCTGTTTCAGGAAAACACACTTGGACAGAACCATGGCTTTGTCATGATCCCTGTGCAGACCTATGCAACTCCTGCTACCATGTGTCCATATTATAAATAACCAGTTATATCTTGTTCTGCCACAACATCTTCATGCCAATGAGAAAACCTTATGAGAGGCCAAGTTAAAGAATAAATAAAAACCTACAAAATTTGGAAAGACTTCCCAGAGTCTAACAGCAAGCAATTACAGAAGCAGGGATTCTCCAGGCATGAAGAGTAGCTTATTTTACAGAGATGCCATGGAATGGAAGTGCAAGTCAAACCATTCTAATTTTTTTCCTATTAATTCACATGACCCATGACAAGAGATGGAAAAAACAAAAGAATTAAGTTACATACTCAGTAGACCACAGATGCTGTGATATGCATGAATGTTTATCATTTATCTCCAGCCTTAACTTTTTAAGAAGCAGGTGGCTCTTCAAACAAAAAGAATGGAATACTGTAAACCCCACACCCATCCACAGGGTTTTTTCAAAACATTTGAGGAAGATGCAAAAACCTTCTCCTTTTTTCATTTAAAACAAAACCAAGAACAACTTCTGTTACTGTTTTGTCCTAATACCTACAGCATAAGGGTCCCCTGCAGGGAGACACAGACCAGTAAGTCCCCCTCTGTTCTCATGCTTTGCTCATGCCCACCAGGCAGCTCCACCAACACACGCAGCACTCCAGGACCAATGCACTGAAGAAGCATAACAACATCTTGATGATTGAGTTTCTCTGTTTTTGTTTTTCTGTTTTCATTTGGTTTTTTAAGTGTTTTTTCCAGTACTTAACTGCTCACAGATGGGATATTTGCAAAAAACATATGCAACACCCCACAGAGACTCCCATAATCTTTAGTTACGTCAGGAGAAATGCATGCAATGGTTCACTGGTGAGCAGATGCCAAGTGCTGTCTGCACACAGGAAACGTTGCTCACATTATTGCAGTGTCACTGAAGCAAATCTTACGAGCAAGGAAGGTGGGTTTGTTTTTTAAACAAAGCTGTCTTCACTCACTCTTACTTTGATACCCAAATATTCACCAACACCAAAACTCACAGGTCTGAGCAGTCTCCCAGCAGTGAGGCTGCAGGGCCAGGGTGTCACTGGCATCCATCCAAGGCCTCCCACAATGATCTGGGAGCCAAGGGGCTCCCAGGAAGAGTCCTCCTCCTGTCGGGATGGCAGCCATAGGCAGGTCTGTGTGGGCTTCTTGTAGCCTGCAGGAGCTGCCAGTGATCCATCTTTCCATCCTGAGGGTCACCAGGGCCTAATCACTGACCTTTGCCTCTTGACTCCAGGTCTTGGGAAAAGCTGCATTTAGACCTATTCGTTCCTATACACCCTTTCGTGCAATTTATTCTTCCTTGTGCTTCGACACCCGCATATTCCTAACCTGATCACCTTTAACAATGCTATTGCAATCCTCTACACTTGCAATAGGAGGGATAAGACCCCATCGACTTATTCCAGCTACACCTCAGTCCATTGCTAGTGAAGCAGACTGTGGGAGGATATCTTCAGGAAAACAGAATCCATTCTGTGTGAGCATGCAACAAATAGCCTTTTACAGAATTTTCTTCCTAATCCCTTTGTACTTAGCAGACACCTTAAAGTACAGAGACATATTTTCTGGTTTAATCCCATCTAAGGAAACTCTTTTTTTTTTTTTTTTTTTTTTTTTTTTTTTTTTTTTTGTGTGTGTGTGTGTGTGTATTTACAGTTTTTTAAGGCCTGGTAATCTTTTTGCCCTCCAAATTTAATTTTTTTTCCAGGAGTTTATCTCCAGTTACTTAATCCTCATCTAAATAAGTTAATCAGCCTTCTTTATATGAAGAGATAGGACTTAACAACATTTTAAGGTCCATTATTTTGTTCCGGAAAGATATCAGCCAGGCACAAAAGAGTAAAGACTTCCACAATCCCATGCACACAAAGCTGACTCCCACTGCATTCACTACTTGCAACCTACTTACTTCACTGCTTTGGCTTCTCATCTCCCATTAGGGGAGTACTGGGTCAAATGCAGGATGGTGCATTACAGTGGAAGAAGCAGCAGCTTTACATTAAAACTTTTATCACCATCTGTAAATTTACATTCCTAGCTATGTTGGTATTTCAGTTTGCTTGATTCTTTTCCAAGCATTCCTTGATGTAATTCAGAATCAACCTTCCAGCTGAACTGGTTTCTTGCGCAGCTATAGCTGATGCATTTATTCACTAGCTTTAGTAAAGCCCTAGGCACAGTGACAGCATGAATAATAAAGTAAAGCCCAAGACACTCAAGAAATACCATAGTTTATTATGGAAAGTAAATAAGTTGGGGTGGGTGGGGGATGTCCTTTCTTATTTTAAGAAACATGTGCAATCTTGATAGACAGGATAAGCAAGTTCCTTCTTTTTCCCTAGATGTGTATATATTGGACCATAAGTAAGCTAAAATATGCATGGCATATTCTACTCAAACACTCTCATAAAACTGCATATACTTCTATTAGTTTAGATTTAGAGAAATAAACTATTTGAATTTTAGTTCTAAAGTTTATTGATTCTCTGTGATCTCCAACAATTTTTCTCGTAACTCATATAATGAGGAAAGGAGGTCACACAAACTCTGATAAAACATAATTGGAAGCAATGGTCTGAATTCATTAGTCCTATAAACTTTGAATTTAATACTACAGTATAACATAAGCAGTAACAAGTATTCTTATCAAGCTTAAACACTTCCAGATTTTTCAGCCAAATATATTTCATGTGTGGTGGGGCTTGTCCTCTACGCTAGATAAAAAGAGTCCTCAGCTATAAAACCTTTTCTACCCTCTCCTCTGCTTCATAAAGAACAGTTTATCTAGTATTTTTCAGCAAAGTTCAGGTTGTATGGTCACTAATTTGATGAGTTCAGGGTTAGGAGGGTTTTGGGGGTGGGAGGACGGCTTTCTCCTGTGCTACTGTTTAACACTCACTTAAAGGAGCAAAAAAAATGCCTGGCTGTGTCATCTTCTCACTAATGTCTCAATAACAAAAAATTAAAATAGATACAATCTTTCACTATAAACTAAAACCATATATAAAAGGTTCCAGAAAGCTATAAAGAAATATAAGGGCTTTCCCTGCCCCCCTCCCCCCCTTTTTTTTTTTAATTAATAAAGACAGAGGAGAAAATATTTTGTACACAGATCATGTAACATACCAAATAATGCATGGGATTTTCTTATTTCCCTTGTGACTTACATTCATTGCAAAATTACCCTTAAAGAAAATTTCACAAGATAATTTTTGCTAGTTATATTGCGGTATTCCTTTAGTCAGCATTGAGTAAATTCAATTTAAGAAGTGTACAGTGGGGTTAAGTACACAGCAAAAGAACTTAAGAATCTTGATGGCCCCCATATCATAGTGTTTCACAGCTTTCCACTGGACATGGAAATCACTGCCAAATAAGCCTTATATTTTTCTGAAGTTTAAAATGGAAACAGGATGAAATCAATGCACATAAAAGCTGATGAAGCTGGTTATTGAACCAGACATTTCTAACAATATTTTAGTACTTTGCTGCTAGTTTTTAAGCATCTGAATATTATATGATCATGTCAATATGCAGGTTTTTCCTCCATAATGTAATTTTTCTGATTTTTAAAAACCATTTACAGCAACACCCAAAATTAAACTGAAGTGCTTGAGATCATTAGGCAGTACATACACAGTCACTCCTCCATTAGCTCTCTCTTTCTCCTGAACAATGTAAGATTATTTACAGATGCTAAAAATCAGCAGCAGACACTCTTTTACTTTACAAAAAGTGGTACCATAAAAAGAAATGTACAACTGTTAACAAAAAGAACTAAAACAAAACATTAAAGAAACTGAAAATAATGCAGCAAAGAAAAAAATAAAAACCGTAACAACAACAGAAAAACCACATCCAACCAAACACAAAATGTATTTAATTTTACCGCAGACTTAAAAGTTTGTTCCTTACATCTCTAACATCTTGTCTGAACCAATCCAGTGCTACCAGTAAACACTGACTAATGACGTACCAGTCATTTCTACCCTATACAGAAGATCCTTAAGACGAATGGTATTTCTTCCAGGATTGTAAAACGCAAAAGTCTTCCCAAAATCAGATGGGACTATGCAGTTTGCTACCACAGCATCTATGCTGAGCCATAAGGGGTCTCCCAGCTGGGGCACACTTGAACAAAAAAGTTAAGCTCAGTCCTCCTCCTCTACTCCTGTCTTTCACCTAACATTTAGGTTTTTGAACCAAGGAAGTGTCTTTCCTCCTAGTAAAACCTGATGCTTTCTAAATGTAAAATTCATTCAAGCTTCTCTGAGGACCTCCTAGGAGAGGAAGAACTAGGGAGATGTATGTCAAAACCTCTTGACAACACAGGGCTATATGGGAAAAGCAGTAACTTTCATTTGACTCCACATGTTTTGCTCACTGCTTTCATCCCACATACACAAAGAGCTAGGCAAATATGCCTGAGTTCACTCTAGGTAGAAGCATATGCAAAGCAGGTCATGCCTGCTTTGGGTGTGCCAGAATTGCAGGGATACATGCAGAGATGACTTCCACCATCAGCAAGAACCTGGTATCGCCCAGCTAGCAAAATGCTTCCATCTTGCTCCTGAGCACTACCTGCAGTGGAACAGGACATGCAAAGGGAAAGCCAGAGTACTTCCAAAATGTCTCAGTAATCTAATATTGAATAATACATAGATAAGACCACCAGCCAGAGAAAAACACACTTTATCAGGTCCTGAAGAGAGCACAAGCCACGGATACTTAGCAGGGAAGAAAGACAAGAGGCACATTCTCTTCAGCTAAAATACCATTATTTTCATAGAACGGTTTGTGTTTGAAGACACAGTAAAAATCATCTAGTTCAGCCTCTCTGCCATGAGCAGGGACACCTTCCAATAGATCAAGTTGCTCAGAGTGCCATCTAACCTGGCCTTGAACACTACCAGGGATGGGGCATCCACAGTTACTTTCAGCAACCAGTTCCAGTGTCTCACCCTCACTGTAAAGAATTTCTTCCTGCGACCTAATCTAAGCCTACCCTCTTTTAATTTAAAGCCATAATCCCTCATCCTATCACTACAGGACCTTATAAAAAGTCTCTCTCCAGTTTTCTTGTACGCCCATTTAGCTACTGGAGGGTGCTCTAAGGTCTCCCCAGAGCATTCTCTTCTCCAGGCTAAACAACTCCAAGTGTCTTGGCCTTCCCTCATAGGAGAGGTGCTCCATCTCTCTTATCAGCCTCATGGTAAGAGTCCCCTGGACTCACTCCGACAGGTCCATGTCCTTATGTTTGGGGCCTGCAGGTGGGGTCTCATGAGAGCAGAGTGGAGGGATAGAATCACTACCCTTGACCTGCTGGCCACACTGCTTTTGACTTTCTGAGAATGCACATTGCCAGGTCATATCAACTTTTCATCCCCCAACACCTCAAAGTCCTTCTTGGCCGAGTTGCTCTCAATCCATTCTGCATCCAGCCTGTATTTGTGCATGGGATTGCCCTGACCCAGGTGCATTTTACTTGCAATTCAGTTAAAATACAAAGAAGCTGGTTTACACCAACCGTCTACATCCCTCAACATGACAAAAATCATATCACTAATAAGAGGACAGCTTTCACACTTAAAGTGAAATACAGCTCAGCCAACAGGTCCACCAGAGAGTTTGAGCTTCACATCAGCCCTCGTAAAGTCTTCAAAATATTAGCAAGGTAGAATTCATACGATCCACAAACTTTCTGCTGAACATATGAAAAGCACATATTTCACAGCTACAGCAGAAATCCAAGCTCCTCACATCAGCAAAAAAGCCCAGCAAAACACAGAAACACAGAGCTGGCCTTTGCTTGCTGACTCCAGCTAAGACGCCTGGCTGCATTGATGGACCATGTAATAGACTTGCTGCTTTGATGAATATTCACTTCTACAGACCTTTACTTCACCTTCTCAAAACAAATTACCAAAAATATCATAGGAAGTTATTTGTAACACCGTAACTCTGCTTCACCAAAATTTGCTAAAACACTGACGTGGAATATAAATATTATAGTGTGGGAAAATCTGGATATTGGTGAAATGACCTGCTGAAGAGAGAAGCACAGAATAGAAGAATGTTTCAAAAGGATTTTTTCACCATGTTAAATATCATCTAACACATAAAATGCAATGCCTCTGCTACTGAAACAAAATGTGTCATTTAACTTAACTTTTCTATTTTATCAAAATTTCAGCAACTTCACATTTCAAAAGTATTCTGCTTATATAAATTCTCTTCCTTTCCAGCACTTGTGGTACTTAAGCTTACTAAAATGTAAGTTAATATCTGGTAAAGGTCATTTCAATTTACAAAAGGTTGAAGGTTACGAAAGAGTGAATTAAAGGTATGCTTGAAAATTTATATTGACATTTGAACATGAGTTTACACTGTGCACACCAAAATAGCTTGGCTCTTTTACCTAGACACCTGAGAAATCACACACTTCTAAATAACAGCAAGCAGATGGAGTAATTTTTATTTTCCAAAAATTAGCTGCAGAAGCTTATTAAAGCCCTGTAGTAAACGTGCAACTTCAAATTCTTCCTCCAACTTCAAGATAAATGTGACATTAAATGAAAGGACACATTTTAATATAACATTTAGGAACTAATTTTGACTAATTTTAACCAACTTCTGAACAGTGTCTGAGCTGGATGCAAATGACAAATAGTTGGCGTTTATCTGCAAGTGTTGTTCCTGCATCATAGATATACTCATCTGAGCCTAAAAAAATACACTCCATTTCTTCATAAAGTGGAAGCAGCTGCAATGACAACTCATTTTTGGCAACTTTAGTCCCTATCTACTTATAGATACCAGAAGCAGACTCAATCACATATTAAAACTAATTAACAAACCCACTAAACTACATCACAGCAAATACAAATGCCAGCTTCATCAGCAAGAGCAAATATCTAACTCTTACACTGCATTCCACAGCAATTTTGAAATAATTTTATGGAAGAGAGTAAGCAGATCTGTCCAGCCATTTCAGATCTACACATGGGTCTTCCACCTCATCTGTTTCATTTCATTGCAAAGACAGGTAATCCAGGCTCTGTGCATTAGACAGTAGTAAAATAGAATTAGTTATTGCAGGAGCATCACAACTCAGTAGAGCTCTTAGGACTGAAAGTAAGATTCCATCTTTTTGCAGTGCTGCAGAATTGAAGATTTATGCATTTTCTTTTGTAACTTCATGCTAGGCAGGAGAATTTTCTGTGTTCATTACAAGAGAACACACTGTGATCGAGACCCCAGAACAGGGGCAGAAGTGTGAAGTGCTGTAACAGCAGCATTACCAGTGCAACGCAGGCCACACTACAAAACAAATCCTTTTCATGTGATGTGCTTGCCTCTATAGTGCAGGGACTTAAGAAGAACATGAGAAATTAAAAACTATCTTCTTCATTGGGTCTGAAACAGATCACATCTTGGAATTCGTTTGCACCCTTCTTCCCACTAAGAAGGGAAATGTGTTGCAAAAAAAGCCATGAGGTCAAGATATGGATGCACCAAGTCTTCAAACCTTAAGGGTGTGGGAATCTAGAAAAGGAAGATCTTTTCTAAACAACCAGCAGCAGTTCTGATGATCCCTTACAGAGATCAGCAGAGAAGCAATTGCTGCTACAAAGAGAGAACTAAGACAGACCTCATTCTCAGTAATGGACCTGAGAAGGCCAGCAACAAGTTTGCCTTTCCTGTGGACCAGCAACAGTGCATATACCCTCATCACTTAAAAAAGCAACATCCATAGGAATGTTCAAATTAAGCAAAGGTGACTCAGTTGCAAGAGTATCTTTTTCTTGACTCAAGCCCTATTCTGCTTGGGACTACCACTAGCAACACCACCATAAGCACTGTTCTGGTAGGAATCAGACAAAAGACCTACACTGATCAGACTACACAGCACAAGAAGGTTATTAAATTTATATTTTACTTTGCCATTTATCAAGGGGTATAGACTCCCAAAGCAAGATAAGTAGGCTGGAAGCTTTCCTGTGTCAAATTATTCCTAAATAAATAAATAAACACACAAATAATTACTATAGTAAGTCCTACTACATCATATAATAGTAAACCTAAGCTTCCTAATGCAAAGTGCAGTAATGCTGTCCTAAGCCAGCAGACAGAAAGCTGAATTAATCTCCACCGTTACACATGGGCTTGTTAAACCGCAGCAGAGTGAAAACAAAGAGACCATGTTATTATCACTCAGCGCTGCCACTGAGAGCCCAGTGGGGAGCCACGACACCTCGCATGAACCACGCTTATTTCACAGCCCTGCTGTTGGCAAGACCCTGTGAGGAGCATCCGAAACAAGTGGTGCAGTTATTCAAGAGCTAAATAGATGCCAGAAACACTACGTAGAGGATAAAGGGATAGCGAAAGAAATTTGCACCTCTCCTTTTCTCTGACAGAAATAGTAGGTGGAAGAGACAGATCTGTTACTCTCCATCCTGATGTCTGCATCAGCACAGAGGTTTTGGCCAAACCAGGAAACAGCTTCTGCTCTCACATTCCCTCTAAAACTTGGTTTGAAAACATGTTCACTGCCAGAAGAGAGAATAGGGAGCTAAGGACTTTTCCTGCATCTCCATGGATCAATACATATATCCTCTAAATGCTGAAAAAGATAAACAGCATAAAATGAAGCAAAGTCATTAAACAGGATATATCCTTACAGCAGTCACATAGTAAAGAGACTTTCTGTAACAATGACCTAGACAGATATTAAAGTAGCAGGTGTCACACACATCTGGGAGACAGATAAAGCACTATTAATCTCAAAGAAAAATAATGCAGTGTGATAGTGTGACATCTGGCCATGCACAATAAAAACACTGTAAAACGTTTATTCTTCCCTATTTGCTAAGTAAGCAATGACTCTTTTAATTATCCACATCAAATCCAGGTTCAAAAGATGACAATGAAAACATCTGAAACATCTGGGAAATGCTTACATCTGTATTTTATACATGGTAAAAAAGGATGTTAGTGCTTGTGGACCTGATTCTGTCCATGTTTATCAAGTTTCTCCCCTTGAAGTCAATGGCTATCTGTGCACAGAGGAGAGCACATTTGGATAAGCAGGATTCTAAAAGTGAAAATAAAGTTCTACTGAAGTAATTTCAAATCATGCTTGAATCTGGTTTTGTTCTTTTGTGCTCTTCCTGAGCATTTCTGTACCTTTTTTGAGTTATTTGCCTGTTCTTAATCCATTCAGAAAGAGATGGTCTTAATTAAAAAAACTGAAATCACAAGAGGCAATTATTCTTTTCAGCTGCACACAGCAAGTGTCCATGTGAAATTAAGCACCTTTGGGCACCAAAAACATAAACATTGGCTATTCTGAGGACAGATGCAGTTTTCTTAGACTAAGCTAAAAAACAAAACAAAACACACAAAAAAGCCCACCACCAAAACAAAGTCAAACAAACCCTACACAAAAAACCTCCAATATTCCCACTTTGATAAAAGTTAAAATGCCTTTCTGAACTAGTCTGAACTCCACTAATTGCCAAATATGTTATAGTAATGGGTGTTTATTTAGAACTAACAATTGGGTTATTTAAACAGCCTTGAACAGAATTCAAATTACTCTTTCTAGTCTATAATGTGCTCCTTGCTGTATTTTCTACTGCATTTCTGAATGCTGACAAAATTCTGCGTAACATTTTCCTTAAGTCAATATATATTCCACCAGTTCAGGAAGAAAAAAATAGTCTCACACTCTCACAATGGTATGTTTGGAAGATGCGTATTTTATTTGTATGAAGTTGATACAAATACTGTTTCACTCTGAAGTAAAGCTCGTACTATCACATTAGCAGTTAATCACTCAGTCCACTACCTCTTCTATTAAAGTCAGAGCGAAATTTAATAGATTTACCATAAGGAAGGGTGCAGAAAGCAAACTGTCAGCAAACTGGACTGCATCTTGTCCTGATTACTTCAGCTTGGGGATTTTTCAAGACCCCTTACATAATGCTCTTTTATTTCACCTGACATTGCAATTGCTCTTTCAAGCATGATTTATATAAATCGAGAAAGCATCTTCAGCTCCCCTTTCTGAAAGCCTTATCTTCAACACAGCAGTTCCACTCCCCACTTCAGAGTGACAGTTCTAGACTCAGACCATGATGCAAAACTGGCCCTTGCAGCTCTCCAAAGACTCAACTCATTCAGATCATGCAGCCCAGTAGCAGCATGAAACCCACAACTCTCTCAACAAAGCCCAGACTGGCTCATGGAAAGCTAAACACCATTTAACCGACTTTGCGATTTATCCACTGCTTAAGAGAGAAGCTTTGATGCTTTAGCCAAAGCCCTCAGAGAACAGTGCAAGAGGCAACAGAGAGAACACGAGTTTGACTTATTGACTAGCAGGCAGCTGCTCAAGGTCCACCAGTTAACAGTGGTAATTACATAAGTCTTTGAGACTTCACTTGTGCATGAAGCCAGCAGGAGACTACAATAGCAATTTTTTTCCAAATTCTCTGAAACAAATATTAATACCACAAAAACACCCCACCAATCTTTATCTGTGGATTGTAACAGGCCAACAGTCTGATAATCCAAATAGAGTGATTACAGGGCTGTGTTAGAATCCTCTGAAAAAAGGATTCTTTGAACAAAGAGCACTTGAGTAACCAAAATACAACTGAAGGCAATACCTCATCTCTTCAGGCAAATATGAAGCACTCATGCACCAAAACATGGTTTGCAGCATGGAAGAGGTTGTCCAGAGTGAAAACAGACTCAAAACTTCATTTTTGTGATAAATAGCCCAATATACTTTTTCAAACCCCAGAGCAAAAGTGCCTTTAAGCCAGGCTTCTAATTAGCCACACATAATTGAAATATGCTGCTGTTGAAACACTGCGTATAAAAATAAGCACAAGAATAATTTTCTACTTGCACGTGCATTTCTCTCTCAGTTAGTTATGAGGTGCTCTATTTCTGAACTCCTAGATCACTAAAGAGCAGTTACTACTATAACTAAGGGGAAAACATACTGAAGCCTCACTATTATCTGATCCATTTCAATTTATAAGTGTAAATGATTAAAAAAAAAAGAAAAAAGTTACAGTTTTGGTCATTAAACTCTTAAAAGAATTACCTTGTTCAAAACTACATATCATCATATAACAAATCATTTCTAAATCATTTAAAAGTGCTTAGGTTACATTGGTCACCATTCTTCAGAGAAATCATGATCACAATCACACATTGCCATTATAGTTTGAGGGAAATCAGGACTTAAAAGATTGATGTGTGTTGTCATGGAATGAGCTGGAGACAGGCACCCATAGGGCCCACGTGTTTCCTTTATTTAGGAAGCAATAAAATGTAATAGGTTACAAAAATATGTTGTTTGATAAACTGCATTATTGCTAACAGGTACTATAATTTTCCAACAAACTCTTCTAACCACTGAAATTTTACTAATTGCCTACTAAAGTAACAAGACTCACACTTAACAAGTAACAAAATTATCACAGCTGAATATAAACACTGGGAAATGAAATAGGAGGTAGATACAAAATATTACATATTAATTGGCACTAACAAGTAGAGTGCCAGGATATACCTCAGGATACCTGCCAGGATATATGGATATAGCAGTAGACTGATACAGTAGAAATGCAAGAGGGAGAGAGCGCTATCACCTTCTCTTGCTAATTATTCTATTTCTGAGAGTCAAAATTGATACAAATTATCCTAAAGATAATTCTCTGTCCTCAAGAACTAAACAATCAGTGGTATACTATGTAAAACATCAAGGCTCTAAAAAGAGAAACCTTAAAACTGAAGACTGAAAGCTGAACTTGTAGGTGTCTGGGTGATTAAAACCCAAAAGGTAATCAATAGTCTGTATCAGTTGGGTTTTATAAAGTTTGTCTGTAGTTTTTACTGCGGTCTTAGGAAGTGACTTTTATTTCTTAAGTAACGGATCTGGAGAAGAACAAGCTAGAAATATCAATCTCTTCCGCCTCCCGCTCCCCTTAAAACATAAACAAACACTCTCTTGCTCTTCATAACATAGTTAAGACATTTTAAATTAATAAAGTTCAATTAGCACACCTGAGAAGCCTACACTAATCTTCAGAAGTGCCAGTCAGATAACCAGTTGTAGCTGCAGGAGAGTCACTCTTACTCTTAAATTGCAAAACCAAGCACCACCACACTTCAAGGGTGCTGGAAACTTGAGTTCTACACACATGGATGGGCTTAAGCCTCATAACTCTAGTTATTTATATTATTCTTAAGAATCCAAGTGACATTTCCATTTTTAAGTATTTGGATATTCAGGTATTGCCAAGTACCAAAATACTCACTAAGCCTGTCTTGATTGCAGGATCAGGTTTAGGAACAAGTATGACTCCTTCACTCAGCACTGGTGAGGCCACACCTTGAATCCTTGTCTAGTTCTTGGGTGTCCCACTACAAGAAAAACACTGAGGTGCTGGAGCATGTCCAGCAACAGAGTTGGTGAAGGGTCCCATGAGGAGCAGCTGTGGGAGCTGTGGGTGTTTAGCCTGGAGAAAAGGAGGTTGAGAGGCAAACTTGCCACTCTCTAGAACAGCCTGAAAGAAGGCTGTAGACAGGTGTGGATTGGGCTCTTCTGCCACATAACAAAAGACAGGACAAGAGCAAATAGCTTCAAGTTAGGGCAGGTGATTTTTAGACTGGATATTAGGGAAAAAAAAATCTTCACTGAAAGGCTTGTCAAGCATCAGAACAGCCTGCCCAGAAAAGTGGTGGAGTCACCATCCCTGGAGGTATTTAAAAGACTTGTATATGTGCTGCCATCCAATGGGAACGTGGTTTAGTAGTGAGCTTGACAATGCTGGGCTAACAGCTGGTCTCAGTGATCTTAAAGGTCTTTTTCAACTTGAAGATTCTACAACTCAGTAGCAGAAATGCATTATACAGAGCAATCCCTACGCTAAGATGCAGAGGTGCTTATGTCAGGATCTGAAGAGAATGCCATCTTTTTAAGGCTACCTCACCAAAGCAGTTTGTTTTAGAAAGTCATCACAAACATTTATTACAAAAAGAACCCTAGAGAATCTGACACCAAACTCTGTCTTCCTGGGTTCCTCAGTCTTATTTGATGATACCACACACACACTATGAAGTTCAACTCTGTAGCTTAGTAAACAACTCTAACACAGACAAAGCCAACCCCATCTTCAGCAATTTTTTTTTTTACCAGTTACACTTGTTTAGTTTTCTTTCTAAAAAAACCCTCTTACCACATTCACTATTCAGTAAGTGAATTAGTCAAAATTTAGAACAGACATTTAGGACCATTGTTATTCTAGAAGATTTCAAACCAAACGGTCAGGCAAACAAAAGACCAAAACAGGGAATCATCAATAACCTACTTCCAGTATATTATACTTCCTACTTACTGTATATTAACAAGAGTCCTATTTAAAACAAAGTCTTCCTTATACTTTTGAGAAGTAGACAGCAGTAAAAATGTAGAAACAGTGAATAAAGGCAATCAAATGCTATGGCCTGCCTTCTGGTGCTAGTTTTGAGGAATATTTCAATAGCAAGATGAAAATCCAACACTTTATGAATTTCAGATGGAGAAAGAACCAAGTCCCTAGAACATGAGATTTTATTCATGATTTTAAATTTGTTATGATTCTTACTTTCCATCATCATGAAACAAAAACAAATTAAACCAGGGTTTACTGTATCTATATATGTATGGTTCTCTTGGAATCATCCCAGAACTAGTGGTAATAGAAGCAATAACATAAGAAATGTAATCAGTGGTATTAACTTTGGTAATTTAAGTAGAAATAAATGACCTTTCAACTGGTTTTTTTCAAAAGGAAGGTCAGAATATGCAACCAGCACACTAAACACTAGTGAGCAACTGAGAACAATTTAAATAACTTCTGAAATGAACAACTTTAGTAATGAATTCACTAGTAAGGCCAGTCTATACTATCATTTGGCCTTATGTCCACAATAGAATAGTTTACCAATCAGACTACTTATGTATTTTAAATTTCTAAATAGCATTCAAGAAATACAGTAAAACTGCTGTAATTCAATAGTTTTATTTCCATAATGCACTACAACCAGTATTAAAAGTCTAACCTCATTTCTAAAATCAATTCATTCAATATTAGCCTCCAACTCTCACCGGTCTACTTGCTACAAAATTAAAAAGGTCTCCAACAGAAACCTCTTTCCTATGAGGTACTCTATAGGGGGAGCCCCCTACACTGAGCTGGGTGTGGGCTGAAGGTCAGAAGAGCTCAGGCACAGCAGACATCAGAAGGCTTGATCAGAAGGCTCAAAACTTATGGAGTTTATTCAAGATAGGTTAACAGACAGTTCTCATAGCTCACAGTAGAAGTAGTTTGTTCCCAGAAGTTCCTATTACATCATTAGATCTAGATCTGACTGACTCTCACATCCTAGCAAATCTCTCTCTCATGCAGTAATGGCCACACCTTTTATGCACTCTCACATCTAACATGCGACTACATTATTGGTTAACCAATTCACCTTGCATACACCACAGCCTCTCATTGGTCACAAGCCACCACACATACTCCAGGTAGCTCTGTTCTCTTTAAGTTAGAACTCCAAACAGCTTTCCTTAAGGGATGCACTTACACTCACCCCCGCAGTACTCGCAGTCTGCAATCAGTCTGCTTCACCTGGCAAAGGAAGACAGCTTGAGCTTCTTTAGTGTCTTCTACAGGTGTGTTTTCTAGATCATAATTCACTCCAGTAAGACCCTTCTCAATACACCTGCAGCATCTTAGCTGATTGCATTGAAGAGTAATGATCCTTAAACATTTTTTTTTTTGAGATTATTCACCCAGTTTTTAATCCAATGCACACTATGTGATTTTGTTTGGACAGACACATCCCTCCTCTCTGCTCTTTCCTAGAACCGACGTCATATTTTCTCTGCACTTGCATAACTAGCGTCATAGATAAAACTTTTAGGTAAAACTAATTGATTTCATTAATTGTACCCATTAGCCTTGCCATTTTAATAAGTCAATATTTTACTAGGACAACCATTTTCCCTTAACTGATCTTCTCTGACTATTTTCACCATGGTTCCTCAGCACTCTATTCAAAATGAGCATCTCTACTGAAAAATATATGCTAGCCTTTTATTTAAGAGAATTTTTTTTAGGCTCTTAAGTCTGCAATATCCTTAAAGTCCTCTCTAGGCAGGTCATGTAATTAATCTATATGCAGTACAACTTCTGTAGACTAAATATTGATCTTGATCATGAACTCTCATGAATTCTTGATCATGAATGCTCTGAAGATAGATATATAGATATGTATATCATCAAATTCCCCACGAGATGATGCAATTTGGGGCAAATCTCACTGGTTCAACTGATGTAATGGGTTCAACTGATGTCAACAGAACTTTGATAGTAATTAGAAACAGGATTTTACTGTTTTGATCAGAATACAAAGATTTTCCATACCTTACGGGGCAGGGTAATCATACCTTATAGTAGAAACTTCCAAACTCCTGCAAAACCTCCAAGAACCTTCATCCCCAATTTTTAATCTGTGTTGATGACTGTAATTTTGATATACCACTTTGTGTTTCAAGGCATATATCATTACTGTCTACAACCACTTTAAGTCTGTCTGCAGGGTTGCAGTCAAGAATTCGTCGGAACATTTTGATCTAAAATACATGAACATCTCCAGGTTTTTTTGGCACACCTACATGGAGAGAGACAAGAAACAAAGCACAATTCATAACTCTTACAAGGTGCAGCAAGAGCAATTACCAGCTTGCTGATTCTGATTGTGTCCTCATCACCACTAGCTGCAGATGATTGGCAGTGACATGGCTTGATACGTAGTCTGGTTGGTAATACATTGTCATGTTGTACATGTTTACCTGCCATAAAACAGTGTTTAGTAAAGAAAACCAGGTGTGGTTACTCTTAAAATGTGGCTACATGACAAGAAGTCAATTAGGAGTAACCACTAAGTGAACCTGTTCCTGTACCAAGCTCCACTACTGAACTCCCTTCCCATTTTATTTTATTTTTTGGGGGAGTTGTTTTTGTTTTGCTTTCCTTTTAAATGCAGTGTGTGCTTAATGATAGCTGGGCCTTTTCAAAACCTGGCAATAGTGAAGGACACAATGTTGGGCAAGATTAAGAGCTACAAAGGAATGGGAAAATTACAATTTGTAGACATCAAGAGCCTGGTGGTATAAGAAGCCTTGGTTAAAGAAACAGTATTTATCTTAGTGTATGCTCTGTGTGACATTCGAAACATCATATACTCTTCCCATTTCGAGAAATTATAAATAAAGATTAACTAAGTTTTTACCAAAAAAAGGGGTTCCAAAATGAATCCTGTCAATCATACAGTTAGTGCATAGTATAAAAAAATAACCTACAAAAAAGAGACTATTATCACAGAGTAGAAAGATTTCAGAAATAAAATCAAAGGGCAGGGATTTTTAAGGTACTTGAATTACTGGGAACAGGAAGAGCTTTCAGTGCCTACTCTGTGACCTGTACTTCTCCACTTCTGACATTAGTAGCATAGGACCCAACTGCTTCTTTAACCAAAACCAGTTTGGGGCACCCTCTAGAGGTTTTGCTCCCACAGAGAAACAATCAGAAGATAAGTACTTACAATTATCATGAAATTTGGAAGATCTTATGACCCAGAACTCAAGCCTGTAACCAGTGCAGCCCATTACAAAAAGGCTTAAGCAAGAATGCAAAGTTAATACATTAGAGAATCAATTTTGGTTTCATTCTTTGTGATCAAATTTCTCATCTCATGCCATTAGCCCAGAACCTCTGGGTCTATAGGAACAACTAGAAAAACAGATCACAATTAATACTCCGCTGTTGAAAGTGAGGGCATCACCATATAACTATAGCTTTAGAAAATGTAATGCTTTACACTTAGTTTACGAGAAAATAAGCCAGACCCAAAGACAGCTAGCAAAATAATAGATCACCCATCTATAGAACAGGGCAAAATAATATTCTAAATCCTTACTGTCACATGGATATATTTTTATAAAATGGAAATCAAATTCTGTTATGTTTGCTAAATAAAAGCCGTGTAATCATAGAATTTGCTGTCATTTTTCCAGACACTTTTCCCTTCCCACAAAACCCGGTCCATACAAAATATGAAGGGAAAAGGACTTTCTATTACAAAACTGCCTTCTGACTTTTTGATCAAGTTGGTGTTAGGATCCCAATTCCTACACTATATAATGAGGAACTACCTGTATAGATCTCAGTAGATCATGCTCTTCAGGTGCAACACAAATGTGCTCAGAAATGAAGCATTCATTTTCTGCTATCTTCACTCCATGCCTAAAATACAGAGTATTTCTAGCAGATTTACACAACTTCCTCAAAATAAAGCAGAAATCAATAACACATTTCAGATGCTTCATTATTAAAGAAAAAAACCTTTCTGCAATTTGAACATTAAAGAGGCATTTCCTATCATCAATTTTATCACAGAAATGTAAATTCTAACTGTGAAGTGTTTATTTTTAGAATAGTTTGAAATTGCAAGCTATTAATCCACAGCTTTCCAACACAGAGACCATTGCTTTTTTCCTACAAACATCCTGCCTTGGTTTTCTTGAGAAAGCATATAAAAATAAAAAACACAGACTGGAGCGCCAAGGGTATCGCAGCAGTAACAGAAAAAAGGAGGCATGCTATTTCATTGGTCCAGTTCTCTTCAATGTCTTCATTAATGACTTGTATCCAGACTCAAAGGAATACTAAGTAAGTTTGCTGACAACACTAAATTGGGAGGAGCTGTCGATTCCCTTGAGGGCAGAGAGGCCCTGCAGAGAGACCTCAGCAAATTAGAGAGATGAGCAATTACCAACTGTATGAAGTTTAACAAGCAGAAGTGCCACATCAGGATTGGGCAACCCTGGTTGGGAGTAGACTGGGGAATAAGAGGCTGTAGAGCAATGCTGTGGAAAGGGACCTGGGGGTCCTGGTAGATGGCAAGTTGAATATGAGTCAGCAGCGCCCTGGCAGCCAGGAGGGCCAACCGTGTCCTGGGGGTCATCAGGCACAGCATCACCAGCTGGTTGAGGGAGAGGATTGTCCCACTCTGCTCTGCACTAGGGTGGCCTCACCTTGAATATTGTGTGCAGTTTTGGGCACCACAATGTAAGAAAGACATGAACCAATTAGAGAGTGTCCAAAGGAGGGGCACAAGGATGGTGAAAGGTCTGAAGGGGAAGCCGAATGAGGAGCAGCTGAAGTCACTTGGTCTGTTCAGCCTCGAGAAGGGGAGACTGAGGGAGACCTCATCATAGTCTTCAACATTCTCATGAGGGAAGTGGAGGGCTAGACACTGACCTCTTCTCTCTCATGGCCAGTGACAGGACTCAAGAGAGTGGCATGAGGCTGGGTCACAGGAGGTTTAGGATGGATAGAAGGAAAAGGTTCTTCATCCCAAGGGTGGTTGGGCACAGGCTCCCCAGGGAAGTGGTCACAGCACCAAACCTGTTGTGAGTTCAAGAAAAGTTTGGACAATGCTCTCAGGCACATGGTGTGATTCTGGGGGTGTTCTGTGCCAGGTGTTGGACTGCACATCCTGGTGGGTCTCTTCCAACTTAGCATACTCTATGCTTCCATATATATACTTCCTCCAGTTCCAGGATTAGAGTAATTTGAGACATCCACATCACTTCATTTGAATTAGACTTCTGTATCAGTGACTGGTGAAATGAAACAAAGACCAATTGCTACCAAAATCAGAGAAAACTGTAATAAGACTCGTGAAATATCCTGGTGATGGCTCCTCAGGGATCCTGCTCTAGCTACTGTGAATTCTGAATTTCAGGAGGCAAGCTCTTGGATGTAGAAGAGGCAGTCTCAGGCAAGACTGAATGGCGCTGCACAGACACCCTTACTGCAGGTATTTGAGCTGCACTAGAAATCATGCAAAGCTCCTTTACATCCTGTGATGCCCCAGTTTTCAGGAAACATCAGAGTATTCCTTTGCCATCTGCCTGCCAAGAAACTTCTCCTGCATGGTGGAAGAGCCACGGTAACTAATGCAAGCAACATCCTTGGGATGACAGCCCCATTCAATGTACAATCTGAAGACCACACACAGACCCCCATTTACAAAGAAACCAGTTGTCTACTGCGTTAAAAGCCAGTAGAAACACATCAGGCCCACAACCAAAACTTCCCTGCTCCCTTCACAGGGAACAGCTGGGAATTATCTAGAAATGTAACATAACTGTGCACAGTTGTCCAGAGATACCTTCATCAGTACTGCATAGAATGGAAATGTCACTTTCCTCTGCATCCCAGGAAGCTGTTGGGACTTCTCTGCCATGAGAACACACTGCTGCTTCATGTTCAGCTTGTCCACCAGGAACTTCAGATCCTTCTCTTCAAAGCAGCTTTCTACGCTGTTGGCTCCAGCATATACTGGTGCAAGAGATGAAACCAACCCACGTGCAAAACTTGGCATTTTGCCTTCACCAAACTTCAGAATTTTCCTGTCAGCTCTTTTCTCCAACCTGGTAACATGTTTCTGAATGGCAACACAATCCTCTGGTGTATCAGCTACTCCTCCGAGTTTTGTATCATCTGCAAACTTGCCGAGTGTAAATCAGTGTTCCATTACTGAGATCAGGAACGAAGATGTTCAACAATACAGGGCACCTCAGCAATCCCTGCAGTATACTGTTAGTGCGTGGCCTCCAGCTGGATTTCATGTTGCTGATGACAACCCTCGAGCCCAGCAGTTCTGACAGTTTTCAGCCCATGTCACTGTTCATTTATCTTATCCATACTTTAAGAGCTTGTCTGTGAGTAGGTTATGGGAGACTGTCAAAAGTGTCCCATAAGGTCACATTAAAAGACACTCATTACTCTTCCTTGACGCACCATGGTCATCACATCTTACCATAGAAGACTATCAGACTGGTAAAGTATGCCTTCTCCTTCATAAATCCATTATGACTACTCCCAGTAACCTTCTCGTCCTTCATATATTTGGAAAGCGTTTCCAGGACGATTTGCTCCACCATCTTCCCAAGTGACTTGCCTATAGTTCCCCAGATTATCCTTCTTGAAGGCAGGAATGATGTTTGCTTTCCTCCAGTCCTCAACAACCTCTGTTGATCGCCATACCTTTCAAAAATAATTATTAGAAACTTTAAAACTCCTACAACTAGTATGTAAGTAGAACCTTTAATGCAGATGATGTAGGCAGATGCCATGATAGAGAGGATCAGTACAAACTTCTCCACACTTCAGCAAGCAAATACATTGTTGTCTAGAAGCTAATTCTGTAGCCCAAATCAAATGTTTATTAGCATTTGATGAGATACATTCTTGCATCTGTAACACAGTCCACACCAGAATAAAAGGAAAAGCCCTACTGGAACCATCCTGAGACAGCTTGACAGTCACAGACTGATAAAGAGATGCCACAAAAATGCATGTTTCCACTGTCATGTGGAGGGAGATCAGGTTCTCTGTTACTAACAACAGACTGTGCCCTAACTCAGCAAAAAGCGGTATCCAAAAAACAAGGTAGCTAGTACCCAAAAACTCAGGTAATAAAGCTCAGAGCAAAGCTTGTGAGAGGAGACAGTGATGTTGAGGAAGGGCTGTAAACTGTGGAACAGTCTATTGGAAGAAAGAGAAAAAAATATTAAAAGTCTAACCATAAGAGTACATAAAAAATTGCTATAATACAGATAAAGGAGCTAATGTACACTGCTACATTCACACATACTGGTAAACAAATTAATCTTCTAGAAACTATGGGTTTTAAACTGAATATTTCTCTTCAGATTACATCTGCAGGAAATACCACTGTCATTCACACCATATTTACCCTTTTGAGGTAAGTGGTTTGTTAACTTCACAAACTTTGCTGATTGTAATCTGACAATCTAGAGGAACAATGGATAAGAAAAACAAAGACATGCTTTGAGCACCTCCTAGAAGAGAAATGTATAAAAGCATTGCCTTATATACATCCTTTTAGGATAGTGATATGTAGAATAATTAGAAGGTAGATGTTTTAAAATTCACTGTGAATTTCAGTAGACCATATTATCAAGGCTGACTACAAGTATATGAATGGATCAGAGTTGAGCAGGATTACAGGTAGATTTCTCCAAGCTACTTGTAAACTATTCCAGAATAATAAACACAATTACGACATGCCCAACAGCATTATGCATTCTTGTCAGCAAAGTCATTACCTGTATTTGTTGAGATATTCGACCTTATTTTAAAAACATAAAGTGATGAATGGAACTTTAGCCTAATAAACCAAGTGCAAAGAAAAGTCTACAGTTACCTACTGATTCACTGAGCCAAAGCTTAGCCACCTTGGCTCATTCCCCTTCTGTTTCCTTTTTGTTTCTTTTGTCTTTCATTTGTTTATTTCTCCTTACAAAATGAATGTCTAGAAAAGCTATGTAAGAAAAGACCCCTTGTGAGAAATCATCTTAAAAGCTCTGAGATATTTTTAGACAAACAAACATTAGAATAGTATTAATGTTTTGTGAAAGTGAGACAAAATTGTTAAGAGATTGTCCAAATATTCTAGGGCTCACCTATGCTAACTACTTTGCTAAAAGAATCTTTAATTACTTCAACATCAATTTGACCCTTATTTGAAGAAGAAAACCTATGGAATCTATAGGAACTTACATTTGTACCTCATCTTCCTGCTGTGAGACTGCTTCATTTTGCTTGAAACAAAAAAGGATTGAAAGGGAATTGGTACCACAACAAGGTTTGAACAGAAGCTGTCTACACTCTGTTAGTACATGAGGAAAAAATAGCAGCAATATCTTACTTATAAATGAGTTTAATATCATTTCTCACACACTCTATGTTCAAACAGAATAGAATTAATGGTGTAGGGACCAGCAGCAGAGTATTCGCTCTTGTTTTGTACGACTTCATTATTCTTGGCAAAGCAAGTTCTGGTGTTGTTTAAAATTCTCACAAAGAAGGGACCTCCCCCCCCCCCCCCCTTATACCCCTCCGAATTACACTCTTTTTATTTATTTTCATTTTCTTAAATATGTGACAAGAACTCTGTAATGACATTCTCTGTTTTGGAAAAAAAAGCCTCTTACATCACATAAAACATGTTATTAACAACTTAGGAAAATGTTGGATGAAGTTAAACAAAAGTTTTTTGCCACCTGTGCACTGAGAACAGTGTAACAAGAGACAGGAAAAGGGCTGCATAATGTAGGAGACAGGGTACATACACAACATACACAACAAGGATCCTATTTTTGTGTTTGTTCTTAACCTGTTTTCAACCTCTCTTGACTTGTTTTTCCTTCAGCAGTTGTGTTAGTCAGGTTTTTGAACTTTTCAGCACAAGGACCATCTGCGAGTATGTTTTGGACGGCACAGGTTCAACAGGGTTGTGATCTAAGTACAGTTGTCAAAACACTGATTTAGCACGATATAAAGAGCCACCACGATGTTTGATTGCTTAGATGATTCCAGTCTGTTCCTCCATCTGCATTCTTGCATATGGTCTTTCATACATGGTACAGTTAATGAATCTACAACGGGCGATTTTCTGAAGCACCCAGGGAGGGAACTGGTTCTGTGCCACTCTGCACTGCAGGCTGCTGAAGCACAATCCAGACTGGGGTTCTGCTTGCTATTACTTGTAAAGGGTCACAGATCACCTCAGAGGTGTTGAGCTTACTCTGTATTTAAACGTGGGAAACACTGCAATACTCACAACAATCTTCAAGGTCTGTTGTAACTTAGGTCTAAGGTCCAGCTCCACAACAAAATTAGCCTACTGAAATTCAGTATCAATTAGAAGCAAATACATGTCCACTCAAACACTGAGAAGTTTCGTTTCATGTAAGTACAATGGTAAGAAAGTTTGAAACAACAGCTGCAAAGAGCTCAACTAAAGGAGTTTCCTGGGGCTTCCATTATGAGCTAGTCTGCATCTAGAGGCAGGAGCTTCAGCCCTTGACCACATCTTTTTGCACCATAAAATTATTTGAGCTATAAAGTACCATCATAAACTATAGAGGGATACAATATGCAGCACATGCACACTATTAACAAGTGAGAGTGCTTGCATTGTCAGACAGCAGCAAATATCCCAGCTGTTTAAAATCACTTAGGGGAGAAAAAAAAAAGGTAAGAATGTAATTCACAAGGCCACTGCAATTTTCATGATATTTTATTTAAGCCACTAATGACTGCTTCAAGACAACTGAATAAAAAGTCTTTACAAAAGAGAAAACGTGCCTGACAGAAATAAATAATGAAGAGAGAAGTACTGCTTTACATGTCTCTTAAGTTTTGGGTAATATTTGAATGTCATATTTAGGTGTTATTAAAAGCTCTGCATACATCTTCAAACTTCAAAAGTTTTGGATGCATAAATGCTCAGACCTTAAATTACAAGTCCCTTTTTATTCTTCTCTTCTACACATGTATTAAAAATGTGAAGATTAAAACATCAGAAACATTATACAATGTTCCATAAATTCATTCAGCAAGCTAAGTCATCTTTTTGAAGAAGCTCTCTAGAATTATTCATGTGCAAAGAAGAAAAAGCTTTGTGCTGGCCTTCCTTTCTTTGACTGTTCCTGTAAAACGCAGATGTATAGCTGAGCCTCTGAAATAGACTCTGTATCTAAAACCTGGTATTGTGAAATCAATCACAACTCCCTAACCCTTTCCTTTCACAGAGTACATACAGAAGTGCAAGCTTTGGATGCTAAGAACACATTCGGGAATGCCTGTTCTGTGCATAGGATCATCATCATGGCTCGGCTTTGCGAATGAAGATTTGGGCAGGGCTCTCCCCATGTGGGTGTGCCCTGCCAGCCTGCACAGTGGATTTTTTAGGTGAGGCACAGCGTGCGCAGAACTGGCCCCACCGTTTAAGTCCTGAGGTTCATCTGCCACGGCTGAACAAGCTTGGACAGTGACAGTGAAGTCCTCAGGACTAGAACCTACAGCCCCCGGTATTCCCAGGAGGTCTCCCATCCAAGTACTAACCCGGCCTGACTCTGCTTAGCTTCTGAAATCTGATGGGATTGGGCGTCAGGGTGGCATGACCGTAGTTGTGTCGGATATTGCTATTCAAATAAAATGTGTAAAATAAAAAAGAGAGAGAATTTGAACTCTCTAAATTTCCCATCATGTTGTTAGAAGTGTGGTAGCCACCTGAAACTCAGGTTAGAGAAAGTTCTTTAGTTTAGGGAAAAAATATTTGTTTTCTTACAGTGAAACAAGACTATAGTACCTCATAACAGTTATGGCAGAATCAAATTAAGTAGATGGTATGAGAGAGACAGACAGACTTCAGGTTCTGTATCAAAGTGGGGGAACATACATAAGGGCAGAAATATCTATGTAGAAAGGCGCTGCAAGTTTTCAGTGGCTGGTCCCACTCAGAAGGAAAATTAGCTCTGGCAGCAAGTGGTAGTAACAGCACCTCAGCTTGCCTCTATAATTCATGAAGAACTTTGCACATTGGAGTGCTATGAGTTGAGATGTTTGGTTTCAGATCAGCTAAAGGAGGCAACATCACCACAATAAGCCTTCTGTAATTTCAGTGGACTTTGAGGATAGCTAAAATAATTTTATTTCTATACCCCATTTCCTTAAGGAAATGTTACAGTAATTTATATGAAAGGGATGGAGACTTGTGATTTATTTTACAATACCCGGTTTTAGACACAAAGTTTATTTCTCAAGGACAACTGTACATCTGCATTTCAGGACTGCATCACTTTTCCATTTGTCCTACTCCTGCTGGTTGACTCTTCTTTTTATACCAACCACTCATTCTCTTTTGTTAAGCAAAAATATTAATACATTGCACAGTTTATACAAATTAAGACACTCCTTAAAAAAATGTGACAAAAAAATTATTTTTGGCCACCTGCCAATACTACATAGTCATTAAATCCAAATAGAATCAAAAGACCATATTTAAGTAAAGATTTATTAGAAAAGTATTCAAAATCATGGATACCTAAATGCTATGATGAGAATATCAAGCCCTTCAAAAATCAGGAGTCCTTGCTTCTTTAGTACAACCCTGGTACTTTACTGGAGGCATGCTAAATATGTTATGGAAAAGTGAATTTAAAAACAGTGGAAGGGGGAGAAATAATTGGTTTATTGCTAAAAATGTGTCTTTCCAGAAACTCATTGCTTGTTTTAGAGGTCTATACAACTTCCTAGAGAGCAATCCCATTTGACCACAAGCATAGTACAGTATCAGATAAACAAATCTTATACTTCCAGAATTAGACTGTTTTCAGGCCAGTAAGATAAGTTAGCTAAACAAACTAGCATTCTGATTTTTCTCCTTCTCTTTCCCACTCCTCTAGCATTTTTCACCCCACCTATAACTCACATATTGACCAAACAGTATAAAAACTATTACCTGCTACTGAGATTATTGGTCCTGCCTGTTTTATGTTAACTCTATAATACCTGTAATTTTCTTTTTTTGAAAAAAAACCCAGCCAAACAAAAAAGAAAACAAAACCAAAAAACCCAACCAACCAAAAATAAAATCCCATCATGACTGTTTCATGAAAAACACAATAATTGGAATTACTAAAGAGTCAAGTGAAAGAAGGATGAATAAACAGGAAAAAAACAAAACACACTTACTAAGGTACATCTAGTAAAACACAAGTCTCCCCCTCAAATCAGTTGAATTTCTGTTACCAAATTCAACGAGAGCACAACTCAAGTTTTGCCAGAGGGAGAATACAAAATTACATTGCTTTTGAGGTTAATACACAAGTTATGTAACATACATGCAAGAGAGGAATTTTAACATTTGACACAGGTGCAACTAATTCCATACTGGCTTATAGCATACAAGGAGAATATATTCATGCATGCATTTCTTAAATATGTTTAAATTGTGTTTTGCTTATCTGTGCAAGGTGTCCTGTTAGAACTGATGCACTTTTGTAAACAAAATCTCCTAAACATATATTTCTAAAAGTACTTGCTGGAAATCATCAGACTGGATCAACTATCTATGTGAAAAGATGGTCTGTCTTTCTGTTCCCAACTTCCTACCCAGCCTTTTTGGGGTCTGCTATAACCAGTATCTCAGATCTCCTGCTCTGCTTTGAAGATCATGTACCGTAAAAAAGCCCCCAAACTAACAAAAAATGCTGAAGCAAAAAACATAAAAGCAATTTTTATTGCAGGCTCTTTGGATCCTTGATAAACATTGTTGCTTCAAGTCTGTTCTGTCAGTAGATCACAAACAATCTGTCATTTGAAGGCCTGAAATATTGTTATCACCAGTGACCAAAAGCCAAGTAGCTCCTCACTGGAAATTTTTAGGGGGGACCATGCTAAGAGAGTCTCAGAGCAATCCATCAGGAATGTCAGCCTGAGGACTATGGTGGGCAGAGCACAGTTGTTGAGGAAACTCCTGCTCCCCCTTACAGGCCAGTTCTGGGTTCAGTAAATACATATACAGATTTCCCACACAAACAGGAAAATCACGTTCTTTGAAGTGACTTCACCCAGCAGGCTTTCCAGTGAAATGACAACAGCATGTTCAGGAGGTCAGAGATGTCAGATCTCAAAAATCCAAGGCGTCCTAAAATCCTAATAGTAGGTCAAATTTATGCAGCACTTTGCTGGCACCATCAGGTACAGCATATTCCTCAAATACCAGTGGTGCACTTGCTCACAAGAAAACCCAACAACAAAAATATTAAATAAATAAATCTTATTTTGGGAATCAAACTAAATTGCTTTACTTATCTGTGCAAAGTTTTATCCACTCTAAGCTAAACTGAAGGCATAAAACATGATCAAAGCCTGGAATTTTGTTTTTACCACTCAAAACCAGATGTCTCCTCTGTTCAGTTCAAATATTGTTATACTAGTAGACATGAAATATGAGAAATATTTATTACTCACTACCAAAAATTCACATCTCTTCAGACAGACTGGCAAAAAAATACCCAAACCAAAAAAACAAACATAAACAAGCACACTTCCTAGACTTAGGGATAGAAAAGTAAGACTTAGAATGCTGATTAACCTTGGCTACTTTTAGTTAAAAGGCATTTATAGAAAGGGGACTTTAAGACTACTAATGAAAATTCAGCCTCAAAAAAGGCAAAGAAGAGATTTAAAGATTACATTTTACACCACAGCTTTCCATTTCATCCACATAAAGCTACTGCTGCACAGATCTATGCTACGTAAGATACATAGAAATGCTTGTTCCTTTCTGAAATGAGGAGCATTATCCATCCTTTGGGTGCTCATTATGAGAGTCAGCATTGAGAATTAAGTGCACAGGATCCCAGTGGAAACACTCAGAGGCTAACAAACTTCCATAATTTGATCAGAAATGCATGCTTTAGAATTCCTTCTTATTGAAAGAAACTGTGTAATGGCACATATTTGGAAGGCCTGTTTACCTGACAGTGTTAAACAACTGCTTATCAGAATAGTGCATTTGGCTTGACAGATACACTATGGCTTCTGTTCAACACTCCCATTTATATGAAAAAGCTTTTTTTTAATCATAACTTGGCTTATAATGTCAGTTCTTAAAACCTGGGATTCTAAATTTACCCTTTGATTAGACGTGCATGTTTCTAATTAAGCTCAACCTGTCCATTCTTCTTTGAAGAGATTAAAGTCAGAGTCCCCCAAGACTCTTGAGGCTCTGTGCAATAACTTACTTGTTCTTGGTAAAGGCAATAGAAGTCAGAATTGAAAAATAAGTGTAATAATCTGCCAAGCTTGTCAGAAACATTTTCAACCAAAAATACGTACTAGTAAACCTACAAAATCTTTAAGGGACCATCATGTTTATATGGCAGAAAAAGAGGAATTGGTGTTGCCTACCTCCTACTCATTTAACTACAGAATGCTGTAAGTCATCAGTAAAATAAATGCAAGTTTTGTAGTTAATCTTCAGGTCTGTGGCAGATTACAAACACACTTTTTTCCCAGAATGGACCAAACTTCACCTTCTGAAAATCACATAGACACAGCAGAAAGGAATCTGGGAATTAACCTGGTGGTCCCTAAGCAGGACAGGACTTCCAATCCTGGTACTAAAAATCCTTCTGCTGGGAAGATTAAAGCAGTTAGTTGACAGAAATAAAGAAAACAGGAGCTAACTGTCTCCTGTTGTTTAACCTGTAATGAAAATTCTGAGAATGCATTATGTGTTCTATATTTTTTGATACTTATATAGAAGAGATGTACTATCACACTTACAAGTTTTCCCCAGGGCCACTGGATGACATACATCAGCTCCGAAGTGGAAATCCACATATAATGTCATATTATTCTTGTAACTCAAGCTTTAAAACCATTTGCAGCAAGAATTATGCAATTCATCAATTACTGTCAACCTCCTTCATTAAAACATAAACTTTTCAAAGGACCCAGATCTTTTTTTGTTCTAGTCACTGCATTCCTAAGCACACCAGATCAGATGAGGTCGGGAACAGAACTCGAGGTTCAGGTTACCATCATGTGGTGACGAAAGATAGAGGTACTTCATCAGAAATTTTCAGAAAGCATCAAATGTGACTAATCATTTTGTTAAATTTCTCATAATGCTCACAGACTGACCTATATTTTGATTTGTAAGTATCTACTAGATATACCACTCTGAATTTAGTATCTACACTGTTTAGCAGCCCCAACTCAAGTTTCTATGAGACTTCAGCTTCTAGATGGCACAGAATATCACTTATTACTGTATCACACCATTCAGAAATGAGATGATCCCACTAGGCATGTTCAAAGATGTCCTGAAATTTAGCTGGTGTAATAAATGTAAGTGAGAAAGTGATGGTGTTACATGTCTTCAGGTATCTACTTATTTAAAGAACTTGTTTACTCTACAAATTCTGGGATACCGACAAGTGGTTTGTCCAGGCAGGATGTCTAACCTTGAGCCATTTCCATTGTTAAAAAGCTTTAAGTTGTTTCCTTAGTTAACCATTATCCAACCTAGCCATCTGCCTTCTCACTCTGCCATTCCCTGAATACGAACATCCATATCTAACGCCATAACAATTTCTATGCAAAAAAATGAGCATGAAAAGGCTTTTGCCTTCCCATATGCCAAACAGGTAAAGTGACAGTCAACCTCTTGGCAAGAAGAATGATTATTTTTGAACAAGCAAATTTTAGTGGGACAACAAAAACCTGCTTTCAAAGAAACCTGATTAATGCCCACCCAACTACAATATTAGAACAAAATACCAGGGTGCCAGGGTTTTATTCACATATGTCATTCTCAGAGAAGTTAGACTCTAAGCTCACATATAACTAAAATAATGTATATAGTAAAACAAACCAAAACACAGTAAAACAAGAAACAACAAAAACACCTCCAGGTCAGCTAGCATACCTGAAATACACACACTCAGGAATTTCAGTATTTTGGTGGAAAACGGTAAAGAAAAACTCTAAACTTCACATGTTCTGTTTTCAATAGCCAGCACATGCTTTCTTGCTTTTCAGATATCCAGCTTCAAAAATTGTAGAAGTAGCCTCATGGGAAGCAGGAACTAAAATACCTTGAAACTCATTGTCTGGAGCCTTGAGTTGAGTTACCTCTGAGACCCTCCTTGCCAGACACTCTTCCTAACTGCCTGGTGGTTCTGATGGAAGGTAAACACCTTTACAGGATGCAGATGACAACCTTTAGTAATCCTAGTGGAGCTAAAAGATACAGCAACTTTCTACCACCACAATGAAATTTATTTTATTGAAACTTATTATTTTCCCAAACACCTTAGTAATTTGAAAGAAATTAATCTAATATAAATGAACTTGTAAGAATTAAGTCTTATCCAGTGGGTTTACAACAATTAAGAACACCATCAGAATATCTATTTATGCTACCTCCTTATTTCATTTGGCTCCCTTCAAAAATTCAGCCTTAAAGGGATATTTTGGTGCTACTTAGTAACAATGGACTGTGTTAGGACAGGAAACTGGAGTCATGACTTAAAAAAAAATACACTTATGATACACTAAGCAGACAAATTTAAGTTTTACTACCAGTTTACAAAAGCAATTTTCTTGACCAAAAGGAAATTGCTGTACTGTGAAGATTTTTGGGAGATGAAGAAATCAATTGCAGTTGGGGGGAAAAAAAAAAGGAGTGGGAGAGAAAAACATAGAAAAAAATAGGAGGGGAAAAGACAAAATTTTCTCACAGACAACATTTCATACAAAGCCCCTTTGGGTCTCATTCTTGATTTTGGATGCTATTACTCAAACTCTGCATATTTGTGGCTTCTTAAAATGAATTAAAACAAGCAGAAAATAATGGTTTGTTAAACAGTAGAATTATTATGACTAACACAATAAACCATAATAAAATGTAACATCAAACATGGTTATTTTATATATGAATGTTAGAAAGCTATCACTTTTTTGGCAGCTTTGGTAAGTACAGAGATTTAAAGTTTTACAATTTCATTACAAGCCTGTTTTGGTTTTGGTTTGGTTTTGTTGCTGGCTTTTTTTTTTAGTAGAAACTTCTGTAAAATAAGCAGTGACCAAAAGGACAAGATAATACATACTCTTCATGATGATGTGTCTTGAAATTATTGCTTATTAGTATAATTAAACTTTGTAACGTAGAATAGACAGATTAAGAGCCAGCAGGAAGCACTAGAAGTTAGCATGCCAAGAGCAATTTAAACAAATATTAAACTCTTGCCCTCATGGATAATGAGATGTTTCTCTCTTTCTCAGTTTTACACTAAACTTGCAATTAATACAAGAAAAAATAATAGTATCTATTAATATGGCAATCAGTTTACATACAGACAACTATCATATTTCTTTTTCAATATTATTGAACTTAAATTTTGTCCAGCACAGTACCAGAGAATCTGGTCAGGCTTTTACAACCCATTCATGACACAAAGGTAGCACATCCCAAGGGGATAGAAGAAATTGTTCAAGTGTGTCATGCTGCATTCAAACTTCTTTCCCAGTGAGTCTAACTACAAAGGAAGCATTAGTCAAAGGGTCAGGTGGTTTTGCAGTGCTTGAGCAGATGATTGCATACCTGTCCTATATGGAGACTTCTATTCACATGAAAGAAGTCCTTTCCCATCATGGCCCCATAAAAAAGAGGTCAAAAAAATAATGTTTTCCCTGGTGTAATGTCTTTTGGCATGACAAAAACAATCTCTTCTTTAAGAGCAAATGTGATTTAGTACTATTTAAGAGTCATTCTGTCCCTTCACCATATATAAAAATGCCTCCATTTAAGTTTATTGCTTACTTGTACATTATTAATAATTATACTACTAAATTTAATATTGTGCAGTTAAATAAGCATACAAAACTCATTCTGTAATAAGATCTTACTGAGATCTTCAAAGGGGAAAACCAATTATTTTCATTTTTGTCAAATCTCAGCTGTAACTTCAAATATCAAACTCTTCATGACTTATAAGCACAATGAATAAGTATCAAAACCACAGGTCCTTATTTAAGTGAGGAGTACTGTAATAATGCATTTTCCTTATCTTGCTGATACTCCTGAAAACAGTTACTTCCAGAATAGAAACATATGCTTGAAATCCTAACAAAGATATGCTGGAATTTCTACAAGTGATCGCCTCTAAAAATCATATCACATTGAACCATGAAACAGAAAATGTATCTGAAATTTAGTGCAAAATTTAACACTCATGAGTTCCACTGATTCTGTTATCTGCTCCATTTACATGCCAATCTACAGCCCTACCTAAAAATGCATTTCTTAAAACCCTTAAAATAACCTGCTCCGGCATTTCCTTTGTAGCATAAGTTGATTTTACACATCTTGAGAAACAAATACTCAACACAGAACCATAGCCATGAAACTGATACCATCCATCAACAAAGGTAAATTATGCAAATCAGAATTATGCAAACACCGTTTTTTTAGTTGCCACTATTTCTATTTTGTGCAGCTGCCATCAGAGTTCATTATGTGAAGATGAAATCTTTATAGTATCATTATCCAAAAAACCACAGCAAAAGTCACAAACTTGTGTCACCAATGAGCTATTATGCGTTGCTTTTAATGTCCATTAAGGTACCTGACAAACAGAACTTGAGCACTAAGGCTGGTTTTCTCTCCCCAAAGCATCTTTCTTGCAATCCACAAAAAGTCATGCAACTGGCATTCAGAAATAAATACTTTGCTTCCTACCAGCAGCTTTGAGGGTTTTTTCCTTTGGTACATATACGTTCCACAGCTCGTTATTCCTTTTTTTTTCAAGCCTCTCTTATATAACAGACTGCAAAAACCATCTCTGAACAACGTGATCAAGATGCGATCTCTGTTTCAGAACTACAACATTTAACATAATCACATTCAACCCAGTCCCGAGCTATTAATCAACTTCTCATTAACGCTGATGATCGATCACAAGTTCTCTGCAGTTTTGCAGGATGCAGACTGATAGTCAGTCAAGGCTCCCTAAGGGTCAAGTCATTCACAGACTGAAGAGAGACAGCTTCACCAACTTGACTCAGAAACAGTCTTATAAGGGTATTCGATCATCGTATAATGTTTTGGTTAAATATGCCATCCTTTCTATGTGGTTTGGGTTTAAGGTTGGGGCTCCTCCCCAGATAACCTGTGTAAAGACAAATAGGTTCACAAAAGCCCTAAAGCCACTTGAGGCTCAGAGGCCCACAGGTAGGATATGCAGTGGCTTTCTCTGAAGATCTGCCCTTAACCCCTTCATGCCATGTCATTTATACACTGACCAACTAACTAGGCTGTCTGAAAAATATCAACCCAGCCTATGAGTTACATAATCAGCTTATTTTTAAAGACAGGATGAATATATTCTTAAGTACAGGATGGTTGAGATTTTTTTTCTCCTCTCTTGATTTTGCGAAAGCCACAACAGACTTACATAAACTCCATATATTTCTGGGTTGTCCTCTCTCTGTCTTGAGGTACGTAAGTCTTGACGTACCCTATGGAGAGATTTGCTATGAACCACAGCTCAGGCTGACTCACTGTTTTCACTTTACATACAGGCTACCCATATAGACTTTGAAAATAAACCTGCAATGTGAAGAAGTTTTTACTTTCCTTGTTATTGCCAATCAAAAGGCATACATGTTTTAATGGGCACAGATATCAGTTATCAGCCAATAAAGTTAAGAACTGGGTGTTCATACAGGGACCTCTTCATTTCTAAATATCTCCCCCAAGTGTTGAATATTTTTTTCTGTAATGCATAGGGTTAACCATGACACCCTGAAACCAAACAAAGCACACCTTAACAAAGTATAAAAAAATGTATCTGCACGAGATGCAGTATTACACTCTTCCATGTATTCGGGCTTCCAGTCCCTCCAGGGGACATTTAACATGGTTTCTCAAATTATCCCTCTTCAGGGTTTTCTAATTTTTCTTCAAGATCCCTGGCCAGATGAATTTGTGTATTACATGTACTGCCTGTGCCACTGCACCTCCTTCCTCTGTGGTGACTTGATTCAGCTGAGGCTACGCTTTGACCGATCGATGCAAGCACATTACACACCAGAATAAGAGTAAGGTACGGGTAAAGGAAAGAAAAGCATCTCTCCTTTCAGCCATTAAATATAGATCAACGAAACATCACAGCGCACATCGCGGCTCCGCTCCCCACCCCCTCCGCCCGCTCCTCGAGCGCAGGATTTCGCACACGGTGGCTTCAAAGGAAGAACACACACCCCACACAGCCCTCGGCACACACACAGACACACGCACACATATACACACACACACGCAGCACAGACACACAGAAACAAGCAGCGGCAGCCGCTCGGAGCCGCCCCTGGGCCCGGGCTCCGCACAGGGCCGGGCGCTGCCCCCGCCCGCGGGTCCCCGGGCTCCTTCTTCTTCCTCCTCTTCCTCCCGCTCCTCCCTGGCCCATGACTTCACTGCCGTAACGAGCACATTAGTGCAGGGCGTCGGGAGACAAGGTGCCGCGGATGCCCTACATAAGCAACGACTAACGCAGAAAGAAAGGGAGGAAAGCGATGAAGGGGGGGAGGCGCGGGAGGAAGAACCATGGGGAAATAACGCACTTTGTTACCTCTCGGCTGAAGGCACAAACACCGCTCCTTGCAGCCCAACCCAGCCCGGCTGCCTCGCCAAGGGGAGCAGCGCAGGACCCCGCACCAAGAAGCAATAGCACGCGGGCGGGAAGGGTGTGTGTGTGTAGGGGGCGGAGGGTGGGGGGGACCTGGCACCATTACGGTGCCTGTCGTACTCACCGATCGGCGCCGATTCAGCCTGTTTGCTCCCAAACATATACAAAAACCCAAAAGCAAATCCTCAGTCCGTCAGGCAAGATTGAAAGAGTGGAAGGGGGGGGGCGAGCGACGGCCCCGGGCTTCACCGCAAGGTCCTGACCTTGCCCAGCTGCAGCATCTTCGGCTTGCCCCCCCCCCGGGGCGTGCGTGTGTGCCCCTGTGCGCCCGTGTGTCCCCGTGTCCGTCCGAGCGCGACGGTCCGGCTCCGAGGGGCTCGGCGCAGGACAGCTGCCCGCTGGCTGCCGGGGCGAGGAGGGCTCGGTATCCACCGCCCCGCCGCTCGGGCGAGGCGCGGGGCCGCTGCGGCGGCGGCGGCTGGGGCAGGCTGCGCGGCGGCGCCGTAGCGCAGCGCGCCGGGCGGGCGCACCGGCCGCGGGATGTGGCCGAAGGAGACACAGCCGCCGCCGCAGCATCTGCCGCCGCCGCGCTCCCGCCCGCCCTGCCTCCCTCCCTTCCGCCTGCCTCCGCCCCTCCCTGCCCGTCCCCTCCCCAGCAGGAGCGCGCCCGCCGCGGCCGAGCCGCCGGCGCTGGCGGGGGGAGAGCGGGGGGCGGGCGGCCCCGCTCCCGATGAGGTACTGCCTGTGCCGGGAGGGGCCGACGTAGGGCAAGGCCGGGTCCCCCAGTGTCGCCGCAGAGGGACGCGTCCCCATATTCCCCCAGCGCCCCGCGGCCGGGGGAGCTCTGATTTACTTGGGAAAGGGGAGGCGGGGCGGCGGGCGCAGGTGTGGAGATGCATCCCGGACCGGGGGGCGTCGGTGGGGAGCATCCTCTCGGCAGTGATCGCCGCTCCTGCCTTCATGGGCTGGGAACTTGAGGTCTCCCAGCCAAAGCGGTGACAGCAACAGGGAAGCAAGAGCTCGTTCCCCGGCTCGTGTTTCCTTCGGTTCTCCCTTCCTACCCTTGGGAAACCTAGGTGGGAAATCTACCATGTTTTCAGAAGTCTTCTTGCGGGCAGCGAGGGTAAGGAGTATGGAAGTCATGTTTTACTACAGATTACGCTTAACCCTTCGCTGAGAAACTTGTGTGGAATGCAACTGCAGCACTCACCTGAAAGTTGCCACTCCACCGCTCCTTTCAACTTGCTGCGCGGAGTTTTGGTACCTGAGCAAAACCACCAAATTTTTGGGTTGTTGCCCGGGGTAACCGCTGCTAATTCCCGCTCGCAGCAGGCTGAGCATCAGCGCGGCAACGGGGACAGCCACAGACTCGACCGAGGCGCCAGGACGGCCTGATTTTGCGAGCTGATGTTGCCCGAGCCTGCGGGCCCAGCACCTGCCCCGCAGGGAGGGGACCTGCGTCTCCCCCGGGCGCCGGGGGCGGCCGCGCCAGCCGCTGCCGCGGGACGCGGCGCTCCCATCCATTCTCTCCCGCCGCCTCCCAGCGCCCCTCCAGCACCTCCTCGCCACACTGGATAAGTGATGAAGGGCCTCGCAGGGACAGCCGCGACCGCGGCAACGGTACCTGCCGCCGGGCTGAGCCGAGGCAGCAGCGGGACCGACCGACCACCGCGACCGGGCTGCACGGCGACTCGCTGCTGCCACCTCTCGCCTGGCGTTCTCGCAGCTTCCCCAAATTCTCCTGCGGGCTTGAGCTTCACCTGGCTGAAGTTCCTGCTTCACCTCACCGAGTTGTTGATTGAGGTGGCTACCCCTCCCTTTGTTTCACGGGAAGGCCAAAGGCCACGTCTTCCCAGCAGCAGAATGCCTAGTTTTACGGATTGAGGTCTCTTTCTTGGGAGGTTTTATTTCCGTATTTATTGAACTGTATAGATGACTAGTGTATGTCCCTTTTCCAGGTTAAGTGAAGGTGGCTCATCCACCTATGTCAAAATCGGTAGATTCAGTCTGGCAGCACCACCAAAGCAGTCTTTGCCCAAAACTGCTAGGACTTCTGGGCAGAGTACCTCTAAGTTCAAAACTAGAGTAAGCCCCAAACCTCATCAGGTTCTGGTATGGCACATGTCTCCACCTCTCAGCGCCTACTGAGAGTTGCAAGCAGAGCAGAACTTACTGGTGGCACGACACAGCAGCCAATACACTCTTGCCCTTGACTTGAGTGGAGAAGCAGCCAACTAGGCCATTGCCTAAACTTTTGGTTAAATAAAAGTTAGTTTTCACGCTAGGTAATATCATTGGTCACTGAAGCCAGCAACAGGGAGAGTGAAAAAATTAAAAGCAGTTCATCATCTGTATCTAGAGAGCGAATATAAAGTTTGCTAAGTGCTGGGTTGTTTATTCCCAGCCTGAGGCAAGCATCTAATTCTGAACTGGAAGTAGTGCTTAAGCAGGTAGTTACCTAGAGTCACTATCCTACTGTTAAACCTCAAGATGTACTTTGTAATAAAATTACTGGGTGTTGTAGCATCCTAGATCCACCTATAGCATCATGTGATCCACCTTCTGCAGCCCAGCCTCTTCTTTTTGTTAGATCTGAAAGGTCCTTCTGTCAGTGAAGGAAAAGGAGGTAGAAGGGCTAGAAGGAGGCCATGTCCTCCTTTCATTCCCCCTGAAATATAGCCATGTAATAGGGGCTGGGGATTGTACACATCTGGCCTAATTGTGGAATGAGCAGTGTGTGCTAGTGAAGGATGTACCTAAGACACCTGATTTTTCCCACACTGTAAAGGTTACCCAGCTAGTTAGACTTATCTGAGTAGTCTAGTCTGGCAGCTGTTAGCCTGGAAGTTAAATATAGTAGCAATAAAGATATATAATAATGTAGACCCTCTGCAGGGAAAGTGAGGGCTGGAGGCAGAAGGGTTTTGGAGGAATCTGGGAGGTGTCTGAAGAAATCTGGTTTTCTCTCACAAAATTTTCTCCTTTCCCACCATTATTCTGCATGACAGAATTCATCCTAGGACATTGCAGGATTCGCAAAGCATCTCCTGCTTCTTGTCTCCCCTCATTCTGCCTGTATCCTCTTTTCAATATTCTCTGACACCAGGGAAGGTCAGAGAAGGGGTCAGGACTGAGCCCTACTTATGAATATGGAGAAATGGGACACAGGAACTAAACCAGATATTCAGAAATGGCTTGGTGCTCTCACAGAGGAAAAATAAGGGAGAGCAGTGAGGGGTAAGAATGTAGAAAGGAGTGGGATTGTTTTCTGGAAGAGGTTGCCCCATCTATGGTAGGTACTGTCCACCTACTTCATTCTCAGTGACTAAGCCTCTTGTTCTGACAAACCAAAAGCATATGTAGGTGAAAGCTGTTCACTTTTTTGGTCAGTCCCAGCCTTCTCAAATATAGACAGTCTGGTTTCTCAGGCTTCTCAGATCTGTGTCTGGAAGTGGTGTATCTATCCTAAGCTTTGGTTAACCTTCTTGACTGTTTGTTCAAGTTGGGTTTTGTGTTTCGTTTTTTACTTAAAAAAGATGGAAAAGGAAATTATTATCATGTCAAGGCCAATATTTTCAAGCACAGGATCTGTAAAACCATCATTATTCATATTTGCCCATAAGTTTTACAAAGGCCCTTGAGGCCTCAAATTTCTATGTGGTCAGAGTAACAACAAGTAAAAATAATTTTTAAAAAGTAGCATGAATAGAGTTACATCCAGTGATAGAATTTTAAGATAATTAGTCTTCTAAATTACTGTATTATAAAGAATAATAGCAATTAAAATTGCCTAAGCTTAGGCTCAAGAGTTGTGTGTTACTATGATGGGTTGCCAGTGATACTCTTCCTATTCTGCTAACTAGAAATATAACTTTGTGAAAAATTTCATCTTCAGGTAAAGGATGAAGCTAGCAGTGGAGGAACACAAGGAAAACTCCATTAGTCAACATTTAGACAAGACACCTAAAATATGGGGTACCTAGATAGAAGCACCAGTTGTGTCTGCAGGTACTGTCTCAACACAAACCATAGGTAATTTTGGTTTAATCCTTCTTGGAGCAGAGTCTGGGATCTTGTTTTCTGAAATTTTGGATAGAAGGGAAAACATTTCTTGGCTGGTTTAACTTATTTACTTGAAGATTGTGTTTAAATTTAAATGTGTACTTTGTATGAATATTGTTGAGATCCTCTGTGATGGCCAGAATCCAGCAACTTCCTTTGTCACACTGAAGTCAATGGGAACTTTTCATACTAAGAATGTAACTGAACTTAAAACTAGGTGTATGTAATAGATTCCTGTTTCAGGTAATCTTTAGCAAATCTGGAATAAAATTGAGAAAACATGGATTTTGCCCTTTTTAATAAACTAAAAAAATCAACAAAGCATAATTAGTTTTTCAAGTTTAGAGCAATATTTCTCAGTAGTTATTGCAATTACAGTTTATCCCATTCTAAGAATTCTTTAAAGGTACAATTATTCAAAGATGTTGACAACATCCATCGAAATACCTTTCAAATAAGAAAGAACATGTTTTTTGAGATGCACAGTATGGTCTCTTAAGAAAACTAAGCTGGTAATGAATTTAAATAACTGATCCAATTTCTTCTCTCTTATTTGACTTTAAAAAGTCAAGTCAACATTGAATTAAAGTAATATTATTTGTATTTTCCATTTCTTCTAAATTGTTGCACAATATTATATTACAACAAAGTACATATAAATCCTGGGATGAGGCTGGCTTTCTATGTCCTGACGATGACATGATGAGAGGAGGTTTGAATGATTGTATTTGCATAAGCTCGTGTCCTGATGGCATGGAAATATTTTTTAGCAGATCTCTTCTAAAGAAATCTAAAGTATTTTCTATTCTGAGGCACAGCTGGCTTTGGCTCAGTCTGATTATGGGTAAATTAGTGTTGAAGTGCTAAGCTTGACTGGCAATAGGAAGATACAATTGAATTTGTAGTACCTGCAGCTTTTGTAAATGAATCTATATTTGCATTGAGAGAGTTGGTTTGTATGTACTGAAGACAACTCTCGGTTCCCTAGGACCTGACTGGGTTTTATTAATCCCAGCTTCATCCATTGATGACAGTTATGAACAAAATCTCTCTGAAACAGGTGGGTTAAAATATTTTTTGGACTTACTCAATTTTAAAACATCATTTTAATAATAATTATTTAGATATTAGCTGCCATTAGTTTTCTAAGCAATTTGGCATTTTCAGCACATCGGATTTTTACAAAAAATATACAAAAAGATAAAAATTCAATTGAATTCAATTGACTCTGTCAGTCACAGCCAGCCAGCACTCCTATTCAAGGCATAGTAAGGGGCTGCATTATGTAATAATAAAACTTTATCTAAGTTTGCATGATTAATGAGCTTGTTGAAGTTTTACTTAACTTTAAGGAAAAAAATATTAAGGGGGTAAGAGAGAATGTAGCTGCTTATTCCAATCAACTAAACACATCTGATTTAAAGAGGGGTTAATGGTTTCAGGTTTAGGTTTTGGTGGTTTTTTTTCTTAACTTTTTGAGATATTGTCATTTGAAAGATGAAAGGCCAGAAGTTGAAGTGAAAATGAATGTAGTGTATAGATTGTTCTTTTCAGCATCCAGTAAAAGAAAGTTTACTGTTACAGATTTCTATATTCTGTACATGCACAGGCTATACAAAGAGTTGGATGTTCTGAAATAATTTCTAAATCCTAATCCCATGAAAAAAAGTAGTCTCAATATATCTTCATGTTACCCAGTATGATGATGCCAATTCAGTTGCCAATTTGAATCTATTTTTGACAGTTCAAAAGATGGTTATCCCTGTTATTGTCAATTGAAATGCCAAATCATCCTCAGAATGTATCCCTCAATGCATTAGGAGCTACAAAAGCATTTAGGAATAAGGTATAACACTTACAAATCTGTATTGTACCTTTTGGATTCTTTTTCCTCCTCGATGTACTTTTATATTGAATAAATCCATTTCAACAAAGAAAGACCTTCCTGTGAAAGACCATCCTGCAAAATCCAAGTAGAAATCTTCCCACAGATAGAGAAACTGATGCCATGTGGATAAAAGTTAGTGAAACCTTGTAATATTGATTATCCTTTTATTTAATCTAATTGTGTGCGAGTTTTACTTTATACTTTTCCACAGTGTAAAAGACTGTCAGAGTTCAAGTAACCAGTAGATTGAGCATTTAGTTAGACCTCATATTGCATAAGAGTAAGATATTACCTACCCTGAAAGCAAAATTAGTGACTTGCCATATCTTGCAATTATAGATTGCTATGTCATTTTGTAATCTATGATCTATTATATTTAGTCAGTATCAGGAAAGATGAAGAGATGAAGCTGGTTTTGCTTGACTGTTACACTCCATGAACATCATGCTCCAAAATTCATACACTTCTACTTTTTCCAACTAGCACAGTTTTAAGTTTCTGAAGAGTGTTGATCTGTTTTTCCAGTGCTCAGGAGAATAGCTTCTCATCTGACACCTATTCGGGACCTCACTCTCAGTTTCATTTGATAGTTACACTAACAGCTCTTATGGAAAGTCAAACCTCTGAAGCTCTATGGGTATACAACAGTTAGCAAGGATTCCTTGCAAGAATTCTCTTCTAATGTGACATGTACATGAGTATTTTACAGTACAAGAAGAGATGAGGTAATATTCCTTACATCCATATCTGGAGTGTCTTAAGTATGCTCCTGGTGCATTCAAAGCCTTTCCCCCACCAGTGCCACCAAGGCTGAAGTCACAGGTCTGGTGGGTCTGGAGAGCACTGTTTGCAATGTAAATGAAAGGTCCTGAACTCCTTCGTTTCCTTTCTTTTGTCAGCTGAACTCTCCTGTACTTTGTAGTTTTGAAGCAGATTGTCTCACACTTTCACCTGATAATTCCCTCGGTCAGGTCTCAGAATGGGTTTGTCTCAAAAAATGCTAAACTGTGTCAGATCATCTGATCCATGCCCCTTAGGCAGTTTTACCACTTTTTCCTACTGATCTTGTATAATTGGATGTATATGATCATATACATGATTTGCACGAGAAAGATGTGCATTTGTCATCATCCCATAGAATTTTCAGTACTAATCTTACTTCTACAAACTATGTTATTTAGAAACAATAATTTTCAGCAATAAAGGAGGACTTATTGCTGCAGTTTAAGTAGCCATTCATCTAAGAGTAGAATGGCTGACTGTGCAATTGGTGAGTACAATACTGAATTTTTCTTACAAAGTTTACAAATCATGGTTTTCTATGTGGGAAATTAGATTTTCACAGTGATGTTGTCAAAGTGGAAACAATGAAAAAATCAGTGAAACAACCTTTAAGCAATTATAAATTGTTCAGCTTGACACTTTTCTAGAAGGCTATTGTTTCCTTGTGATAGTTTTCAGCACAGCTTTTAAATGTGTCAAGAAAATATGTGGAGCACAAGGGACAGGATGTATTTTCCCTCATTTCCTGTTCTGTTCCTGCTCTTTCAGTTTCAGGGTAACAGCTGTTGAAGGAAAACTTGAGCTTCTTACTCTATGCTTTTTCAGCAGAAAAACTAACTGCTTATACTCATGTAATCCTGTTATTTAAATCTCTGCATTACTGCACACCTGACCTCCCTTGTGTTATTTTTAACTTAGTGGAAAACAGAAAGACGTATTTTATCAGCACCACCTGCTTAAATTAAAAAAGGAAAGATAACTGAGTTTAGTATTCTCTTACCTCTTCAGCAAGGAAAAACAAATGGAAGTAATAAGCTTTAAGATAGTACAAAATTCTAAGAGGGAAATAAGATGTTTCTAAATCCTAATGTAAAGCTTTTTAATTATTATTATTTATCAAGTACTTATTAAAAATGGATTTATAGTACGTTTATTTTGTCAATTATTTTTTCCTGGATTTTGGAATTTCCACAACTTCTGCTGTGGCCACACACTATGAGAACAACTGCAGGTGTTCAAAAGTAACATAGTCAGTCCCAGCATCAGTCCTTTTGGAGACACATTAACAGTGTGTGGTGACAGCTCTCATGAACTCAACAGCAAGAATCCTTTTCAAGGGGTAAAGCCTTTTAACTGAGTTACAAAAAATCTTTGACATTTCCCATGTCAACTGTGTCCCTAAAGTAAGTTACTATTGTCACATACAGAGTTCAAATGGTAAATCTATTCCTTTTTCACTCTAGGATATCAATTTAGAAACTTGTATTAGATTCAGTGACCTTTGGTTATGTTTATGTTATTTTGTGGTGCCTGGGAGATTTTTCAGCTGTTAAAAAGCAGCAGAGAATAGTACTGTGCTTTTGGAATTTTAAACATATTCTATAGAAAAAATACAGGTGAGTAACTATCCATCTTTGGACTTTTTTCCTGTTGCTTATTCCATTGAGTAACTGACAAAGTAGTTACCAATTTAACCTAATACTGCATCAAGCAATTGTATGACACTGAGTAGACTCTGATCTTCATAGCCTTAGCATGAATTTTATGTCTAGAATGCACTATTTTTGGAGTAGTTGTTTCTTGTAAAAAAAGCTATGAAGCCACTAATCCAAAATGTAAGCGCACTCATCTTGTTGCCATGTTATTTTCGTAGTTCATAGTGGCTAAAAGTGCCCACTTTTCAAAAGCTGCGGTTTTTGATTTTGTACATGGAACTCAAGAGAAAGAAGAATCATAGAATCCAACAATGGCTGGAAGGGACCTAAAGATCATCTAGTCCAAACCCACTCTGCTATGGGCAGGGACACCTCCCACTAGACCAGGTTGCTCCAGGCCTTATCCAACCTAGTCTTGAACACTTCCAGGGGTGGGGCATCCAGAGCTTCTCTGGACAACCTGCCAGTACCTCACCACCCTCATAGTAAACAATTTCTTCCTAACATCTAACCTAGATTTCCCCTCTTTCAGTTTTCATCCATTATTCCTTGCTTCTTCATAGAATGCAGTGTGCTTATAAGCATTAAAATGGCAAGCATTAATTTCAACAATATGTAAATTTTATCTTTCACTTAGATCTTGTGTAGAAGTAATGGTCAGTGTATTACAGTGAAAAACCCCTTTGATAAGGAAAGGGTATTTCATCAGCAGTTGTTTAGTGACTTGTTCTTCAAATATGATACTGCCCTAGGCTACTATAAGAATTGTTACCTGGAACTTTAATGTATCTAATAACAATCTCAAGATTAGCAGACCATTAGTGTGTTTCATTTAATATACATGGGGCAGTCATTAGAACAGATAATTGAGGGTCAGGATACACTTATTACAGGTCTTCACTAAGACAGGATATGTCCAGAACTTCCATAGAACTGGTTTCTACTGTTTCACATATTAAATGGGGATATCACACGCAATAGACTACACTGAGGTCTTTGGATCAACGAATATAGCCAGTGTACTCCAGAGTGAGCAAGTACAAGGAGCCACCACAATGTGAACTGCTGTGAAAAGCAGACTGCATGGACCATGGCTGGTAGGCTCGTAGGCTTCTCTTTTCCCACTGGTTTGTCAGGTGATCTTAGTTTTCCCTCTTATGAGTAATTAGGAAACAAACATGATGTTACTGGACGAGGTGTAGTTTCTCACCAGATGCTGCAAATTATTATATTTTGTTGTGAAGAATGACTGAAACTACATGCTTCTGACCACTATAGTAAAAGTCCTGACAGCTCTTTCAGAGCAGAGAGACAGTGGAGGTTTCCAGAGCAATGGGAAAGGCTCTTACAATATCACAGATGCCTGCTTTGCCCTTGATTTCTTGTCTCTATTAGATCTATGATCACCTGATTTCTTATCGATGTTATTGTCTACCTCAGCCAACTCTGTCAACCTTTGTTTTCAGACCCCTAGCATTCTGTATTGTTTCATCTCTTAAGGCCCCTTAAAGATTTTGAGAATGTTTGCTTTTTTTCTGTGAGATCTGTGATACTCTTTTCTCCTTTCTGCACCCCTTCTTATCACTTACAAAAAGCTGGTGGAACCACTCCAAAGCCCTGAGTAATTTGTTCAGTTGTGTTCCCTCAGTTGGTGAGCCGAGAGATCTGGTCATAGATATTGTCTCTGTTATCTCTTGTTCTTTAGGTCTGTGTTTCTAGGTGGGGCTTACTACTTTTTCTGTGTCTTCTTTTTGTTTTGTTTTGTTCTGTTTTGGGTTTTTTGGTTTTTTTGTTTTTTAACAGTATTCTCAAGAAATGTCCCTACATTACAGGTGACACATGTCCTTTACATTTCACACAATTTTTACTTCCACATAACCTTACATTACTTATTAATATTACTACCATATTTGAGCAACTAGGTCTCATCTTCTTAAGAAAACTGTACTAGAACAACAACAACCAAAATAAACCAAAACCCCCAAACACTCTAAAGCCAGACCTCTTTGCTTGAGTAATTTATTTACATGATTCAGAGGAAAACATAATCTAGTGTTCTTCAAAGCAAGAAAATGTGTTTTTCACAGACTCTGAAGAAAGCAACAGCTACAGAAAAATAATTTGATTTTTACACAATACTGGTAGAAGAAATGCACTGACATTAAAAGAAAAACACCCCTGGTAACAATAACAAACTAGCAACCTGGATTATGTAATAGTTTAAGGTGAAGACTCAAGAACAGCTCTGGTCCTGTGGGTTTTTAAAATACTCAATAATCTTCAGATCTTTTAGTCTTGCTTTGACATCTTTTTTACAACAGCTACTGAGACAGTCTGCATATTCTTCACAGAACTCCTAGTATTCAGCAAAAAATGGTAAGCCAAAATATTTTAGCTGCAACACTACATTTCCCAAAGTATCTTCTTGAGCTGTTTCTTGGTAATTTCACTGCTGTAGTGCCTTATTAGAAGATGCACATGAGACTTCATTTCACATGATGTTCTTTAGCTGTGAATGAAAACTTATTGAAAAAAACTAATTGTTTTCTGTTACAGAAAGAGGATACTTGAAGAACACAATCCATTATGTGAAGGGGAAAACTCAAAAAAACCTGAACAAATTTGTCTCAGTTTTGATTGATTAGGAAATTTTAACCTGTTGTAGAAAGCCTGTCAAGATATTCCATATATTGCAACCTCTTCCCAGAGGCAGCTTACCCTGACTGTTGTGACACAAGCTAGACCTGTTCCCTCACCTTGACATATTCAGATTTTTGAATGAACTATGGCTTTGATGGGCTTCTTCGAGCTCAAAGCAGTGAAAAAGTGGGGAGGTGGGATTTAAATCCATTTTGGCCTTTCCAAGGATTACATCAAAAAAGCATCCTACATCCTAGATACAGAAAAATATATGGATGAATAAAAATGATTTCTGAATGACATGGCATAGGCTGTTACAGCCTACAAACCTCTAAAACCTCTGTGGAATCAGATTTTACCTTACATTGTGCAACACAAAAAAATCCTATCTTCTTAGAAACTGGTGATGGTTTTATTCATTGCAGATTCGTAACAGTTCATACACTGAGGTAATTTCCCTCTACATTCCATCGCCACATGCTGAGACAGCCAGCCAATCTAGAGGTCAAAGTATCCACCAGGTCTGCTGCAGGTATATTTTGAAAAACTCGGGGAAGGAATGATTGCTTCTGGAGGCAATAGTTAAGAAGAATTTTTGTCCAAATTATTATTTTCTGGCATTATTTTTCCATAGAGTAGTTCTCATAATGTTCTAAAGTATATTCAAAACCATTAAATACCCCAAATACCTGAAATATTCAATGTACATAGTTGATATTATTTTCTCCTTTCCTGGTATATACAGAACAGGACTGGATTACAGGTGCACAATGTAGCCCCATGGATGGCTTAAAACTGTGCTGCCTTTCGAAAATGATCCTCTGAGAGTAACCTTTTTATGCTCACATACTTTTTCTTTCCATAGGATTGATTTCTAACAGGTTGCTTTTCACCTTGTGCTTGCAGAAATGCACACTGCATTTCTCATCATTGCATTTTTTTGTTTTGTGGGATGATTTCTGCAATTTATCAAAGTTATTTTAAATTCTAATTTTGTTTCAACACTCTTGCAACTTCACCTGGTTTTCCATCATCTGTGCATTTAATAAGCTTGTTTTTACTTTAGTATCCAATTCATTAATGATGAGATTTAAGGAAAACCAGATTCTGAGCAGACCTCTTGTTCTGTAGGCGGCAATGCATTGATAGCTACCCTTCTGATTACAGGTTTTCAACAAGATTTACACCCACACTGTAGCAGACTTTATCCAGATCATCTTGTAATAAATTTTATCTGTATAACGTCTCCCTAACCTAGTTACAGAGTATCATGTAGGACGTCATTCGAAGTTTTTATTGTGATATGAAACATGTTTCTATGTTCCTCTGTTTCCATTCTATCCACAAGTTTCATTACGCCATTGTAGAAAAAAATTATATTGATTTGACACATTTAATTTTTTACAAATCCGCATTAGCCGCTATTAATCCTGTAATCTTTCAGTCTCCTTTCTACTTGGAAGTGTTCTGGTTACTTGTATCAAGGTTACTTGAGGTCCACAATAAAGCTGAAAAATCTGTAAAATCCCCATGAAATCCTCCAGCTCACTTCCTTTTACCATTCTTAGGGTTACTCTGCATTTAGTTTTCCTTTACCCTATGAATTTTCAAAAAATAGCTGTTAATGATTGTATTTATTTCAGCCTAAAATGTATTCATACCTGTTTTTTCTCCTTGCCTTATGCTGAGATCTTATCCCACTGGTGTGAAGTAATCAATTGTGAAAGCCAGTGCTCATAGGTGGGGAATTTTGGAAAGGCAAGTTTCAAGAAGGGTACAAAATGTAGCATTCTTCTTAGCTGTTACTATTTTTCTTATATATTGGATAATGAACAAGGATTTTTTTTCTGTTCTTCTGCTAGCGTGATGTGAATGTGTTATGGTGATATGTCTTGTTGATTTCATGGGGTTTATATTTTGGTCTTTTGTTTCTAGATGCTTACCTGTGTAATTTTGTATTAATCTTTAGCAATCTGATTTTGACTTCACTTCCTGTATTCTTCCTTTTCTTGAAGAAGCTGATGAAGTCATCCTTTAAATTAATTGCTTATCTTTCCACTTCACTGTGCTATAAGATTGTGAGAAAACATGATTCTGGCTTAAAAGTTCATGGGCAGTACAAATTCTTTCAAACAGGTGATGCCTACACAGAAGTGGATGCAATGGGTACAAATTTAACAGAGGGAGATATATAGCTAATACAGAGCAAATTAGCATTTTCTAATTTTAGCTGTGCATTTAATTTACATAGTGTGTGGGGTCATTGGAATTGTTGTAGTTTATCAATTAAATATTTTAAAACGAATACAAGAACCTAGTCTAGGAGAACATTAATGCCTTTTTTGTCTCACACCTGTTTGTCATAGAGCCTGTTTTATAACCCTACAACTAGTTCAATAACTCTGTTTTGCAAACAGTGCTAATAGTAGTCAATTATACTAGCTGGCATTTGACAAGACCTAGAAACACCTAACAAATTACCAACTGAGTCACTACATGAGCAGGAACTTAGAGCTACAAATAATGCTGCCATTTCTATTTCTAAGTGTTTCTGACTGTTTTTGTTTTGATTACTTACACACACATGCACATAAACGGGACCCATCAGCTTATTGTGGCTTGTAAGTTGACTGAGTCTGGCAGCTGATGCATCTAGAGCAGATCAGCTGTTCCTTGGTTAAAAGCTGTCACTACAGCCTGCAAAAAATTATTATAATTAACATTGTAGAATTCAGTACTGCTGGACAAGGTTGAATCCCCTTATATCGAAAGCATTAAATAGGATCAGTGTTTACATAATAAATGACATCTGACAAGACACAGTATCTTGGTCCTTCTTAATTAATAATATTTTCTATTAATTCTGGACAAAATATGACCACTCGCTTTACAAAAATAAATGATCTAACAAATAATATTCAAGGAAATAAAAGATCTTAAGGTCATGCTGTCATCTATGCAATCAGTGGTCAGCTAAGGAATGTCTGCCTTACACCCCTCAGGCTGTGAAACATTGCCACATTTTATTCAAGAAGAAAGGTTTTGAAGGTCGATCTGACCTTCTATTCTTCTGTGATTTTGTCAGAAGGGAGTACTCATCAAACCTCCATGTACGAGATCCACAGTGAAAGTGCCATAGCACTACAGCACCTGCTTGTAGCTGACAATTTCTGTATCTTTAGTCTTAAGACCCTTTAGAGCTTTCTTTTTCTATTGGACTCATCTCTGATGTGCCTGATTCAAGAGGTGAAGTTGCTCTTGTGCAGAGAAATTCCTTACCATTTCCGGAGCACATGCCATTGCACAAAACAGTTCTCTATCATACTCCAGTCTTTACTTCATGAGAATTTTCCCATGCTGAGAAGATCATAAAGAACCATTATACTTCTCAAGGTTGAGCATGTATTTCAAATTCACAGTGCTTAGCTTTATAGAGTGTAATGTTCTCATAGGCACTGGCTGAGAGGAAAATGGGCAAGGTTTAGATTCTGGTCTATCTTACTTATACACTCAAAGAACATGCAGGGGAAGCTATTCACTAGCTAGTCACTGCTCTTCTTTTGGGAGGCAGAGCAGAGGCGGTAATCCAGGTTGTTGTTTGTAGCACCTACGTTATCTGCTGCTGTCAGAAGCTATCACTGTCACAAGGCAGAGGAAAAGGATGAGCCAAGGAAGGGTAGAAATTATCCATCAGTTGACCTCTTCTGTCCTATTGTGATGAAGGTCTCTTAAAACTATGAGGCTCAAAATTGTTTATTCCTGCCCCATGCCCATAGCCATTCAAGCACACACACATGTACACTTAATATCTAAAATACCAGGAAGGAAGACATAGGCAAACATGTTCATTACTGTGGGGAATGACATTCTCCTGTTATGTCAATGGCAGGACAGGGACCTGGAAATACTTTGCCTTGCACCTGTGCATGAAAGAGGAAGGAGGAAATGCACCTCAATTAGTCAGGTTAAGTTTCTCAATGCCTCCTCACAGTCCTGGTAAGTATATCTTCTCCTTCATCTTTTGGAGCTAGAGCTGCCCAATCTCATCACACTGAACACGGGCCAGCAGTGTGACCAGGTGGCCAAGAAGGTCAGTTGCATCCTGGCTTGTATCAGAAATAGTATAGACAGCAGGACCAGAGCAGTGATCATCCATCCCCCTGTCCTTGGCACTGGAGAGGCTGCACCTTGAGTCCTGTGTTCAGTTCTGAGCCCTCACTACAAGGACATTAAGGTGCTGAAGCTTGTCCAGAGGAAGGCAATGGAGCTGGTGAAGGGTCTTGAGAGTAAGTTATGTAAGGAGAGTCTGAGGGAGCTGGGATTGTTTAGCCTGGAGAAGAGGAGGCTCATTTGCGATGTGGCAAGACTTGGTTCTGATTGCATTAGAATAGACATTTTTGTGTTGTACAATACACTCACATGTCATTTTGGGCACCATTTGGCAGCTCCTAGAAAACAAATAAGGGTTTTAAATCTGGACACAAAAATGAAGCTGGTAATGTTTACAAAAACAAAAAGTGCTGAAAGTTTTTTTTGCTTTATGTTTGAAAACCATCTTATCAGAATATGCCAGTGGTTAATTTTCCTAACATTTTATGTGTGTAACATGAAGAGACAATAAAAATTTGGGAAAGGTAAAAACAATCAGAGATAATGTTAGATAGACCATATGGTGAGGGTAGACCTTGAAGAATAATAAAGTCATCATCTTCTGGCCTTTAATGTTCATTTGTTTTCCTGGTTGTTTGTAATGTGCCCTGTGGCAGCCTTATAAATCTTCCTATGTAATAACTCTTACTACTTATTTTCCTGCAATTACAAAAGGTGGTTTATGTTTCTCAGCCATTCCAGACAACACAGATCCTATCTAATGTATAACTGGAGCAGTAAAAAGATTGAGTGTGTAAGTGCCTCATATAGTGTGATACATAAAATGAAACATTAATAAAGGCTTTTGACAACCTCCATCTGTTTGATCTTCACACTTCTCCTCTGCTTTTAAAAGAGATAAAGTCTTGAAATATTTCAGCATTTCCTTTAACTCATCTAGTCTGCCAGTCTTTTTTCTGTAGATCAGAAGATCTCAATTTCTGAGTTGCTTAGTCCTATGACCAAAGCAGAGAACCGTGGTTTTGTTGGTATCATAGATGTTACTTTTGTATCTCTTGAAAACACAGAGAAAATGCCTCGGAGCACTTCTGAGTCTGAGGATGAGCTGCTGGAAAGAGTTGACTGTAGGGTCATGGGAAGTATGATTACATATACAAAGATGTAGAGTAAAAAAGATTGAAAACTCTTGAATAGAATATCCAGTTATAAGGCTCCACTTGAGCTTAAAATAGAATTACCATTTTACTGTTGCAAGCATAAAGCATCAGTGCAGACTTTCCTGATTCAGTTTGTTAAATGTCCATCTCAGCAGCTAAAGGACAGGAACTGCAGATCTTCTTCACAAGAATTCTCTTTTCACAAGTGTAACCTTCTCTAACATAAATTATATAAAGAAAATTTAAAGTAAATATCTAAATTGGTAGTTCTGTCACTATACTTACACCCTGTGACACTGCAACTACATTTCATAATTATGCTGTCGTCCAGTTCAAAAGTAAAATCAGAATTTCTCAGGTTTAAAAAAACTCCAAAAACCAAACAACAAAACCTCCCAGGTAATATAAAGTATGAATCCACAGGTTGAAAATGAGCAGGTTTTTCTCAGTTCTAGTTTTTGCTTGTCTTCTACACATATACTTGCTGCTTTCCTGTAAGCACAAGCATTAGACTCCAGTTCCATGGTCTCAGGGAGTTTAATGTAGGTGAAATAGATCTAAGATGCATACAGGAGAAAAAAGTATTACAACTATACATTTTGATATGTGAGGAAATAGTCTTACAATTAAACACATCTCAAGAATTTTCATATAAACTAATGAAGTCCTTGAAAAAATTCAACCCTTCCCTTGTATTATTTCCATTTTATATAGGTAGTTATTTTCTTTCATTTTCTAAAAACGGTGTCAATCTTTTCTTTTGAAAAATGAAAAAAAAAAAAGAAAAATATTATAATGAAGACTTGTTCATGTATTCCTATTTAAAACTGCCTTAGACTAATTTAGCCTTTTTTTCTTCATAAAGATGTAGTCTCATGTCTCACAGAGATGAAAAGTCACTTAAATGTTGGTTTCTTGCTGTGCTTTCTTGGGTGATGGCATATATGTCACAAAAAATTTTCTCACCAATTTTAATTTTTCCTAGATGTTAACTTAGCATATATAAGTAAGGGGAAACATATTTTGAGAAGAAATAATGCAAGTGATTCTATCTGTAGCATAAACATATCATGAATTCCTTTTCATATAATCAACATATTTTCTGTATTTTTCACAATGTAGCAAAGCATTTCTTAACAGCATTAAAGCCAAGCAGGACCTAAACAATCACCTGACTGCTATTTATAAATTAAGATCAAGCAAGAACTGCTTCCCTAAAATTTTAGCATAAGATTCAAAACAACTTAAGAAAATACTTACAAGTGGATTACGAGAGAATGTCAGTGCACGAAACATGTTTTGCTAAAATAGAAGCTGTATTTCTGTAATTCCAAAAAGGAGGCCTGCTAAAGACTCTAGAGCGCAAAGAAAAATCATAGGTGTCTAAGAGAATGTTTCTCCCACCTCACCATTATGTTCAACACTGATGCATAAATACAGATGGTAGAACCAGTTAACTTATTCTCATTTCTGGAAAAGTGTCATTGCAGTTCTCTTACAGTTATGTTCCTTGGAAAGTTCCAAAAGAACTTTCTTGCTGAAGTAGCTCTTTTTCTGACTCAATCCAAAAGGAAATGTCCAAGGAGTTCTCACAGCACTTTTGCTGGTGTTCATATCACAGATGTCTCAAATAGCGTTAAGGAGATTTTCAAGAGCTGGTTGGACAAAGCCCTAGGAAGCCTGGTCTGTACTGAACATGGGTTCTGCTTTAAGAAGGGGATTGGGAGAAGGCATTCTCCCAAGGTCCTTTCCTAACTGCATAAACCTATCACTCGGTGACCTCAAGCGGATTTTTGAAATGTCTATTTATGACAAAAAACCCAAACAAAAGCATGATAAAGTATTCCATTTCTTATGAATCAAAATTAGTTTGAGGACTCTGCAGCATTGTCTACTTCTGACATAACAACATAGTTCAAAAGTGACTTCTAGACCAGATGTGACATTCTGATTGATTGCCACTCACCTAGAGAAGAGTCACAGTTGTTCAAAGAAATCACTGCCACCTAAACATCCAAATATTTCACATGTATTTGATCTCTCCTTCCTCTGTAAAGCAGTCTGCCTCTTTTTTTTTTTTTAATATGAGGTACTTAAATGTCTTTCATTCTCAAGAGATGTTTCCATATATTCTGCTAGGTCAAATTTCATTTCCATGTTCCGCTACTTTATGATCTTTCAAAATCTTTCATTCTTTAATAACTGAAAAGAAGTTGGGCTATTGTCATTCTCTTTAAGAAACTGCATTACATTACATTTCTTTTCAATTCTATATCTGCATATCTTCTCCCATATCTTTTAGAACAAAAATTTTACATTAAAATGATGGTTGGAAAAGAAAAAGTGGAACTATATAGTCTCATAATACAGACAAAAATATTGTTCAAACTCAGAGTTTTCTTGGTTTTATGCACAATTTTTATTACAATGTAAAAAGTGTATGATCTGGGGAGCAGGATGGAGAAAGGGGAAAGTTAAAATTCAAGGCTATTTAACAAGGTAATGTGCTAGAGTATTTAATGAGGTAATGTACTAAACCATTGGATAGTATTCTGCTGTTGAAGCTATCATCCTTTTTCCATACATACACTAGGGATAATCAAACTACATGTTTTTCTTCTTGATTAATTAGCTAGCACTCTTACCAAGGCATAAGAAATTCTCATAGTAACAAGGTAATTTTTCCAAAAGACAATGGAACTTCATATGCACTTTGTCCATTATCTGCCTGGATAATCCTTACTAATGAAAAGAGGTAGAAGAAAACTTTCTTGTGTTGTCTGGACAGGCTTTTCAGTGAGAGTAAATACATGTGATAACACACCAAAGGGTCACTACTTCTATCATCCTTGACACTACTACCATCATGTTTTAGAATAGGGCTCACAAGTGGACTTATCTGTCCAATCCATTAATTATTGTTATTTATTTCCTTCTCGCCACTGTGGCTCTCATATTACATGACTCTTAAGAAAGACTACTTGCCCATATTCTTCCTTCTGGGCCTTTTCTGACAGATGGCACAAGATAACTCGGGTTTTTATCCTTAGCCTTCTTCAGACTAGGCAAAGACCCCCTGTTGCCGACCAGGCTCTAGTGAGACCGCACACACCAATGTGATGTTCAAGCAAATCCCAAGTTTATTCAAAAACACAGGTATACATGACCTCATGTGACCCCGCCCTAGGTGCGGTGGTCTGACCCCAATTGGTTGAGGCTGGGAACATGTCCTTTTAAGGTGAAAATGAAACTTGTAAGGTGGTCATTCAGACCCACCAAAATCAGGGCTGCAACAACCCTCGCCAATGCTTTCCTCACACTTTTTTGTAATGTCGAATTCCAGCATTGTCAGAGGGTCTTGTTTGTACTACCAGTCCCAAAAGTGCCTAGAATATGACTTACCTGGATTCTCTCTGAAATCACTCATAATAGACAAGCAAAAGCAGATGTGCATGTGTTTGTGCATGCATTCTATGTCTGTGTGTTCTACAGATAGAGTTCCCATTCTAATGGGGACAGCAGTCCTTAGAAGTTTTTGAAAGTGGAGAAAACAACACTAACAGTTTTCCTGAGCAAATATGAAAATGTCCCTTTTTGCATGAATGCTTTCTTGCATTGAAATGTTACTTGCAAAAAGACTATCCCTCTCCTTCTAACTGCAAATCTCCTCTTTCTTGTTTGTAAAACTGAAACGAAGACTAAGAAAAAAAACAGTATCACAGAAGAGTTTTTCTAGGTGAATGGTTTCTTTCATTTATCTAATTTTTTTTCAGATTCAGGTGGCCTTGGTAGCATAATCTGCACTGTGATACAAACACTGCGTAAATCCCTTCTGTGTTTAATCAGTTGGTTACTGCTTTTCTTTCTTACACATGATGTTTTGTCCATTATAATATTCACTTCAGCCAAATGAATAAAATTCTGAGGTTTCCTGTCCATGAATGAGTGCATTCCTATAGCATCATCATGTCAATGCACTGCTGAATCAAAGATCAGAATTCTTGTGGAGAATCAATATGTTGTTTTATTTGATCTGAGATATCACCTTAGGTTTCATTTATGTTAACCTCAAAGGTCTTTGGAGGTTACTTTGCACAACTTTTTTTTTTCCTTCAGAATGTAATGAAAAATTAATTTAAATTCACAAGAACTGTTAGGAATAAAAAAATCTGTAGAATTTTATATACAGGAGATAATACTGACAATAAATTTCAGGTAGGACAGTGGTTGGTCATTCTGCAAGGAATGATTTTTCCTTGTTTTCAGTCTATTTAGATAATTGAACTCTACCATAACTTGCAAGTGTTACATACAAACCAACAGTTTTATAATATGAAAATCAGAACTAATTAGAAACATTTAATAAGGAGTTTAGTTCTTGTAACTAAAGAATATCATACATTTGGAGAATTAGAGGCTTAAAAGGAAAGCAAAATAATTTTAGTGGAACAACTTTCACAGTGATTTAAAAACATTAAAAAAATTAACCATTCATGACTGGTTAGTGCTTGCATTTTATAGTAATACAGGAATATGGACATTCAGGAATATGAAACCAAATTGCCTCTTAGTATTAGTTTCAGAATAAAAATGTATTAATAAATAAATATATCATAGTGTCAGCTGGTAAGGAAATAATATAGATTCAGCTTGGGTAAGGTTCAATAAATCTGTAACTATTGGTGCTATTTCACTGTGGTGAATGATGAACAACCAGCCAATGGGACTCCCTTCAACCATACAACAAGCTATCATAAAGCAGATACCTTTATTTAAATCCCTGTGTATTCAGCGTTTAAATAGTTGTGTCATCTAAGGAGGTGACAAGCCATATATTCGTATAATGAAAAGAATCCTGTATTAATATTAACCAGTATGTGATATAATATTGAGTAATGTAAAAATTATGAAGTGGTGCATCTGATTCAAAACTCTTAAACATTACCTGCTGACATATAATTAAACTCTTAAGTTGAGTCATATGCCGTGGAATGAATTCTGTCTAAAATGAAACATAATAAATGTTTGAATGAGGTAAGAAATAAGACTGTGGCAATGCCGTGGGAAGTGCATGATAGTGCAAAAGGTAGGTGAAATAACCTGAATCATATATTTAGTAGTCAGTGAGGAACATGTCTAAGGAACAGAAAATTGTAAATAATTCATGGAGAAATTACCCAAGCATTAACACAATCATATGATTTCAGAATAACTTCATTTTGGATTTTATTGGTGCTACAGTCCCACTACATATGAAGAAAAGAGGCATTTTTCATACACCATGATGACCTTTTAAACTGAAAAATTGGACATTTTTAACCCATAGAACTTATTGTTCAGGCATGAGCAGGAAGATCCTCACTGTTTTGCACTATTTTTGTCAAATATGCAACACATAGTTGTCCATAAGGCTCTCCACCTGTTCATCAAATTAAAATATATTTAAGCTATCACAGGGCTATTTAAAGAGAACTTTCATTTCAGTTACACTCTCCATCAGTAGTCCTGGAGGAAGAGTAGTGTTTGTGGTTCACTTACAGAAAAATGGGGTTATTCTGAGCAGCATTCATTAGTCAGCAGCAGCTGTATTCTGGCAAGGAAAGCAAAGGCAAAATCTTTTCCAGGAATGGATGAATTGGACAACAGCTGTTGCAGTATCAACAGTTTTCATTGTCTCTGTGGCCTGATGTCCTCTTATTCCTCAGCCAAGTTTCTGCTAGCTCCTCAGCCCGTGTGCCACAGCCCGTGAAAGGCAGTTTGATGGTATGATTGAGGAGATCTGAAGTCACACTGGATTGCTCAGTTATATTTAAGCTTCAATTCCACGATGCCTAAAGTCTTACAAAAGACTCACAAAACAAGTGCACATACCTTTGGTGTGCATCTTGAAAGCTTTCAACAAAGGCTGTCTGTCTATCTATCTATCTATCTATCTATCTATCTATCTATCTATCTATCTATCTCTATATATCTATCATCTATCATCTTCACTGATTTTGTTTTGTGAGCCTTTTGCAGGAATTTAGGTATTAGCCAAAAAGATAAATAAGCCTAGTGAATTATCCATATTCAAATGGCAATTACACTGCAAAGGTGTGTCAGATGGTATAGAGGTTTTAAGTAGAGATACTTGTACTTATATTTGGTTACAGAGAATCTAGAAAATACCATATTTCTTAAAATAAGAAATGATTATTTAAAAGGAAAAACCCCATCAATCTTGATTACAAAACTGAAAAGTATGTCCAAAGACCCCCAAAGACCTTTCCTTTTAAATAAGAATCTAGCAACTGAAGTCTAATTTGTTGGCACAGGGACATATTTCATAGGGGTGACAAGGCAATTTCCGGTTTTTTGTGTTTTGAAAGATGGCAATTTTCCCACCATTTTTTTAAAGAAAGAGCAATGATTCCTTCTTTCTTTCTTTCTTTCTTTCTTTCTTTCTTTCTTTCTTTCTTTCTTTCTTTCTTTCTTTCTTTCTTTCTTTCTTTCTTTCTTTCTTTCTTTCTTTCTTTCTTTCTTTCTTTCTTTCTTTCTTTCTTTCTTTCTTTCTTTCTTTCTTTCTTTCTTTCTTTCTTTCTTTCTTTCTTTCTTTCTTTCTTTCTTTCTTTCTTTCTTCCTTCCTTCCTTCCTTCCTTCCTTCCTTCCTTCCTTCCTTCCTTCCTTCCTTCCTTCCTTCCTTCCTTCCTTCCTTCCTTCCTTCCTTCCTTCCTTCCTTCCTTCCTTCCTTCCTTCCTTCCTTCCTTCCTTCCTTCCTTCCTTCCTTTTCTTTTTCTTAATGATTTATTGACATCCAAGGCTCTAGCTCATTCACTGTACATTATATTACAGAAGTCATTCCCCTGAATCCTGGGAAAATAACAGAGAAGGAAGACTTCACATTAATCAGAAAGGGGATTTTGCAAACTTAAAAATGAGCCGATCTGGAAACACCCTTAAGGAAGTGAATTCAGGACTCACAATCAAAGACTGAAGTCTCTGTAGTGAAAAAAAAGCTCAGTTATTTGCCTTCTTGATGGCTGAATTCTGTGTCCACCTGTTCTTTTCAATCTGCCTTTTTAAAGACCATTAAGGGCAGATGTTGAACAGACTGTTTTTCCAACACACCAGTTTTGGTTCATTCATTTCCACGCTGCTTTTTTTGGCCAAAGACGGATTCAGTACAGTCCTTTTATTGTATCCACAGGCAGACATCATTTGTTCTTAGATTATTTTTTTCTCTCTTTTCTCTTTCTTTGGTAACTTTCCCCCCTCAGTTTATGTTATTAACAGTTATCGAAACATTTTATAAACTTTCATTGACTTTCCAGCACTTGAGCTCACAGCTGGGATAGACCTCCTGAACCCCAGTTATTACAGTCGTCAGAAATAGATCCGTTATTTTCTCAGTGTAAAACTGACTCAATACTACAGTTAGCAAAATTGAAAAAAATGAAAGCACTTGCTGCTACATCATTGGGCTTGACATTTTGGAATAATCTCAGAGTTTCCCTTGTCATTTCCACTGTCGCTCACAGATCCATGCTCTGGGAAGTTTAGTCATGAATTTGCTCCATTATGCAGAAGAATAAGAGTCAGAGCTGGACCAACAGAAGCTTCTCATAAAAAGGAAAGATTGTTGTTATCTTTGTGATATTGTATAAATATAAAAGTTAATATCATACCTCATGAATGTAAGCTGTGCTTGCTGATGACTAAACTCTTGAGTTAGAAATAAGGCTGTGGTTAAACTCTGGAGTAGTGTCTTGACACTGGAAGTTTGCTAAGGCTTAGCTAGGTAACACCCTCATCTCTTTTTGAAACAGAACCCACCCAGTAATGCAGTCATTGTGTTGCTTCTGGATGGAATCCCAGGGCATAACCAAATTGTTTAAAAATACATATTACACATGGCGTGGGAATCAGTCCAGATACAAAAAAGAGGAAACTCAGCTCTTATTTCTCTTGTACTAGATCTTGGAGTTTAGAAAGAAAAACTTGGAGAAAAGTCACTTTAAGAACTCAGCAGGATGCTTGCCTTACTGAAGCCTGCACACTTAGGCCTGTAATTGCATAAATGTTAATTAAATAACACAACTAATGAGAACTGACTGACAGGAGCTAAGCACAAGTAAAGAGCAGCTGCTTTTTGGGACTCTGCCACATGTAGTCTTCATCTCACTCCAGCAGCAACTTCCCATATCTCCCTGTCTTCACTATTGAATGCAGGCTCAAACCGATAGCTCACAATTCCTCCCTGTCTGGCTTGGCTAATTCCCAAGATAAACAAGTTTTTTTGTTCCCTGAGGTACAGGCTTAGCTGTGTTAGAGAAGTAAAAAGAGAATCAGGTAAGAGACAGAGTGACAAGGACAAGGAGAAAGAGCAGAGGAAGAAGAAAATGGGAAGAGATAGGGGCAGTCATCTGCCCAAAAGGTGAATGTTTTCAGAGACTGTAAGAGGTGAAATACTTGGGAAATACAAGGACCTTTGCAAATATCAAAAATCTGTTTGATTTTTTTTCTAGTGGGTATTGCTGTTAAAGAACTCACAGTCCTAAAGCCAAAGCAGAATCAGAGAACGGAAAAATTAAGTGCCTGCCATACAGAATAAGAAGGGTGAATGCAAGGTAAAAAAAAGAATTCTGATGGAAACAAAGAAAAATACAATAATTCCTATTGTTGAAGAAAGACTCCCACTGAAATGGCTCAAGCGTGACTGAGCTATGTGTTTAAAGGACCAGAGGCAATTAATTAATATATTAGTCAAATCAATTTGGGGAAAGAGTTGCAAAAAATTAGTACGACTGCAAAAACATAAAATTAGTCTATAAATTCCAAGAATAAAAATCTGTGGTTTTTTACGTTACAAATAGAAGTATTTATATTTGTGTGCTTACCAGATTTTTAATTTTCTAGATATAGATAGCAGAAAAAATATTAGGAAGAATAACACTGTCATTTCTGTCTCTGAAAGCTAAAAGATTTTGTCATTCAAGAGTGTTACAATGTCAAGAAATAAAGCTATTCCAGAAGGCTGGTAAGTGCTAAGTTAGCAATCCAGTATCTAAGGCTTGCTCAGTTTAAATGAAAAGGAAGGGGAAAAAAACAAACAACAGGCTGCTAAATAATGCTTTCTAGTTCAAAGTCATGGATTTGAGTTTCATAAAGGAATTCAGTGGTCAAACCTAAAAGATTCCTGTATCAAAGGCTCTGGAATGATGTGAAGAAAACATCCACAGTACTTGGGATTTTGTTGCCAATAAGAGAAATTCTGTAGAGGAGAGCTTTAGATTTAGCTGGATAACTATAGGCAGTTGAAAAAGGATATTAATAAAATACTGGAAATGTGGATGAAGAAATCCTGAGAAAATATTGATCATCAAGATATCTCATCAGGAAGATCAGAAAGTTAAGAGACAAGATGATAATTGATCAGAATCCAGCTCATTCTGATCAGTAATGAAGGGGTCAAACTAACTGCAGGTGTGGTTAAATTAAATTAGCACTCCGCTACTATTTGCAGAAAATGGGACATCATTGCTGGATATGTAGCAGGAGATGGCTATGGGAAGGATGGTATGAAAGTGGAAACTGAGACATATGAAATGAGAGGAGAAGTTAAGCTGGTCAGCACTTCCTCCTCAGGTACCTTCTCAGTGTAATGAGTGGACCACCTGCTGGGATGGGTTACTTCCAGTTTTTAGATTTCTGACTACAGAAACATGGGAAAATATGCAAGTTACTCCAGTAGCAATGATTTTTACTTAAAGTCCAATGTTGTAAGGCATCAAAAATAGTTCCCGAAGCAGTAACTTTTCAGAAGGAAAAAACTGTCTAGGCAGCTGCAAATAGATGACTTTGACCTCTGCAATGTGCAAAACTTGGAATATATTGTAAAAGAAAAAGCAATTAAGACTAGAGAGGAAAATAGGAATTGGTACAAAATGCAAGAACAAGAAGGCCTTGCTAGTAAGGACTGATAAAAGAATTTTCTTCTATAAATGAAAGATTCATAAAAAGTAAATGACAGTGGAGGAGAAAAGTTTGAGTTCATCAAGACAGGTTATAAGTTATCAGTGTGATGTGGTCCAAAGAAAGGAAATATAATTAGACATATCAGAAGAACTGGCAGAGGAGTAGAAAGTATTAATGCAGAGTCCTAGAAAATTATCATGAAGAGTGCTACATATATTGTGATCTCCCACATTCAAGAAAATGAAATTTGTATTAAAGTGAGTACAGAGACTGCTCAGAGAAAGGGCAAAATTTTCTGCAAACAGTGACTAACAGAATTTGGTTTAATAATCTCACTAAACAAAGACTGAATGACACATGCTTGATCCCTCTGTGAGAGACCTTCACTTCCCTCTCTCTACTTTTCTAGAGCAAAAACTGTGGAGGAATTTACAAAGCCAAAAGAAATTACTGGTGCGGGAAAAAGAGAAAAGGTGTATGCTGTGCATAAGTTTAGACTGGAACTAACAAGTTCTTTAAAAAATAAAACTTTGAACCATCATTCCAGCAAGAAGTGGGATGGGAAAACACAACAGTTTCAAATGTAGAATGTGGTTGCTTTATAAAACAATTCAACCCAGCTGCTTGGCATAGTCAAAGACTCAGGATTTTTTTTCCTTGTATTGTTTTTGCTGTATGAACTGACTTTTACTGTATGAACAGGAGTTGCTATACATTACTGTTCAATTGAAATGGCCAAACACGGTCAGGTAATGTTTGCAATACTCATCCTCTCCATCTTACTGCTATAATTTAATTATCCCTAGCAGAGATGTAAATTTTCTATCTGCAAGATGTGATATTGGCCACTGCTAGATCTAGGGTGCTGGTTGGTCTAGATAAATTTCAAATGGTTATTCCCATGCTTCTCTACTCTTATTTCTAAAAGGAAACATTCCTTTGAACAAGGGAAGAAATACATAAACTCTCTGATTGTCACAGGTATTAGACCATCCATGAACCAATTAATAAAAAAATTCAAAACCCTATTTATATTGCAGTTGTCAAATGTAGTGAAAATGATCTGAACTGTTCATTGAACACATAGGTTTAGTTTAACTAGATACCTGCTATATTTATTAATTAATTTAGAAAATATAGAAAAAGTTGAATTCTCATAGGTGATCAATTAATGAAAAGTAAATAGCAAAAACATATCCAGCAATATATGTGTAATAAAATGACTACTATATACCCAGATAGAAATATACTGATTCATATATGCATGTAGGCAAGTACTGTTGCTGTAACTTCCTGCCAGGAGTCACACATTTATCTTAAAGATCCTGACAGCCTTAAAAAGATGTGTCCAAGTGACAACTAGATACTTATAAAGCTTTTTTTCTAAGTAGCAATAAAGACTGACTTTTTTGTCACTGGCAGCATGAAAAAGATGCATTTCCTTGCTAAAAAAAATGAAATGAGATATGTTATAGCTGTGCTTAGCATCTTCCTTTCCCCAGAAGGCACTTTTAGTGGTTTCGACAAATCCCAGTGATACTGCTTGTGAAAATGAGTTCATAAGCCAAGTTTGACATAATGCACTTCTTACTGTAGCATGGATACATGGTGGAGAGAAGCATTTTAGATGCAGTCTGTCTATCTTTTTTCTTTTGGCAGCTAAGCATTTGGGCCTCAGTATCAAGTGGCTGGGCTTCTGCCTTGGGTCTCAAAGGGCATTAGAAGGAGATGGCAAGATCTGTAAAACACTTCAAAACTAACAGGTGACTGTGCGCTAAGCAAGCAGGCTCCAGGAGCAGTTCTACTACTCAGTGGATAAAGACATATATGCACAGAATTTGTATGTGCCCACGTATATATGGACTGTACATCTGCATATATGTGTACACGTACATATACAACACACAGAGACATTCAGACAGAGGTAGAGAATCATGGAAAGGTGATCCAAATCACCAAAGTAACAACTGAAAAAATGGTTTCAGAGAATATTGATGTCGCCCTGGTTCTGAAGCAGCTGCCTCTTTACTTGCAGCAGTGTCCCAGGCATCTGAACACATTGAAAGCACTAGTTAGTTTTTAAGCACATCTGCAGAAGCCTTATATGCTACTTCTCACTTTCTGAGTTCTTGTTTGTTTAGGTCAATACCTGAGTCATAACTCTCAGTGTTTAACCAGACAGGATTACGGATATGTATTTTTGGAGAACTTTCAAGTTAAAAACAAACAAAAAGAAAGCTCCAGCAAGCTTTGTTTTCTCAAAGGCTCTCTGTTGACCTGGGTGTCAGAATCTGCCTACCCTGGTTGCAGATACTTATAGGGAAACTTAAAATCTCAATAGCATTCTGAAAAAGAAGGATATTGCTTTAAAAATGACTGCAAAGATATACCTCTTTCCCCCCTTTTTTTGCCTCATGTAATAAATTCAGACCCATCACAAGGAATTTATTAAGGAAATATTGCATTTTATTTCTGTTCCTGATTAGTGAAAAATGCTTTAAAGAAATATATGACAAAAAATAATTGAAAATTAGTAGAAATTAAAAGTGACCATCTGAAAAGTATATGGATTATACTATTCTTTGAAGAATTCATTTGATAGGCACTTTCTCCCGCTCATATCAATTTACTGTACTTGGCAAAAATCTTCATTCACTTTAGTAAAACAAAACAGGCCTCATGGATAGATATATTCTTAGCTCTAAAAGAATTTAAGTCAGCTGAGACCTCTATTGTGGTTTTAATGTGGGATATATTAAATCTCGTATCTTCAGTTGCTCCAGGCCTTGAATTCATGGAATGACCAGCTTGATGAAAACTTTCAAGTCTTTGAAGATGACTGAAGCTAAGTATTATTAGAAACCTCCTGGTCTTTAGAGTGGAGATAGATGCAAAAATGCTCTGCTCTAATCAGGCAGAAGCATTTGTAGCAACCATAAACTAAGCAGCGTTTGCATTGCTCAATCCTGAGTTTTTTTGGTTGCTTTCTCATGTGTGTTTTTGTGATTGTGTCCCTATTTGACTTCAGTGGCTGGCTAAGAGATGTGTGTGTGCTACATCTCTTTTAAGGAAAAAGCTATTTTTCAGTGCTTTCAATAGCCTCTCTGCCACCTCCACAAATGTGCCTTAATGATAGAGCCTGCCCTGCAGTGCTGCAGCTTTCAAAACCTGAGTTTTGACATAACAGTTGTTAATATTAGAATGGGCTCTGTGCTACTTTGAATCCTCTTGCATTCCACTGCTTCTCACTTTTTTTTTTTTTACTGTGTTGCATATGGGGGTGGCTAATTTTAATTTAACAGATTTATCCAAAACAAAATGTGGCATAAATAAAAACCCCAAACAGAGAGACATATTTATAAACAAATTAGATAATATTTACAAAGTACTTACAATGTGGTTTGCTAAATCAGCACTACATTTTATCAACCTTAAATAATTAAATCATAAATAACTAGGATTTCTTGTAATTCTGCTTCATATTATGTAGTCTGGCAAATTGTCAAGAAGCACAACTGATTCCAGCTCTTCACCAAAGCACGGCATCTACTGTTCAGCAGGAAATTAAGTTACGTCTATTTTTCACCCACAAGTGGTACTCTGAATTTCTATAGTCTTTAAAATATTCATTTTGTAATATGGATTTTACTGAATGTGGAACTTATTCTTAGGAAAACTACTTAGGATTTTTTTTTGTTAGTAATATTAAATGAATTTGTACTTTGTAGTGAAAAAAAAATTGTCCACATATATATATATATATATATATTCTGAAAATTTTACTGGTTTGCTAGGATTTTTATGGGCCTTCTACATTATTTTTGCCTATTGTAAAGTACAACTAGATAGTCCATCAACAGTTAGTCATGATTAGCTGTCAGCTTATAATCTTTAATGTCCCCTCCTTCCCCCAGGCAATCACATTCTGTATTTAGTCCAGATTCACATGGATTCTGAACCTTCCCTACTTTGTTCAGTTACCAAATACCTATTGCCTGAAAATGGCAGGATATTAAGGACTAAAAGATTAAGTTTTAGTCCAATTCAAAACTAACAGTTTATATTTGTTAAGTACAGCATAGAGTAGGAAATAATGTATAAAAAAGTAGAAACCAGAATTTGAAGTAAAACTTAAAGGTAAGAATAATTGGAATTACAGATTTGATTTAAATTGACAGTAGACAGCAAAACAGTCTGAATGATGATGCTCTTGAAAGTGTTCCAAGTTTTATGTTACTATTTCAGGAGGATTTGAAAATGCCAACTGAAGTAAAATTATGTATGTAACAATTGTTTTATACCGACAGGTCATTCATGAGGAAAAATAGTTTAAATGGATCTTGTCCACAATAGAATTCTTATAATTCAGGAGAGAAACTCGTTCATCACACTTACATTGAGAAGTTAGTACACTCCCCTGGTTCCATAAATTTCAAGGTTAGTCAAGAAGATGTGTGCATTCAGATGGGACTTTTACTGATCTTTGCTTCCACAAATTTCAGGATTTCAGGTATGGACAATCATTCATAGGTACAGAATGGGGAAGCACACAATAATTTTGCAGTCCTTCAGACCCCGGGACAGAGTTTGGTTGAAACTAGCTTATATTTAAGGACTGAAAAGAGCAGGATGAAAATAAATTAAGGAAAAAATTGATTACATTTCTCCTAACATTACACTATTGATTTATTGTTACCTTTAAAGACTATACCATATCTTATAAATTGTCTCATCACTGAGTAAACTACAGAAAGTGATTTTCAACAGTATTCTGTTACAAGACTTCGTCTTTTATTTCAGAGTCACATGGTAATTAATAAATTATATTTGTTGCAGGAGGAAAATCTAGTTTATTCTAGATCTACATGAATCTGTCAGAGATTAAAAACTCTGAGGTAATTAAATGTTCACCGATTAAGGACTTCATTGAGAGCCATGGAATTAGGCTTTGATAGATAAGAGTACTCTTATCTATCAAAGCACCTATCTTAAGTTTGGGCAGCCTGGGTGTCTTGGGTTGAGCTGGCAAAATGCCAACTGTCCAGAACAGAGAAAAAGTGTTCCTCCCCCCGCAACCAGCCAGGGGAAAAAGAGAGGGAGAGAGGGAAAAAAGAACTCTAAATCAGGTTTATGCTGAAACTAACTATATGTATTTTTACAGAAAAGAGAAAATTAAGAGAAAACTACAATATAACACACACTTACACAAGTTGTATATATATAACAAGGAATAACCTCCCACTCCCCAGTTAATACAAAGCCCATTACTCTAGATTCAAAAGCACTCTAAAAGACACCTAGCAAGATAGAGAAAGTATAACAACAAAATATTTCTACTTCCCTGAATTCAAACAAAATGCAAGCAGAGGCAGCAGGAGCAAGAGCAAGGCCTACTCCAAGACAGAAGCTGCTGGTTCATGTCTGGCTTGTATCTCAGCCATAGCAGAACTGACCAAACACCTCCCACTGCTGCACACAATCTTAAGTTTGCATCATCTAGTATGAAATACTTCCTTGGTTACCCAGTCAGGTGAGGGCTGCCTCCCAATCCACATAGATTCTCTGAGCCTGACAATTTGAGGCCTAGCTAAAACCGCTACACTGGGGCAATATCTGTTATTTCTAATGCAAGGGAGATCAACTTAAATATTAGACACATTCAACACCCAAAGCATCTTCACACAGTGCAGTTCAGAAAAGTGCCTAGTGATGAAAAAGCAGTGGCTTTCAAAGTTGCTTTCTTGATTCATTGAATAATTTTGATTCTTGGTAGATTTTTTGGCATATTTTTCATTGCATAGCCAAGTGCATTAGTTAAAAAAAGAAGGGCAAACACTAGCATCTACAAAATTACGCTACTTTATCTGCAGCTGATCCATGCTATCACACAACATGGATTCTTGTAGTGCTTAGAAAACTGTGGCTTCTTTTCAGCACATCTATTATATGCTTTCTGCTAACATGAATGCATTTTTCAGTCTTGTTCCTGCTGTATGCAGCATATCACAGACTATCTGCTTGGAAATCAGATGGTTAGCTGAGTTCTCACCCTGTTTCCAGTCTCCTGTTGCTATCTGCATTGCCAGGTTTCATGAGGATGCTGTGATTTTCAAGCTATTACTTCATTTCTGATGTCTCAGTCTAAGCTGACAGGCATCTGGTTTAACGGATGTTTCAGAGAGGGAGATTTTCCGAGACAAACAGTAGCTGAGAATGAAGATTCCCTGCAATGACTAAGATATGTAGTTTCATGAGGATGGTGTAGAGAACTTCAGAAAGAAAAGGAAAAGCACACTTCAACAGAGTGGTGGCATCTAGATCTCTCAGATACTGAATGTCAGTACTGGAAAATGGAGGGCAAATTATCTCAGGCAATGTGCTGCCCTGATTTGCCTGTGTTAATTCCAGTACTCCAAGTAATTTGGGTATCTCTGTCTGTATTCCTAGAGTGTGATGTTTGACAGGTGCAGCCAAGGTCATCAAAGATCTGTCGATTTGGGGTTTTGTTTTGTTATGTTTTGGTTTTTGTTTTGGTTTGGTTTTGTTTTTGTTTTTTTTTCCCTGCCTAGGCTTGTCAATTGCCTTAACTATCCAGGGAGACTTCTCAAAGGGTCTTTGAAATTCTGTTTCGGTTAAATAAACATGCATTTAGCTCCTGCTTTTGGCAGATACAAGTATCTGCAGCCAAGTAATGATGGCTCGTGGAAATGGCAATGGATATTTCTTTTTACTTCTCTTTATCTTTCTTTGAATGTAAACTTTGTTGAAAAAGTACTAGTAAGACTAATTTTCTCTGAGTTTTTTTAGTTGCTCCTGAATATCCTTGACAATTCAGCAGCTTTTTTAGAAAAATTTGTATTTCTTTTTAGGAAAAGATCTTTTGAGCAGCTCATTTTTATTTTATATTCAAGTGGACTCTTTCTATGCAATTGTAGTCCATATAGTCAAAACAAGCTTGGACGAACCTTCATGCATTTCCCAACAATATTTGCATGAATATTAACCTTAAAATTGGCTAATCAAAAAAAAAACCAACAAAAAAACAGGAACCAAGGGTTAGTAAAACATTTAATCCCTGAATATGCAGACTATATTGTTGCTGTTCTATAATAAATACCATTTTTATAAGTTCAGGAAAGGAACAGGTTTTCTTGAACTCTTTTTATAGAGGATATTAAAGACAAGCAAAACATGGTTATGGGTTTGGTTGCTTTTTGTTTTTCTCCCATGAAGGTAAAATTGTCTCTTTCAGAACTTGTTGCTGAAGTTGTCTATTTTTCCAGAAAATGTAGAAAATTTTGCCCCAACAACCTTCTTGATAGCTCAGTACTGAACATTGTCTTAGAAAAGATCTTGAAGGAAAGAGTGGGAATATGTTATGGGTTTAGCCAGGTGGGCCTAAACTTAGGTTTTAAAGTTCAGCTAGGCCTAGGATTGTCAACTGATTTAAGCTGGGCTGAGCTAGCTAACAGCTGACTTCTTCTAGCCAATAATATTGTATTCCATACCATACTACATCATCTCAAAGGGTGTAAAATCCAGTGTGTGGGAGTGGCTTGGTCAGTTCTGCTATGGCCGAGGTACAAGCCAGATGTGATCCAGCTTTTATCTTGAAGCAGGCCTTGCTCCTGCCCCTGCTGCCTCTGCTTGTATTTTGTTTGCATTCAGGGAAGTAGAAATATTTTGTTGTTATACTTTCTCTTTCTTGCTGAGTGTCTTTTGGAGTGCTTATGAATTTAGAGGAATGGGCTTTGTATTAATTGGGAAGTGGGAAATTATTCCTTGTTATATATGCATAACTTGTGTAAGTGTGTGTTATATTGTAGTTCTCTCTTAGTTTTCTCTTCTCTGTATAAATACATGTAGTTAGTTTCAGCATAAACCTGGTTTTGAAGTTTCTTTTTTTCCCTCTCCCTCTTCTCTTCCCTTAGCTGGTTGGTGGGAGGAGGAACCCTTTTCACCCTGTCCTGGACACTTGGCGTTTTGCCAGCTCAACCCAGGACAGAAGGGACAGAGAAAGAAATGCAATTATACTTTTCTTAATTATTAATTTTTTTAGTATTTCCAGTTTCTCAGAGAAGGGACCTAATCCAGAGAATGTCACTGGTCTAGATTTACGTTAAGCATCTGCTACATGACTTCTGTACAATTTTAAAATGAGATGTGGATGACAGAGCTTTCTAATGAATTGTAAGGTAATTAAAAAACAAAACAAAAAACACAACAGAAAACAGAGAGTTTAACAATTGTCAGAAAGGAGAGGGGTCATTTTTTGACAACATTGTTGGGACTGCGTTGTTTAATAAATACAGTAGTGGCCATCAGGAAGAAGCATGGGGTCATTTAATCTTGGGAACAAGCAAATATTGTCGCTCTTGTGGAGGCATAGGAGTAGAGTGATGTTGAACAACAAAAAGTTGGGCACTGTGGGGGACAGAAGCAGCTGCTGTAGTCTGAGCTGTTGTCTAAAAGGAAACAACAGAGGAGAAACATAGTCAGCTGGAGAAGGTGTGGAGGTCTGTATTAGGAGGTGTAGTCAACTGCCGGCAAGTAACAACTTTATTAACAACTAAACTACAAGCAGCAAGCAAGTCCAGAGGCCCCAAACCCCAAAGAGCTCAAGAGCTCAAGAGCTCAAAAAGCCTAAGAGCCTAAGGAGCCCCTCTCAACAGAAGCTCTATTTTTAACTGGCTAAAAGTCTGTTCATGCAGCTTAACTCGAGTCTTGATATATGTCTGATATCTCTCTCAGTGCTGCAATTCTCAATACACATCTTGTTATTTTGCAGGTAGTTTTCCTCTTCTCTGCTTTCCCATGCCACAATTAAATGCACTCATGGCCAAGGTCTAGGCTGCCAGCAACCCAGACCTCATCCTGAGAAGGTATCCGAGCCACCATCATAAACCATATGTGAGAAGAAATACTGTTCTAAGATATGCTTGACAAAGCAGGGGAGCTGAAAGTTTGGACAGAAAACCCTGTCATCTTATTGGGGATATAGAATTATAAGAGTTCTTATTGAGACAATGACAGGACTTCCTCTGGAATAACATACAATACTTAGATTAGCCTTTTTCCAGAAACAAAATTTTTATTCAAAACCAGTCTGTGGTTTGCCAGATTAATTAAAGGAGCAGAGTATTTATCTAAAGAAGAAAAATTAAAAGTAGTTTGTTGGGATTTCATATGCTCTTAGATCTAAAGTGTGAGTTGTGTATTGAACTTGTTTCTGTACTTAGCGTGTTGTAGCTTCAAGGACTAGTTAATGAGGTCAGCAGCTCCTGCCACCCTCTCAACAGATGTGTGTAATCGGCCAATTAGAGCAGGCATTGTCATGTAAACAGCATTGTTAACCAACTATCAGTGCCAAGGTGGCGGAGCTGCGGAGGGATTCAGCTTTTGAAGTGTATAAGAGTTTTGCGAGCGGATGAATAAAGTTGCCTGTTGCAGTAACTTCTGTGAAGTCGTCTCAGCAGGTCACAAACCCGTCTCCCTCCATTACAGTAGTTCACTTGTTTAGCTTAGTGAAACAGTCTGAGGGGGTCATTGACTGTATAATAAATGAAAAGGTAAATTCCAAGAGAGGAAAATAGACACAGAAATTAAAATTCTGACATAAGAATCAATTTAAAACTATTTATAATTATTATTGTTGTTATTTAAAGTTTATGCTCAAAAGTCATCTTCCAAACAACCATAATAACAAAAAAGAATCATAATTGTTTTAAGACGGAAGATAAGTTTATCGAAAAGGTAATGGATATTTGAAGTTTGGAATGGAATCTCTGCCTATCTGATGTCTCAGTATTTTCAAACAGATTCATATGGGGAGTGACTGTTCTTTGTATATGCTATATGTGTATATGCTATTGTATTGTATTATTGTGCTTCAGCAATTTTGCGTGTTGTCAAATTAAGCCAGTTTAGCATTTTCTTCCCTGAATAATGCAGGGTGCTTTGGTATTTGTGATTTTGGGGGGTTTCTTTTTCCCCCTAAAGTATTTTCTAAATTGAACGCAATGGCAGGCTGCAAATTAGTGCTCACTAGTGCTCTCAGCAGCACCAATTTACCAGGTGCCTTGCTATTGAGCCCTGTTCACATGTTCAGGGTTACAGTGGTGACCATACTGGAAATCAGGAAGACTGTTTTATTGCAGGTCAAATCACAGAGATCATCCCCTTTCTTTTTAATACTTTTACCTTCTTCTGTTCAATGCTGTGTTTTCCCCTCTTTTTGCTTAAATTGAAATTCTTCCCTTTTTTCCCTGTAGTCATTATAGTTATGGTTATCAATTAGAGATTTTAAGATTATTAAAAGGTTCTTCTGGGGATTACTGTTTTCTGTGTGGATTACTGTTTTCTTTTTAATATTTGGTTGTACTTCATTGTTTTTGTCTTTAAGTGTTGTGATAGTCTGCAGTACACTGGTTTTACTGTTTCTGTTCACGTCTATCTTTGTGACTAAGGAGAACATTAGTGTCATGTTTTCATTTTCTTTGCAGGATCTAGGTCCACAGTAGGTTCCTGGTCTTTTCTACATCTTGAAACTGCCAAGATGTAGAAAACTGCTACATTGCTATTTCCATACCTGCATGCTCTATTTTTACTCTTTATTTCTGTAAGAACTGCTGGGTCATCCCAGGAAGTCTGTAGCCCTCTCAGGGTTTTGGTGTGTAATGGATTTCCCCCTCTCTGAACTTCAAGCACCAAGTGAAGCCGGTATGTCATACACAACAGGTTTCTGCATCCTCTTCAGTTTCAAGTTCTGGAACTCGCCAATCTAGGCAACCTTGCTATAAAATTTACAATATTTCTCAAGGTTTGTTTTTCTGAAATGCTAACTGAATTGACTGACTTGACTTAATAAGCTAAAGTTTCCTGTTAATTTCATAAGATTGTCTCCCGTTAAAAATAAAACGAGTATGTTATTTTGTTGATATGTCTTCACTATTTAATAAACTAATATGTCCAAGGCATTTTTAATCATAACGAGTAATGTGATATCTGCTGATACACATGCATTAATTTTCTGAAAGTAGGTTTGGGAAACTAAAATTACTTATTATTTTCCCACCATTTTCACGGTTTGTGTTAAAATTTTATAAACATTCCTATCCATCCCAAGATTCAGTCATCTATAGCAAACCCCACACACTGACTTCTGGGAGAGTTTTACAGCACGTCATCAAAAAATACTTGTTTTGTACAAGCCTTAAATTAAAAAAAAATATCATTTAAATAAAATACCCCTTTGACTCTACTTTCATGGGTGTCTTTCCATAAAGATGGTCTAGACATAGGTTTCTATTACACAGATCACAGAGCTGCTTTCTGTCTTGGCTTGGCAAAGAACTATTTTTCTATGTCAGTGTTATTTATTTAGGACATTGTACATGCATTTAGGACACTGATGTGCATTGTACTGCAATGAAATAGACTGCCCATTACATATTGAGATCTCAGGCTAAAAATGAGGTTTAAACAAAGTATTGCAAATTACATTCTTCTTTCCTTATTTTGATTTCCACTTTTCTACTTACTGAGACTGTTTCTGTTTATTAAAACTTGGTTTCAAATTGTCACAAAATCCTAGTTTTGCAATGGTCAGAGGTACCTAATTTTACCTATTGAAAATAACATTTAGATTCAGCATGCACTCATTAATCCACCTAGTCTGTCAGCTCTGACATTGTACTCAGGTGTCTTTTTCCCTTTAATTTTAATTTCCTTTGCCAGAGCTTTGCTCTTAAAATTTCCCTTCTGCTGTTTTCTGATTCCTCCAAGTCCTTTCTCTTCCTGATGTTCTATTTATATTCATATAGATCCATCGACTTATTTGACCCTTGCTTTGTTCCGCTGTTTCCAACTCAGTCCCAACATGTTTTGCTTTTTCTCAGAAGTTCTCTGAATTCATTTATTTTCAGTCTGCATCCAGCATGAATCTAGTGTTCCCAACAAACATATCTGAAAGCATTAAGAAGGAAGGAACACTTGGCTGTTTTGCTTCTCTTAAAGTAAAAAAACCTAGCAATGTTGTTGTCACTGAAATTTTATAATTGACTCATCTGAAGTAGGAGAGGCTGAACAGTAATGCCGTTTTCCTTTAGGATGCACATACTATGATATGTTTATTTTGTGGGTCCTTGAGAACTCCAGCCTGTACCTAAGGAAGGGTAAAAGATAATTACCCATCAACCTAAAAATAGTTTTAGCAGAAATAAAGAACATTCAAGGAAATTTTATATAATTCATTATACTTTTCCACCAGTGGATAGCCAGAAAATTAAAAAATGGCAATTTAAATGACTAAGTAAATATATAGTAGAATACAGATGATTACAATGCATTGCATATTGTAATATTCTAAATAAAATGCATAGAGTGAAAACAGGGACCTAATAAAATAATTTTAGATAATGCTAATATGAAACAGGGACTGAAATTGACCATATGATTAAAAGAAAACTATTCCAGGAAAAAAAAAAAAAGAAGAGATGAGATGGGAAATAAAATTTTTGGATATGATATAAAGTAAAAGAATTGTGTATTTAGTTTTTCAGCTTTTACAATTTTCAGTTGTTTTTCTATTTTCAAAATGTGGTGTTCAAATCAGTTCAGTTTGTCAACGGTATTTGCATATATTAAAGCTTAATGGAAATAACATTATAGACCAGGTTCATCTCCTTTAAATATTGTCTTCTATATATGTGTGGCTACATAGTGATTGATAATAATATGTATCATATATATATGTCTGTATAAAGTTTCTCAATGACTCCATAGCTATTACTGGATAGCTCCAGTATTTGAAAAGTAAAATGAATTAAAAATAAGCTTTACATTTCGGAATACAGTAAGTTTGCTTTTTCTTCTCCTTTTTAAAAATAATCTTTGACATGAATTCTGCTCCCATTCACACAGGATTGCCACAAATCACATGTATGTTACCATGGATGCTCATTTACCAGCTTGCACAAGATAGCTGTACAAATGAGATTACCAATTAAGCATAGTGTCCATTTAAAGAATTAAACAGTATTTTCTTCTGCTCTCCTATTTTCAAAGAGGGGGAAAAGAACCCATGAAGTGAGATAAAGGCAGAAGAAAGAATGAGAAAGACAGGTAAAAATAGGTGAAAAATTGAATTAAAAAAGTCAGATGGATGAAACGTAGGAAAAAAATGTGGTTAATCACTGCGCACAACTTATTTTAAATAACTTATGAACAGTTTACAAAGAATTTGTTATCTTATGAAGGTGGAATAGAACCATCTCATGTGGCAGGAAAGGCTAACCTATTGAAATACGGAGAGTCCTTTCAGACAAAATTGCAAATGACAATTTGCAAAGGATAATCTGTCCTTTCCATGAGAGGTTTTTTTGTTGGACCTTGAAATGAGAGTCCTTGCCTTCACCTTGCTCTACACTCATGGTGACAAGGATGGAAGGGAACAGGGGAGTAGGGAGCTGGGGCTGACAAGTAGATGAACAGGCAAGAGAGATGTGGGAGTGATGGAATAAAAACCAGTGACAGCCCAGTTCTCCCCAGGGCATTTGGGCAATACACGCTCCCTCCCTCCACCCTGACACCCAAAGCCACCCCTGGCCAAAGGAAGGCGTGTGTTGGGCGTTTCAGGGACCAGTCTGGATAGCTACACTGTGAAGCAAGGAAGGTACTACACAGATTTTGTAATCTCAGTATTGGTGTCACTTATATGCTTAATGACCTTATTTTTAATGGTTAAGAATATTCACATGGCATGGGATCAGTGCTAATGCTCACGGCCAAAGATACTATAACTGGTAGTTTATGTATCTGTTTTTGTTGAGCTATTTTTTTTACTACTGTTTTCTCGCATAAACAGTAGGGGAGTTATTCAGGTACCTGGCAGTAAGTTCCTGTGTCATTTTTGCACAGGATATGCTGTTTAGTTTCCAGTTGACACTCCAGAAGAAAAGCAGGCCCCGTGCTTCTCCCTGTCTCATCTGTATTTCTCAGGTACCTCTGGGCACATTAAAGGGGTTATATCTCTAGCACCTAAATAGCCCCTCATTACCTATCTGTAGGATAGGCCAAGGTCATTTGTCAAATCCCACAGTCCTTTATCGAAAAGTAATCTAGATTTATTCAATGTTAATTTTGCTTTTTCAAGAATCAGAGTTACTAAGACCAGATTTCTGCTATCAAAATGTGTGGTACTGCAGTTCCTTCACAAAATCACACACACACACACATATATTTTTTTTATATATATACACCCAAGCACACCCATTTCACCCTGGGGTGACATCCAGCATGGTTAGTCTACTGTGAAATAAGGAAATCCAATATCCTTTACAGGTCATGTAAATGTCAGTCTCAGCAGTTCCTTCCATTATGAAGTATGCTGGGCTAGATTTACTGCTCCAGGGGGATACCTCTGCAATGCTCTGCTGGTGCAAAATAATGGTGTAATGGCAGGTAAACTGGAGTGGGAGATCCACAGCTGGCCCAGTACTGGAAACTGTAGGGTGTTTTTCCCAATTTCTTTTTGTAATATTAATTTAAAAGTACTTTAGGGGTTTTGGAATTAAACGATCCTTTTGTCTGTCTCCTCTAGGGCACTGTCCGTTATGTCTCTGCCACATGGTATACTGTGAGGCTGGAAGTGGAGATCTGTCAACCTCAGCTTCCTTCCTCTGCTGGATAAATCCAAAATGATGTAGAGCAGACATTCACAGACTTTTTGCTTTGCTATTCAAAGCAAGCCAGTCCTTTGATGCAGCTAAAGAGACAACATGGATAAGATGTGCAACCTGGCTTAGAGCTTTCTTTTGCTATCATCATTCAGTTCTTAATGAGATTTTTATTTGCCAAAGGACTTGATCTTCTTTCTCACTAAGATCTTCTGGTGTTCAGAAAAGGAAGTGTTTCCCTTCAAGAGTTGTATTTTTCTTAAACTCTCTGCCTCTTTATTGTACGAATGCTGCCAAATTTGTTTTTCGAGACTTTGATCAATGAACTAACAGAATTTTGTCTTGTCAACACTTTGTTACAAAGATTTCCTAATTTTTTCATTCAGAAAGTCACAATCTATTCTGGATGTTTGATGTGCAGAAGTAATAAAAATGTCAATTTTTTTATTTTATTCTTGGAAGTACTGGCTAAAATTTGTCACCTATTCCAAGTCATAATGCTTAGTGGAGTCCAACCAGTTTCAAGGTATTATCAGAGAAGAATACACATATAATGGAATTACTAGATGATGGTAACAGTCAGGAACATATTTATAGGCCACACATACCTCTTTATATTTTGAAATGAGAAATATCCATGAGAGGGGACTTCTAATCTCATTACATTTGTTCAGCTCAAAAACTGCAATGAGGCGATTTACTGTGAAATCAGGCTCATACTCTGCAGATCATAGGATTTTAGTTTCTGAAGCTTATTAATGTTAATGCAACATTTTTCATTTACTTAGTGGGTTTTCAATGAACCCAGAGGCATCAGTTCAACAAATCACTCCAGTACAAGCTTCATTATGATGAGAGACAAGAAACAAGGTTCCTTGCCCATCTGGTAGGGCTGTGTGAAGAATAAGCCCATGCTTCTATTATTTGCTGCATGAGAATTCAAAATTATTTAGCTGCTCTCCATTTCTGGTCACCAAACTGTTTTTCCTTTGGGAGCTACACAAACACGGTTTGTGCCCAATGCTGGACAGAAAATATAAAAATGTTGATGTGCCTGAGAGACATTATTTGCACTCTGGGAAGTGTTCACCTGAGACGTACTGTACAGCAGCTCCTCTTTCAGCTTCAGTTGAAGTTCTGCTATCCCACAGTAATTCCTGCAGACTGGTTAATGCCTGACACAGGCTGCAAGTTGGTCATGAGACAGTGGATTCACAGAGAATGAAACATAAATAGAGGTTCTCTTGCTTCCCTTCTGCATCATCCTGCAAGTTTCATCAGATCTTAAAAAAAAACAAGCCAAAAAAACCCCCACCAAACACCAAAAAACCCAAACAGCACTGAAAAGCCTCTGGCTCATCTCTGCTTCTGCTAGTTCAGGAGAATACTGCACATAAAATGATAGCAACCACTGAAGTGTTTGCTGCAACACTGAAGGGCTGTTAAAGAAATTTTTTATTTCAGAAATAATTTTTGTAAGGATCATCAGCAGTATTATTGTATGAATTAACCACTAAAAGAGGAAAACTCCTTAACAGTGTAGCATAAACTGGGCTTGCTGGGTAACACAAATAAAAGAATTCTTCAGAGAATTCTCTGTCAGATCGTGACTAACTGGTTACTAGAATTAGGAATGCTCAGAAGACAATCTTTGCAGGGAGATTTTTTGAGTTCCGAGTATGACAATATACTGTGGAACTATAGTTTTGAAACTAGATATTGAAATAACAGTAGAGATACAATAGACATAACAGTTCAGGCATGACTGACAGAATGTTACTGCAAACTGACAAGCTCCTATGGATTTGATGTAAAGTTGATTCAATTGCATTTCAGAAATAATTGTTAAAGAACAAGTTAATTTTCCTCTTCCTTTTGCTAATCATTAACATAGTGATTTACATAATTTCCCCAAAGCAAATGCTTCCCTTTGCTATTATTTGTAATTACTCATTATTATAATTCTTAAATGAACCAGTTTTTCATACCTTTGTCTACTTTCCTTCTGGACACCTCATTTTTTTTTTTGTGACATCACTTGAATAAATGAAAACTTACTTTTCCAGAGTAAGTTGAGATACACAAATTAAAATCAGTATTTGGAGGTATTCCTCAGAAAATAATAATTTGCTAAATGTTCATAAAGAACAGGGTGATAGGAAAGGAGTCAAAGTAATCACCAATAAAAATGCTCCAAAGAACATTCAAAAATGGGGATTAGCATTTATTTCTTCCTGGCCTTAAATACAAATTGAAGTTTTTCCATTTATATTTAAGGTATATAAAATGCAGGTATGAAAAGGAGAAATTTCATATTCCAGACATCTTTGCTAATTTTAAAGGTATAGACTCTTCTCCAGTGCCTAGAACTTTTCCTGAAAACCTATGCTCCTGATCTTTGTCAAAATCATAACACATCATTCAGACTTACTTATTTTATGCTTATCATGTTACAGGGATGTAATTAGTGGCTTTCATTAGCCTCATTTCTTGTGATTATAAATCTGAAATTAATTCTATTTTATTAATTTTGGATGGGTACAATGTAATTGTGATCCTGCACATTACTTTTAATCTGTTACTCCTTTGAGATATTACCCTTATTTGTTCTGCATACAGATACAAGAAGGAGAAAGAATTTGTTGGTTGAGAAGAAATGAAGATGAAAAGGACTTGTGGTGGAAGTGTTAATGCTCAAGAATGCACAGCTCTTACTCTGGAACCAGTGGTACTGTCAGGCTCTATAAAAATTCTATTGCATAGATATATATGTGACAATAAGGCTTTCTACAGTGTCATGTGGGTGTTACCATCTGACTTAAGACCTCTTCCATCAGAGCTTCTCCTACTTCCTCGTGTTAATCTGAAACACCAGAATGTTTCTGAGGCTAGAAATCCTACAGGTGGGTTTCAAAATGAATCAGAAATCTCATGGAAGAAGAGGAATGTAAATACAGTGAAAGGCTTAAAGACCAAAATTGGTAAATCTGAAAGTAGCATTAAGAGTAGTACATTTGCTTTTGAATGAGTAATCAATAGCATGTATCATTTGACCTGATCTTAAAATGACTAGAATAACAAAAACTGTACTCATTCTGATCTATGAAGTCTCCTTTATTTGCTTCCAGAAGCAAAACAACAGCCCTGCTTTTCCAATAGACAGACAAAAAAGCTATTTCCCATGCAGTGCATTTAAGACATGGGAGTATGAAGATGGTAAAGAGACGTGGTTGCTTTGCAGTAATCAGGCCATAGAAAAAGTGTTGCAGGAGCCCTACTCTTATGGAGAAAAAGTAAAACAACACATAGAAAACTTCTATCAGGTAAAAAGGAATGTAAATTACAAGAAAAAAGTAAACAGTTTTTCTCATAGCTTGTCAAAGACAAGGTTTTGAGAATTCCCCAGTGAATCAGAAGATTATATATCTGTTCAAAATTTTTCATTTACCTCTTAATTTCTGTGGACTTAATTTTTTCAGTTGTAAAAATGTGATTTTTCTTTTCTTATTTCTGCATTTTTCCTGCCCTTGTTTTATAAACACACAAAAGATCTACCTAAGAAGAAATACTATTCACCACTCTGCAGCTGGGCAGGGAACCTTTCACTCTGTCTATTTATCTGCCTCCTCTGTGTTTTATTATTTTGTAAAGAGAATGTGTTTTGTCACATTCATGAATTGCAGATCAGTTTCTTGTGAACTGGCAGGACTGATAGCAGTAGTTCTTCTTCTCAGCAGTCTATAATTCCACTCCTTGCTCACTGGTTGTCTTTTATGTTTCCCCCTTATCTACTTCTTTCTCCTCATATAGAGGCAAAGCTGCCTGGATTACTAGATGGCAATTACATTCTGCAGATGATTTGTGTAAATTGGTCTACTTTTCAAGCATTTATTAGCAAAATTGTTTTAGCTGAGAGAACATCATATTAAGAAGAGGGAGAAGGAACGTATGTGTCATTTACACGGTAGAATGTACAGGCTCCAGATTAGAAAGTGTCAATACTATTTACATTTGTTAGATAATATGCATTGTCTTTATAATTTAAAAGTATTTTTAGCATTCATATTATTTCAAAGCAGAACTTTCTAGCTAGTGCTGGGGTTTTTTTTTACTTAATCTAGTTGTCATCTTCTTGTTTACTTTGTCTTTAACTACCTTACTTTCCCTCATTTTTAGCTGCAACAAAATATGATAGACAAATTTTTAGAAATATTCGATGTAAGTTAGTCATTGTCAAATATGAGGAAGATTATAGAAAAGTTAACATTTTGGAAAATCTCAATATTTACTATATGTGTTTCATCTGAAGGAATCAAAATTTGTTGCATTACTAAATACTGTAATCATCACTTTACTGATCATAAAATAATAGAGTCATGGAATATTTTGGTTTGGAAGAGACCTCTACAGATCATCTAGTCCAGATACCCTGCCATGGGCTGGGATATCTTCTATTAGATGAGGTTGCTCAAAGCCCCATCCAACCTGTCCTTGAACACTTTCAGGGATGGAACACACACAGCTTCCTTGGACAAACTCTTCCAGTCTTTCATCACATTGTAAAGAATTTCTTCCTTATGTTCTCCTTCAATATAAAACAATTGACATTTTTCCTATTACTGCAGGTCCTCATAAAATGTCACCCTCCATCTTTATTGTATGCTGCATTTTACATACTAAAAGGCTGGAGTAAGGTCTGCCTTTAGCCCTCCTTTCTCCAACCTGAACAACTCCAACTCTCTTGGCCTTTCTTCATAGGAGAGGTGCTCCAGCACTCTGGTCATTTCTGTGGCCCTCCTGTGGACCAGCTCCTTGTCTTTGCTGAACTAGAAACCCCAGAGCTGGATGCAGTACTCCAGGTGGGGTCTCACCAGAGCAGAGTGGAATTGGCCATGTTTCCATCGGTGCAGCCATGGATACAATTGTATTTCTGGGCTACAAGTGCACACTGCTGGCTCACACTCAACCAGTATTCAAAAGTGGTTCTCCACGGGGTTACTGTCTATCCCTTCTCCAGCTTGCATTTGTGCTTTGGACTGCCCTCACACAGGTACAGGACATTGAACTCGGCCTTTTGGAACACTGTAAGAATTGATACGCACACAGGTAAACCCAGATGACCAAACTATGGTTAGAGTATTAAGCAAAAATTTATTCTGATGTTGGAAGCCCAAAATCCACTGCTAAATCATGCAGTGGCTGAAAAAGCAGCCCAGGAAACCTGCTTCAATGCTTCTATAGCAACGCTTTTCATATGTGCATAACTTCAAGGCTGTGTTCTCACCTGTGCTTTTTATGGTCTCCCTCTCTCCCAGCAGGGGCCTCAAGCACGTCTGTGAGAACTTTTATCTCCTCTTGCAACAGGGGAGTTAACTTCTCAAATCAAGCACACAGAAGGACAGGTAACGCTATTGGTGGGAAAGAATTTTCTTCCACACTGTGTTTTTCCTAGACATAGTTTTCCCAGCAGAGAAAACTTCCTTGGAGCAAATTTCTTTTTCCTCCTCAAATAAATCTTTCGCATTTTATTTTTGGTCTTTGCAAACTTCAAGAGGTTTACATGGGCCCATTTCTCAAGCCTATCAAGGTCCCTGTGGTTAGCATCCCTTCCCTGAACCATATTAGCTGCACTGTTGAGCTTGGTGATGTTAGTAACTTGTTGACAGTGTACTCAATCCCACTGTCTATGTAATTGATGAAGATACCAAATAGCGTTGGTGCCAGTATGGACCCTTGAGGGACACCACTCACTACTAGTTTCCACTTTGTCTATTTAGCTGATGACCATGACTCTTTGGACATAGTCCTCCAGCCAACTCCTTATCCATGTAAATGTGCACTCATCAAACCTGCATATCTCCAATTTAGCAACAAGAACGTTTTGGGGGACTGTATCAAAGACCTTACAGAAGTCCTTCCTTCCTTATCTGATTTCTTGTGCAGGGAAATTGAGAGCTCTCATACTGTAAGAAAAGTATTCTCTGAACTCCTGTGCAGTAAGAAAAGTATTCTTTAAACTCTGTCTGATTTCTTTATTCCTGGGGGGCCACATCCACTAACTCCTTAAATTGAAAGTTTGCTCTCCTAAAATTCATGATCTTGACTCTACTTTTTACCTGGCCCATATACTTTGAGAACGGAAATTCCACCAGGGCATGATCAGTGCAGATACACCTGACACTGCTCTTGACCTCTCTTATTAGTTCAGCCATACTCAGATGTGTTTATTACTTAAAGTACCTAAAGTAATCAGGAGAATTATAAGAAAATATACTTCTAGAAGCTCTGAACAGCTTAAATAAACGTATACTCAGAAGATTTTGGCAATAACAGTAGTCAACTAAACTAACAGTACATATATATTAGAAGAATTACTATATGACATTGAAATATTAAATTAGCAAAAGTACTAGTGCATGCTTTACTTCTAAAGCCATCAAGGAACTTAATAATTTTCTTTTTAATACCTGAGACCCATCAAAAAGTTGTCCAATATCTCCTAACTTATTTGGAGAAAATGAAATTAGATGAATTACAGAATAATATTGCTGTTCTATAGTTTCAACTCCTCTTTTCAAATTTCCAGTATTTTCCCTAGATCAGGCTTTTTTTTTTTTTTTTTTTTTTGTGTGGTTTCTGCTGAATTTGACAGATAGTCTGAGTTGAAAAAGTATTGTTCATGGAATTGACAAACTCACCAAACTGAAAAAATATTTTAAAAATAAGCAGGTTATCTTGGGAATAGTAAAACCTGATGACCTCTAGTATTTTTTCACTACATTTCATGAAATACCTCTAAATTATATATTAGTAATTTAATTCAAATTTTGTCAAACTATAACTGTTGTATTTTTCAGTAAAGAAGGAGACAGAGAGAGGAAGAGATAACTGAGATAAAATTATTATTTTATTTATAGCATATATTTATTTTATCATCTCAAATCAACTTTGCAAGTATCATCTTTTATAATTATGTATTTTATAAGGACTTCGAACAAACTCATTCAAATTGATAAAATAAATAAAAAGCTGAAGTACTAACATTTCAACATATTAAATGCAAGGCTACCAACCAGTTTTTAAATTACAATACTTTAAAACTCGGTGGGAGAAGCTTGAGAAGCAGTATCTGGGGTACTGACACGACAGTCAGACACTGTTAGGGTCCCAGAAATCTTCAAGAGAAGCAATAAATTGCACCATCAATTATACTCAGATTGTCAAAAACTCAAGACACTAAATTCAGTGGCATTGCTAAATTTTCTTAAAATTGTCTTTTTTTTTTTTTTAATAAGGATTCAGGTTTTTTGTCCCCTCCTTTCTTTTTTTTTTTTTTCCATAAGGGCTACAGAAAAGATTCCTTCACATATGGTTGGACTCAAAGATCTTAAAGGGCTCTTCTGACCTAAACAGATCTATGAGTCTATAAATCTTGTTGATTTTAGTGCTCATCATTTTGAACTATGTGAAAGTACTGTGTATCTCTGCTACAAGTTAAGAATCAGAGTATAGTCTTACATTGAGAAAAATCGAATGAGGACTCGGTTAACAGTTGTCAGAATTTTACCTGCATCACTGAAGAGAGAGACAGGAAAATTTACAGAAGAAACCTGAGAGCAACAAAAAAACCCCTTTCTACTGCAGCTACTTTGCTGCTTAAAATAGCAAAAACACCTTTAACAAGTCATATATATCATGCAGACAACAATGAAAGAATATAATAAAATAGAAAAATCACAAGTTCTCCATATAAGGAAAGGATCTATTACTTCTATCACTCCTGAAAAACACAAAACAATATAAAGAAAAATATGCGTAAACAACATTTTCTATGAACTCATTTTGATTGAAATACCCTGTGAGGAAGAAATTCATAGAATTTAGTTTTAGGAATTGAGGGTTTTTTGTTTTGGGTAGTATTCATTATTTTATTTTATCTATTCATTATTTTATGATATGTATTAGGTACTCTGTTGGTCTGATGTCATAAAACAGCTACAATTTGTTTATTTTAAAAGATCATTACAAGTTATGGTAGCTAATGGTAACACACATTATTTCTGGATCTTTACACTGGAAACACATCAAATGGTTTTATCTGTCTGTAAAATAAAAATTAAACTATAATACTGCATCAAAAGTTTTCATAGATAGATTTTATTCTATAGAATATAAATCAAATGTTTCACTCTCTTCCATTCTGTCTGAAACCTGAAAATCCAGGGAAGAATATCTAATCTATAGCCTTAATGATGCAATTTTTACATACTAATTTTCAACTGAAACAGTGTTTTGGAGAGTTTCTAAGCCTTCCATTTTGTTTCTGAAGTGGGTTGATGACTTTAATTTTGTATTCACCTTCTGTAAATTTCATTTATCAGAAGATTAATTAAAGCAAACTTAAGGTATTAAAGTGGGATTCTGCTTTCTCCTGTACATTCATCCACTGTGTTGTCCCCTTGTCAGTCACTACTAGGAAGCATTTTTGAATTTTTCACAGCCATTGCTCATATATATTGTAGCAAATAAGTTATTAACATTGACAGACTTTCCACCTCACTGCTCAGAGTCTTTTCAAGATCGTTAATGAATAAATTAAGAATTATGGAGTTGAGTGCAGATCTCTAAGGGATTCTTTTGGTAATCTTCCTCCCTTGTGAGATTTTTGCCACTTGTTTTCTATCTCTTAATAGGTAATTTATTTATTAATTTTAGTCCCTTTTGCACAGTCATCTTCATCTCTTTGAGAGTCTGCTAGAAGACCTTATTCAACACCTTTTCAAACTCCAGGAGCACTTTATCAGCCTGCCAACTCCAGTCAGGCTTGCTGATTGCTTCAGAGAACTGTAAATTTGTGAAAACTGTTATTCCTCTGGAAAAGCCGTATTGCTCTTCCCTAATTGTACATCTTTATGAACCATAATGGTTCATATTTATTCAGATGCACGTTAATTCTATTTTTCAGGCAGTTTCAGCTAATTAACCTACTGGATGCATTGAGCTGCTGGTCAGTCCCTGGATTCCCTTGCAGCTTTCTGAAATAATTGATGTCATGTGTGTCAGTCCTCTGCCTCCACACTGTTTCTGAGAGAGAGTTTTGAGATTTTTTTTGTTTCATCTCCAAGTCTCCCTAGAGCCTAAAGATAAATATCAATCAGCCTTGCAGATTTTCTGCTCTTAATTTTATGTATTACTTCAATAAATTATTTTGGCAGTTGGGTGTATCCTTTAATGTGTCTATAGCTAAAAAACATGGTTTAGTTCAAAAATCTCCCTAAACTTTTCCAAGTCAAACAGGGATATAAAAAAAAATACTTTTTCTTCTCTGTTGTGGTTTCTTTCCTCAGCATGCTCTTTTCAAGCTTTGATTCATTTCTGTGTGCTACAGATTCCCAGGAAAAATTTCCTTTGTCTATCTTTCACATAAAATTGCCCTAAACACTGAGGTTGCCTTTTATTTAAGCAAAACCTGTGGGGTTTTTTTTGTTGATTGTTTGTTTGTTTGTTTTCCCCCTGGGTGGTTTGGTAGGTTTTTTTGATTGTTTTTTTGTGGTTTTGTTTTTGTTTTTTTTTTTTTTTCAATTACACATGTTACTCCATCTCCTCTTTAATAACAAAAGGTCTAAACCAAGCCTAGTAAAACAAAACAGAAACAAATATTCTTGGAATGAAGGAGTCTAGTTTTTGTCCCATTTTACAGGAAATTTACCCTATGGCTTAAGCCTTAGGTTTCCATTGTATTAAAACTAGATGTGCTTATGAATTTAGGCCCTGCAAACTTTCAGCTGCCACACCTCCCTTATCTGTGCTGTACAGTGCACAAATACAGCACCTTGACAGCACCTGGGTTTTTTCCCTTGAAGTGTTAATAAATTCATTGCTGTTGCAGAGTAGTAAACACTTCTCTTTTTTACCTTTCCAGCTGTGTTTTAATTCATTCACTCGTTTCAGATGAATTATCTTTCAGCTGAAGTTGTGTAAAATTTACAGGGCATTTACAATTCCCCAAGGATGGCTGTTAGAACTTTATCAGCTATACTATTACACTTCTTTTCTCACTAACTTTTGTGCCTGAATTAGCTGCTTGCCTTTTTTTGTTTTGTTTTTTTTTTTAATGTGTGTGGATTTCACTACTTGTTGCTGATTGCTTCAGGGCCCAGAGGGAGTCAAGATGAACTCCTTTGCAGTTTCTCTGACTTTGCTCTTAAAGTAAAGAAAGTAATGGCTAAGACAGGGCACTGCACCTACAGGCACAGCATCTCTTGAGTTGCATGAAACCACAGTGCCTCAACAGAGAGTTGTAGAACTCCTTCAACAGATGGTTAAAAGCACATGTGTATACTCTGGGCTATAATTGGCAGAATAATCAATTCATGCCATCTCCACAGGCATTTTGTGCACACAGTGCTTATTAATATTTCTTAATATTAATCTACTTTTGTAAGGGAACAACATCAAAGATTTTGATGGAAAGATCTATAAAAATAGAAATCCATTGGAGAAGAAAAAAAGATTTATTTTTTCTTTGAATTATATTTTATTTTTCCTTTCCTCTTCTTCTGGAGCTTCAAATTGGCCATCTATGAATGCAGGGAAGCCCAGAGAAGACAGTATCAGTGTTCACATGGCGTTCAGCAAAAATAATGGACTGAAATGTCAGCTGTGCTATTCTTCTTCTTACACTGTCCTGGAGGGAATGTGAATCAGATGTATATGAGAACAGAACCACACCACCCAGTGACACATAAAGATAAATTTATTTAATAAGCTACAAAAGTTGAGTAATAACCATATCATTATCTCTTCTAAGATTTCTGTTTCACGACACTCAGCTACTTCTCACATAACTGAGGCCCTGCATTGCAGCTCTGACCAGTATCACAGATCTGGGGGAGCATGACACCAGTCTAATTTTTCAAGGTGTGGCTGGTGGCCTGACACCTGAGCATAGTGGTTCCACCTTGGGCTCAGTCTTCGCAGTGTCAGACATCTATGTTACATTTCCCCTGTCTCACCAGAAGCTGTTGTTTTCTCTATTTAGTGCTTTCTAAAATAAATTTGATAAGCTGCTAATCATGTTGCCCAAACCAATTTCCTTGAGTTTCCCTATATTGAAGGCCAGTTAGAATTTTCTAGCAGGATTTTTATCACCATGTGCTCTTCTGCCACCAAATATGTTACAAGGATGCAAATTTGGCAACAGCAATATAAAGCAGTTGATGTGTCCTTTTTCAGTTTTCTAGTGTATTATGGATTGATACAGTCAGTCAGGGTTGTGAAGATATAGTCCAGATCTCATTTACCTGAGCAGTGTTTCCAGGTAAGCTTTATCTTGTGAGACAGACTCTGTGGAATGGTACTTGCTGGGTTTGAAGAGAAGTACTCTTCTTCCAGGTCAGATTGACTGAGACTTTGGGCTTGGCTGTTGCCTAAGACTGTCAACTAAAGCCTATATTTTTCTAAATGTTTCCTGCTGGAGCATAAGACGAGACTGTGCTCTTGCTTTCCCTTCTCCTAACAGAACCTCTGAAAATTTCTTGTTTGTGGCATGACAGTCTACACTGCATAGACTAGGAAAAAACTGGGATTCCTTCACATTTATGAAAAATGTTTAGCTCAAAGGACCCCAAAGAGCAGGAGAAAATGGTGCACAAAGTTTCTAGAACCCAGGGGTAGGAAAGTTTGGTTTATAGTTCTGGGAAGCATACAAATCCCTTGGTATTCTTATTTCCTTATCCAAGTTAAAACAAGTAATTGGAAAAGAAATGGCTTTTGCAGAGATGACAACTCCTCCTGATGGTAAAATATGGCAAATAACCTTGGTAAAAATCAATATGGCCAAGCTATTAAACCCCAAACCATATTTCTTATTTTAATTTTTTTTATTATTATTATTGAAGCCTTCTCCCTTGACTACACTGTCACTTAAAATATCACTGTAATACAGGAAAAATACGTTTTTTCTATACTATTGATTGTGCTCTGCATGAGTATAAATGGTGTCACCAGATGGAAGGCAGATCAATAGGTCAGAGCTGACTGATAATATAAAAATTCTTCCAGGTTTCAAAACAAATACATCAAGTCTTTCAACTATGGTTATAAAAAACTGCCCATTTTCTTTTTACAAGTTGTCTTTAAGAACTAGAAAACAGTTACTTACCTTACAGTCTATTCTGCTATGGCAGTTTTATTGTCTTCTTTCTAGTATGTGATGGAAAGGGTATATATTTTCAGCATGGAATGGTTTAAGATATGAAAACACTAAGCTCTGAATAGCCCTTCATCAAAAAGAAAATCTCACATCCAAGGTCTTTGAAGGGAAACAGAACACTAAGGTGCCATTGGAGCAAATGGATGCACACAAATAAGAGATGAAATAGATATATAAGAAAAGACACATAACCCTTCCCTCCGGCCCTGTAATGAAAAATATCTCTACCTCGAGTTTGGCATCTTGTCTCTTATTTGCACTTAGTAGCAAACTCTTCCAAAAACTCCAGCTGAACTGAGTCAGATGCAGGAATAGATGTCATGCCTCTGTAATCAGGAAAGCCAATGTAATGATGATTATTGTAATATTAAGTACTGCCTTCAGACATAATGCCAGCTGAACTATATTGCATATTGCATCATTTTTACATTTTGCCCGGAAAGGATCATTATGGTACAATAAGACTTTCCAGTGATGTAAAACCACTTTCTTCAGTATTCCAACTTACTGCTTGTTATGAGAGACACTTCTAGCAGAGGCTTTTTCCTGGACAAAATCAGATACTAGGCAAATCCATATTCTGTGAGTTGACACAGGCCTTTCTTTTCACATAGTAAGTGATCTAATCAGACCAAGGTTTGGAAATTTCCAGAAAGGTAACTTGCTTTTGTTGAATGCTGCATACATTATAACTTTGATAATTTCATCGGAATTGGTTATTTTTACAGGCAAATATTCCTCTGCCTCTAGATAAGTGCCAATCTACTTGCTGAAAATAACGACTGGAAGGCAGCAAAGATGAATGTTAAAATTTTAAGTGGTTGAAGTAAACCACTTCATGATATGAATAAATGTTCATTTGAGAATAATTTACTGTCTTTTTGTATTCCATTAAATGACCAAAAAGACCTCAGCTTTTACTGATGTACTTCAGAATCAAGTATTTGCTTGATTCTCAAAAACAGCATCATAAAACAATTACAACTGACTTGTTGAAGAGCAACAAATCTCTAGACCCAGTGAAGGGTCTAGAGAGCAAGTTCTATGAGGAACTGTGGAGGGAACCAGGATTGATTATCCTGGAGAAAAGGAGGCTCAGAGGGGACCTTTTTGCTTTCTACAATGAGCTGAACTGTGGGGGTCCATCTCTTTTTCCAATTAACAAGTGTAAGAGGAAACAGCCTCAAGTTGTGTCAGGGAAGGTTTAGATTGAATATTAGGAAAAACTTCTTCACTGAAAAGGTTGTTGAGCATTGGAACAAACTGCTCAGGAAGTGGTGAAGTCACCATCCCTGGAGGTATTTAAAAGGTGTGCAGATATGGGGCTTGGGGACGCAGTTTAGTGGTGGCCTTGTCAGTGCTGAGTTAACAGTTGGACTCTGTTCTTAAAGGTCTTTTCCAACCTAAACGACTCTGAAGAGTTAAGTTTTGGATGGAACTACACAGCTTGTCATCATGCTCCCAGCTGAGTTAATAGGTGTTGTTTACAGACCTTGGTGAAGACAACCCTAAATGAATATTGAGATTTTTGTTTTGTCTTGCTTTTTGTTTCTTGCAGATCCAGTCAGCTGGTAGCACATATTCAACAACAATAATTGTTAAACAGACATTAGGAATGAGTGACATGCAGCAATTTTACAGATAGTCAGACAAGAATAGCAGTTATAACCATTATATACATTCAAACAGCCTTAGAAGTATAGTACTGTAATTACAAAAGCTTTCTTAGGAACTCTGAAAGACTACTGGGTGTTATAATAAAGGGAGTTTATTTTTATTCTGGTTTCCTAAAAAGAAAAGTTTTATGCAATCATGTTGTCCATGCTCATTTATCTGTCTGTCAGTCTGTCAGTCTATCCAACAACTTTCAAATCTGGTATCCAATTTCCACCAAATCTGAAAGCATAGCTGAGGTCTCAAAGCTTCTAAGTTATTACAAGATTCATCAAAATAAACTATTGAATAGAAGTTGAAGGCTCAAATTAGTGCTCTCTTGAGTGAAAGATAACAGTCTGAGTGCAAGATATTTGTCTGACAACCATCCAGTTAGCATCTTCATATAAATCATCTGAAAAGCCTGTTACAGCACTTGCTGGCCAGATCAAATTATTGCAGATGAAGAGAATACAGAGCTACCAAACATCAATCTAAAAAAGCTCTCTCTTCTCAAGAAAACCCCAAAAAACTTCCTTGTTTTTATAGTTGTTCTGTGTTCTGACAAAGAATTCCTATTGCTTCATAGTTCCAGCATGTAATTTATATCAGTATTTTCCATATTTCAAAATAAATTAGCAATTTTTTTTCCCCAGTGGTAACATCAGCAGCTAAAATTTATGGAATTTTCTTCCTTGCTCATCTACTGCAGATTAATTTAATATATAATTATGGTATCATAGGGACTGTTGCGATCTGAGATCATCACAGAAACAGAGGAGTTAAGAGAAGTGGTTGGAGACTGTTATTAATGAACAATACTGATAACCATAATCTGGTTATGTTTGGTATTTGACATTGTGAAGTAATCCACAATGATACAATCAGCTTTGACATTTGGTTCTGAAGTGTCAGTTTTCTGCTTCAAAGTTCTGCCTAGAATTTAGGTACAGAAGTACTCATGAAACATGTAAGCATCAAATTCCCTTGATGTTCAAATTAAAACTTTCTCCTTGTGATATTTTGTGGCAAGGAGTTCTTTCAGTGAACAACATACAATAGTACCAGATTAGCTACACTTGTCTCCTAATAGAAATGGCAAAGGGATTTACAATTTTCTTTCTTTTCTTCTCTCTGGAATTCATTGGACATTTTTTGTACTATAATGTATTTTTATTCTTTACTAAGATAAACAGACATATTTCAGAAAAACTTGTTTTGTGTTTTTTTTTTCACTGCTTCTTCTTGTTCACATTGACTTACTGAGCCCACTCCTTATGTTCTGTTCCCCTTTCTAATTAAGACGACCAAACCCAAGCCCTGTACTGCACCTGAACTGCATAACTGACACCCAGTTCTTTTCCCTGAATAGCTACGCCTGAGCAATGGTATGAACCCCACAGTCCACACAAGCAGTTCATCTTAACCCTTGTGGTATGCATTGCTTTATCCTTGTTAACACTATTTTCCCATGGGTAACTCTGGTTGTATCCAGGCCTTCACAGAATCATAGAATGTTAAGGTATTGGAATGGACCTTGAAGTTTTTCTAGTCTCAAACTCCCTGTCATGCACAGGGCACCTCTCCCTAGACCAGGTTGTTCAAGGTCTTATCCGACCTGGCCTTGAATACTGCTGGGATTGGGGCTTCCACAACCTCCCTGGGCATCTTGTTCCAGTGTCTCACCACCCTCACAGTAAAGAATTTCTTCTTAATATCTAACCCAAATTTCCCCTCTTTCAATTTGCACTCATTCCTCCTTGTCCTATCACTACAGGTCCTGACCAAGAGTCCCTCTCTGTCTTCCCTGTAGGCCCCTTCAGATACTGGAAAGTCTCTATGAGGTCTCCATGCAGCCTTATCTTCCCTAAGCTAGACAGCCCCAACTTTCACAGTGTGTTTCAGTCCTCTGGTCAGCTTCATAGCCCTCGTCTGGACTTGCTCCAAGAGTTCCATGTCCTTCTTATGTTGGGGGCACCAGAACTATACACAGTACTCCGTATGGGGTCTCATAAGAACAGAGTAGAGGGGGAGAATCTCCTGTGACCCGCTGGTCACATGTCTCTTGATGCAGGCCAGGACTTGGTTGGCTTTCTGTCCTGGAATCACACACTGCTGGATCATGGGGAGTGTTTAATCAACCATCACCCTCAAGTCTTTCTCTGAAAGGCTGCTTTCAATCACTTCTCCACCCATCCTCTAGGTATGTCTGAGATTGCCACAATCCAGGCGTAGGACCCTGCACTTTGTTGTTCACATCAACTTTCATTGCAAGACTCCATAAGTCCTGTTTTAATCCTGCAGTGAAGCATGGTAGGCAAAAGAAGTTATTGCAGTACTTTACTCACAGCACGTACCAGCTGAGACTCATAGCTATGGTCTCTGTAGCCTTTACTTCTGTTCAACTGCACCTTGACAGGAGCAGTGGAATTACCCTGAAGATCCTGTTCCTTCATGCCTAGACTCATGACCTTGTAATTTGCCTTGAAGTACAAGGATGTGGTGTGAGGTCTTCTTTCTCCTACTGTGCTTAATCACAATTCAATTATTTGAGTTTATATTGATAAAACTTGAGCTAAGTTACCATAGCAACCATAATGATCAGAAAATTGTAATGTGGTGTACAAACATTGTTTGTTTTGGTAACTTAAAATGAGATGAAGCCAAGCAAAGAGCATAGAATCAGTAGCTTATATTTACTAATTTAGAATTGGATACATTTTGCTGGCCTTTACTTCAGCACCAAGTATCCCTGGAGCTTAAGACTACCTTTACATCTCATGAGAAGAGACAAGAGCCTTGAAAGAATGATTCATTTATGTCTAAAGTAGCTTAGATCTAATATATGAAGCTAAGCAACATTCATCCTCAAAATTTTTTCATCTCATAGATAAATAGCCTCATTTTTAACACTGCTGGATCCTTTGGCCTCTATATGATAATGTGCTCTGAAATTGGACTTCTTTGCTAAGGTCCATGGTTAATAACATGCAAAAAAATATTCAGTTTTTCCATCTATTAAATTACCACAAAGGAAAAACCAGAGTAATTGCTAAATTTGAGGGCAGAGCAACATAAGTTCCCAATAGAATTCTGTGTGAAAATAATCGTCCCAAATGTTAAGTGTCTATATTAACATAGCTTATGTAAACATTAAAATTTACATTAGATCTTCATTAGCTCTTGCCATCTCAGTTTTCCATGCAAGTGGCTTAGACTGGAGGAAGTTGTCAAAGTCACAGGGTCTTGATCTATTAAGAAGCAAGCCCTTCTGTTAGTTGCCCTTTTCAACCCATTTTAGTTAAAACAGAACTGTATGGTTTCTTTTAGCATAAACACAATCAAAAACATAAAAACAGTCAAAAGAACTGACATTCACTGTTTTATGGAGAATTTACAATCTTTTTGTATCAACTGAAATTCTTCACATGTTGCTCTTCTCTCTCCATGAACTCTTTATATTCATATTTCTGAATTTATGCTCTTTTATTAACAACAAACACTATGTTTACACATAAACTTTCTACTACCAATGTTGTACTATGATCTTTAGAACCTTTTATTTGTTTTATACAAAAACATCTGTGAAAAGCACCTGAAGCCTCCTTCAAAATGCCTATGAATGTTCAAGTTGAAAACTTGTGAATAAATATGCAATTAGAGATAAATTTACTCCTTTCTCTGTATTTTCTATATTAATTATATTTTTAACCAGCAAAAAGTCTGCATGTTCTCAACTTAATTTGAAAATTAAGAAATGCAGCATTGAAAGTATTTAACAGAATTTTTGAAAGAACTGTTGTTTTTTTGCCTGTCCTTTCCTTTCTTAGTTGTTTTTTTTTCCAAGACTGTTTCATGTGAGTATTATCTCTGATGGCAAAAAAAGGATATTTCAGGGTTCTTAGCACAGAACTTGTGAGTTCTAAGATGTTGGGTAGTGTTAGTACTCTGGACATTAGGCTTCATAGGCACACTAGCTCAGAGCCACTGATTTATCAAAAAGAAGAAAGGCAAATGTGGAAACTTAAAGATTGACATAGTAAATCATAAAAATTTATGTCAATAAATGGAGAATTCAAAAGACATGACAAAATAATGAAAGGGATTAGAACAGATGAATTATGAAAATTTTAAACAAATTCTAGGTCTCTAATACTTTTGAAAACCTAATGACATTTGATTTGAAAAATCTATTGACAACAGTGGAAAAGAATGGGAGTGCTAATTGGCACCAGCATGCTCTGTGAAAAAGCTGAGGCATCAAGTTTTTTTCTTCTAATATTCCCTTGTTCAAGTTTTCCTAGAAATTTTAAGAAGAGGTTGAGATGAGGTAATTTCTTGACTCCAACAGGACACATAGTTGATTTTAAAAAATTCTAAACCACCCTGATTAGGAAAGATTAACTTTCAGAGACTTTTTACTTGTAGGAGAGTACTAAACAATAAAAAAAAAGCAATAAAAGAAAATGTCTTGAAATTCTACACCTCTCCTACAAGCAATCCCCAATGAAAAGTTACTCCAGTCTAATGTCTAACATTGAGTTTAGTGAAAGGAAAATTAACATATTCTCTTGACTTATACCATGCCTGCTTATATTATGCATTTTCATGCAGGGGAACATTTTTGTTATAACCTTTGTTAATTCTGCTGATAGAATATCTTTTCCTTGCAAAGAAAATTGTTTTTAAAAGACTGAGAAATGACATAGCATATATAAGAATGGATACAGAGGAGGAAGACAAAACTGTATTTTACAGTTCATTCATTGAGACAGCCAAAGAACACTTGAAAAAACAGATTTCTAGCAGAAAAAGTAGAATTGGCACATCAGTCCTGGAAGAGTCTGTCATAATTTTTTCCTTTGGAAAGATGACATAAATATGTTCCTTAAAAATAAGCTAAGCAAAAAATTTAAAAAGGTAGTCCATTCCTCAAATTCCACAAACAGCCAGATGAAACTAGCTAAAATATGATAAGCACAGGTGAAATTTTTATCTGGCCCTAAGCACTGTTATTTGGGTATTTTGCAACTGTATTCCAAGTGAAGTATTTATAAAAGAAAGATACAGAATTCCCATTTTACTTTCTATATGGTTTACATATTGTTGCATTATAAAAAAGGCTCTTGTTATAAGAGCCTAGAAACACGAGGAGGTGTTAAAGCAGATTGATGACTAGTATGAATGATTACATTCTGGTTCAGGCAACAACACTGAAAATATATATGCATGTTCATTCTTTGGTCATGTAGTTAGAAAAGCATTTGTAAATGTTTTGGCTTTTGCATATGGTGGGGTTAGCACAACTGGCTTCAGTAAATTCTGCTTTGTTTTTTGATGCTGCTCCAGTGAAAACCTGTTAAAATATACCAGATGCACGGCAACTTCAACTGTTTTCTAAGCTTCTCATGATGAATCTTCAGTAAATGTGTAGGGGGAAAAAAGTAAATGTAAGAAAAAATGTGTAAATAAATGTTTTCAAGCATTAGCTGAAGCTCTGTAATAGCCTTTTCCAGTATATGCAGCAAAGGCATAAATCAATACTTGACAGAATTGTCTGTACATTATGTGCATTGTTTAGGTTGTGTATTCATGCACGTGCAACTGGATGTGTTCTGTGAAGATAAATCCAATTATATTGAAACTCTTAGTAGATGGAGGATGGAAGAGGAAATAAAACATACAAGGTATATTTGAATAGTCTTTCTTTGAAGCATGGCTAATCACAGAATAACCATGCAGTGTTAGCTATAGTCAGTTTGCTTGGACAGAAATTAAATAATTGCTCAGAGAATGACACTGTATTTCTGAGCTTAATTAATTGATTGTGTGTTATCCAGATCTCTGTGAGACTGAATGAGGCTGCTGAAAGCTGATTGTATTCAACATGAAGGTCTCTGCAAAAAAGGTACTTAGTGTCAGCACTGAAAGCTTATGTAAAAATATCTCTCACTTAAGGAATCATCTAATGTCTCTGTCCCTGATGTTGCAATGCTGAGAACAGATTATTGCATTTTATCTTCACCTGTTCACAAAATAGTCTGTTGTTTTGACATCTGGCCCTGGAGAAGGACAGCTCTGCTTCACTGACCTCAGACTAGACACCAGTTACATTATTTCTGCCTATGTCTAACTATGGTATTTACAGTGGTTTCAAAGTAGTTGGATTAAAAGAAGCCAAGCTGCACTTGGCCCTTATGCTGCAAAAACATACACAAAAATCTAATTTACCTTGATGTTTTCTTTCTTTGGTGGGCAGGTGAGACAAAATTTTTGTAAATGTTTGCCTAGATTGTAGAGTACTGACACTTTTATACATTTTAGAATTTAAGCTTGTATTTTCAACATCCTTCCATAAGACTAGTTCTTGTTTAACTTCATGTTCCAATTTCTGGTTGGGGTATTTTAATGCGTTTTTTTTCACTCTAAAATGCCTTTTTTGGTGTTATCTTGTATCTTCTCCACTCGTTCAGACCAGCTTGATCTTTGGAAGAATCTTTAGCAGACTGTCAAAGAAGAAATGTTTCTTGACTTTTTCCTCTTAGTACTTCTATTAGACAGAAGAGGAAGAGACTGCATGGACTATGAAATAATAGAGGTCCATCTTCAATGAGTTCATATTTTCAATGTGTAAGAGGACTGTAAAACTGACCAATGTTTCCAAGGAACCTTCCTGAAAGTAAGGCATCAATGCAAATGCCCTGACAGGCCCTCCCTTGCAACTTCTACTAGCTGTTTTGAACCAGATCAAAAGGCAACTTGCCTCAGTAGTGTTTTTTGGACAGACGTCTGTAGAGGATACCTGGGAAAGAATATAAAAGCAGAGCTATATTAACAGTGATACTTCTCCAGTGTATCATTGTAGACCAAACAGTGTGAAATGCAGTGAAACTGCTGAAGGTTTTCAAAGCTACTCTGGGAAGTCGGAAAAATTTTCATTGTTCTTGGACTGCAAAGTAGTACTGCAGCATAATTAGAAGACTGTTTTTTGTATATAATTTTATGTAATTTTCCTGCCCTCCTGTTTTGGGCTCTCTAGGGTCTGATTCACTGTTAATGTAATTTTACCTACAACAGTGAATCCACCTGAAATAGCCTCAAGGCCATATCTTGTTCCAGGCTTTAAAGTTTTCCTCTAGTCAGACTGGAAGTGTGCTGGGTAGCTACATGGAAGGTGGTGGTGTCATGAGACCCAGAAGGGGCGCTGGCTGACAAGGTGGCAGTAGGAGGGTTGTCTGGACATTCCCCTGTTAGCAAATGAAGGCATCTGGAACAACTTGGTCCACCTAAGAGTAGAGGCAGGTTCACCACATTAGATATGGTCAGAACAACAGTTTTGTTTTGCTCTGCTGCCCAGGGGTGGTAATCAAGCACCAAGATCACCTGAGTGATCCACCTAGATAACTCCAACCAAATCCTTGGCTGCTAATTTCTTTTCTGTTTTTGGTCTTTAGGTTCTTCCTTTTTACCCCTGTCCCATATCAAATAAATAACAGGTCCTTAATTACTTTTATCCCATGTTCTGATATATCTGTACCCTAATTTGGTATTTCTGAGGCTGATAATTAGATGTTCTCATCAATGTATGCTATTGCTGATCCGAGTTCCTCAGTATCCCAGGCCTTGAAAGATTACCTTCCTCACAGGCCCTTCATATTCACCTCCTGTGAAGTTTGGCTGTTTCTTGCATGTCTTCTCCTAAGCCATCAGTGAAATCCAGTCATTCCCTCATTGCACTTCTGTAACTGTTCTTAGATCCCCATACATCCATCTTACCACACCCAAGAGTTTCTCTTTTCCAGTATTTTCCATGCCCATTCAACTAGCCAGGCCAAGACCTAGGCAACCATCAGTCTTCAGTCCCAGGGAAGTGGGGATAGCCTGAATGAAAAAAATAATCACCAGAAGAGGATATCTCTTTAATACACACAGAATATCAGAATGAGTTTCAGAAAAAAGAATGATGTAAACACCTGTTTTAACAACAAGTATGGCAATTCGTTTTAGACCCTTGTCTTGTTTCAGCGTAAGAATCCCATTTGTACTGTGCTCACGAGAACAATCCCCACTGACGGGAGAAACAGCCGGCAGAGGAATGATGCAGATGCCCTTGCTTACTGAAAGGAGAGGATAAAAGCAATGTGCTCATTGCCTTATTCATGATGCATCACTGCCTTCACAAATAATGGCCTATGTGATTTAGTAATTAAATGTCTTTACTACTCCCCATTTTATGTAATCACATTTAGTTTTAGGACTACAGCACTTAAGAAGACCTCCTGACCCATCAAATATACCCAGATGTGATTACAGCCATCCATTTAATAAATATCTCATTTGGAAGAGACCATACTGACATACCCTGAATCACAAAGCACTTCAATACCTTAGAAATTATGATCTTTAGTGTAAAAGATCAGAAAAAAAGAGGGAGGGCAGGAGCAATCAAGTTATCAGCAATCCCTATGTCGGCAGAATGGCAGATAACTTTTGTTAGGTGAATATGCCCTGATGAGCCTGGGAAAGAGATGACACACGATGATACAGAGCAAGATAAAAATAACTTGGTCAACACAGTAGCAAAAAATACAGCCTCATCAGAATGATGAGTTTTTCCATCAGTTTTGTATCCATGTAGGTGACTACACAAAGGCATGATAATAGCATAGAAAATGATAGTATGCACCCTAAAGTGCAGAAATAAAATTATGTGAGGTTTTTATAAGTTACAATTTCTTTTCTTTCAAATTTACTACATGATCTTTTCTACTGTTTCTTTTAGGTTTTGCTTTCTCTTACAAATTATGATGTTTGACATTCTGTCGAATGACATCAGACTGCTAAGGCTTCAGTAAGGGTATATTTGTAAAGGTAAACACTATTTTAGAAGCTTTATTTTTTGTAGGGAAACCTTAAGCATTGCAAGAATTATTTGACAATATATTTGTGTTTCCAAAAGAAATTCAGAACTCAGTTATTTGCAGTGCTTTTGAAGTTAATATACAATATGACAGCAGCTAAAGTATAAGAATATTATATATTACTTGTTTCTAAATTTCTCTGACTTCTTAGAGACAATTTTTAAAGGATATAACAATTATGTTACATTTTACTTATAGAACACTTAGCTTTGTATCAGTATGTCAAGCATGCAGTGAAGGACAGCAAATCATAACATCACAAGAAGAAAACAAGAAAAGGATATGGCTTTCTAAAAAATATTTTCTTTTTTAATTTGACTTCAGTTCTGGGTCCCTCAGTTCAGAAAGGATATTGAGGTGCTGGAGCAGGTCCAGAAAAGAGCAACAAGGCTGGTGAAGGGACTGGAGCACTGGGGAGAGGCCAAGGGAGCTGTGGTTGTTTAGCCTGGAGAAGAGGAGGCTCAGAGGTGACCTCATCACTGTCTAGAACTACCTGAAGGGAAGTTCTAGCCAGGTGGGGGCTGGTCTCTTCTCCCAGGCACTCAGCAATAGGACAAGGGGGCACGATGGGCTCAAGCTCTGCCAGGGGAAATTTAAGTTGGAGATCAGAAAAAAATTCTTTTCAGGGAGAGTAATCAGGCATTGGAATGGGCTGCCCAGAGAGGTGGTGGATTCATCACACCTGAAGGTTTCTAAACTGAGATTGGATGTGGAACTGAGTGCCATGATCTAGTAAATGGACTGGAGTTGACCAAGGTTTGGACTTGATGATCTCGAAGGTCTTTTCCAACCCAACTGATTCTATGATTCTATGATTCTGTGATTTAAATGCAAAAAACAACAATTAATTATTAACAATTAAATTACTATAAATAATTAAACATAACTTGTTGGTTTCCATAATATTTGTTCAAATAATTTAAAATGTTTCTAAATATTTATACATAACAAATAAATTATCTTATCAAGAGAAATATGATTCCTCTAAGGGGATTGTTAGGACCAGGAACTTTTCAATACTTAAATAGAGTTTCTTAATATTTTTGCAATACATAGATAAAGAATCTTAACCCTAAGGAACAGGATCGCATTATATTAATGTATAATTCTGTATATTGTTTAATGTTCATTCAAGTAAATGTTTGTCTGGGCATTTCAAATACTATCTTGCCATATGTCACTTTGGTTATACATTTGAAGTACTCTGATGAGTTTTCAATTAAATAGATTTTGTGTGGAAAATTATTCAGCTCCCAGTTTTCTCATAAAAGTAATCTGCAATTCTATTCACCATTGCTTACATTTATTTTACAAGTATTTATTTGGGCATGGGACCAGCTGCAGGGTATTTGTTCCTTGAGTTTGTGCAGAGGGTTTTTTCTGTTTTGTAATAAATTTCCAATTCTTCTGCTATTGAACTTTAAATGTTTTTAAATAACTGCTTTAAGAATGACAGGTTTATCTTTGATTTATCTTTGAAATTCTGTAATGGAAAATATGAAAATACCATGCAGAATTACTTGTAACATTTCACGGCTGACATCACTTTAATTTGAAATTTAGACCTATCAGCTGCCTTTGGGAAGAGAAAATTTAGGTGCCTGTCTTCTGTGAGTTCTTAGGATACATCTAAGTGTCCAATCACAAGTTTTTTTCCAAAATATCTTCAGAAGCGAAGTAAGAAGCATTCCATTGTACAGGTTTCCTCTCTGCCCAAAAGATCAAGTGGGTTGAAATATCTGCAAATCCATGCAGTCAAAATGACTGAATTTGTAAAGAATAAATCTGAAGAATAAGCTAAAGTTTTAGTCTTGATTCTGAAGGCCAAGATTGTTGCATCTGATGTGCTTTAGAAACATGCCAAACCTACCCATCTTGTACAATAAATTTCTTCCAAACAGTAATGAAAGCATGGAAAAGTCACCAAACCTTATATTCAGAAGCATCTGTGCTCTTTATATCATGATGGTTGTATTGCAGCCATGACAAAGTTTCTTGTAGATAAAGTCACACCTTGATCATAATGCTTTGTGAATAGTGACATCACAATGCAGATAAAAGGTTGCTTCTATAAGTAGTTGTACTAGAAACTGGAAGTGAAAACTGACCACTGCTCCCAAGGGCCAGAAATGGTATGGCAAAGCTTTCCTGCACATTGTGGCTGTAGCAAAGGTTAGCTTATGACTCCTAGCACATGCAGTACACACATTTAGATTCCAGAGAACTATTTAGTTTTATTCTGTCTTTTGAGATATGTTTTTCAAGAACATTGTATGTTTTATGTTTTAGGAAAATCTATGGCCATATGTGGAAAATACTTACATAGATACAGATGATATAGATAAAGAGACAGGGCGGTCCCGTGGTGTAATGGAGAGCACTCCAGACTCCGAATCCCAAGGTTGTGAGTTCACAGTAGGGACCCGTCCCCTGGCAGTTCAATGCCTCCCTGCCATCCCATCCCGTCAGATCTTGGATGTTCAGCAGGGTCAGCCCCGGTTAGTACCAGGTGCTGTGACAGTCCCGGGGACTTCACTGTCACTGTCCAAGCTCGCTCGGCCGTGGCAAATGGACCTCAGGACTTAAACGGTGGGGCCAGTTCTGCGCACGCTGTGCCTCACCTAAAACATCCACTGTGCAGGCTGGAAGGGCACACCCACATGGGAAGAGCCCTTCCCAAATCTTCACTCGTGAAGCCTGGCCATACAGATAAAGAGATAAGGAGACATTACTTAGTTCTTTTGAGAAAGAAGATTTATGCAGGAAAAAGAAGAAAACATCATTTGGTAACAGATAAAAGTATACTAAAACTTCCTCAAACGTTAAAGGACTCAAGAAAAGATTCAGTCAGTGAATATTTGTATTTTTCCAAAAATGAGGCCAAGACTTTTTGAATTATGAAGAGTAAGCAGGAATGGATTTGAAATTTTTTTTTGCTTTTGTTTTTCCACTACCAATATTTACTTGCAATTAATAGTTTAGTATCAAAATGTAAGCATATGACATCACATTAAAATTAAAACTGGACAACTATACCTTGCCAAAACATCTGTTCTCTCTGTTCAGATGAGGCAGTTTCATTTTAGCAAAAGAATTGGCCAGCCTTGAATGGTCATGTTTAGGATATACACAGCCCAGACATCTTTGTGACAGGATTAATTTTTTGACAGGTTTTATCAAATTTCCACCACAAATAGAGAGAATGTGAAAATGCTGCAACTCTTTCTTTATAAATTGTGTTCATTCAAATTACCCACATTTTGGAGAGGCAGACCTGGAGATGCAAGAGGTCACAGAACTGTCTTTCTTCTAGTGTTAGAGAAACAAATAAGAAATAAACTCACTACAGTCACTGTATAGAGAATGTATTACTGTATTTTCTCTGTTCTTGATGCCTTAGGGATGTCTCTACAGACCTCTGCAACTGTGAAATCCCAGTCATGAGTCTATAGAGCATCTATTAATTTCCAAGGTATTAATGTCCATTAATTTTAAGGTATTATTTAACTTTGATAATTCTCTATGGCATCATATTAGCAAGATCTGTCTTACTCAAAAAAAGGAAACCTGTATTATTTTGCTCTCACATCAAACCTATTTCTCCCTCTGCCCAGACAGGAAGGAAGTCTATCTATCTATCTATCTATCTATCTATCTATCTATCTATCTATCTATCTATCTATCTATCTATCTATCTATTCATTTTTTTCTCTCCCAATATTCCATTTAGGTCAAAAGAAGCTTTGGGAAGGTAAGAAGCCATATAAAAAGATGGTCTATTTTATCTTCTGATATATGAAGTTATTTCTTAGCAGAAAGAAAGAATGAGAGGGTAGTAGAGTAAACAATGAGCAGGAGTGAGAAAGACTAAACAGAAAAGACTATATTGACTCCTCTGTTTTTTTAACAAAAGGTACTTTCTCTCTCTGTGGTGGACTGTAACTCAACTACACAATGCCTTAAGAGTTGGAAGGCAGCAGACCAATACATACAATTCAGGCATCATCAGCCACTAAATTGGAAACAAAAAGATGCCATTTAGACTACAAAGTGAGATGGGTGCTGTTTCACTTAGCGAGTCTGTTCTGAGTCCAAAATAGTGTGTGAGTTTCCCTTCACAACATGTGAGAAGCTGGAAACTTTAAACTCACTAGAAACATGAGGTGGTAATCCACAGTTGGTTATTACAAGTGCACTGAAAAACAGACCAGAGAGAAACGTGAGGAAAACACTGCTAGCTAATGGTATGAAATGCTGCTGGCTGAATTATTATAAGATAACTTTAGCTGGAAAGGATCTCAGAAGGTTTCTAGCCCAAAGACCTACTTAGAGCAGGGTCAGCTGTGATATCAGACTAGAATATTCACAGGTTTTCTGGTTGGCTCCTGAAAGTATTCAACAGTGGAGGCTGCATAGAGTCTCTGGGCAACCTTTTCCAGCCTTAGAGGGTTTTTTGATATATCAAGCAGAACCCTGTCTAGTTTCTGGCTTTGTCTGTGATCTTGCATTCTCCCACCATACACCACTGTAAAGTGCCTGACTCTCAGAAGCAGAAAATGGTACATTGCCAAAAAAAGATCTGTGATACTTTCATGCTATGTCTTGGCTAAAAGCCTGAAAGACATTTTCTGTTTCTTGGTAGCCCACACTTACTTTGAGACAACTTTCTCAGGCCTGAGAAGAGAAGCCATTATTCACACATACACACAAAACTTCTGCACAAAAGAACTTCTTTTAAGAGACCTTTATATATTTTTTCTACTCATCTCAGAAGAGGAGTTGCAGAGTGTCTAGAGCTAGGAAGGTAAAAAGCTAAGTTATTTTGCTTTCCAAAATGCAGTAACTTTACTAAACAGTATATTATATCTACAGTAATTTCATCTTTTTGTTGGAAAGGACTTGATTAAAAGGCACAGATAATTTTCTAAAGCTCTTTAAGCTCTTGATGTGCAGTGGATTCAGCTTTTTCTTTTCCTCTGATGTTTATAAGTTTGCAAGAAATGTTGTACCAAGCCAAATGTGATAGAGATTAAGCTAATTCTTTTATTTGGCAGGAGAGGAACACCATTCTTTGGATCCAACGAGGAACTTGCCTTTCTTAACCTTACTTAGATCAGACCCTGACCTAATTATTCTCTTCAAATTTCACTCTCCTGTGCAATTTGGATCTTCTAAGTGTTCATAACTCCTACCACATTTGGCTTTGGCATGTTTTCAATGCTGTGGATAGTGGAAATGGATTGAGGGCAGATTCCTTTTGAGACAATCCCTGCACTGACCACCAAGGACCACCCAAGGTGAGGTTGCTCTGCAAGGAAAGACTAAGGTGTGACAGCTGGGCAGCAGCATACCTTGTGAAAAAAAGAGAACAGACCCATAGTACCTGAGCATGGTGAGCAGAGCAGATCTGATGACAGTAACTGTCTTCAGCCACAATCCAACGACCAGCAGACATGCCTGTAGTGAAAAACAGGTCCAAAGTCAATCCAGAACATTGAGAAGGCAGGTGACACAGTGCAGCATTCACACTGAAGAGGTCAGGTGGGGACTGAGGAAGAGGGTCAGAAATTATCAGCAGCTCTCAGGCCTCTGGGTGAGAGAGAGCACACCTGGATGGAGTCCCCAGCTGAGGTTGGTGCATTCAGCCTGCAAGCAGACTTATGAACCAGCCATTGATGATGAAGGTTTGATAATTACTTTGCAATTTCTGTTACTAATAGTTCCTATGCTTCATAACAGATTCTGAAATGTAATTTTCTAGTTTGCTTATTGGAATTTCATGCTATGGTGCCATCAAAACATTACTGACACAAAGGTATATCATATTTGCCACTCCTGTCATTGAGTGAGCCAGCTATTCTGGTGAAGAAGGCTATTGAGTCTAAGTGAATGCATGCCTGACATTTGTTACACTCAACTTTTACATATGTGTGCCCCAATTACTTAATTAGTGCTAATAACTTTCAAATTTTGAAACAGGCTTAATAGTTTCTCATTCCCATTTTCATTTCCCCTGTTTGAAATATTGGTGTTGTTGTCTTAGTTTGAAAACCAAAATGTTTACCAAAACCAGAGGAGAGGTTTCCTCCTCAATAACTACATCACTCCTTATTAAATTAAAGAAAAAAGGTAACTTTAATTAGAAAATGGATATAGGAAGGATAACCGTTCTTAACTAATCTATCTCTCTATCTAATCTATCTATCTAATCTATCTATCTATCTATCTATCTATCTATCTATCTCTGTAGATATAGATATAACTATAAACAGACCAGAGCAAACTACACTCCCAGCACCAAAAAAAGAACAACCCAAAAAACCACATCAGTAGGTTCCTCCTGGTGCAGTTATATTTACGGACAGTGTCAGTGTCACACCTTGGCTGGCTACGAGGTGAATTCTCAGTCTTTTTCCAGTGAGGCAGAGACAAGGGGGTGAACAACTCACGTTGTACAGGAAGGAGCCTTTTTCATGGGAGAAAAGCAGACTCTCTCTCTTCTTGTCCTTTGTTCAAAAAGAAGGAAAAGCTAGGAGTGGAGGAGTGGTGATAATTTTCAGGAATCTCCTTGCAGTCCAAGTTGGTCCCCAGGAAGAAAAGGTCTGCAGTGTGTCCTGAAGCAGCTGTGACTCTCTTCTCTTTCCCTCTCTGAAGCTCAGGGTGCCCAGAGATGGAGGGGGGAAAGCAAGGAGCAGAATCAGAAGAGAGCTCTCACCAGCTTAGCAAGCAGTGGCTTTTTTTCTGCAGCTGCCCAAGACTGAAAAGTCAAGCCAACACACAGGGAAAAAAACCTCACCCCCTCACCCCTCACCCCCCTGGTGCTAGGGCTCTGTTTCTCACCTCCACCCCACAATTCAGTTGGAATCTGAAAGTCATCAGCCGTCTTTTGTCCTCAGTCCTGGCACTCCAATGCCCAAACCTTTGTGTTGGTAAGGTGAGAAAAATTCTGAGGGACTCCTCCCAATACCACCTTCCTTTGTTTGAACCTTTAACAGTTGTGTTACAGCCCCCATGCCACCAAGATTAGGCCCAACTCCTGAAGTTAAACAATAAAAACATTTCTTTGGTTGACACTAAAATACCATAGAGTAAACCCTAAAATGTGACTGATTTACCTAACTGCTTCTTAACCTACTCTTTCCCTGTACTATCATTCTTTCTATTCTCTTGGCATTACTGATTGTTTAAAATATTGGGTTGTGAATATCCTTCTTTATGTGAACACTGAAGAAAAAAAAAAGCTAAACTTTTTGAGGAAAAAGCATTGGCCCATGTCATTATAGGAAAAACCCAATATCTCATTGCTGTGATGAAAAGATATCTATGATTCTGATTGATAGCCTCTGACAGAGGTTCTTATATTAGAAACAATTCCCTTCTCATCTGAAATAACACCACATGAAACATTAAGAATGAGCTTTTAGCTTACTACATTAATGAATTCAACAGCTATATCAAATTTTAAATAAGTAACTCCCTACTGGTTTTAAGATGCATGGGTATAATACAGATGTACAGAAATACCATCTGATATTTTTTAAATATAATGTTAGTTTTTCAGTGTTTCCTGTAAGACATAATTCCTTGTGCTTTTTTTCTTGTGGTTGTTTTGTTTCATTTTGGTTTTTCCCAAATACATAAATTAGATGTAAGACTCTGATCTTTTAAAGAACTTCAAAGGGATCAAAATAACATGTCCCTGTAATGAGCTCTGAAATAAAACTAGGATTGGATCCACACCCCTAGGAAGTGTGAATGGAAGAAAATAAAAATTGAAACATTATTAACCAGCAGTAAAGGATAGCAAGTGTATAATCTGCATGTGAATTAGCACTGAACAAATGGAAAACACAACATAGAATGAGATTTCCCTAAAACGGTGTAGAAGAGTTTGCAAACTGCCCTACATACACATGACTAAGCTCACATCCATCTCACTACAATATTAAGGCCTAATCAATTTAATTAACAATAATACTCCTTATATAGCTTGTAACAAAATGATAATAATAATGTTCAATATAAAACAAACTATCAAAATTATGCATAATTTTATTACATCCCAGCTATTTCTATGCATCAGCTAGTTAAATATAAATATGAAGAAAAATTGCATAACTAATAAGACAAGAAACAAACAAAATGGGCTCTTCTCTGTGAATAACATTTAAAAGGATATCAGTTTCACTATACGAACATTAAAAGAATAGGGGTCAAAAAGCAACATTTTGATGATATCAGATTTTTCTTGTCTTAGCATTCCCAAGACATATTTTGGTGGTGGCTTCAGTAGAAGAGTACACTATAAATTTATTTTCAACCTTTTGAAAAAGGGCAGTAGCAGAGAAAGAAGTGAAAAAAATACTTCTATTTTGAAACAGCTTCTGCAAATACATCCCACTTTCTGACTGTACCTTTGGGCACCAATAAGGGTGTAGCAAAATACAGATGCTCTGGAATCACGCATCTCCACACCTTTCATGGGTGGTATAAAAATGGATAGTTGACAAGATAAGGTAAATTCCATAGAGATTTCTCAGCTGAATTCCTTCTTTCTTTTTATCGTAGAAAAATGCAATCTGGGCTGCAGAAAGCATATAAACAAGACTGCTTCCTTTAGCTTAGAGTAGATCTTGTTATATAAGAATATGGGACTTTTTGAAAAAGTTTGTAAAATAAACACACTTTCAATTTGCAAAAGAATGCAGTTTCCTTTCTATTAGCAGAAGACAGCACATCCAATCCACCCTCTTACATATGGCAATTTTTATTCTTTTTATTTTTCTAGTCAAGACCTAATTTACTGGGCCCTGGAGCCATAGATGCCTCTGAAGCCCTCTCTATTTTGTTGGATAGGCTGTGAACAAAGAATTCTTTTGTATGTGAAGCTCTAATATAATTTGAACTAAAATAGCTTCAAGACTCAGCAAGCAAGGAAACTAACTGTCTGAATAGAAAACCAAGTCCATAATTCTAACATAAACAATTGCAGAGTTGAATAAATAGACATGTGAGCAGTTATCAGAGCACACCCAATAATGCATTTTTAATACCTTAAGAAATGAGTTCAGAAAGGAATCACCATAGTCCCTCAGGCTATGAGGAGCTTCAAGTGGCTTTTATCTCACATCCTGTTAGATTATTAAAAGTTTGTAATTATAACTATATCAGTATTTCAAGGCTTCTCACCTTACACAAACCTTCAAACAAGCAAAAAATATAAGGAAAACACATAGTAATCACAAAGAAGATTGAAAATATTGAATTCTATTTATGACTTTCTGATCATACATGTTTGTATTCTAAATGGGGAAATAGTTATGATTTAATGGTTTTATGTGTGTTGTTTAAGCATTTTATGTGTGGTGTTCAAGTATGGAAGAAAAAATGTAAAATCTGTTGCTGTAAATTTTAGTGCAAGCATTAACAATAGAGGCATTTAAGAATTAGTAGCATTGCTTGAATGGTTTTGTGTTTATGATTTAATTTTGGAAGTACCAACAGAGTAGTCATGAGGTAATATGACAAACAGGCTGTTAATTCTGTGCAAGGATATGGCAAACTGAGTAAGAAGATGAGTGACAATTAAAATCCAGTATTCTGTGTGTGACATCAATAATTTTGAAGTCTTGTGCATATCAAGCCATCATTGTCACTCCTCAAAGTTCTTGCATGTCGTGAATGCTGCAATACACAGCATGCTATGCAGACAAGTAATTCTTCATTGTCACTAATGTCTTAACACTCTCCTAGAATGTCAGAAATGAATATGAATCCAATGTCAGCCAAAATTAGTGTCTCTTGATGGCTCAGAGGACAGGGAATCTGGAAAAGATTAGTCTTGTCTCTGTAAGTAGAATGAAAATCTGTTGTTAACTCTCAAGAGCTGGAACTGAATTCTCTTAATTCAGAACAAACTTAGATTCTGTTTGACTATAATAAAATTGAGAGTCAAGCCTATTTGAGTTCTGAACCCCAAGAGAAAGAACATGTATATGTGAAGGAGCAGATTTTTTAATTGGTTGATGTTTTATTTACATATTCAAACAAATGCTCAGATTTCAGAACAGACTAGTACATAAGGTTCTAAGTTATTTAGAAAAATCTGTCATGATGGTCTTAGTGGGTCCCATGTCCTAGGAAAAATGATGGTATTTAATTGTCTGAAAGCTTTGCTGTACTTTTTGAAAATCTGTTTTAGCTTTAAGTCTTCAACACTCTGGAAACAAAACCCGCCTTGATCCATATTGCACTTTGTCCCAGAATCAAAAAAATAACAAACGTGTGTTTAAAACATACGCTGTTCACACCCACTTCTTCCTATGAAAAAACACTTGCATATATCAAGAGTTAAGCACCAAAGATATGAGTTACTCTTTTTTTATGCTATGCCTCTTTTACCCCAAGAGTATGCTGTCTAGAAGCTGACATGTAGTGTGCTATGTGTAGTAATTACATTCAATACTTTTGCTGCAGCTACTGGAGATGGATTTCTCCTGCTGATATCTGATAAACACTATATTAATGGGAAAGTGGATAAAGTACTGAGTTCCATGTAGCTGGTAATTTTTTTCTGGTGAAAAATAAATTATTTATACCTCTTTTAAGAATGTTTTAAGACATAAATGAGGATCTAAGTCTTGTTTAACAACTTCTGTGGAGCAAATAGACATTTCTAAAGAAAACAGCTTACTGCAAAATGTATGTGAAACCCAAATAAATGTAAAATAAATGTGAAAATCAAACATTTTAAATCTCAAAAGAACTTACCATGTTTAATTCAGAGTCCACTTCATACAGGATTAAAGAGAATTCTATTCAGTTTTAGATATGTGCAAGATGTGAGAAGTACAAAGTAAGGTATAGCTAGTTCGACTTTGCATTTTTTTAAAAATTAAGTGAAGTCTTAATATATTGAAATCATGGTTACAGCTCAGGGAAAATCAGTGACACTGTTCTTAGATCACCAAACACTAAGATCACCTAGATTACACATTTGGTAACACTGAATTTTTGTAATTCCTCCAGTTCTTGGCTACCCAAACCTCATACAGGTTTCACAGAGAATTTCAGGCTTGTAAAAAGCATCAGTTTTTATCCAAGTTTTAATCTTATTACATTTTTATTCTGCTAGCACATCAAAGAGAATATATGGTAAAAAGTTGATATTTACTGTAAAAATATGTTAGAAAATAAGCTTTTAATTGAAGATGCACACAAAACATGACAATTTTTAAAATATTTATTATTATTCTTTTATTTTGCACAAACAGCAGCATAAACCTAACTGCACAACTAAAAGTCTGTATTGAACAAAAGGAAATTAGAGATAAAACAGTGAATTTCTTCACACTGTGTTTTCCAGAATTAATGAGGTTAAGAAGACAATTTTGTGCTGTGTAATCCTTTGTATTAATCTCTGAGTTAAAGGAGAAACAAGGTGGCTCTCTTTTCTTCTGACTTTAAACCAATAACCTCCTTATAATGGTAGTTTTGGTGCTGCGATGACAGTGTAAGTATGCAGGCAAGACAAAACTTACATGTGACAGTAACAATTCTTTTGTTACATCCACTGCCAATGTTAAAAGAAAAAAATCAGACAGGGCTTCAGGCAAACAAATCCTTCTTCAGGTCAGTGAACAGAAGAAATAGTCCTAAAAACTAAAAACAAATTTGGAAGAACCAATGGGAATTTAATTAGATATGTTTCAGTTATACTATTTCTGAAAATAATGCCAGTGGTACCTGAGAAATGGAAGATATTTGGGGGTGGGGGGCCTCTTTATAAAAAAAACCCAAATAAAAAATCTGAGAGCTAATGAAATATCATTCTGCTAAGGGAAGGAGAGGGGCGAGTAGTTTACAGTCCTTACAATGCAGAAAAGTGATGGGAGGAGAGCAAGATTGAAAAATGTCATGAAACCAGTGTCTATAATGTATCTGTCATTTTAGACATTAAGTAAAAGTGTGAATCTTAGTGCTTAAGGAACAGGTTTGTGCAGCAGGAGGCTGCTAACTCTCTGTTCCTAATTACTAATATTTTTTCATGACTTCTTGCTGCTCTTAAATCCTGCTTTAATTTATTATTTTATAATGTAACTACTAACTGTAGGAAATTCAATATAAAGTGCCTATCATCCAGGTAGTCCTTGGATTTTACTTCAAAGGACTTTCAGTAAAAAACATTGACAAAAGTCTTCAAGAAAAACTGTTAATGAAAATAAATACATGAAAGGAGTAAGAAGAAAGTAATAGTATGTCCAAAAATTATTTACAGGGTAACCCCCAGGAAATTAGATGAAATATTCAGCCCTCAGAATGGATGTTGGTCAGCAGTGGGGTTCTGCTGGCAACTGTGCCAGTTAGTGTAATCCCAAATAACCATGAAGAAAGCAAGCAGTGGGGTACAAAAATCTGCTAATGATACCAAGTTATTCAAGACATGAAATGTAAGGGTTACTTGTAAAATTGCAGGAGGCAAATTGAAAGGCAATACAATGACAGCTGAAACTCAGTGTGGATGAATATAAAGATAATCACATGAGGCAAGTGGTGGTATGAAAGAGTAACTTGGAGTTGAAATGCTGGGCCATATGCTGATAACTCGCTGAATGGTGATTGTCTCCCTCCCAAGGCAGAGACATGTCCTCAGTGATGTTTTGGCATTGGGAGCCCTGGTGAATGACCTTGGAGAGTCTGTCTCCAAGAGGGAGATGGACTCCTAGGCTCTGCCATAATGACCATGCTGAGAAGTCAATGGGGTAATTTGTTAGTAATTTTATGTGTTCACTCAGGTGCATATTGTTTGCCCAGTTTCACTAGCTGCTATGAAAGCACCTAACTCATAAGACAAAGCAGATTATGTGACTTGTTCTGCTTCTAAAGTGCCAAATAATATCACTTGAAGTGGGGAGAAAAGAGTAATGGACAAAAGCAAATAATAAAATGCCATTAAAATTACTAAGATTCTAAAGTTCCTATGAGGTAAAACTTAAGACAGAAATTCTTGTGGTTGTCAGTATCTCTTCTCATGTTTGCTGTCAGTGTGGTGGGTTGACCCCAGTCAGCAGCTCAGCAAGTCAGTTGTTTGCTCACTTCCTGCTCAGTGGAAAAAGAACTGGAAAAGCAAAATCAAGAAAATTTGTGGATCAAGATAAAAAACAGTTTAGTAGGTAAAACAAAGCTCGCACCGAAGGAAAGCAAAATAAGGAATTTTTTCAGTACTGCCAAGTACTCCTCCTTTTTTCTCCCAGCTGTTATGGCTGAGTATAATATTATGTGATACGAAGTATTCTGTTAAGTTTGGGTCAGCTGTTCCAGCCATGTTTCCCCATAGTTTTTTGCACACCCCCATCCTGCTCACAAAGGGGACAGAGTGGGAAAAAAATAAAGCCTTGATGCTATATAAGCACTACTCAGCAATAGGCAAAACACTGCTGTGTTTTCAACACTAGTTTAGTCACAAATTCAAAACATAACACCATACGGGCTGTGAATGAATAAAATCAACTCTGTCCCAACCAGATCCAGTAAAGTCAGTAAAAATAGGGAGTACAAAATCATGAATAAAAGCCAGCAGACTATTTAAAAAATACTTTTACTAAAGATACTATAAAGCAAATGGAATTAACAACTCAAATAAAGGTTTCTTGACTAAGAATTTAAAAATATAACTTGGGTGAAAAAAAAAAGTACTATAAACTGACATGCTTCAGTTTGGAAGGTAACAAAGGGACTTAACACTGATGTTCTAGGGTTCATTAACACTTTTCCTTTTTTTTTTCTGGTTCTGCACACAGTCATGTTTTTTGAAAGTCATATGTTGTAACAGAGAAGGAGGAAATAAACGGTCCCCCAGTTACATCATAAAGAAAATAAAGAAAATAATATGGATGCTTAATTGCAGGTTGAAACAGGATTTCTCTAGACACAAAGAATGGTGGGGAATGACTATCATTGGGAAATTTTAAGATACAGACTGACAAGCATGTGTTAAGAAGAGATGAGTATGGTAGTGTTCATCCTAGGTAATTTGCTCTGTTCTCTAACCTCTTAGTTTCACTTTTTCCCTATTGTTCATGATTCTGCTATTAGTGCTCTACAGGACTGTTTTCCCCTATAGTTCAGTGTCATTGTCAGGAGGTAAAATCCAAGATGCTCGCACGCACTCAAAGCTTTCCCCTATCTTTGAAGTACCTGCTTTAAAAGTAGAATAACTAATGCAAGCACAAAGTTGCATAAGCTTGACACATGTTCATACAATGCATTTCATGCTGTTTGCTTTCATATCTCTACATTTCATGTTCCACATTGCTTCAAATAACTGTCATTTCCCTTTCATGTCTTATTTCCAAGGTCTATCTGTGGTTTAATTTATCCATGGAGAGGATAACAGGTGTGCTTTGTCAATTACAGCAGTAATGTCAACATGCTTTCTTGACTTTCAAATAGATGTTTGATTTGAAAGTGGTAGGAAAAGGTAAAAAGATCACAAACAGTGTTATCCTTGTAATGACAGTTCATGAGCAAGATGTTCAATAAATCAATAGAAGTAAAATTGTGAGTAATTAAGGTCTGGAACCCTGTTTTCCTTAGTATATTTTCTAGTGATATGTGGACAGATGTAAAGCTGAGAATAACAATGACATGGCTAGGTGAATTGGTTAGTTCTAGTGAGTTTCATAGTGAATTTTATGCCAAAACTGCTAAAATAGAGAAATTATCTGTAACAGTTAGTGTAGTATATATGGTCTATTTTTAAGGTGTAAGTTTAAAAGTCTGAGCTGGAATGACTGAGAAGCATTAATGGATTATTTCTTCACTTATCACCTTTTTATTTTCTCTTCTTCTGTGTTGAAATCCTCTTCTAACCCATGCTCTTAAGCTGTTTTCTTTTTGCTGCCAGGTTCAGCTATCCAAGAAGCAAGGGCAAAACTGAATACAGAGCAGCAAAAAGGAGGAAACAATTGCTTTCATTCCAGGTTTTTGAGCACACCAGAGGGATAGCAAATACCATGGCACAGCAGGGGCTCAGAAGGACATAGAAAATCCACTCCAGACTGTGTGAAGCTGCTTGAAAACTGTCTGATAATGGCTTCAGCATGCTGAGGGTACACTCTTTGGTACTTACTCATACAAATGCCATTGATGCTTTGGAGAGCTTTTTCCTGACAGAGCTCCATGGAAGTGGTACCAAATTCTGGTGCAGGGCCATGGGAAGTGGCTGGTGCTGGGGGCCTCTTGTGAGGGGGATGTGCTTTGATTTAAGCACTGAGTCACTCAGTGAAGGCCCTGAAGGAAGAGGTGACCAGGCTGTGTGTCATCAGGGAAAATGAAAAGGAGATTGAGCGAGGCTTCAGTAAAAATAGGCAGAGACAGGAGCCTGAGCCATACAAAGCAGCAAAGGAGGAACAGTCAGAGGCCATGGTCAAACAAGCAGTGGATGTACACTCTCAAGATAGTGAAAGCTGGTAGTTTATGGCTTCTGTCTCCTATTTTACCTGCAGATCTGCAGCTTCAGAATAGGTACCTTTAAGGACCAATAACACCTATCAACAGATGCATCAGAGCCAGTCTAATGTCTATATGAAAAAGCGAATGGTGGTTGTAGGAGATTCCATGTTGTGGTGGATGGAAGGATCTGTCTGCTGAGCTGACCTGAGACCTTAGGAAGATTTGGAATCTTTAGAGTTTTCCTCCTTCTTTCTCTTCCATCTGGGCAACAATTATTTTGCAAGGGACAACTTGGAAAATACCAGGAGTGATTACTGTGCTCTGGGGGTAGGGTTAAAGGCACGGTGAAGGGGAGTTATTTCCAGTTCTGCCAGTGAGTAGGAAAGGCTTCACCAAAATGGAAGTAACAGATCAAGACCTTGTTGAATGGCTTATGTTGCAGGTGGGACTTTGGCTTGTTGTGACAATGATATGGTATTTGAAGAAAAAGGGATTACAGAGCTGATGAGGTAGATCTGTTTCAGGGGCACAATAGTATTTTTACAAACAGGCCTGCCATCCTAGTGAGAAGAGCTTTTATTTAATGCAGATTTGTAGGGGAATTGCTGCCATAACTTGAAAAAAAGTGAGGACACAGGGCAGAGTAGATGTGTCCAGATAAATGCATGACAAAGAACGCGCTTGCACTGCTAATGTGAAAGCAACATGACTTGAAGCTCATCATAAGTGACTAAACAACATGGGGAACCAAAAAGAAAAGTGGAGGTTTGTGCAGAGTAGTAGAGTTTGACTTCATTGTGATTATGGAGGAATGGTTGGATAGCTCCTGTGATTGAAGCACCACAGAGGGGAACTACAGGTTCTTCAAGCGAAATAGGGTAGGAAGTCCCTGGAAATATTAAGGAGCAAGTCCTCTTAGAAGCCACTCCCAAACACAGGAAGGACAAGAAAGTGACTGGCAGTAGCAAGCACAGATTTACAAAGGGCAAATCATGCTTGAACAATTTTGCGGCTTTTTATGATGAGATGCCTAGTGTGACTGACAAAAGGATGGTAGTGAATGTTGTATACTTTCACTTTATTTAACAAAGTTTCTGATACAGTCATATTGTCCTTGTCACCAAATCAGTAAGACATGGTGTATTGGGTTTCTGTGGCCAGGTTCTGGTAATGGGGAGGACTATAGGGCTGGCTTCCATTAGAAGATGCTTAGAGCTTCCCCTATGTCTGGGGAAGCCAATGCCAAGCAACTCGAGGATGGGCCTCATGCCACTGGCCAAGGCCGAGCCAATTAGGAATCATAGTAACACTTCTGTGATAACATATTAAAGAACATAAAGTTATTGCACAATTGAAAATTGCAGCAAGGAAAGAGCAGACTGAAAACATGTGAATAGAAATGTAGACACCAAGGTCAGTGCAGAAGGAGGGGAAGAAGGTGCTCCTGACACCACAACTGAGGTCCCTGAAACTCATGGTGTAGATCATGGTGGAGAAGCTGTGCCCATGCAGACCATGGAGGACTATGGGGGTGTGGAGATTGGAGCCCATACCTGAGCAGCTGAATGCCCAAAAGAAGTCTGTGACCCCATGGGAGGTCCATGCTGGAGCAGGGTCCTGGCAGGGACCAGCAGACCGTGGAGAGATGAGCCCATGCTGGAGCAGGTTTCCACTTGAGGCCCTTTGGGGAGCCCATGCTGGAGCTGTTTGTTCATGAAGGACTACTCCCCATAGAGAAGTGACCCACGTGACAGCAGTGTGTGAATGGTTTCTCATGGAATGTACTCATACTGGAGAGGTTCATGAAGGACTGTGTCCTGTGGGAGGGACCCCACAGCATCAGTGGAAGGACTCCTCTCCCTGACAGCAGCACAAACAGCAACTGACTGTAACCCTTGTTCCCTGTCTCCCTGCACCACTGTGGGGGAGGAGGGAGAACTTGTAAGGAAAGAGGGACGAGGAGAAGGTATTTTTAAGATTGTTCTACTTCTCACTCTTTCACTCTGATCCTGTCAGTAATAAAATTTAATTAATACCCCCACTTTGACTCTCTTTTGCCCATGATGGTGATCGGTAAGTGACCTCTCCCATCTCTTAATTGAACTAATGAACCTTTTGTTATATTTTCACTCCTCTGTCCAGTTGCAGAGGGGAGGGAGGGATCAGCTTTGGTAGGTACCTGTTATCCAACCAGGATTAACCCATTATGCATGGGCTGGCTGGTGAGGTGGGTGCAAAGTTGACTGGACTACCAGTCTCAAGGAATTGTTATCGTTGCCTAGTCCACCTGATGGTCAGTACTGGAACCAACACTGTTCAAGGTCTCTGTTAAAGCCTGAATGATGAAACAGAGTGCACTCTTGATGAATTTGGGGATGACATCAGCTGTGAGGAGTGGTCAGTATGTTGGAGGACATGGGGACCTGGACAGACCAGAAAAATGGCCTGATAGAAATGTCATGAAGGTCAGTGAAAGCCAGTCAGTCTTTCGTTCAGAGTGGGGTAATGCCATGAAATTGTACAAACTAGGAACAAATTAGCAAACAGCTCTGCAAAAAAGAATTTGTGATGGGTAAGTTGAACATGCAGCAAAAAGATCAGGTGCATCCTGGACTGTATTAGCAAGAGTGTAGCCACCAGGTTTGAGTAAGTGATCCTTCCACTGTATTCAGTCTGTATTTGGAGTTCTGTCTCCAGTTTTGGCCTCACCAGTATAAGGAAGATATTGACATTCTAAAGTCAATCCAATGGGCCCACCAAGATTATTAGGGGCTTGGAGCACAAGATGTATGGGGATGGACTAAGAAAATATTTGTTCAGCCTGGAGAAGAGAAAGATAAGGGGAGACCTTATTGCTGTCTAAAGTTACTTGTGAGGATAAAATGAAGCCAGACTATTCTCAGACAGTGACAATGCATGGTGAAAGAGGCACAAGTTGGAACTCGAAAAATTCTGATTAGATACAAAGATTAGTTTTTGTTTTCCACAAGGTAGGATAAAATGAAGGAACAGGTTGTCCAGGGAGATTGCAGAAACTGTCCTTGGAGTTTTTTAAGACTTGACTAGACAGCCTTGAGCAGTATGATCTAATGAGACTTTGACTAGTGAGTTGAATGAGAAGCCCTCTGGGGCTCCCTTCAAATCTAGATAATTGCATGATTCTACAATTCTACAGTCCTATTAAAAACAGATGAAAGCAAGAAACACCCTTCAGTTGCCTTTTGTAGAGGAGGAAGTAGCATATAACAAAGGCATAAAAAGATGAGAATGGGACAGCATAAGTGAGACAGGCAGTTATGTTAGTACCAGTGGGGAGTTGTTAGCTAATGGTCTTCCTGTACTTTGCAGTTGCAATAGACACATGTGATGGAAATAGTATAGGTACTTGGAGCTACTGGAAAGTATTTAAGCCACAGGCTGCTCTTTTTTTTTTTTTTTCCCAAAATGACAATATGAAGCAGGATTTAACATTGCAGATGACTGGGAGCTAAAAACACGCTATTTTTAAAATACAACTGCACTGCAGAAAGAGCTTTGTGGGGAAATGAGAGAAGGTAAAAACCTGTCAGATATCACAGTTCTAACTTTTCATACCTGTTTATGCATAAATGCTACCCTGATTTGGGTTTTACCTCAAGTAATTTTTGTTGCTTCATTGTTTTTGCTTTATTTACAGTTTTTCTCATGCTTTTGTATTTTAAAGAACGAATAAATACAAAATTGGCATCCTCAGTTTTCAGTTTACATTATTTGGAGTCAGAAATTTTATTAGTAAGGAATAACATTTTTCCCTAACTTCCACACTGTCAGATCATTCTGGAACCTCAAAATCAAGTCTGAACTTTTCTTAAATAAGAAACCTTGTCAGTGATTTAAAGGAGAAGCTGTTCCTCAATTTACTCTGTGACCATTGAATGTGTTTGCAGAATAAGTGATTGAGTCCATTATTGGAACATTCCCTTGATATAAAGAGGGACCTGAATTCATCTCACAACCTTTCAAGCTCAAGGGCTAAGAAGAGTCAACAGATAGAGGTGCATAGAAGTTAATCTGTCAGTCTGGCCTAGCTGTTCTTTTTATACATAATTTTTCACATTATGCTATAGCAGTGAAAAGTACTGTCGGGGCTGATGCAAGCAAAGAGCCAATGATGAGAATCCTAGAAAACAGATAGGAGTAGCTATTCTCTGTCTTACCCAGCAGTTGTCTGTCCAAGTAGTCTGTCTTCATCAGTCATCAAAAACAGATGACAAGGAGAAAGAACCTAAACCTAAGGTAAATACATAGTATAGCTTCTCCTTGGAACAGAAACTGCTGAAGACTGAATGTGAGTAAGGGACTTTCTCATTGGTTAAGCTTTAGCAAGGAATAGAGAATGCTAAAAATTTACCCTGCTTTGGTTACAGGATTTAGAGATATCTGCTGCAGTGATCCTTTACATCACAGCCAGTTTAGTCTGACAGACAACTACGCTATATTTTATAAAAATTAGAACTGATGTAAAAGCCATCATCAATACAGAAAGAAACTTTCCTTATTCCTGAGACTTTTAAAAAAAATTTCATGTAATATGGATAAAGCTAAAGACCTAAGCTAAAATTTTGATGAAAATTGTTTGCATGTAGGAGCCTACATGAGCAGTCCCTTTCATATAATTATAGAAATTTATGAGTTTTCTCCCTGTAAGATTTCTATATAGTAAAGGCCTCTTTCTCATTCATCTTCTTCCTTTAAAGGTCTTTGTCTCAGTTTTGCTTTGACTTTTCTTTCTTTCTTTCTTTCTCATATATTGTGGTTATCTAGAAACAGAATAAAAATAGATTTTTTTGATGGAATAAAAATAAATACTGCAGGGTGTTCAAAAGTACAAAGTAAATCTGAGTGACTTCCTCCAAGCTGGCAAATACAATCTGAGTTCCAGTAAAGGAAATTTTCAAATGTTTTCACAGTGCAAGTCAAATTCCTAAGATTGTTCTGATAACACTGCCACTTGTTTTTATTTTGTATTATAAGTTTGAGTGTAACTGCCACTTTGTGGTACCTTCTACTAAATGACTGCAGGTTACTAGAAGGCTTTAATTTTTGTCTTTATCTATGGTTTTTGTACTAGAAAGCTGTGCTTCTAATAATCTTAACCTGCTCATGCTGTCATTACAGATTGTTTGGGTCATCTGAAAGACTGAATTAGTCCTTTAGACTTAAATGGTCCTGTGCCAGTTGCTCACCAAGCCAGTCTTTCCTCAGTATAGAATTTAAGGAGAAGGAAAATGGGAAGAGAACTCAGAGTTATTGTGGTCAGATTTCTTTTCAGACTTCTAGTGTAACTTCCCTGTTGCTTCTAATCAGTGCACTGCCACTGAATTTGTCTATTCTAATTGACTTAACATGATGCAAGCACACTTCCCTGGTTTTATTCATTTACACTCTCTTGACTTCCCCTCACCATCATGTATATGATCGCTGAAGAGATTGTTTTGGACTGCTGCTTTGTTCCAGCTGGGCAGGTTTCTAAAAATTAAATCTGGTTAGGGAAAACCTCTATTTCAGTATATCCCCTTCTTCTTCTTAACATACATTTCAATTTGTAAAACGTAGTCTGTATTTGACTTTGTTCTACAAGCTGTATGCATTTATGTGCCATTTTTAGACTTTGTATCAACTTGTCTTATGCTGCCACTAGGTTAAAAAAGAAGTATTTTACTCAGTTTTCATTTAGACATCATTAATTTTAAAATGTGATTTAACCAGTGTATGTAATAGATTTAGACATCTGGAACTATATTTATATACATACAATATAATTACTAATCCTACATCACACTTTATAATCCTCCCCTAGGCTTATAAATCCTATGTTCTATATATAATTCCTATGATTAATTTACAAATCATCCCAATAAATCCTAAATTAAATTAGTAGATTTGTAAATCCTTTCTTTGCATTTGAAGTACAGAATGTGCAGATGACTTGTGAGATCTTCAAAGCTTGACAGTTACAAGTAAATCTATTCTTATTCTTCTTCCTCCTCTGCCTTCCCAATTTCCCCTGTAAATCCTGATCATTTCCTTCTTCCATGAAATTAAATTTTATTTAAATGAGGCAGAAACACTGTAAACCCTCATATGCAACAACCACATCACTGTAATCACGTCAGCTTCAAGACTTCCCAGTCTGAACTGTACTGGAGAAAGCATATTGAATCAGAGACACAAGAAAGCACATAGAATGTGTAAGGAAGTCATGCTGGAAGTTCAGTTGAAAGCATTTTCTTCTGAAAAAAAGCAACTGCAGCATGCTCCATCATGATGTTTGATTATTCTGTGACATTCCAGGTTTCTCTTAAATGGTGCCCCAGGGTGTCATTCCTCAAAAACTTAACAGGTTCTGTACCAGCAATTCTGGCTTTACAGATGGTTAAAACTCATGTCATTTATAAACTCAAGAGTGTCTTACTTCTGCTCTAAGTTACAAAGTAGCTGAGAAACAGGGAGACAGTCTCTGTTCATGTCTCTGAAAGCCTCAAATCTGTTATTCAAATTACTTTCATGTGTTCCACAGCTTCACATACTTCTATAAATCTGCACATATCCAAACTGAGAGAAACAACTTTATTTGAAAGTCCTATCTTTCTAACTACGTATTGTGGCAAAGACTCCTTTATATTATTTTTTCAGCATTTTTTTCAGTCAGGGTTTTGTCTGAGTGTTTCAACTTGCCTTGCAGGGAGAGGCAAATGTTAAATAACCCAAAAGCTATATGAGGTTCTCCCTCCAGCCAATACTGCTGTGATTGCTGGACAGTTTCTCCCCAGAAGAAGGGTTGTCCATTATCTTTTTCTCTACAAATGCTTAGTATTATTAAGCACTTTAAAAGTTCCATTCAACCCTTGCTCCCCTCCAAAATCAACTAATTCCCATCCCACAAAGTCTCACTTTCACTTTTTGTGGCCAGCTCCGTGTGGTACCACTGCCTGACTGCAGGGAGCAGTGTGAAATTTCACTTTTTCTTCTTTCAAGCCCACATACTCTTCTAGCCTGCCCTGCACAGATCCCTGTGCATCCCTCCACAGGCCTTTCTTTCCTTTATCCCTTATTTCCGAGAAGTGGTTGAAGGAGCTGAAGGAGTCAGGGTAGTGGCTAGCAGGCTGGATAAAAAAGATCTTAGTGTGTTAAGGACTTTTCTAGCAGAAATGAGAGACCTTTATAAAAGTGAAAGTCCTGGTTTTCAACTTTTTTGAGGGAGGAGTTATTTTTAATGTTTGTGCTTATGTGTGAATTCACATGTAGGAGCTGTGGCAGGGAAGTTTGCAGTGTGCCTTCACTTGAAGAACCTCCCCAATTTGAAGTCCATTTCTTATTCAAGGCAAACAATTTTTTAAATGTTTGTCAGGAATCATTTGAATAAATGCTGTTCTAGAAAATTCAGCTGGTTACAGAAGAATAAGACTAAATATCAATTCTGAAAATTGGGCATACAAAATATTTCACTCCTACTTCAACTAACAGGTATCCTTGTCTATATAGTCTTCTGGGTATCCATGTAATTCCTAAATTCTGAATAATGAGCATTAAAAACTTTAATTTTCATACCAAGAAATCAGTTAAAGCAAATGAAGATCTCTAAATTGGTAGTGAAAAGACTATTTAGAACTTGGGGGAAAGGAACAGTCAATGTTGTTCCACTTCTCCCTCTCCTTCTGCACTTAGACTTAGTCAATTCTATTTCAGCAACAAGCTGCTGGTGTACCAGAGGCAGATCACGGAGTTTTAATCAGACCGGCAATGTCCTCAGTCATTCTGGTATTTGGCAATTTGAAATAACTCTGTTACCAGCTATACTTTCAGAGGTAAAAATGTGCCTGTTTCTTTACATATATATAAAGACATGTTACAAGTATAAATGTAATATTATATATATGTCTGTATATATACATGGGTATGTATATATGTGTGTATGCATGTATATGTGTACATATACACATATTAACACATATATACTATACTAGTATTATAGATTATGTTATGCTTTACTAACACTAATACATGAACCAATATGAATATATATACTCATGCATACAGATACATGCTATCACACATTGAAACTTAATTCTCCCCTAGTGTTAGAGGAAAGCTGTTATCTATTCACTGGTAATACAGGCTAGTGTTAACAACTCATCAGGGAGATAGTATTTTCTGTGGATCTTTGTTTCGTGAATACAAACAAGGAGAGGAATAGCTAGACAATATGTGCTACCCAAATTGTACTGCTCTGTATTCTCCCTTGCTTTTTCCAATCAGTTTCCAATGTCCTATATGACTTCTTAATATACAGTTATATATTTATATCTTCTCTCACACCTTCTCTTCTTCTTGCTAAACCCTCTTTAAAGTCACTCGTGATGGTGGTTTACTTTGTGAGTAAGTCTGTCTCTTTGCAATCTATAAGTAGGGATGGAATGAGGCTTTGGCAGCTAACCAGATTCTCTACAAAGGGGGTGGCAAAACCATATCCAAAAAGGTAAATAAGAAATTAAATCAGAGCTTCAAATATAAAATTAAATCCATTTAAATTTTTTTGAATAATGGGAGAAGCAGGTAAAAGAAAAGCCCAGAAGTAAGCTTAAAAGCTTGCCTGGAATTTCAGTGAATAAATCTGTATTTGCCATAGGGACTTTTTCATACCAAAAGAAGGCTAATAGGTTTAAAAAAAAAGAGATTTCTTTGTTTCTTTTTACAAGAAACAGAGAGGAAATAATTCTATACTCCAACTTTCCAATCAAAGCTCGAGGCGTTGTGAATGTTACTTGTCCGAGAGGTAGGGATGTTGTCTCCCTGGACTTTTGGACTTCCCATACCAAAGGGCTGCTTCCCCTGGGCAAGGGGCCGAGGGAGTCACCCTCCATGAGTGCCTGCACCTCTGGCAGTGACTCAGGCCTGATTGCCCTTTGGGTGCCCTTGGTACTCTTTGGGTGCCTTTGGATCTGCTTGTTGCCATTTTCTGGTGCCACCGTGTACTCCCTCCTTATTGCATGCAGACACAGAGAAGTAATGGAATAAAATCTTTTAACTGATAGCCAGAAGATAATAGTCAACAATATCTACATCTACATCTTCACTACATCTGTATCTACATTTTCACTACATATAATATCTACGTCTTCACTACATAAACACTGTCCCTCCCTCAAACTGGGATAGATCCCCAAAAGATCTATGCCTCAAATTCCAATAGATCCCCAAACGATCTATCTCTCAGCAGGCCTAATCCCTTCTTGCTACCCCAGACCTGACTGCAGGAGCCTTGGATTTGCTGCCGGTTGTTGGCCCAGAGTCCCTCTTCCTCTTCTTGCCTCGCCTTTCCAGCCCCATGGCTTGCAGTGCCACGCTGCTCTGTGGTGGTGGCAGGTCTGGCCCTGCATCGTGCTGTGGGTCCCAAACTTTCATGGTGATTGTGTTGCAGTGCCCCATGCTCAGGAGTGCTTTGGATGTGCTGGGAACACTGCAGTCAGCTGAGGACCTCTTCTTGTATAGCCTGAATGAGGTGGTCTTGTGCTGGGGCTGATGCCACTGTTGTCACTATGGGGCATGGGCATGGGAACGGTGCTGTGATGATCCTGGTTGGTTCCCATGGCCCTCACAGAGCAATGGAAGTGCCCTGGAGTCCCTTGCAGCAGAACCTTCTAATGCAGCACAGTGTCTTTTGCTCCAGTCACCACAGGGCCCCTGATGGATTGGATGTGGAGTGCACCTGAGTGGCTGGCAGTGATGTGAGTGGGTAGCGAGGTGTCAGCCCTCAGAAAGGTGTCTTCATCCATGGAGAGATCACTGGTCAGCAAGATATCACGGCCTCGGGTGGTGTTCTCATCCATGTGGACATCAGTGGCCAAATGGATGTCACAGCCTTGGGTGGTGTCCTCGTCCATGGGGACATCACTGACCAGTGAGATGTCACAGGCTTAGGTGGAACTGGTGTCCAAATCCATGGGAGTGCCAGTGTCTGGAGGGCTGCCACTGCCCAGGGGTGTCCCTGGTGGAGCTGGGGCCAGGGGCTTTCCACAGCCACAAAGCCACTGCCCCCGGGCAGTGTGTGATAGGAGAACCACTGGCCCTAGGGCAGTGTGTGATGGTGGAGCATTGCTATGGCTACTTGCCAGTGAGGCAGGTGTAGGCAGATGAGTCTGTGTACCTGTGAAGCAGAAGACATGGCAGTTGGAGCAGTCAGTGCCATGAGCCATTTGCAGCCCTGCACAGGTGAAGGGGAACTGGGGGTGCTCAGGGCTGGAGGAGTCTCATGAAGCACCAACTGAGCCATCCCTAAGCAGAGACATCCCCCTGCTCTGTGCCAGGGGAGTGGGATCTTGTGTAAGGGACCAACTGCAGAGTGTTTTAGGAGCCAGGGCATGCAGCAAATGAGGTTGTGGTGTTAGAGCAGTGAGGGAGTGCAAAAAGGAGTTGAGGCAAGAAGGAAGAAGATCCCTTAGAGTGTCAGCACTGTTATTTAGATAGATTGAAGAACTGGACCAGGTCCCTTTAATATCCTCAGCATTGAGTAGCACTGAGCTAAGTGTCAGAGCCCTGGACTCATCCTCCCTCCTGTGGGTTTAATTGCTGGAGCTCAGGGCCAGCTCAGAGGTAATGAAGCTGAGGGCTGCCTCCTTCCCCATCATCACCTTGGGGAAAGCATTTCCAGCCCCATCTAACTTTCTGCATACTCCTGATCTGTCCCCAGAGAACTGCCTGATATGTGGGGCTGGATCTGCTTGTTGTGTCCTCGCACTTCCCTGACTGCACCCATGTAACACCCCAACATGCACTTGTTCTGGTAGCATCATTTCCTGACTCCTACTTGGAAAAATCTACTGCACAATTTAAAGAGGAGAAAGGTTAAAGCTGAAAGTAAACAAAGGCTATGTCTTAATACATATCACTGGTGTATGTGAAGGAATTTCTGCCTTTTGTACTCACCATTTGAAACAGTTCCCTCAATAAGGTCTGTATTTGGGTGTGATGAGATGCTGTTATTTTGGTCTGTGTCTGGCCTTGCTGCCTGCAAAGTTACAGAAAGCAAGAACTTATAATTAGGACTTTGGCCTTGAAGGAAAAACATCTTGTATACACTAAAACTGTTTGGCAGCCTGGCAGACGTCTATCTGGGCATGTGCTGGCCACATATGCCCAGACAGATGTCACGGACCAAGGGTATAAGGACAGACAGTTCCTGCTCGAAAGGTGTGTGTTCTGGTACTGAGGACAACACTGCCTCCCATTGGGATGCCCACTAAGTGTATTGAGCCTACTGAAGCCCAAGGATGCAGCAGCACCCTGGGGTCAGTAGATACAGTAACTGTAAGTAACTTATGAGTGAATGGGAGTTTTCTTGGGGTTTGTTTCTTTTCTTTTCTCAGTTTTATCTTTTGTGTTCCATTTTCTCTGCAATAAATGCTGTTTGCTTGCATTTTAAACGGTGTCTGGTTTCAGCTCGGAATTCTTCTGAACCCTTCCTGGAACTTAGTGTCAGACACTAGCTTGCCCCAAATGAGTCAACTGCTTAGTATCTATACAGAGGCAAGATTCAGATCTACATGTAAAAGATTCACTTGCAATTGCTATTCTGCTTTCCTGGGATGATTGATCAGAAAAGTGCTGGACAAATTGAGACTGAGATTTCTGCACCTGGAGAAAGACTTAACACAACCAGAGACAAAGTACTGAAGTCTCCTCTGCCACTTGGAATGAGGCCATGATGTTCCTGAGCCATTTGGTTTCACCCACACTCTCTTTAGCAGTCTCTTTCTGAATACTTGTATAAAGAAAGGGAAAGTGCACTGGGAACCATATGGAGTCTACACTTCCCCAGCCATTTTCAGCTCAGTTGGACCCTTTATCTGCTTAGTCATTTTGTATCTCATTAATCTCAATGTATTCCCAAATTAGATTCCACCCTGCTCATTCTAGAGCAGTCTAACCAATATTATGTTGACTACTCTGCATATCCTCCGTAAATACTTTGGCATTTTGTATTCTCCACTTAGATTGCTGTCTTGTTTTCTGTATGTACTAGTGTCAGTGGAGCAAAAGAAAGGTATTTAAAGTGGTGAACTGAGATGGCAGTCCCCTATTGCTTTCCTCAGAAACCAAATATTCTACTTGTCACATTGAGCAGCAGGGGAGACTGGGCATATTTTCAGTTAGAAAACCTTTGACAGCAAAGCAAAGGTGTCACACTATATTTTTAGCAATTTACATACACTGAAGTGAAAGCTGTCATTTCATCATATCATAAAACACTAACATGGTCTTTATGAATCCTTTTGTCACAGGCAAGAGTTTGCATTACTTCAGAATATTATTAATGCATTTGAATATAAACTGCCTGGTAATAAATCACAGTCCTTAAAAGTCTCGTAAGGATTTGCAATTATCTTTCAACCAAGCAGATCTTCAGACTACTTTACACTACTTCTTAGCTTACAAAATTGAGTGTCACATAAAAAAAAATAGCAGTTTAGCATTTCATTCAACTGTGAATCCATGGGACACAATTGTAGTGTGTATTTATGTTCTCATATAAAAATAAAATGAAGAATCCATTCAGTGCTTTTATGCCCCAGTCACAAAAGAATAAACGAGAAATAGAAGTAACTAGAGAGTAGAACACTAAATTCACCTCATTTTCTCAAGGAAGGCAAATAGTTTCCTGAAAAATGAAAATATGTATATATATATATATATATATATATATATATATATATATATATGTATATATAAACAAGAATGAATGCTCTCACACACACAGTTATGCTGGACATAATGCACACATGTATTTTGGGTACCTAAATTATTTTTAGATTCCAACAAGCATAGAGTCTTACTCTGTACTATTGTTTTCAGCTGATGATGCTCTTTATGTACTTATGCAAGTCCTGTTGGACTGCCATTGTCTAATTCCTGCTATTTTTTAAAAAAAAAACAAAGCTGGTTGATTTCTCACAAAAAACCCAACCCCACCCACCCACCCCCCCAAAAAAAAAACCCAAACAAAAAAACCCCAAACCCACAAACCACAAAAAGCAACAAAACACAGATTCATTCCTCTGCCTTCTTTTGCTGGTGAGGAGGTGGATGAAACAGAAATCTGTACACTGAACTGGGCTGTTACATGCCACTATATCAACAAATATGATGTATGGAAAAATATTTTATCTTTCAACTCCATTTGTAGTAAAACACTTCTAAGAAATAATGAATGTGATTTTAAATTAAGCCTATTAACAAATTTCTAATGAGGTTTAAAAGATCCTTATCATCTAACATGTTCATTTCATTCATTTGTTATATTTTACCAATGGATTCCTCGGAAAAGCTCTGTTTATTCTTCTGGTTTATCTCATTAGAACTCTTAAAAGAAGGAAAAAACCCCACCTAGCAAACAAAGAGAGGACTTATGAAAAGTTTAGAGTTCTTCTGACAGCAAAAATACTAGACAGCTACTGTGGCTGAGTCTTGTTAACTAACAGACCTAGATCCCAACCTAAGCTTTTTCTTTTTACAGCCAACACTATCAGAGAAATAAACCTAAAAATGTCTTAATCATGTCAGATACAGTTGCTTGGTTTGAATTTGGTTTTGGTTCCATTTGAACATGAATTACTCCAGAGAAAACATTGATTCCAGAGTAAGGTAGAAAGATGCAATTAGTTAATTGCATTGCTGGTGCTGATGAAGGAACAACAAGATACCATAGTTTCTATTTTCTTTAAATTATTGCCTAATCTTGATAGAATTCTGTGCATTAGAGTTCAAATTGGAACTAAATTTTGATGCCCAAGTGCATTCAATTCGAATCTCAGTTTGAAGCTCAGGCTTTCTTTTTTTTTTTCTCCTTGGATTTTCTGTGAGTACAGGAGAAAAGGTAGCTGTCATGAAGAGAGGGAAGGAGGGGCTTTTCAATTTATTTTGGAATTTTGGGTATATAGTATTTCAGGAACCTAACAAGACATTTCCAGCATTATCCTGAGTAATGCCTTATTGTGGCTAAAACAATTGTCACTTTTAAAATTAATCCTATTAAAGCCTATGTAGGTTATGAATACTCATAACCCCTGTTTTCATTGAAATTTGGACAGTTATCCAGTAATTAGCAATATAAAACTTACACGTTTTATAAATTGGACAAAACTGAATGTTGGATATCACTGACATTCAGGTCATTTGGAGCGGTAGCCATGGGAAAAAAAAACAAAAAAGAAAGTCACAGGATTGTCTGCACTGTCAACATAGTCCCAGACGGATTTTTCAGTGTACTTTGGATTGCATAGTATGGAAAGAGTGAGTTTGGAAGGGACCTCTGGAGGTTACACGGTGCAACCCACTTGTTCAAGTAGGCCACTTAGACCTCATTGCCCAGAACAGCTCATTGTCTAGACAGCTTTTTATTATCTCCAAGGATGGAGATGTCACATCTTTTCTGGGCAGCCTGTGTTAGCACTGGGTCACACGGTGAAAAAATATTTCCTAATGTCCTGTGGGAACCTCTTGTCTTTCAGTTTCAGTGTCCATTGCCTCTGGTTCTGTCACTGAATACCACTGAAAAGAACTTGGGTCTGTCTTCTTTGTATCTTCCTTCAGGTATTTATTAGATACAATGATGAGATCCTCTGAAGCCGCCTTCTCTTCTCCGGGCTGAACAGTCACAGTTCTGTCAGCCTTTCCTCATAGGAGAGATGCTGCAGTATCTTCATCATCTCTGTGGCCCTTCACTGATCTCTCTTCAATGACTCCTTATCCCTCTGGTATGGGAAGCCCAGAACTGGCCCTATTGTTGTTCAGGCTTACTTCATAGAAATCATAGAAAAAAAATAATTTGGAAAGGATTATTCAAGCTTGCAATGCAGGATGAGCTTCAAAGCTAGATTAGGTTTTTCAGGACCTTGTCCAATCTCATTTTGAAAATCTCTAAGGATAAACATTTCACAGTGCTTGACCACTGCATTTGTTTGTTAAGAAATTTTCCTTGTGTTTAACTGGACTTTCTTTGCTGCAGGCTATGAATATGGTCTCTCGTCCTTTCATTGTGCATCTCTCGGATTATTTTGTGTCCCTTTTTTGGATCACCCATCCCTAATGGATGGCTGCAGTCACTTCACCCTGTCTTTTCTCATTCCTGTTAAATAAATGCAATTCCCTCTGTTTCTTTATGTCTATCTGATGCTAACTATTTAAATGATATTTCAGTGGACTCTTTTCAGTCTGTTATTTAATATTTTATTTAAATCAGTCTGGCAATATGCTGGCTTGTGGTTGAGCCTGAATTTACTTTGGATAAATTATATCAGTGCTTTCTTTTGGGGTTTTTTAGCAGCTTGAGAAATGTCAATCTCCAAGCAAGGAAAAACTGGGCAGTTTGACAACTGGTCTGAACTGCAAATTTAAACCTTACAAGCAGTGGGAATGTAAGGTCACAAAGTCTGGCCTAGAATCCATATCTTAGCAGACCTAACAAACCACTGCAAGCTTAGTAAGATCAGCTGCGAGGACTGTCTGTTGACATTCTCGGTGTGAAGAAAAACCCCAAAAAACAGTATATAAATCACTCCCAATACATTGCTTAAAAAAACCCCAAACCAACAAATAGTTGGACAGCAGGCCATTTACAGTCCAGCTAAGAAATACATATTCACTAGGGTTATCTGGTAGACTTTTTTTCAGCTAGAGTTCTCTAAATACCAGAGGATGCTATCGTAAGTGTAGGTGATAACATCACCTACAGAAAAACAGCATAAGCCTTTTCCTGATAAGAAACCATTTCAGTGGGTTACAACATGACTGAACTCAAGGTTTTGGAATTAATTTTTATTTCCTGTGCTTCCATCTCCTTTCATTTTTATGTATTTGCTGTCATTAAATTGCTGAAATTTCTGCTGCTAAGGAAAACAGGAGAATATACCATTCCATAGCACTAATTCCTGAGAAGAAAAGTTTCTTATCCTCAGCTGTTTGGTTAAGACACTGAACTTTGGCCTTAGATCTAGTCATCACGGCTAGGCTTCACGAACGAAGATTTGAGAAGGGCACTACCCACACTTGCTGCAAGCGTACTGGTGGCTAAAAAGGCCGATATGGGATAGGCAGGTCCGGTCACAAAAGGCACAGCGGAACGTCTCCCTAGGTGACATTGGCAAGGAACGGTTCTTTCTGCGTTGTCTTTTCTCCTCAAGACTGACTCTCCGTGCATTCTCAAAGGAAGCAGCAGCGTCATGAATGGTGTGTCTCCATGAATCCCGATTGGAGGCCAGAGTGGACCATTGCTGGCAGTCAATATGGCCAAGGCTGAGGCGTTGTTTCAGGGAGTCCTTGTATCTCTTCTTTGGGGCTCCTCTCTTGCGGCAGCCGGTGGCGAGTTCACCATAGAGCACAATCTTCAGAAGGTGGTGATCCTCCATCCTGGAGACGTGCCCTGCCCAGCGCAGCTGCGTTCTCATCAGCATGGCCTCGATACTGGTGACCCCTACCTGTTCAAGAACAGACACATTGGTCACGTAATCAGACCAGTGGATGTTTAGGATTGAACGGAGGCAGCGCTGATGGAAGCTTTCGAGAAGCTGCAGGTGGTGGCGGTAGATGACCCAGGATTCAGACCCATATAAAAGAGTAGACAGTACAATGGCTCTGTAAACACTGATCTTTGTGCTTTTCTTCAGGTGTTTATTGGACCAGACTCTTTTATGGAGTTTTCCGAAGGCTCTGTATGCCTTTGCTAGCCTGTTGTCTATCTCTTTGTCAATCTTACCGTCTGAGGAAATGATCCTTCCCAGATAGGTGAACTGCTGGACTGGCTTAAGCTCTGAATTGCCTATGGTGATGTGAGGATGATGGAAGACTTGTTGAGGTGCAGGTTGGTAGAGAACTTCCGTCTTCTTCAGGCTGACTTCCAGCCCAAAAAGCTCAGCAGCCTCTGCAAAGCAGGATGTGAAGCGCTGCAGAACTGCTTCTGTGTGAGCAACGAGGGCGGCATCATCAGCAAAAAGCAGCTCACGGACAAGGTGATTCAGGGTCTTGGTGTGGGCCTTCAGTCGCCTTAGGTTGAATAGGCTTCCATCGGTACGATATCGGATGTAGATGCTGTTTTCTTCATCGAGGTCTGCTGTGGCTCTTTGGAGCATCATGCTGAAGAAGATTGTGAATAGAGTTGGTGCAAGAACGCAACCTTGTTTCACACCATTGGTTATTGGAAAGGGCTCAGAGAGTGCATCGCCATATCTGACTTGTCCACGTTGATCCTCATGTAGCAGGATGATCATTTTGAGGAACTTGAGGGGACATCCTAAACGTTCCAAGATCTGCCACAGGCCTTTTCTGCTCACAGTGTCGAAAGCTTTGGTGAGGTCAACGAAGGTTACATAGAGACCTTTGTTCTGTTCCCGACACTTCTCTTGCAGTTGTCTGAGAACAAACACCATGTCTGTGATGCTCCTATTGGCTCTGAAACCACACTGTCTTTCAGGTAGAAGATCTTCTGCAATAGTGGGTACTAATCTGTTCAGAAGTATTCTTGCAAGGATTTTACCAGCAATGGAGAGCAAAGTAATACCTTGGTGATTTGAGCAGTCTGATTTTTCTCCTTTCTTCTTGTACAGGGTGATAATGACTGCATCACGGAGATCTGGTGGTAGTTCCCCTTGTTCCCAGCAACACACAACAAGCTCGTGGAATTTGGCATGGAGTGCTTGACCTCCATGCTTCCAGATTTCAGGTGGAATTCCATCAACCCCAGCTGCCTTGCCAGTTTTCACCTGTTGTATGGCCTTGGGTATCTCTCCCATAGTAGGGACTGCATCCAATTCATGTTTCACCGGTTGTTGTGTAATGTGCTGAATTGCTGAGCCTTGGACTACACGGTTGGCACTGAAGAGAGTCTGAAAGTGCTCAGACCATCGGTTCAGGATGGAGGTTTTATCTGTTAGAACCAGTTGACCATCTGCACTGAATAGAGGGCTTTGAACCTGGTGTGTGGGTCCATACACTGCTTTCAGGGCCTCATAGAATCCTTTTTGGTCACCCAAATCTGCGCATAGTTGTGTCTTTTCTGCTAGGTCGAGCCACCATTTGTTCTGGATGTCTCGAAGTTTCTGTTGGAGCTTACTGCATGCAAGACGAAAGGCGGCTTTTTTTATATGGCAAGATGGCTGAGCAAGGTGTGCTCTGGGGTCATCTCTGGGGTCAAGTCTCTAATGACCCATATCCTGATCCACCTGCATGCAGGGTTGGGTCTGCGGCTTCCAGCTGCTTCCTATCACCTGCCGTTTTCGACCCTCACCTGTCGCTACAGGGCTTTGCACTGTGGGTGAACCCTTCAAGCCTGCAGTGGATTTTTTAGGTGAGGCACAGCGTGCGCAGAACTGGCCCCACCCTTTACTCCTAAGGTTCATCTGCCACGGCCTAGCGAGCTTGGACGGTGACAGCGAATACCTCAGGACGTAGGTTTGGTTAGAGTATCCTTCTCTTAGATGGATGGCCTTACAGGGCTAAACAAGCTCCATCTGCCCGGGTTTGGGGTTGGAGTTGTCCTTCTCCTAGGATGGTTGCCAGATGGCTAGCGAGCCCATCCTGCCCGTGGACACACTTTGTCTGACCCTTCAGCTGAGACCTGTCTGGCATGGGAGACCCTACCGGTGGCACAAGCCACGTCCAGCATAGCTCTCAACCTCATGAGGGCACGCAAGCTTCTCCCCCGCGACAAGGGGGTGTCCCCGGAGAAGCTTAGATCTAGTAGTTCTCCCTGAAATGTTATCAAGTTGTATAACTCTTGCAAGACTCAGTTTCCTCACACTTAAAAGAACTTTTTTAGTGTTTGGCAGCTAAATTTTCAACAAGACATCCGTGATGGGAATGTGCTCTATGCCTTCCTAACTAATACTGGTGACAAGGTGTTATTTAAACTTCCTGGCCTTTACTGAAGAAAGTTAATGTATGTTAAAGAAGACTCACTTCTTAGGACAAAGAGTCTGAACAAGTGATTCAGTATTTTCATCTGTTTTGAGTTCTGTAAATACAGGATAAATTTTTCCTTTTGATAAAAAAAAAAGGTCTTTTCTGCAAGGTCTACTGAGACTTAAGTATTTCCGTGGATATTTGTTTATCCATCGTAGATATCCTTTCTGAATGAAATGATTTGCCATGTTTACCACATTTTGCATAGTTACAGTCAGAAACTTCTATGGGCTAGTTATTTTCTCAGATAAAGTAGATATTGTGTTCATTTACCTTGAATGGAAAAAAAAAAGTAATCCTCAATAAAAAACATTGGAACTTCTTCCTTAGTTTTAAAGAAAGATGTAATATATTCACCTCATGTTTGGGTGTAACCAGTGGACAGAAACAGTCTGTGAAAAGGTAGTCTTGAAGTCAGATTTTAGATGCTCTATGATGATGACAAAATGCTGGTAAAAGAGAAGTAGGCATGTTTTGGTGATAAAGTCAAAAGGAAAATTCATTACCATACCCAACTAATACTGCTGGTTTTCATGTCTTTCATGACCTAGTCAAAGCTTCACTAGACTGTGACATTTTTCTCCTTAATCTAGATAAAACTAACCCCACAAAACAAATTAAAACAAAATTAGTCATAATTTAAAAATGTAATTTTAGGATTAATTTGTGATAAGGAAAATCCTCCAAATTAAATTTCCTAGACAGAAACAGATAGTTTGAGAAGCACTTCTTTTTAGTATACCTGCTTTAACTTCCACAGCACATCATGGTTCTGTAAACTGAGCCAATAAAATCTGTGAGTTTGACAATGTTTTGCTACCTCACCATCTGAAAAAATCTTTCCATTATTCCTTTACAGATAATGGCCTGAAAAAAAAAGGACATTATTCAGTTAAGTGGGGATAGAATTATACAATTCTATGGTTTGACAGAAGAAATTAATAGTCTGACCATCCATTAGGATCCAAGTAAATATGTGATACTGTTTGTGTTAACATTACTTGCAGCAGTAGTACCAGAAAAAATAATTTAAAATAACCTTAAATTATGAAAGCACAATCAGATGAAAATTAGATACTCTTTCTACTTTATACAGTGAAAGAAAATTTATTCCTTAGCCACAAAACAATTATTTTATTTGGATCTGGTTCTAGCTTGCCATATGGCATTGTGGATTTGTCTCCTGCTAAAGTGTGTAATGTCTTATGGGATTCTTGCAGCTGAATTCCTAGTAATTTTTATATCTGTTAGGCATCCTCAGTAGAACAAAATATGTGCTATTATAATTTTTAATTTGTAAACCCAGAACTGAAATAGCACTGAATAAGCATTTGGCAGCAACATATTCTAGTTTTAGCTGAGATTTACATTCATTGCCTAAACAAAACTCCAATCCCCATATATAGAACAGAAAGCAAATGCTAGTTAAGAAATTACTGTTACAAGAAATACTGTTTTTTTCTGTTGAATTGCAAGGTGATTTCAGTTATAAATAGAGGAATTTAGAAAGTTAACATTAGGGAAAGCTATCAAAATGAAATTTGTAAGAGGAGGTAGATGGCATTCTGTAATACAGAAGCTCTATTTACTTGTGAATTATTTAAATGCAGAATAATTGTACTGGTGTAGCTTACATAAAACCTGGATAAATTCTTGTTTTACAATATTTCTGGTTCTGAGTGATCAATACACCATGTGACAAATAGTATAAGATCATAGAACAGCAAAAGACTACTGCGTTAGAGTTATAAATACAGGAAATCAGGAATTCAGTCAGCAGAAGCCCAAAAAGGAGACAGTGAACTAAAGAATGCTCCTAAGAGTCTAGAAAATATTAGGACCCTGTAAGACCAAATTCTTATGGTGAAACCATGCAAGTGAAAAGCCTTTTATAGTCTCATTGTCTAAATCTTCTTCCCTCTACAAGGAATACTTAAAATACTTAGCCTAGTTAGAGAGGCAGAAAAGGAAATAAGACTTAAAATTTAGCAAATTGATAGTCTGGGCCTGAAAAAGTAGACAGTGCTTGCAAATGACTGGCCTGGGACTGTAGCAGATGTAACAAGCACTGGCTGGGGCAGTGTCATGGTCCATTTGAATTTCTCAAATTTATAGGACAATATACTCTGTAAATTAAACCTTTATGAGGAAAGAAATACAAACACTCAGACTCCTTTGTACAGGCTAGTTTCACATGAATTCACTCATTCAGCACTTCAGTAATTCATGACTCACAAGTTCTGTGCCTTTTAACTCTCATGACAATGAACAAAACCCTTACCTTGCAAAGGGTGGGACTGCTTAGTCTTCCTCCTCCCTCGCAGTGCAGGTGGCCCCTGTGTCACGCAGGAAAGAATGAAAGCCTCAGCAGTCTGGCTGCTGTTGGATCTGCTTCAAAATCTTCTTAGGTATGCTGATGTATTTATAACCCCTGGTTGGGAAGTTTGGTCTATTTAATTTCCATAAATTAATGGATACAGAAGAAATGCTGGGTAATTAATATGGAAGGATGGAAGAGACAGCAACGGGAGGAGACAGCAAGCAGCAGGTGATAACAGCTGCATGACAACCTTTATGCCACCCTGTCTATCCTGTCCTGCCTACATGTTGCTCTCAAGCTGACCTAATGGTGAAGCTCCCAGCATACATCAGGCTTTAGTGTGAACAGGGCATTAGGCCAAAACCTGCACAGACGAGCAAACAGTCAAAGGAAAAGGATTCAGATTTATATTTCCTTAGGGATATTAATAGACCACTCCAAAGCAAGACGGGCACTTACATTTTATTTTCATTTTCATTGTAATGCTGCTGTCCTGAGTAAACTGCTTTTCTTGGGGAGAGCTCACTGATCACTAATTGAACTTATCAGTCTTCTTACAAAGGAAAAGTGCAAGTACTGAACTGAATTCACATTTATTGAGATGATTTGAGTGTATTGCAAGAGAAAATTTAATCACTTGATTCCTCCTTTTCTCTGCCTAAGGCTGACCCCAGCTAAATAACAAAATGCAGCTCTACCTCAGAATCAGAAAGCTCATTGCAGTCTAATTTTTTCATATATCTACGATATTGCATCATAATGGTCTGGGCATGTCTGCCCTTTGATGAGAGTAGCACATGCAGTCCTCAGCCTTTTCAGCTGTCAGACAGCACAGAGCTATGCAGGGCAACCCTGCTGCACCTGCACCCCCAAAGCTCTGTGTTTCACTGTGTGGAGCTCAGTTTCAAAAAATGAGAGTAGTGGATTTTTTTGATTGTTTCTTCCATTTTTTTTTCCTCAAGGAAGGCTTTGAATTTATGCACTTTGACCACAGTTTAAAATTTAGGAAGCATTTGACTAATTACAAAACAAATCAACCATCTCTGTCGTGACAAAGATCCTGCAACCAGGTCTTGTATCTATAGCTGAGCAGGTCCAACTCTGCCGACACAGAGTCTGAGCTTAGAATAGATCTCATCTAGCAAACATCAATTGCTATGTTATCTTCTATGTTTTGCTATTATGAAAGTTTTTTACTGTATTATAAACTATGTTATAGTTCCAATGATTGTCCTTAATTTTGAAGTGTGATGGAAGGACATATCAGATCTCATCACTGCCTCTCTGCTGGCTGAACAACGAAGCATCAACTTCTAATATGTCCTTAACTGATGTTCCAGTTTTTTCATCCAAACATCAGAGATCTTCTTTCTCTGAACAATTCCATTTTTTCCTATAACCAGTTGTCCGGAACATGTGAAATTTTCCTTCTTGCATTGCTTAATTTTAAAGCTGTTTAGTCATGGCCATGATAATGCTTTGAAATATTGATTCTCTATAGTACTCTTCAGTAACCATGCTTGTTGCTCTTTCAATTTTCTTTTTTTTTTCCAATATGTTTATATTTCAAGGGTTCAGACCCTGTGGACACTAGGGACTTGTAGTATATATATTTAAAAAAAAATTGTCACTTCTGTTATAGTCAATTTTTCTCATACTAACTGGCCCTATGACTGAATTTACCTAGGTTAGGTCCAAATGAAATATAACTCTATCAACTGAAGCTGTTCACACAAAATACCAGACATAAATAATTTATTACTCCTTCTCCTTCCAACCAAATGACTGTGCTGGTGACATTTTGCCTCCTAAAGGGCCTCCTAAAATGCCACAGACACACACCCAAAAGTGACACCTGCATGTTATTTAACAACCAATTTTCACATTTAGATGAACTTAGAATTTTGATAAGTTTTGGTAGGGGCTTGAGGAAAAAAATATGGAACATTGTGAAAAGAAGAATGCTTTATATCAGAAATCCAAAAAGTTTCTCACGCAGTACTGTAACAGGTAACACTGTCAGGAGCCCAGGAATTATTCCTGAATGTGATTATTTGATAAAATAAAGGGCAAAAAAGTCACAAAGCTCCACTTCTGAAGAAAATAGCTTATGCTGCACTGCATGAAGTAGGGTGGGGGTGAAGGGGGAGGAATGAGAAAGGGTGCAGGAAGAATTAGTTACCATCTTGGCTAATTTTATGTATAAAACAGGTTTTTGTAGGCAAAACCTTAAAACCAACCCAGTCTATACAATCCATCCAACAGTATCACTACTAGTGGAAGGTTAGAAAATAACATACACTAAAATTAATTTTTCACATTTTTATCTTTATTAGTTCAGGGTAGAAAAGCAGTTTTTTTGTTTCTTGATGTGGTGAAGAAACTAGTTGACTCAGAAATCTGAATTTGGAACCAAAAAGAAAAAAATTGCTTAAAAGACGAAATAAGATAGGACACAAGAAGAGCTTAAGAAAAATTTTGAGAAGAAACTGTGTAGAAAACTGTAAATTTAGAAGGATTACATAGACATGCAGTATATGTGGCATAAAAGTGTTACCATATTGAGTGGCAGTGAAGGTCAGAGAAGAAGCTGGGCTTTGGGTGGCTTGATCTTGTTGCTTCCTGTTACATAGTTGAGTTTTTATTCCTTCAGACTTGACATGTGAGCAATTCTAGGCCTTATATGTAACTCATGCACATGTTGATAAAATAATTAGCTACATGCCCTTCTGCAGTAATCCTTTGTGGCACGGTTTGAGAAGGAAAAAGGAAGCCCTTTGGATACTGCAGTGCCCAGTAGCAGGGGGCCCAGCCACCAAGAAAAAGCACAAGAGAGCAAAAGGGAACCAATGCAGGAAAACAAAAAGAGGATCAGAAAAGTGAGTGCTAAGAAGAAAAAAGAGAATTGGCAAGTGAAGATATTAAGAAAAAGGTATGAAATATTTCAAATACTCTGTGAGAGTACACAGTAGGTCGTGGCAGCCAAAAAAATTAATGAGGGCACAGTTCACAGGTGTTACACACATGATAGTTTATTAAATCACTCCATGAAGAAAGGAAAAAGGAAAAAATAGGTAAAAGCTCACTCTAACTTCAAATTACACAATATATATTCTTAAATCCCACCCATAGCCAAGTTCTATAGGTTGTATCATAGTGTCTGTAAACCTTATTACAGCTTTTAATTGGATGAAACTTTCTGGATGGATGTTCTCTTTGCCGTGTGAATTTTATGTCACCCACATTCTTTCTCATGGGCAGCTTGACTCAAAACCTTCTTATCTCATTCTGTTTTTGCTAGCTTGCTGGTTTTTCTCACAGAACTAACTCGGGGCTTGCTGGTAGGCCTTAGAATCTGCCTGCTTCTCCAAAACATTTTTCTCAACTCAAAAACCTTTTTTTATCCCACAATACTCCTCTAACTAATAATCAGCTTCCAGGAAGTCAAAAAGGGATGCTGATTGCTGGGAACAGTTAAACCTCTTGTAAAATATTTGCATTTGTGTGTCAAAGGAGGTGTAATTTCCAAAGGAATGACTTTACTGACCCCTAGTATATATAGTACTCATCCAGAAAGAAAATCCAGACCACGAAAAAGTTTAAATTTCATGTGCAGGGTGCAGAACAGAATTTGCACGTTGTCTTTGAGTCTCCTTTGCTTTGTCATAAGCACAGAACTTGTGCCAGTTTATACCAAGCTTTTTGTTGTGCCAATTAAGTACATGTCCTATTTCACTGTTGAGTTTAGTTATTAGAGAATTTAAATAGGATAGATGAAATAAAGATAAGCTCACTGCAACTAACTTGTCTTGCAGGAATAGGAGATCCGTAATTTAGAAACTGATGTATGTGGTGTATATATAGGAAGCATTGCATTCCATTTATTTAGCATTTCACTAAGATAGCCTTCTGAATAAGTGTTTTGAACAGATTTTTTGAACTAAGTAAAGAGGTCATTCTTCTCCTTTAGAGGCTGAGAAATGTCAGTCTCAAAGCAAGTTAAAATCGGGCAGGCTGACAACTGGTCTGAATTTAAAGCTTGAACCTTATAAGCAGTGTGAAAGTTCAGCTCACACTGCCTGGTCTAGAACCCATATCTGTGCAGAGTTATCAAACCACTGCAGGTGTAGTAAGACCTGCAGTGAGGACAGTCCATTGAGATTTTGTGTGTGAAGAAGAATTCTCCCTCTGAAAGACAAAATAAGTACTTCTCAAATTTAAATTATGAACTTTCAAATGTATGTAAGCACATAGCTACATATATACAAACAGACAGAACTCACATAGATTTGATTTATAATGACCATTGTATAAAGACTCAGAAGCTGTCAAATCTGGGCTTGAGGAGAGAAAAGACCATGTACTGATCCCAGTTCCCTGTCCCCACCTTTACTCTGTCCATATCCTTGCTGAAGGGGCTGAAGGTGTGCCACTATCAGAAATGGAAGGAGAGGAATCAAGAATGGAGAAGTGATGTTGAGGCTGGGAAGTGGGGAAAGAAGAGTGTTTTTTGTTCATCTTTTTGTTTCTCATTAATTAGATTAATAACTAAATATTTAGTAGGCAACAAATTGAGTTAATTTTTCCTGAGTTGAGTGTGTTTTGCCCACAATGGCAATTTTGTATTCTTTAGCTTGACCTATGAGCTTTCTCATTTCTGTTCTTCCTGTTTTCTTTCCTTGTGCCACTGAGGGTGAACAAGCAGCTGGGTGGGTGTTTGTCTGTCATCTAGGCTAAATCCACCACACTTGTAAACCTCAGAAAGGACAGCTTTAATACTTGTAGAATAAATACTGAAACTCCCAGCAGCTTTCATGGCACCCAGCTTTCACACAAATAATTTATAAAAACCATTCTACCTAATTCTATTAATTCTTTTTATGTAATATATTCTCAGTTTCAGATGGTTTAGGGAGAGATTTCAATATGTGCATTTAACAAAAAGAATGAGAGTTCTAGGTAGACTCTGAGGCAGGAATGAGCAAGTTAAACTTCCCATCTGATATTTTTAAATGTTTAACAATATGCTTTTTCTCATCGTGGTCACTGAATTATGGGACATTTATTATGATATAGTGTTTTATGCCTTTGTGTCTAGACTAATCTATCTTATTTTAAGGGAAACCGTGAAGGACAATGCTTTGACAAGCACACCTGTGCCGGTGATTTTTCTCAATTAAAATTGAAGGCACACGGCAGATCTCCATGTAGCAGGTTACCCGGGCCCTTGCCCAAATAACAGAGCACCATGTTCATGGCTGGCTGCTGGCCCTATTGCCTGAGAGACCCATTTCCTTGGATCCCTTGAGCTTCTCCTGGCTGCTGTGCTGTTGGCAGTGTGGTGTGCTAAAGGCCAGGCAGGGCATGCAGGTTCCTGCTGTGGTGCACTGCTACTGCTCCCCTGGCACAGTGGTGTCTGCAGCGCAGCCTGAAGGAGCAGCTGCATCAGAAGCCTGTGTGACAACATAAAAGACTTGACTAGTCAACACATGTGGGACCTGACCCTGCCTCCCTTGGTGGTGAGCGTAGCTGAGACCTCACAGAGCAGGAGGTTTTAGCTCATTAGCTCTCCAGTTCTGTAGCGACAAAAAGCTTCTACCTGCAATAATCCTAACAGGCTCCATACTTTATTACAGGAAGGGTTAATTCTTGTGTTTTACTGCATGGTGTAAAGTGTTCAGATAGCACAATAAATGAAAAACATTTTTTGTTTCAATATTCTTACAAGTCAGTTTTAAGAAGCAGCGGCACTCAGGAATTAAGAACTCTAGGTAGCTCTCAGTTATAAAAAATTCAGTTTTTCAAGCAGGAAAAGAAGGAAAGATGTATTCCATACTTGATTTTCTTGTCATTTTGTTTTGCGAAATGCTTAATGGATGCAGGAAATCTCAGTCATTGGAGTAACAGGGAGATACAGCTTATACAGTGGACATTATTCTGTACTGTGTTGTATCTTTCTCGACTCTTTGAAACAGATTTCAAAAGAAAAAAATCTGATTTTTCCATATACCTCTCTTTTGCAATTTCTGGAATAAACTGTTGCCTCCACACTGCACAACAAACTGAGTCAAGCGAAGCTAAGAGCAAAGTTTACTTTCCCCTGCTTTCTGTTTTTGGAGGCTTATGCAGAATTACAAACCAATGCTAATGCCATTCAGGATGGTTCATCTCTCCAAATGTGACACATCCTCCTTTTTAACAGCAAAGCATTGCACCATGGCAACTTTCCTATAGTTGGTGTTTTATGAAATAGAAGCACAAAGGAGACAGTTCACAATTCAGTTCTAACTGAGTAACTTTCAAGGCAGTGCCACACAGGGTAACCAACCACTGAAGGTGTGTTGTCTGAGGAGTTTTCATTGCTAGCAGACCAAACAGGCCTCGTTGAATTTACTTTATGGGTTTAGAGTGTATTTTCATGCACTAAATGCACACATTGCAAAGGTATTCTGTGTCTGAGTGGAGGTATATTTTTTCCCCTTTTTTTCTCAGCAGTGGATCTGAAGCTCACTTTCCACATGAGATGGAATTAAAGACTGACTTGAAGCATCTATGTAACTAAAAAGCAAACAACATTCTCCCTTTGAAGTTTTCCTTCAAAGAGTAATAAAGTTGTTGATTGGCTTTATGCTATCAAAGAGTATATATTAAAAATGGAAGCACAAGGGATTCTGACACCCATGAATGTGGATAATGCTAATGAAATATATGACTAAGGCATAAGCAAATATAAATTTTGATAGTCAAAAATTTATTACAGAGATTGTCATAGAAATACAATTTTTTTTTGTTTTTCAGACCACAGATAGCTAAAGAAGTCAGAAGTTAGAGTAATAATCCATTAATTCAAAGAGGATAATTCAGAGATGAATAATATGAGGAGTAAATTTTAGTATGCGACAATAAAAACCTACTGTATTAATACAGGCAAAATGTAGATGTACACTAATGTAGAAATGAAATAGATGAAGAGTAATAATGCATTTACAGCAGCTGGAAAACTGAAGAACATCCTCTCATCTTTAGGAAAGGAAAAAAAAAGTGAGACCGAGGATTTTCAAGGTGTCAGAATGATTGATTTCACTCCAAATGAAGTCAGTTGAAGTTGCTCTGTTTAACTACAGCATCAGGTTGTCTTTTATACAACTGTTTTTAGCTGGAACCTCATACTTTCAAATTTTTCTGTCAAATAAAAATAACAATAAAATACAAAATATAAACTAAAGACAGATGTAAAACAAAGCAAGGAGAAAAAAAAGAGAAAATTTAAAAGTAATGGAGAAATTATCAACTCACTGAGTAAATAAAGGCAGAGAAAAAATCAGCAAAAACTCATTAAATATCCCTACAGTTAAGCTGTAGCCAATTTAAGAAAAAAACACAAAGGCTTAAAACAGATTTAATAATTTAAATATAAAAAGAAAACATCAAGACTATTAAATGTCAAATCTTGCTTCTTCCACATCTTGACTTCATCAGCACTTACTGAAAGTAGTTTATGTCTTATGCTTTATAGAGAAGAAATAAAGAACTGTAAAATCATGTGATAAAAATCACAATCTGATGGATGTATTATGTGCTGAGGGAATGTGATGACTTATGCTTGTACCTGTCATTATCTTGATATATTGCATCTTTAGTAGTGAGAAAAATGCTCTTTACTATGAAATCAAATATATTTCTAGAAAAATAATGAAGTCAGAGAGGCATAAATTGAAAATAGAGTCTAACTTGCACATATTATGTAAAACATGAAGTAGTAACTAAGCTGTACTAAAATAAAAATGTTTTCAGCAGCTGTGATTTTCAGATCTTTAAGGGACATGCTCAGAATGGAGTTCAGTCTTCAGTATTTTTATCCTACAGCAGTAAAATAAGTTTCTGATTGCAAACTCATCTTCACTCTCCACAAAATCTAATATTGTCTTCACATGCATCTATATAAAATATTAAGGTTTAAAAAATTTAATTATGTTTCAAAGATCAAAGAACACATCACACTTCCAAGCACCACCTCTCATTTTCATCAAGTTCAGTTTTGTAGGAGTTCATTACCAAATTAAACTGTACCTGTCACAGTAAATCTTGAGGAGTTCAAAGCTATATTGCTCCATAATTATTATGATTAGACCTCTAACTGCAGCCTGACTTCAACATTTAGGAATTGATGTCTAAAAGTTAAGTCTTCTTCTTGTCTTGTATTTAACAGATATTAAACTCTGACAATTAATAAACCCAAGAGTTCACTGAATTGAACAAAAAAAATTAACTGGTCTATGTATTATTAAAGATAGACTCATTTCCTTAAGTATCTGGAAGTGGCTATAAGCACACTGAAGATAAGACACCCCATTGTAACTCAGAACATATATCTAGACACTTCATGCTTTATTCAACTCTGCACAAAGGCCTTCTGTCACCACTGAAATCAAAATTTATTTCCACGTTATGTCTTTTCTCCAAAATTATAATTGTACATATTCAATGCTTTTTTATTTAGACATCACTAATTTCCTGCTGGGTGGAGTAAATATTAACATACCATGTGGTAAAGTAAATATAATATTGGTTTACAGAGTCATATCTCAAAACACCAATGATCAAGAGCAGAGAGAGTAATTAGTCACGTAAGGGTGGACTGAGATGTTTTAATGAAGTTTTAGACGTAATGTCTACAATAATCCTATCATTTATACTGAAGGAGTTTCTACATTACTTGTGGCTGATTTTCAGTATGCAAGCAAAGTATACCACTAAGCCACCTACAGAACAGCTTCTAACAACTCTGGGACATTTTCCCTCCACTATTATTGCTAGGAATACCAGCTAAAAGTGAGTGAGAGAAGCAACAAAAGTTGATCAAGTTAATCAAGATAAATGAAATTAGGTTAATAATAAAGTAATAAATTAAATTATAATTTGAGACTTACCTAAGGCTAAACTACAATGTTTTGGTAGTACAATATATGAACTTCTACTTGATTTGAAATGAAAGTGGTATGTTTGTCTCCATGTCAACCCTTGCCACAATCCATGAAAATATTGTTGTATTTCTGATGGCTGCTCACTATTATACTGCTGGAAAAAGAAATTAATATTTCTTACTTGATTGTTTTACAGGCAGAAATTAAACTCCATGAAGAATATTTAACAAAAAACCCAAACCAAATAACCAACCAACCAAAAAAAAAAAAAAAAAGCCAGATTCAAGTTATTTGAAACTTGACACTCTGTCTTTGTCTGCTAATAAATCAAAGTTAACATTCAGACGTGTCTGTAATGAATGACTGAAAAGGGAAATAAACTTTATTTTCAACTTTTTGTTTTTAATGCAAAATAAGTAAATAAATTCCAGATAAGTCAACATTCATGCAATGATCCCTAGAAAGAATTGGAAAGTCAGAGCTTCTCTTTCACCAAACTCTAAATGTATTTTCAGATTCTGGAGATTGTGCCTTTGCCTGATCACAAAGACATCTCATAGCACATCCTCTACCAGAGCGTTATCTCAGTACTCTGAGACTGAAAGGTCTTTGAAATAGTTCCCAACTTCCTGAAGCCAGTTTTATATCATAACCCAAACCAGACAAATCCAGTTGTATTTTCTAAATGCTGCATGTGGTGCAGTTCATGAGAAAAAGATGCTATTAGCAAGTGAAAATATGGCTATTTATTGAAAATTCCAATGATTTTTCATATTCTAGTGTTTAAATCACATCCAACAGGTTTGCGTGTTGAAGTTTATGATGCAATATATTAAATAGCACAAACTTCGTAAATATTTTTTAAAAGCAGGTTGAAACACTGAGGGGAAAAAAGTCATCAACAGCAAAGGTTTTCATTACTGGCAGTAATATTAAGACTGAAATATCCAAATCTTCCTTCCAGTTCAGTTATGCCCTCTGGCTGAAGGTGCTGGCCTTTCAGAAAAACACAAATCTAGTTTAAAGTTTTCAGTTCAGCAACAGCAACAACAGTGTATAAAAATTGTCTGCACAACACTATGTACTTATGAGTTAAAATCACTGGAAAATAACAAGGAGGGATCTGTGTATTACTTGTTATAATTATTTTCTCTTTTTGAAGTTTAAACATAGCTTCTTGCTGCTAGAAACTATCATCAAATCTGATCCTTTATAGAGAAATATTTTAATCCCAGCAAGAGAATTGCTTAGATAGACACGATGTTTTAGGACACTGACAATAATCAAAAAGGAAAGAAATGATTGTCTTTGCAACTGATTATCCTTTTAAAAGGAAAAATTGGAAAGATCTAGCAGTAACAAAAATTGACTTGAAGGGCTACTTGTTTGAAATAGATGCCTGATAGTGTGATACCTTGTGTAGAAAAAGAAATATCTATCTGTTCAGAGGAAATAACATACTGAGTATCTTGGAAATGAACAAAGATACAACAACCTTAAATAAAGGGAAATTAAAAGAATCTAGTTTTCTCATATTAAAAGGCCAGCAGAATCCATACTACTGTTGATTTGGGAATAGTAAAATCAGGGAACAACTTCAAGGAACTACTAGGAACTGCTTTGTATGAGGATATTTTCTGGCCTTGAAAAAAAGCTTAAGACATTTCTGAGTCTGGATGATTGATTTCACAGTCTGAATGTGTCTGCAGTGTGAGAGTCCTAGGAATTAATTTTAAAACAAGTTATTTAATTATTGGGCTGTAGCACAACATGGAGTTTTGACATAGGCTGAGAAGAAAGAAAAATCCGAAAGAATTCTGAACACACTTGTCTCGAAGTGACCTCAGGAGGTCCATTCAGTCTGTTCTATAAGAAGGAAAAAAAGTATCCTTGAACCCATTTCCTGACAATTGTCTGGCTCCCTCCCTTTTACAAAAATCTACAGTAAAAATGTTCTATAAACTAAACAATAAAATATTTTTCCCTGTTTCTGATTAGTCTTGGGTTATATGCGGGTTGCCCACGGAGGCTGAGGATGCCCCATCCCTGGAAGTGTTCAAGGTCAAGTTGGATAAGGCCTTGAGCAATCTGGTCTAGTGGGAGGTGTCCCTGCCCATATCAGGGGGCTTGGGACTAGGTGATCTGAAAAGTTCCTTCTAAACCATAACATTCAATGAGTCCATGAAAATGTCTCTTAATAACTGATCATTTATGATAATTATACATTTCCAGTCCTCTTTTTAAACAAACTAACCAAGCTGCAATCAGAGAAAAACTGATGAACTCCTTTTAAGAATCTTGTCTGGTAGGGTGACTTGTGTCTCATGTCAGTGTCTTTTTTTTTTTTTTAACCTTGTAAAACTTGATCTTTAGATTCAGTCTTTACAGGACAGTATATTCTCTATATTCTCACCAATCTAGACACAGTGTTTTGACAAGGTTTCAGTATTGGAAAGTAGAATAAGCAAACTATTCTGCACTATGGCAATGATTCTCTTAATACTTTTTAGAAGTTCAAATGCAATGTTTTCCCCATTCTTCTTCTGGTTGATCTCACACTTTGGTATATGGGACAGTGCAGTATGCACATTTCTCATTTTCAACTCAACAGAGTCTCAAGTGGCAAATAAAATCTTGAAGATGTGAAACAGGATAAATAAATAATGTGTTTGTAGATAAAATACCAAAATTCCCAGTTACTTGTCTGCTTTGAGTGCTTCATAGGTTTGTTTTTTCATTATTATTCAGTTTTTCTTTTTTTTTTAAAAGGTTTTTATGGAAAATATGTTAATAGAGATATCACTTAGCAAGGCACCTGCAATAATATTGGCTTTGGTGGAATATACTTTGATCAATGAAGGCAGATCCACTTGGGCCTAAGGTATTTTAACACAACTCTTTATGGGATTCTTTTCTTACAGTGTCTTCTTGCTGCATTTCAGGTAAATCTCAAGAATTTTTGTTAAAAAATGAATTAAAAACCTTTTATTTGGAAGATAAATCCACTGATTCTCTTTTGCTGGCCTATTGACCTTTACTGCTAAATTCATGAAATGTACTATTGGCACAGGTACAATTTTGGTACAATCCTTTTTTGTATCAGACATTCAAAAAAATTTGGGAATCTGTTGCAATGATGCAGATGAGTCTATGCAGAAAAAACAATGACTTGATCTCAGTAATGTAAAAGTAGATAAAGAAATATTATATCCAGATTCCATCAGATTTGGATTAGTACCAAGTCAGTTTTTCACCTTAAGTAGAACTTGGAATAAGTTGTGACAGAGGTCTTATTCATAAAGTAAATAATGTAAGAGGGATTGATTGCCATTATGAAGATCTCTTACTTACTACCAGAAGAAATAGCCTGGAGAAAAACTGTCTTCACAGGCAGAAAGAGTAAAGAACAATTTGCAATTGTGTAAAACATCAAGTTTCATTCTGTAGAGAGATAAGGTTTTTGGTTAGCAGGAATAGATTCACAGATCTCTAAAAATCCCATGAGAATAGCATTGGAATGAAATGAGGAAAGAAAGAAAAAGGAAATAACTGACACAGGAAAAGAATTTAGGACTCCTACCCTGAACTTAATTTTAGCATATGAAGGCAGAAGTGTGTGGCAATCAGAAGTAGACCATACTAGGTATTAATAAAATGAGTGGTGATCTTCCCTGTAGCTGGTCCAGTGGCCAGCTGTTGTGCTTGTCACTTAGAAGATTTAAATTGATATTGTGGTCTCTTCTGTGTTACCAAGAGCAGAACCTTTGGAAATCATGATGGTGTGTTACCATTCACAGAGTGAAGACCTGAGTCAAATCTGCAGTTGCACAGCTCTATCCTTGAGCCAAACTGAACATTTTCTCCAGCAATCAAGATCCTTGCAACAATGACCAAAAAATCTCCACATCTTTTCAGAGAGATGGAGACAGCTAAACATTACCTTATGGTGTTATCTCTTCAAGTCAGAGCAGTCACTAAAGTCAAACAGAAGAATGAATATAATTATCTGAATGCAATATTTATAACCACTAATTTGGATCTTACTTTTCAGTGGTTAAGAGACTGGTCTCATACATAGAAAACTCTGCCTTCTCAGGCCTTTCTTCATTATCTTACTGCCCAGTGAACACCTATGCCTTTAAGAAAAAAGTAAAGATCAGGAGTTAAAAGAAACATAGGTTGTGCCTGCAAAAGGAGTAATACTTTCTTCTCATTCTTCCTCCTGTTCCAGGAGTCTGGATTTGTTAGATGTTAAATGCTAGATTATTAACCTGTTTGCTAATTAAGAGGATTACTTTATCTCCAGTAAAGAAGTGAAGGATAGGCACTTGAGTGGGTTGGTTTTGTAACTTACTCTCTCTTTTAAGGTTGGAGCTGTTTTTGAACAATTTTGCGAAATTTGGAACTGTATATTTCCAAATAAGGGGCACTGAGTTTCCAGCCCTGAACAGCCCTGTGTGGTGGTGTTAAACAGCACAAGCAGTTCCTTTCTAAAGGAAAAATAAGGAAGCTGGAAACTTAACAATAGTGTCCATGTGTTCCTGGTTTCTGTTCTTCAGCTGGAGTTGGAGATCAGAGCCCAGACATACCTCTATTGTGACAGTGTAAGGTTTTTGTTCGCATGTAGATCGAACTGTGTTCTGCCTTGAAATCATCCTTCTTCAAAGTACCAACAACATGAACAAATACACCTTGTCTTTGCACAGGAAGAGGAACTCTAATAGAATCTAGAACAGACTCCTTACCAGAGCAAGTGCTTGAAAAGGAGAGTGGGCTTTTGCAATTTGGAAGGACTAGTAGGAACCAATGAACTTAGTGTCTTGTAGTGTAGGGGTAAGCTTTTAGTAGGTCAGAATCAAGAATCAAAGGAGATTTTCATTTAGACTTCCTCCCTGTGATTTTTCTAAGTGAGTCACCCTCATTGCAGTTGGAGTTGGCACTGGGGTCATTGAAGGGTCATCTCCCTCATGTGAGGGATGGGTTTTTGCTGTTTGCATTTGTGGTGGTCCCCAAGCACAGAAATCCATGGAGCTCAGTGCCTGTTGCAGATCAAACTGTTCTCTCTGATAGCATGATGTCTCCTTTTTAGTGCAGTACTTGTTGCCTTTTTTTTTAATCTTGTGAATATTAATGACATTTGAATTCCCAATTTGTTCTTTGAACAAGCAATTCCTCTTAGATTGATGCTTCTTGCAAATCTTACAAATATAATCTTGATTCTTTCTTTCAAGCCATTAAAAAGATATCAATTGGAACTTGGCCTAAACTGGATCCCTACAGGTATCCATCTGAAACAACTCCTCAGCTCATCAGTGAGCCATTACTATCTACTCTAAGAGTACACACTGACTTGGGAATTTGGCATATGGTCATAGTACCTAATATGATCTTCATCATTTTCCACATGTCATATGACTAGTGCCAGAAAGATTAATGAGGTAAAAATATATCACAAGTATTTCTTAATCCTTCTCTTCTAGGCCAGTTATACTGTCAAAAAGTAATAGCAATGATCAGAAACATCTTCATTGCTGTTGTCATTCAGTTGCTTATAAATTGATTACTCAATGAATTGTGAAGGCAAGTGGAAGGAATAAATCCATAATTTGTCAGTTATACCTTTTTTCCACTGATACAGTTCCCCTGGGGAGGGCAAACTTCCTGAAGTAGCAACCCTAATAATTTCTCAAAGAGTAACTGTGATATGGTCTCTATTACTTATCAGGATGATATTTTTCATTCTCTGAATGTTTGAACCTCTCTATTTACCCCATGCACAGTTCCCATTCACACATTTTGTAGGACTGTGCCCTACATACTGTTTTCCAATAAATAATTCAGCACTTAGTCCCACATTGCTTTCTTCCTTTGGTTGTTGTTGCCTGATCAAAAACTTCATCTGCAGCTTCTTTTTGATAAGGCTTTTGTTTTGTTCTTTCTCCTTTTATCTTCACCTAGAGAAATGCAACAAATTTGCCTCTCACCTCCTTCTCAGCTTCAGAGAGTGATTTCAAAGCATTCTTGAACTTCAGTGTAATATTGGTCTCCCTTTTTCCTGTTCATGCTTCCTGGATAAACTATTTCTATTTTACCAGACTTCTAAATTTATTTATTTTTTTTACCAGCTTCTGAGATGTTATTAGCCAAGTTTTTTTGTTATAAGCCAATATTTTAAATCCTTTTTCTACAGTTCCTCTGCTGTTTTGAGTTTGTGAGTAAGTGATGTCCTCAAACTGATCTTTCTTATTTTAAATAAGGCGGAAGAAAACGTCTTTATACCTCGGTGCAAGATCAGTGTTAATGAATAAGCCGTATCTCCTTCTGGAGGCTGCATAATCAATAGTGAGATGCAACATTAGGGATCTTGGCGTGACCAACCTACCTTTCTTGAAGGTTCACACCAAGAAGGCAGCTGTCTTCTCAGACATGATTTTTCAGACTGGTAGATCACTTGTCTTCTAGCAAGGTGATTATGAATACTGCTATTATTGACTTCAGATGATTTTGAATGTCTTAATGTGGTGGGCTGATCCTGACTGGATGATGGTTACCCAAAAAAATCTGCTCTGTCACTCCACTCCTCAGCTGGGCAGGAAAGAGAAAATCTAACAAAAGGCTTGTGGTTTGAGATAAGAGCAGGGAGAGATCATCTACCAATTGCCATCATGCACAATGTGGGGAAATCAGTTTAATTTATTAACAATCAGATGAGAATAAGATGATGAGAAATAAAACTAACTCTTCATGAAGTGCTCCAGCACAGGTCCTTTGAGGAACAGACTACTGCAGCATGGATACTCCACAAAGTGTCAAGTCCTGTACCCAAACCTACTCCAGTGTGGGCTCCTCTCTAAGTCCTGCCAGGAGCCTCCTCCAGGGTGCACTTCCCACAGGGTCATATCCTCCTTCAGGCATCCACTTGATCTGGTGTGGGATCCTCTAGGGGCTGCAGATAGACCTCCACGCATCCACTGATCTGCAGGAAGACAGCCTTCTTGCCCATGGTCTGCACCACAGGCTGTAGGTAAATCTCTGCTCTGGCTCCTAGAACATTTTCTCCTTCTCCTTCTTTGCTGAACTTGGTGACAGGAGGGTTATTTCTCTCACATATTTTTACTCCTCTCTCTGGCTGCAGTTGCTCCTGTGCAACAGCTTTTCTTCTTAAATGTCTTATCCCAGAGGCACTAACACCACCAACGGGCTTGCCCTTGGCCAGTGATTAGTCTGTCTTGTAGCTGGCTGGCATTGGCTCTGATGGGTATAGGAAGGAGAAGCTCCTGGCAGCTTCTCACATAAGCTACACCTGTAGTCTGTCCCTACCCCTACCAAAACCTTGCCACACAAACTCTGTGTGTTTAAGAAAGCCTCATTTTTAAGAGCTTCTTAATTTTTCAGAACCAGGGTGCTATGATTATTTCTGGGTGCCAGGAAAAGGAGACTGTGAAGAAAGTTCTTGTACATCTGATAGTTTCACCATAGTAGTCTCAGGCCAGATGATCTCTACCATCTTGTGTACTCATTTCTGCCCATTTTGTGAGTCTTACCATTCTGCTCAGTGAAATTATTTTCTCCAAGAGCTCAGTCTAGCTTCCTGAGAAGATAGTGCAAATCTTTGTTTTTTAAAAATCCAATATGTCCCACCTGAATTATTTCTGTTTGTTAGTTCACCAAAATCTGATGAAGTTCAACATTAGTTTCCTTGATCATGATATTTGTTTAGCCAGTAACAGTGCTGGAAACATTTTCATTGTTACAGTCAAAAGGGAACATGCCATATATATGAAACCATAGATTCATTGATAGACTAATTGAAATCTTGATAGTCTAATCAAAATATATCAAACATTTATCATTGGGCCAGTTAACAGCACTGGCAACATGTATAGTTCACATTGATACAGCAAAGTTGCATTAAAATTAGTACCCCTAAAACAGAATATCTCAAGAAAATCTCCAAATATCTACTCCATTTCTTTGGTATAGTGATTACCCTTGCAATGCCCTGGTGGGTACTGACAACAATACTAACATTCTTTCAAAGATAGAGACCATGGGTGACACAGCGAACAATTGTCATCATTCTTCACTGGAATACACTATGTTTATAGGGAAGATCCCTTCTCCCTCAGCCTCAAAGCCAATTGGAAACTACTTCTATGTATTGTCTTGTCATGGGGCCCCTTCTTACTGCTTCCCAGGCAGTCAGTTGGCCACACACTACACTTTCCCTGGTGCAGCTGTCCTGAGGAACTGTGTTCCTCAGTGACTACATATACCCTCCAGTGGCTACTTTTCTCCCAAACCTCAGCCCCAGGCACCTCCAGAAATTCTCACCATGGCTAAAATCATCTTCTGTCAGAGCAGGTAGACAGATCTTGAGATCCTGCACTGCCTGCTCTGGACCAAGTTTATGCTTACTAGTAATGGTAAAGATCTATTAACTGGGCTTTCTATTATTTATTGCAGGTTGCTAGAGCCTGTTTTTACTTCAATACATCAGGGAGGAGTGTGCTTCAACTCAAATGCTGTGTCTAATATGTTCTATGGTGAAAGTAGTTACGTGGCTTTCAGCGAGTATTGCTGTTTATAATGATGGATACCAGTTTGCTGTCTTTACCTATACACGTCTCACCTTAAAGATACTAATTAAATTCAAAAGTATGGAAACTCAAAAGTCTAAGAAAATATAATAAAATAGTGAGTGCCCTTAAATGTCTCACTAAAATGATGAGTGCTAAGGATGGTAACCATTTTACTGTATCGGGTCTTTAATCCTTTCTTCTGGTGATTTCACAGGTAGTGATTCTGTGAGATGTTTTTCTGTATCTTTTAACTTGTATAAAATAAGAGTTTGAAAGTTTAATCTAGCAGGGTAGTGGTTAATGGCTAAGAGTCCCAATGGACATCAAACACAAGTGGTATCTGTTAGGATGCATATTGGGACCAATGCTATTAAATATCTTTATTAATGACATAGACAAAAGGATCAAATGCACCCTCAGCAATTTTGTGGATGACACCAAGCTGAGTAGTGCAGTTGACACACCTGAGAGACAGGATACCATCCAGAAGGACTCCGACAAGCTCGAGAAGTGGGCACATGGGAATTTATTGAGGTTCAACAAGACCAACTGCAAGGTGCTGCAGCTGGGTCAGAGCAACTCCCAGTATCAATACATGGTGTGGGATACAACAGATTGAGAGCAGCCTTACTGAGAAGGACTTGAGGTTACTGGTGGATGAAAGGCTGGACATGACCCAGAAATATGTGTTTACAGCCCAGAAATCCAAGAGTATCCTGGGCTGCATCTAAAGCAGCATGGTCAGTGGGTTGAGAGACGTGATTCTGCCCCACTCTGGTGAGACCTGGTCCTATCTGGAGCACTGCATCCAAGTCTGGGATCCTCAGCACAGGAAGGACTTTGACCTGTTGGAGCTAGTCCAGAGAAGGGTCACCAAGATAAGAGGGGTGGAGCACTTCTATGAGGACAGGCTAAGAGGATTTTTTGTTCAGCCTGGAAAAGAGAAGGCTTCTGGGTGACCTAATTGTGGTCTTCTAGTACCTGAAGGCAGCCCACAAGAAAAATGCAGAGGGACTTTTTACAAAAGCATGTAGTGGCATAACAAAGGGTAACAGCTTCAAACTGAAAGAGAGTAGGTTTAGAATAGATATTAGGAAAAAATTGTTTACTATGAGTTGATGAGGCATGGAACAGGTCGCTGAAAGAAACTGTGGAGGCCCCATCCCTGAAAGTGTTCAAGGCCAGTCTAGATGGAGGTCTCTGAGTAACCTGGTCGAGTGAAAGATATGCCTGCTCATGACAAGATTTTGGAACTAGATGGTCTCTCAGATACCTTCCAACCCTATCCATTCTATGATTCTATGGTTTAGAATTGAAAGTGAAGACTCAAGATACAGATGTGTGGTCACAACTTAATGGAAACTCAAAATACAATTTATAAGTCTCTAACTTCTGAAGGTTTGGTACCAGAATACAACTACCATGGATGAAGCTCTGGTTTTAAATGTCCAAAGTTGCAACTATGATGCTAGTGTTACACTTGTTTCAAGCTTGTTACAGATCAGGGTATTGTGCCATCATTGTGGAAACCTGGTTCCCAGTCTGAAATTCTCTGTACCGTACATAACAATTTTAAGAACACCTCTGACCTCTTAAATTCTTGTAACGTATTTCATGCCTTAATTTAATCTAAATAAAGTGATACATTTTTTCAGGTCTAAATGCAACACAGCTTAAAAACATTTCAGTGGCAATCTTTGATGCCAGAATAGAAACAGAAAACCTAGCATGCATCAAACAGATGGAGGCATCAAAAGGTTTAAATATTTATACTAAAATACGTATAAAATCTATGTATATTCTAGAAAACAGTAGTTAGGGAATGCAGTTTCATTTAAGAGCTGTGTAAGGCAGAGGTTCAGTTTTATGATAGCTCTTTGACTAAATAGTTGTTTTCATATAATTCTGCTTTTCTAGCTTGCATACTTTTAAAATAAAACCCTAAAAGAGTAATCTATCTCTATAAATTATCTCATTCACTTCAAGCTGATTCTTTTCAGGCGCCCTTTTCAAGAAGTTCTACTCAGGTAAATAACAACCTTAAATAACAGTCTGCAAGATCAAGTATTGATAAAACTGTATATTAAGCCCAGCCTATCCTGTAACAGACAAACATATCTCCTTCTCTACAGCTTAAGCACTTTTTAAAAAATCATCTTAGAGGGAGTTAAGAAACCCAGGTATAATCCACAGTTTAGGTATAACACCCAAACCCAGCCCTTCACAGCTGGTTTTGCTTGCCTTGAAATTTTACTCTATTTGTGTTTCTCATTCTGCACGCTGCCTACTTAAAATTGTTTACCACATCCTCTTCCTTCTCAACCACACAGGAAAACAGATAGAGGTACATCAAAGCTGTGGGCCTCTAGTAGAAAAAAAAGTAGATTTGGCACAAGCCCACGTGCAGATTTCCCACTGAATGTCACTATAACAACTCTTTAAAACTGCTGGATAAAAACCCAACAACGTAAACAGTGTGGCTGTGCATTTCCCCAAGGGCAAATGATCACCCGAGTTGGAATGAGTTTGAGCTTACACTTCCAAAGATAAATTCCTGTGGTTCTGGAAAGCTCAGAATGCTCAGGTTGCTTCACAATGGCAGCTGTGCTACTACTGAGGAAAGGGTATGACAGACTTTTCAAGATTCATGGCATCAGTCAGAATAATGGTCATGAAAGCCTGCATCTCTAATCCAGTAATGAAGCAACTTGCTATTCCAATTTGCATTAAGTAGTTCCTGAATAAAAAATGAAAATAAATTAGAGAATGCTCCAAAGTTACATCTGGTTTGAATTCTGAGTGGCTGAGAAGGGTGATCTTCCTGTTTCTAACAGTGGTGTAAAGGGTAGGCAGAAGTAATTAGGCCTTTTTTTGGATGTTCTTTAAGAAGAAAAATTGTTTCTTTGCATTTCAGTTATGTTTTCCAGGTCAGAAGTTGTAAAATGATTGTAGTTTAAATTCTACCCTGGATTTAAGAATAAGTTATTGCAGCTCCTAGCTTGCAAAAATGTGGAAGTCCTTCTTTGCCAGTGATGGTATGTTTTTACCAAATGCTACCAAACATCTCTGTATACTATGTATAAACTATCTTATTGTGGAAAAATGACACAATAGCTTATTCCTACTGAACAAGATATTTATATGTATATATATATACAAATCAAGCAAGCTTCAGACTGTAAAAATAAACTTTTACTCAATTTGTTTATTAGCAACAGATTTGTTAATGATCAGATTTTAATAAAAGTCATCCCCAATAGATACATAAAACTCTTTATCTTTTGACAGTCCCATTCTAAATTAACTGTGAGTCTATATTACCATGGAGCACGTACCATATAGTTAGTACCTATGGATACAGTCCTCGGTGGTTTTTGGTTGCAGAGGCCCCCCCACTGATCAGACTTGAGAGTCAGTCAACGGGAGAAGTCAGCGTTGAAATGAACTTGTCTTCCTTTGGTTCCTCCAGCTCTCCAGTTCTACTCATTTGTGCTTCATGCGCTTGCGATAGTGTTGTCATATCAAAAGAGGAAGGGAGTTCTCTTTTACTCCCATATCTTTTTTCTTGTTCTCTTTGTCTTGCCAGTCATCCTTGTGTGTTTGGAAGGATGTCCCTTGTGCTTATCTTGTTTTTTCTGGCAGCCTTAGTTGTCAGAATGCCTTTTATCTTCAACCATACCTAGGTTTCTTTGCCACTTTGATGGTTATATTACTCACACATTTAAGTAAAATTGTGTCTGGCTCATCACAGTGTTATAAACACATGCTATTGTCAATTATAGCATTTAATAACTTTATAGTGTGGCTAACGTTAATGATATCTTGATTAGTCTATTTGTAGTTTATTGCTGTCACAGGCCTCTACATTGGCTATAATTTCCTTATTTGTCTTGAGTTTGTTATTTTTACTTAATTTTTTCTTTCAACTGTGAAAAAATGGAACACAAATGTTTCAGAACAAGACGGCTCTTATGGAAAGGGACCTCTTCCTCCTGACTGAGGAGATGACTCAGTCTCTTTTACCCAGTGAGCTTGCCATGGCAAAACAGCTTTGTTTTTGTGACACTGGAAAACAAAGATGTCATTTCTCATCTACTAAGTGACTATATCACTGTCTGTATAGAAGGAAGTATTGAGTTCCCACCAGGATAAGCACACTGGATATTAATGCCTCTAATACTGAAGTGGTTTACTTATTTCTCTAATCAAACAGCCAAGAGAAAACATAATTATATAGTACAAGCCTGAATAACAAATTAATCAAACCTCTTTAGAGTTCTTATTTTGCAGCTGGAATGTTGCCTGGTCTAGTTTAAAAGCATTTTACAAAGTACTTAAGGTGCTCAAAATTTACAAACCAGGAAGGATATGTTTTTTCTTGGCAGATATCCTCTGAATCTACTTCACTTATGCTTCTCTTAACTGCCATTCCAAAATAACAGTACTTTGATAGTTCTCAAAGTATGTATTTTCCCACCAGAGAAGAAGAAATGCAGTCAGTAATTTCTCAGTCCAGATGTATTTCCCCCTGACGTGTTCTGAGTTGTGAATAATGAGGATGTGCTGGTTTAAAGGTAAACCGGCAGGAGAAATGGACCCACAACAAGAGAGATTATAAGTCAGAGTTACAATTTAATGAAAGATGTTACAATAAATACAGTGACACAATGAGAATTGCTTTCAACTCACAAAAACCCAGCAGTATAACGCAGTGTCCTGGGGTACAAACCCAAAGGGGTTTGTTAGCCCTTGTGCTGAGACCCACGTGGTTCCCCCAAGTCCAAAGCAAAAGGAAGTGAAGAACCTGTTGGTGCAGGCGAGGTCTGTAGCCTGGTCGAGAGTGGTGGTCATAGACTGGTCGAGGTTCTGGTCCTTCTCCCAATTCGACGAATGGTGCTGAGGTCTTCAAACACCCATATTATGTACCCTCAGGTCCAGGTGGGAACACCGAGTACCTCCTCCAGGGCAGGGAGTTACACAATAGGTGATCTGACTCTGTGAGTCATGGGGTATTTTGTAATCGTTGATGGCCCATTAGCACCCTCAGGCTGGGTGTGGACTTGCTGGAAAGGAGTTGCCACAGCTCTTATCTCACTGGCAAGTTGACTACATCACACTTCCCCAAACACGCCAAGGCAAGCGCTATGTGCTGACCATGGTAGAGGCAACCACTGGATGGCTGGAGACATACCCCGTATCTCACGCCACTGCCCGGAATACCATCCTGGGCCTTGAGAAACAAGTCCTGTGGAGACACGGCACCCCAGAGAGAATAGAGTCTGACAACGGCACCCACTTCAAGAACAGCCTCATAGACACCTGGGCCAGAGAGCACGGCATTGAGTGGGTGTATCATATCCCCTACCATGCTCCAGCTGCCGGGAAAGTTGAGCGATGTAATGGACTGCTGAAAACAACCTTGAAGGCGTTGGGTGGGGGAACTTTCAAACACTGGGAGCTGCATTTGGCAAAGGCCACCTGGTTGGTCAACACTCGGGGCTCCATCAATCGAGCTGGCCCTGCCCAATCAGAACTCTTGAATACTGTAGATGGAGATAAAGTCCCTGTGGTCCATATGAGAGGTATGTTAGGAAAGACTGTTTGGGTGAGTCCCACCTCAAACAAAGGCAAACCCATCCGAGGGATTGTCTTTGCTCAAGGACCTGGTTGCACTTGGTGGGTAATGCAAAAAGATGGAGAAACACGTTGTGTACCGCAAGGGGACCTAATTTTGAGCGAGAAGAGTTTGTAATGTTTCATTGCATTTATGTATATATATATATGTATAGGTAAAAAGGGGATTAATTTGGGAATGACTAGATGGAGTAGAATAAGGGGTGGATAATGTCCTAGTTCAGCAGGAGGGACCAGCTAACCCTGTGTGGGGGTGATCAAAGCTGTGTATTCTACCCCCTCTAATCATTCCCCAAGGACAATGGGCCATTAGCAGCAGCTGCCCAGGGAGCCATTATCACCTTCACACCCAGCCTGAGGGGGGCGGAGCTGCTAATGGGCCATCAACAGCTCAACACCCCCTGGCTCCCAGAGTCAATCACCCATTGTGTGAGTCCCCGCCCAGGGGGAGGGACTGAGTGCTCCCTGAGGGTACATAAGTGGTGGGTAAGAAGACCTCGGTTACTTCTCGTCGGATCCAGAGCAGCAGCAGGACCTCGACAGCAGGAGATCCCCCCTCTCGCCCAGACCACAGCCCTCGCCTGCACCAACAGGTCTTTCTTTTCCTTTTGCTCTGGACTTGGGGGAGCCACAAGGGTCTCAGCACAAGGGCAAACAAACCCCCTTGGGTTTGTGCCCCAGGACACTGGGTTATACTGCTGGGGTATTGTGCGTTGAAAGCAATTTCCCTTGTGTGTCAGTGTTGCTATAATAATATTATTATTAAATTTTAGCTCTGACTTATAATCTCTCTCGTGGTGAGTTCATTCTTCCTTGCTGGTTCACCTTCAAACCAGCACATCTTTTGGCGCCCAACGTGGGGCACGAGAGAGAAGTCAGAACTACAATTTCATTTTGTGTATTTGGGTACAGAAACTCCCTGACTACCATGTTGCTTGATGTATTCATGTGGATGGTGTATCTGGGCCTGTTCATATTTCGACACATGGGGAACCATGTGCCTGTTTTGATGCTCTCTTTAATACCAGGGAGAAGGATCAAAATTGCTTTATTAATATACTATGTTTATGTTGTCATAACATCAGAAGCAATGAATTTCATTGTGAATGTATATTCAGTCTGGTGTGCCTGTCCTGGTTTGGGTTGTTACCTCTGGGGTCTCATTAAAAATAGCACCCAGACTGTGGGGAAAACAGGCGGAAATGGTTACTTCCACCTTTTCACCTCTGCTACAACAATCATTGAAAATATTGAGCTTCCTTTTGATGTTAGGGACAGCATAATCTTGCTGTTAGTGTTGCTTTGTCTCCTCTGTACTGTATACACCATGTTTAGGGTCAGAACTGGGCTCTCTAAGGAGACTTGCTGGAGGCCTGCCCTGGGAGCGGATGATGTTGAGTGGCACGGGAAGTGGGAAGATATGGGCCAGTATTTGGAGACCTTCTCTCCTCAAATGATCTGGAAATTCACCCCAGAACAACTGCAGGACCCTGCCAAAATGCTAAGCTATGTGAAAGGAAGATGCTCTGGTAGTCCCAGAGATGTGCAGCTCACAGCAACCTGCTGGGCCCTGGCCACTGCCTACCGCACACTGCTTGGTGTGGTACAGCATCATCAGGAGGAGGAGAAAAGGAGCAAATCCACAGGCACCATGTCCACCCAAACCACGTCTGAGCCAGTGAGGAAGAGAGATACATCAATCAGCACCATGTCCAGCCAGACCATGACTGAGCCAGAGAGGAAGAGAGATACATCAACTAGCGCCATGTCCACCCAGACCATGACTGAGCCAGAGAGGAAGAGAGATACATCAACTAGCGCCATGTCCACCCAGACCATGACTGAGCCAGAGAGGAAGAGAGATACATCAACTAGCGCCATGTCCACCCAGACCATGACTGAGCCAGAGAGGAAGAGAGATACATCAACCAGCGCCATGTCCACCCAGACCATGACTGAGCCAGAGAGGAAGAGAGATACATCAACCAGCACCATGTCCACACAAACCATGGAGGAGCCAGAAGGACAACAGAAACCGATAGCAGTTGCCCCTGTCCAGAAAAGAAAATCAAAGACCAAATCAGTTCGTATAGTGCATGACGAGGAAGAGTCAGGACCTTCATCTCAAGCAGAAGAAATGGAGCCAGAAATAATCACCCGGTCCCTATCCCTGGGAGAGCTGCGTGAGCTCCGGAGAGAGTTCACACGACAGGCAAATGAGTCCATCTTGACCTGGCTACTTCGAATCTGGGATGCTGCAGCCAATGATACCATTCTAGATGGGAGTGAGGCAAGGCAGCTGGGATCCCTGTCTCGAGATGTTGTCATTGATCAGGGCATTGGAAAGAGACAGGAAACTCTCAGCCTCTGGCGGCGACTGTTGTCAAGCGTGAGGGAGAGATATCTTTGTAAGGAGGACCTCCACGTACAGCAAGGACAGTGGAACACGATGGAACAAGGTATCCGGTGCTTAAGGGAATTAGCCGTACTGGAGATAATCTTTTCAGAGGATGAGAGATTCCCTAAAAGTCCAGATGGTGTCCAGTGCACATCCCAGATGTGGTTAAAATTTGCACGACTTGGGCCAGAAATGTATTCTCGCTACCTTGCAACATTGCAGTGGAGAGAGGGAGAAGACAAGGTGGGTGCACTGGTCAGCAAACTCAGGATTTATGAAGACACTGTCACTGCTCCATTACGAGCCCACGTCTCAGCTGTGGAAACAAAACTGGCTGAACTGGAAGAGAAGATTAAGGAAGGACTCTTCCATATCTCTCCAGAACAAACAAGAGTCTCCGCCATCAGAAGCAGGCGTCTTCCAGCTAAGGAGAAAGGGTACACTCCACGCGGCAATCTGTGGTTTTACCTCCATGAGCATGGAGAAGATATGAGGAAGTGGGATGGGAAACCCACCTCTTCCTTAGCAGCTCGGGTACGTGAATTGCAAAGAGGCACAACTAACACAGGGAATTCTTCAAGGTTGAAGGCTGCTCCGGTCTCTCGTGGGCAAGGCTCCAGACAGTATAGGAATGATGATGTTATGCCCGATCCTCTTGAAGGAACCTCCCGGTCATATTCACAGGGAGAGCGCAGTGAATACCATGACCAGAACTAGGGGGGCCCTGCCTCTAGCCAGGTAGAGGAGAGGGACAATCGGGTTTATTGGACTGTGTGGATTCGGTGGCCTGGCTCATCAGACCCACAGAAATACAAAGCTTTAGTGGACACTGGCGCACAATGCACGTTGATGCCATCAGGATACGTCGGGGCAGAATCCATCTCTATTTCTGGGGTAACAGGGGGATCCCAACAGCTGACTGTACTGGAAGCTGAAGTCAGCTTGACTGGCAAGGAATGGCATAGACACCCCATTGTGACTGGTCCAGAAGCCCCGTGTATCCTTGGCATAGACTACCTGAGGAATGGATATTTCAAAGACCCAAAGGGACTGCGTTGGGCCTTTGGCATAGCTGCTGTGGAGACAGAGGAAATCAGACAGCTGAGCACCTTGCCTGGCCTCTCAGAGGACCCTTCTGCTGTAGGACTGCTGAAAGTTGAAGAACAATTGGTACCGCTGGCCACAGCCACAGTGCACCGTCGGCAATACCGCACTGACCGAGACTCTGTGACCCCCATACACAAGATGATTCGTGAGCTGGAGAGCCAAGGGGTGGTCAGCAAGACTCACTCACCCTTTAATAGCCCCATATGGCCAGTACGAAAGTCCAGTGGAGAGTGGAGGCTGACAGTGGATTACCGTGGTCTCAATGAGGTCACACCCCCCCTGAGTGCCGCTGTGCCGGACATGCTGGAGCTTCAGTATGAGCTGGAGTCCAAGGCAGCCAAGTGGTATGCCACCATTGACATTGCCAATGCCTTTTTCTCCATTCCGTTGGCAGCAGAGTGCAGGCCGCAGTTCGCTTTCACCTGGAAGGGGGTGCAGTACACCTGGAATCGACTGCCCCAGGGGTGGAAACACAGTCCCACCATTTGCCATGGACTGATCCAGACTGCATTGGAAAAGGGTGAGGCTCCAGAACATCTACAGTACATCGATGACATCATTGTATGGGGGAACACAGCAGGGGAGGTTTTTGAGAAAGGAAAGAAGATAATCCAGATTCTCCTAAGAGCTGGTTTTGCCATTAAACGAAGTAAGGTCAAGGGACCTGCTCAGGAAATTCAGTTCCTAGGAGTGAAGTGGCAAGACGGGCGTCGTCAGATTCCAACAGAGGTGATCAACAAAATAGCAGCTATGTCCCCACCGACCAGCAAGAAGGAAACTCAGGCTTTCCTAGGCGCCGTGGGCTTTTGGAGGATGCATATCCCTGAGTACAGTCAGATTGTAAGCCCTCTCTACCTTGTGACACGGAAGAAAAATGATTTCCAGTGGGGCCCTGAACAACAACAAGCCTTTGAGCAGATTAAACAGGAGATTACCCATGCAGTAGCCCTTGGGCCAGTCAGGACAGGACAGGATGTGAAGAATGTGCTCTACACTGCAGCCGGGGAGAATGGCCCATCCTGGAGCCTCTGGCAGAAAGTACCTGGGGAGACTCGAGGACGACCGCTGGGATTCTGGAGTCGGGGATACAAAGGATCTGAGGCCAGCTACACCCCAACTGAGAAAGAGATCCTGGCAGCGTATGAAGGAGTTCGAGCTGCCTCAGAAGTGATTGGCACTGAGGCACAGCTCATCCTGGCACCCCGACTACCAGTGTTGGGCTGGATGTTCAAAGGAAAAGCTCCTTCTACCCATCACGCCACTGATGCCACATGGAGTAAGTGGATCGCTCTGATCACGCAGCGAACCCGGATAGGGAATCCTAATCGCCCTGGGATTTTGGAAATCATCACCAACTGGCCAGAAAGTGAGAGTTTCGGATTGTCCTCTGAAGAAGAAGAGGAGCAGGTGACACGAGCTGAGGAGGCCCCACCATATAACCAGCTACCAGAAGAGGAGAAGCGATATGCTCTCTTCACAGATGGCTCTTGCCGCATTGTAGGGACAAGCCGGAAATGGAAAGCAGCTGTATGGAGTCCTACACGTCGAGTTGCAGAAGCGACTGAAGGACAAGGTGGATCAAGTCAGGTTGCAGAGCTGAAAGCTGTTCAGCTGGCTTTGGATATCGCTGAGCGAGAGAAGTGGCCAAGACTCTACCTTTACACTGACTCGTGGATGGTGGCCAATGCTCTGTGGGGATGGCTGGAGCGCTGGAGAAAGGCCGGCTGGCAGCGCAAAGGGAAACCCATCTGGGCGGCTGAGATGTGGCAGGACATCGCTGCCCGGGTAGAGAAGCTGAGTGTGAAGGTCCGTCACGTAGATGCTCATGTACCTAAGAGCCGGGCTAATGAGGAGCATCGTAACAACGAGCAGGTGGATCGAGCTGCCAAGATTGAAGTCTCTCAGGTAGATCTGGATTGGCAGCATAAAGGTGAATTGTTTCTAGCCCGATGGGCCCATGATGCCTCTGGTCATCAAGGCAGAGATGCGACATACAGATGGGCTCGTGACCGAGGGGTGGATCTAACCATGGACAGTGTCTCACAGGTTATCCACGACTGTGACACATGTGCTGCCATCAAGCAGGCCAAGCGGGTGAAGCCTCTATGGTATGGTGGACGGTGGTTGAAATACAGGTATGGGGAAGCCTGGCAAGTTGACTACATCACACTTCCCCAAACACGCCAAGGCAAGCGCTATGTGCTGACCATGGTAGAGGCAACCACTGGATGGCTGGAGACATACCCCGTATCTCACGCCACTGCCCGGAATACCATCCTGGGCCTTGAGAAACAAGTCCTGTGGAGACACGGCACCCCAGAGAGAATAGAGTCTGACAACGGCACCCACTTCAAGAACAGCCTCATAGACACCTGGGCCAGAGAGCACGGCATTGAGTGGGTGTATCATATCCCCTACCATGCTCCAGCTGCCGGGAAAGTTGAGCGATGTAATGGACTGCTGAAAACAACCTTGAAGGCGTTGGGTGGGGGAACTTTCAAACACTGGGAGCTGCATTTGGCAAAGGCCACCTGGTTGGTCAACACTCGGGGCTCCATCAATCGAGCTGGCCCTGCCCAATCAGAACTCTTGAATACTGTAGATGGAGATAAAGTCCCTGTGGTCCATATGAGAGGTATGTTAGGAAAGACTGTTTGGGTGAGTCCCACCTCAAACAAAGGCAAACCCATCCGAGGGATTGTCTTTGCTCAAGGACCTGGTTGCACTTGGTGGGTAATGCAAAAAGATGGAGAAACACGTTGTGTACCGCAAGGGGACCTAATTTTGAGCGAGAAGAGTTTGTAATGTTTCATTGCATTTATGTATATATATATATGTATAGGTAAAAAGGGGATTAATTTGGGAATGACTAGATGGAGTAGAATAAGGGGTGGATAATGTCCTAGTTCAGCAGGAGGGACCAGCTAACCCTGTGTGGGGGTGATCAAAGCTGTGTATTCTACCCCCTCTAATCATTCCCCAAGGACAATGGGCCATTAGCAGCAGCTGCCCAGGGAGCCATTATCACCTTCACACCCAGCCTGAGGGGGGCGGAGCTGCTAATGGGCCATCAACAGCTCAACACCCCCTGGCTCCCAGAGTCAATCACCCATTGTGTGAGTCCCCGCCCAGGGGGAGGGACTGAGTGCTCCCTGAGGGTACATAAGTGGTGGGTAAGAAGACCTCGGTTACTTCTCGTCGGATCCAGAGCAGCAGCAGGACCTCGACAGCAGGAGATCCCCCCTCTCGCCCAGACCACAGCCCTCGCCTGCACCAACAGGTCTTTCTTTTCCTTTTGCTCTGGACTTGGGGGAGCCACAAGGGTCTCAGCACAAGGGCAAACAAACCCCCTTGGGTTTGTGCCCCAGGACACTGGGTTATACTGCTGGGGTATTGTGCGTTGAAAGCAATTTCCCTTGTGTGTCAGTGTTGCTATAATAATATTATTATTAAATTTTAGCTCTGACTTATAATCTCTCTCGTGGTGAGTTCATTCTTCCTTGCTGGTTCACCTTCAAACCAGCACAGGGGGTCAGGTGTATCCTGGGCAGCTGCTGCAAATGGTCCATTGTTAACAGTTCTTGGGAAATGAAGAGGGGGTGTGGAATACACAGCTTTGATCACCCCCACAGAGTGATAAACTGGTCCCACCTGCTGAACTAGGACAGAGGGTTATCTTAAGCAATGACTCAGTAAAAATTACAAAGTAAATCAAAATTTGGTTCATTTTTATAAATGTTTACTCAGCAAGAACAAGGAAATAAATCCATTCTGTAAATACTACACAGTTGTTCAAGTGCAGCTTTCTCACACCCCACTGTGACCATGACACAATGACTGCCTAAAGAATAAGCTGTTGTGGAGCCATTGATCACAAATATGTACCTTATGATAACCTTAAAGCATTTGTTTGGACTTTACCTAGTTTACTTCAACAGAAATTTTACCTAGGGGAGGAATGAATGTCTCTGAGGAGACTTTTAAACATCAGTCCTGAGTGGCGTTTTTGGCAAAGCAAACCAAAATAATCCATTCTGGGAACAACCCACAATCCAGTTCTTCCCTGACCCACCATCTATGTTAAGGTGAGAAAGTCAGTGTGTCTGTCCCAGAGAGGAAAATCAGCCTTTAGTGTTATTGTTGTGGGTACAGTTTTAAACACGAAATAGTTAAAAGCTGGCTTGGACATCTACTTGTTGCCTGCACAGTGAGACAGCAGGTCTCATGTCCCTCTGCTTCTCACTACTTTCAGTTTTCAGGCTAAAAGAGAGAATCTGATGACTACAAAACCTTCCAGAGGACTTGCTACAATCAATCTATTCCTCAGTCTTGCTTTTTTTCTTTGTTTGTCTCTCTGTACACAAGGACAGGCAGAAGTAATTAATGGCCAATCCAACCTAAATTAACATTATTTAAATGAAATAAATTCCTGCTTTTGCTGTACTGTGAGAAAAGAATGTAAATTGATAATTTGAAGTCTGTTGTTTAGTTAGGCATTACAAAGCCCTTCAGTGTTTTTTCTGCTTTTAGTTCTCTCTGCAGGAAAGATTACAGAAATGGCACAGAAAGAATACATTAGTAATTTTATTTCTTTAAAAACAGATGTCATTTAGCAGGGGTCAGCAAGTTGCTAAGGTTACCACCAAAGTAATGAAAAAATCAGAACTATTAGTAGGCTAATGCTATTAAAATAAAAAATTGGATCAAAAATATCCTTAACATTCATCTGTAAAACAAGGATTGAACAATACAATTTCCATTAGTCTCCAGCAAAAGTTTCCTGAAATGAGTATTTCAGGTGAATGAGCTTCATACAAATGTATGAGGTCAGATTGAACCAGACAGGTACCCTACTGCATTACAAATCTCTTATCTCATGCTGGGTTGGCAAGGAAAGTCTGGACATGAACAGCCTACATTAACCTTCTCCCAGAAAATGGAACCTGCCCCAGTAATTTCAAGGAAAAGAAGTCAACAAAGAGAGACATCCATAAAATTCCCAAATAACCAGGTGCTCTATAGTTACTCACTACAGAGCTAGAGTGCGAAGGTGGCAGGGGTGGAGGGGAAGGGGCACAAGGAAATATGACCTGCATTCTCAACTATTTGGTGACAGGATATTTCCTTAGTTTTGGAAATAAAAAGAAAAAATGAACTGTAATCAACACTTGTCAATGCTGTGCAACTTCACAAAAAATAGGATTATGTGCTATGGAAAATGTCTTACCTTAGAAGCATTAGAAGAAAGCTGAACACAGAAAGGTTAGCAGACAGCAGACCTTACTTTTTCCAAATAATCGTATTTCTTTTACAACCCGGGAAATTCTGAAGTGCTCCTGAGATGAAATATTATTTATAAATAATTTCGTTATCTGAGTGACTAGTGACAGAATGAATAGATGGTTGTGACATATCAGGGCCCAAAAGTGGTAGGCAACCGTGTTTGTAAGATATCAACAATGGGATGAAACCCAGGTTCACCTCTGCACCCATATGAACTGTGGGGACTTCCTTCCACAGAGGTCAGAGGACCTATCCCTTTTATTAGGGATAAAAAACAGTGTTAAAAACTGTGAGACTTAGCAATTTAGAATCTCTTTTTAAGTGGGTTGTCTCATATTCTTCTGTCATAGATGCAGTAAAATACAAAATCAAGATAGAATCACAGAATCTGCTGAGTTGGAAAGGACTCATCAGGATCATCGAGTCCAACTCCTGACTCCAGACAGGGCACCCCAAGAATCACACTGTGTGCTTGAGAGCTTTGCCCAGATGCTTCTTGAATTCAGACAGGTTTGGTGCTGATGTGAGAAGAGTTATGTAAAGAAAAGGTGTGCCTTATCTTTTCCTTATTTGTGATCCCCTTTCAGAACTTCTCAATGGGAAATGGCAATATGGACCCAGTAGACTATCTCGGCTAACCTGCTTAATTTTGTACTCACTCATTTCTGTAAGACTGTTATGCTCCACAGACTTGCTGCAGTTCTACAATAAAGAAAACAGATCACTTTCAACTTTTCTCCTTAACTTACTTCTTTTTTTCTACTCAAATATAACATACAGTGTTTGGCAAAAATAATTTTGTCTAGAGTGAGAACTGGTGGAACAGGACAACAAATCTTTTGTGCAGTGCTCACAAATCTAGCACAACACAGCTTTTCTTTCTGTGCTACATTTCTCACTGCAAAGACAATACTGAGTCAAAACAAAACTAGCTCTCTGTATCACCTTGTGTAATCTCATTGAAATAAACACAATGCCTTTTTCACAAAATGAGATTAATTCTTTCAGTCAGGCAGCACAATGCAATATTCATGTGATGAAAACTATCGTAGCCTACTCATCAAAAATGTAACTACAGTAAGGAAATAGACTTTTCATTATTTACATATCACCAAAGACATTAATTTGTGTCTTTCATGTATCTATTATACTCTAATAATGAATAAATTACTAAATTGAATTTCTCATTCTTTAATTGTGATTTAAAAAGGGAAGTCATCACTCAGAAATACTACCAGAATTAACCTTCTTCTATGGCTAATTTGAACATATGTAGTACAAATAATCTTATTTGAAGCAGATGGACAGCTTAGAAACATTCATTCTATTTACCAGAAAAGATTTTGAGTTACAAATATGCAAATGTTCGTACTTATCCCAGGTTTTACTGCAGCTGAATTGGGAACTTGTAAGTCTTGCCTATTTTACAGGTGCATTTCTTTTCTATTTCTTAAATCAATAAGAAATGGTAATAAATACATTTGTCTCATACACTCCTGCATAGACATACAAAGTTGGTGTTAACCTAAAAGAGAAAATTATTTTTAAATAAAAAAGTAATCTACTTAGGTTAGAGTATTAATAAAATAAGGGAAGAAAATGTAGTGAGGGTTTTTTTCTAGAAATACTATGTTGGAGATGGTATTCCAACCACTACGCAGTTCACTGTGTTTTTAGTCTAGGTCATTGCACATTAAAGATGGTGGACCTCATGGTTTGGATCTATATTGAAAGGAAAAGCCCTAATGGCTCGAGTTATGATAAAGCCAAGTGACTGCTACTAGTCTTCTTCTATAGCAAATTAGTTTATGGAAAGAATTTTCTTAGTCCCAAGTTATATCACAGGAAGGCCCATGGCAAGCATTAATTTAAACAGTTCACTGGTCCAATTACAGAAAGTACATGAACACTAGAGAGCAAAGCTGAGGCTCTCTCCAAGTAAACAGTTTAACAAGTAAGGTACACTAATGTAGGGGTTTAGCTTTCCTGAGGCTGAACTTGTCTCTGTCTGACCCAGTGAGCGAGACTCTTCACTGCTGAAGAGCAGAGTTTTGGCAGGAGCAGAGGAATTCCCTTATGAAGGTTGCTGGTCATGCACTCCCTTCACCAGCAAAAGAGAGGGGGGAAAGCTGCTGAAATGAAATGAAATAAAATGAAAGGGAAGTGAGGAGTGATGACAGTGAGCCCACTTCTGTTAGCTCAGTGCTGACATATTCTAACTTCAAGTGCACAGAGCTGTTGTGCAGAATGTCAGTGTGATTTTATAGGGTTTGAGCTTTTGTCATCTGGTCAGCTAAGGTTTTGACATTCCTACCCTAGACAAAATACAGTTTCCCAAGTAACATATATTCCTTGTTGTTTCTGTTTTTTGGTGGTTTTGTGAGCTTTTTACCCATGTGATCTGCTTTGTTTGCTTGTTTTTCAGTTATGACATATTTTTTCTTTGTTTCTGCTTAACTGCCAATGCCTCAAAAGACCATTTTTTAATGTAAAGCACTTGATAATATACTTAATAAATCTGACCTAGTTAGCAATGTATCTTTGTTTACCCACTGCTGTATCTTTCAAATTCAAAGATGAATAATGAGTGTACCTTTAATCCGCTAGAAATCAATTAGTTTATCATCTGGCATAAAGCATTTGAGACTAATGCAGTATCCTAAATCAAGACACTATCTCAAAATGTCATTCTTTTCCTGTTAACAAGTGTCTTCCATTCTGTGATGGTTTCTCTATATCGTAATATCCACATAGCATATATTGAATTTGCATTCAGGCCAGGTTGGAATATGGACTGGCATCAAGTAAGAATAAATAAATTACAGTTTCAGCGTAGCCAGAATTTTTCCAGGTTAATGCAAAGATCAGTGATAATATATAGCAAGTTAGTATTTTCCCCCACATCTTCCCTGTTAGATGTTTATGCAGCATAATACCCACTGACATCCAGATGAACAAGTTCTCTCTGAGTGAAATTTTTTAAGCTTTCATTCAAGATAAAAAACAAGGTATTTTATTTCTGAATTCTAATTCTGGAGTTTTAGATTGCAGACTTTGTAAGAAGTATTTGAAATTAGCAAATTGCATTACACACCTGTAATAGTCCTTACAGACAGCAAGGAAAAGAAAGGTATTTGTGATCCAACAAAGGTAAAGTGCAAGCCAGAAATCAATGATGACAGCAAGACCTCTTATCTTTCTATTAAGTATGTCATGATGATCTGAAATCTGCTTGAGAAAAAAATTCCATACATAACATATACCATTAACATGAATAAATTATATTCTTAATGTGAAAGGAAAAAAATGTGATGATAATCTCATTTTAGCATTTTAATATTAGATTGTTTAAAGAATAGAGTGAAACCGGTACTGTAACATACTTTTCAGCAATGAGTTTCATCATAAGCACTCTTACTTTGATGCTAAAATCTAATCTAATATCTCTAACCTGCAAAGAGGGCATTTTTATCAGCCAAAAATATGATAATGTTTTACAGGTCTATGTCTTATATGCATATTACAATTTGAGGATTATAGATTATATGATGAGAGGAAAATTTCTTTGAACAAAAGATTTCTCACTCTTACTTACCCAGAGTCTGCGTCTTTTATCTCATAACCCCTTAATTTTATATCATTTTTTAGCATCTCTGGGTATGCCATGATCTTTTCTAATCAGACTTTAAACAGTGAATATGGTCCAAATCTGCAACCTTTGAAGTTGTGCAAGAACAGAGAATGAAGATTGTGCTGCACAGAATAGAGAAACAAGACTTACTGTAGGATCAGGATGATTTATTTCAGATCCAACTCTGATTTTTATAAGACCTTTAGATTGTGATAAAATCTGTGCTTTAGAATGAGGACATTACTTTGTTTTGTAGAATGCACGTTAGTTAGCAGAGAATGAGATCCATCAAACTAAAATACTGATATTAAGCTAAATCAGTGAATTTAGTTTCTATATGGAGATTCAGTGACTGCAGTGACATCATCCTCTGCTAGACTGTTAAATTTTTTCAAATGTATGCACACTTTCCTAAGCAAAAACCTGACAAAGAGGCCTTTTCAATTCTCTATTTTAAGTGTTCAAAGCTAAGCTTTCTGGTAGGCTATTATAGTATGTTAAAAAGAAGTTCTTTGCTTCAAAAGTATCCCTAATATATAAAATTCAGAGAAGTTTAATAGAACTTGCTGAGACTTAAAACACATCTAAAAGCAAAAGGCAGCTTTAAAGATACTCAGTTTTTCTGTCTGTCTATGTATATTGTTTAATAGGTAACATAAAGTGTCACACATGATCAATATGTCCTGGAAAGACATTGTTGCTTGTCTGTGGTCAAAACTGAAGTTTGCTTTTCTTCTTGGAATTCAGTCACAGAATATTGTCTCTAAATGAAAGTTCTTACTGTCTCTATATAATATATTTATTATATTAAGATCAATTTGACTTTTTCAGTGATTGTCAGAGTATTTTAATAGACAGTGTAAGAAATATAGCTAGTTGTTGGAATTCTTTTTTGTGAATGATAATAAGCAACTGCTAGAGCCATGTCAAACTTGTTTCACAGAACTCTGCAATTAATCAATTACAAAAAAAAAAAAAGAGAGGGAAAAAAAGAAAGGTCAGTGAAAATAAGGAAGAGAAAAAACATTTTATTGGACTACATTAATATTTTTTTAAATTATTTATTTTTCTGGTAAGAGAGTAATGGGCTTTGCCCCCATTTTTATTAAATTGTCCTGAATAACTATAACAACTCTGAATAACAAGTTGAAACATAATCATATGTTAACATGCAGTAAAGGGCAGTAATTGTTCTAGATAGCTCAGCTACTTAGGATGGCATAACAAACAGGATGAAATTTTAAAATTTTAAATAATATCTGAAAGGGCTTTTACTTCTTTTTAAATTGCACTTTCCTGCCCAGTTCATTCAAGAAGAACATATAACAAGTATGGCTGACCTGAATCTGGATCTTTCAGTAACAATTTTTTACTACAAAAACTTTTTTCTCCTGTCTATGTAAATTTAATTCCCTCCTCATGTGCTAGCTACAGATGATGGCTTGCTTTTTTAAAGTTTTTTCTTAAACAAAGAAAAAACTTTTTAAAAAGTGGGGGGTTTTTTTAGTGTTTTGGGGATTTTTCAAAGGAGTAGGGCATACAGATTTGTTGTTTTTAGAAACAGTGAACAGTGAATTTTTATGTAGTTATTTTAATGTAGAAAATGTCATAAAGACTAGAAGAGTCCCTTCAATAGTTGATATATAAAGTCTCAAGGAAAATCTGCTTGGCAGTTTACAACAGTCTAAGTTGGGACTAGTGTGGTGTTACTTTCAGACTTTTCTTATTCCTTCCCATATGTTGCAATTTCCTTCCCTATACATTGCCTTTCCAAACAATATACTGGTATTTGTATGCATAAGATCGAAGTAGCTTAGGGATTTTGTTTTATGAAAAAATACCTTTATTTCTTTTTTTCCTTCCTTTTTTCTTTCTCCCCGCCACCCCCCCCCCCCCCCATAGTTTCAGCTGGGTATCTTGAACCAGTTTATCTCCCGAACACATGGCAGAAGGGACAGGATCTTATATCACATTTCTGAGAATACCATTTTTTCTGCTGTGAAAGAGCATCCTAAATTTAGTCAGCTGCAGCAACTTTTTGAGTACAATATGTTGGATTTCTCTTAGTAGTCCACACATAGGACTACTAAAATTACACAGGAGGCTTGCTGCACATAAACTTAGCCTGATAAATACACTACAGCAAAAATTGCATTGCAATTTCATGCACTTCTAAGAGTCATGGATGATGTCACCACAACATGTCCCTTTCATGCAGTTTCTGAAGACAAAGAAGAAAACATATACTTACACATTCTGTATGGAATAGTTCATGCATTCTACTGTTACAATTGTCACAGAAAAGTATGCGAAGCTTTTAAACTTGATTCATATATAAAACTTTCACGTCAGTATTGAGTGTTCTGTAAATAATGTTTCTTAAAACTAAATTCAGATGGTAATTTTTCTAGTCTGTTATACCAAAAGAAATTTAGATCCCTTTCTTTTGTGCAATGACCATACATATATGTATACAATTTGTATAAATATGTGTGTAAGATTAATATATATTAAAATTCAAATTATCCTGACCTCACCACTATCCAGGGCAGTCTCACCTCACCATGTATTTAGGCTGTTTCACATAAGAGGTTCAAATTTTAAGTCATAGGAGTATAGAATCATAGAATCATTTAGGTTTGAAGAGACCTCTAAGATGGAGTCCAACCTTTACCCCAGCTCTGCTAAGTCCATCACTAAACCATGTCCCCAAATGCCACATCTACACATCTTTTAAATATCTTCAGGGATGGCTTCTTGTAACAGGAGTACCTGTTTACATCACTTCTAAAGTGTTCACCCACAGATAAAAAAAAACCATGTAGTGAAAAGCTGAAAATAATTTCCTTATGATCTACTGCAAACAAACATAGTGACAATATTCTTTAAATTTTATTGTTTGATTTTGCATTCAAATTTTTTCATGAAATAATAAAAGCAAATAGATTGAAATAAGAAAATAAAATTGTTTTATTATATATGTCATTAAAAAGTACATAAGTAGTTAAAAACATGAAAAATAATAATATAAATTATATTTGATGACTGTTGGAACCAGTTCCTTATTTTTCTTTTGAAATTCAATTACAACAAATTTAATCTGAAGGGAGGAAAGAGGATAGATTGAGCAGTTTCTGACTGGTTTTTATCAAAGTATCATCTTCATCCATCTTTTGTACTTATTTTGGCAGAGTTCAGGTGGATTACTCACCTCCTCCTGAATTCCCCCTGTAAAGAAACAAGTTAATTCTTGGTTGTCCTTCCCGCTTGGCAGACTTTCCATGCTTTTCACCTTAATGTCTTTTTCCAGTCCCTTTTTATCACAACAAACTTGATTGTGTGCAGCCATCAGACAAGATGGCACTCATCTTTACTTCACCGTTCATTTATGAATTTCATATTTGAAAGGTGAAATGAATGTGACTCCGAAAAAAGAGTGCCTCCAGAAAACCAACGTTTAGATAATTTTTTGTTATTGTCATTTACCTAGTAACTCCAGCTTTCTATTTTACTTCCTCCCTCCTCTAAAAACTAGTGGCATGTCTGATCTCTCAGACTGTATGTCTAATAACATAATAAGATATGTCTGTTTTTCCCAGTAACACCAGCAAATCTAATAAAAAGTATAACTTTTCTCCACAAACGTTCTTGTATTCAGCTATAATGATGAAAAAACATAGCTGCAGAGGAAGAAACACTTTTTTATAAAAAAAAATTAAACTATGTATATGTATTTATGACATTCTTCTGATTACTATGCTTAAAATTAACTATTCTATATAGTAACAGTTGCATAATTCAAATGCTCAGGTTTCTGAAAAACCACAGTCTGCAATATTATGGAAATCCATGGAATTAATATTTTTAAAGGTGTACTGGATTTAAAACCTTTTTCATTAATGGCACAGTTACATTCCAACTACCTTTCATGTTTTGCAGGTATGATTAGTATTTCTGCCCACTAGAAAAACTTCATATGATCATTCATTGCAATAAATTCTAAATGCAAATATTCAGTTATACAGGAAAACAGGGTGCATAATTTCACCATACTGGTAAATACTCTCAAATCATAGATTTTGGTGCATCCATATTGTATACGAATCAGTTTGGACTGTAGTTCATGTGATTTTTTCTTGCAGAACCTTCTATTCAGTTTTAATGACTCCTGCTTCTTGCAACCAATCAACATTGGTAGAATGTATCCATGACGGAAGCACACAAAGCCATCTATCGCCAACAACTGCTGTTATGAGAAACCTGAGGGCTGCCCAGACAACGTCAGGGAGTGTTGTGGGTGATTTCATTGGGTTTCAGAGTTATGAAACATACAAGAAAAATGTCTTCATTGGATAGAGGAACCTGTAGCTGCTCTTCTGACAAAGACAAATTAATTCACAAGAAGTAAGCTTGAGTCAAAGCAAATAAGGTCTGTGGAATACCCAGCATTTCTGGCAGTTATGGAATCTTACTTTCTTGCTTCAAAGTTTAAAAAAGGGAAAAAATAGCAGAAGATATTTTATTTTCCTTTTACATGGGTTTATATACTAATTCCTCTCACTGTTCTCCTACACAGTTGGTGATGGGAAGGAAACAGAAATTTTACATGAATAGATCCCAAACATTTCCACTTAAGTGTTAAGATATTTTAAATTTTAAAGTAATTTTACTATTTCTTCTGGTTTAAAAGTAAACTGGCAGGAGAAATGAACACCATCTCAAGAAAGATCACAGGTCAGAGTTACAAATTACTAAAAAGATTGCAATAACTACAGTGATACAGAGAAAACTGGTTTTCAATCCATAAAAGCAGTTGTATAACCCAGCACCCTGAGACATGAGCAGAACAGTCTTTGTTATCCCCTGTGCTGAGTGCGATGTGGTCCCCCTGAGTACAAAGAAAAAGGAAAGGAAACTTGTTGATGAGGATGTTGGTTGCAGTCTGGTCAAGAGTGGCAGTCTCAGTCCTGTTAAGGTTCTGGTTCTCCTCAGGATCCAATGAGTGGTTCCAGAAGTCCCCAGATTCCAAGAATATATAAGCTCACGTTCAGATGGGAATGTCCAGTACCACCCCCAGGGTGAGGAGTTTCACAATGGTTGATTTAACTCTGTGAGTCGTGGGATATTTTTGGAATCTTTGATGGTCTAGTTCATTGCAACTGCCCATTGTGCCAGTCCCTAATGGTCAATTAACAGACATGATCCTTCAGGCTGAGTGTGAAGGTGCCAATGCTTCCCTGGAAGGGAATTATCACACCTGAGTCACTGGTGTGAAGAGGAACTCCTTTATCTCACAGGGTCCTTTTACACCCAGCTTGCAGCCTGAGGTGTCAGGTATGCCCTGGGCAGCTGCTGCAAATGGTCTATTATTAACAGTCCATCAGAAACGAGACAGAGGGTGTAGAATACACAGTTTTGGTTATACCCTCATAGTGATAAACTGATCCCATCTGCTGTAACTAGGAGAGTATTACTTATGTTAGATGAGTGTTTTGAAGTCTACAGTCATCATTCTCATATAAAAATATCTCCTATGCCAACAAAACTGAAAATTACAATCCTCTCACTCCTAACTACAGTTATTGTGAGACAAGACAACCACATGCCAACCGTTGCCAGACTAAGTCTCTATTTTTAATGAAACTTCAAAGCAGAAATTTGGTACTGGCAATGTACTGGGTTTGTCTCCTAACAAATATTCAGGGCCTTACATTAAGTACAGCAGAGTACTATAAAAGGTAATTCTGTCGCTGTATTTTACTGATAACCCAGATGCCATGATTTCTGGATGAGTATCAAAACTCTTTGAAATTCTGCATTGTTTTGTCATTGTTTTGGCTTGACAGCTGGGATAGTGTCTGAACCAGGCTGAAACAGTTCCCTTTTCCAGGATTTCGAATATATCCCATGCTCTTATCTGAAAGAAAGCTGCTTCTCTGCCATATGGATATGAAGCAGTTCAGAGAGGAACACTCAGGGAATGCAGGAGCCTCAGGGGAGTCGTGACTCCTTGAAGAGGTACTTTTCACACATTCGAGCAGATAGTAAGCATGCAGAAAGCTGAATATTCTCAAAACAGGCCCTGCCAAATCTGCTTGATCCCAGTGCCAGAGCCTCCTGCCAATACTAGCATTTTCAGTGCATTGCTGTGCTGTGGCCTGTTTAGAGCAAGATTTGAAAACAGCTGCAATATTTCCTTTTCTGAACCCTTTGGAAACACCTTGGCTTCAAAGGCGTGATAGTTTCAAATAACTTCTTGATCTTTTTTATGGTAGCTGGCCCCTTGTAACAACTGTGGGTACTGAGGGTTCTGTTCAGCTAAATAAAAATAGCACAATGGAAACCACTGAGCCATTTCAGTCCTATCACTCTTGTATGTTGACAAGTCCAAAGAACAGTTGGGTAGAGCATGGCACTGATAACACCAAGGTTGTGGGTCTGATCTCTATATGTGGCATTCACTTAAGAGTTGGACTCAATGATCTTTGTGGGTCCCTTCTAACTCAGAATATTCTGAACATGCTCAACTTGCAACTCTTCTGAGGGACATTGTTTTGTATGACACCATTAGACATTTGCTGATGGTTTGATTTCATGAAGACATCATAAATCACTTAGTCAAACTTAAACCCACTGTCAGCCGTACATCAGTGTCTCCATTGTCCAATTACTTCTGTCATTGGAGAGTTGTAGCTATCTATCTTTTCCAGTAGAAAGCCTACCCCCACAATACTCTTTCCACAGGCTACTACAGGAAAAGACAGTTAAATATCAGTGATTCTGCCTAAATCCTTTAAGAAATCTTAGTGAATGTTGTCCTTCACTCTAAATGATTTTGTTTCTATAAAACTTTTAGACAAATGTGTTTACTCATTTTACTATTTTGTAAAAACCACAATAATATTTCTGTACTTCATGGTGTAGGAAAACTTTCCTGCACTGTAAATTGCAGTACCAGTTAACTCATTGTGTACCAGTGAAGTTTCAAGTTTTATTGCAAAAATTCTGTAAAATTTCTGAGTAATAATAATAGTTCTTTTTGAAATCTCTTTATATCCAAGAAATGTATCTTTATTTATTAAAATTATCTGCTTTGCAGTCTAATTTAGTCTAATTTTTGTTCTGATATTTTTATTTCATATATTTGATTTCTCTGTATATTTTGTGTGATTTTACAGTCTCAGTTACATGGATCAGGATTTTCACACTTCACCCAGGACATTAGGAATGATACTGACTAAAGGTACCTGAGTTACTTAGAGTATCTTTTTACCTATTACCCAGATTGAATGAGTCACATGTTAAGGAAGAAAGTTGCATGAAGACTCCACTTTCTATTCACCTAAAAAACTCAAAAGCACGTATGAGAGAAAAACCTGTGTTATATAATGGACCAATTGTCTGGAAATGCCAGTCCTCCACTCCTACTTGAGCTCCACAACATTTTCTTTCAAAGTTTCTTTTACCCTAGTGAGCCCACAGCTTCAAAAACGTAAGAACTTGGGTTTCTTGTGTTGGGAAACAATTATTGCAGTATTTGGTCCTGCAAAGCATTTTCTTAGTCCTTACAGCTGCTACTGAAGAAAAAAATTGTAATCCCAAACTAAGGAACACAGAAGGATAACCTGGGGACTGGAATAAATTGAATTTTTGGCCTGATTAGGCTGGAGGAAGAGGTACTGCCTGGAGAATTTCCCAGTAGGAACTCATGGAGAAACATGGTTGAATAACTTCTGATAGAAACATAGATTAGTGCTGTTTCAGGAAAATGAAAGTTAGTGGAATGGAGGTCAAGGACAACAACCACTGGCCAGGAAAATTTGTCTAATGTGCTCATATTGTAATGCTGTTATGCAACATTTCATCTGAAAAGACCTCAGTGTACAACACTGTTCACACATACACCAGGTATGATGAGGCAAATGAAGACAGTCTGCACTCTGGATAAATGCTGAAATCTGAGGTCAAACACAATTAAATGGACAAGGAACATTCTTCCAGGCACAGTGCATTATCTTTTCACACCCCTATTGAAATATGGGGTAAACGACAATGAAGTGGACAAGTGAACATTCCAGCAACAGTGCATAATTTTTTTCACCTCCTTTGTCTGGCTACTTGACAGTACTTTTCCGAGCAACCTAACATACCACATGCCTTACCAGCTCAGAGGAAATCTGGCAAAAAATTTCTATGACTGCTTCTGGAGAAAATGAACAAAAAGTGGCCCTTAAAAGAAATTTGTGCCCAGTCATGGATGCACATACAGAGCGCTTTTACCACTGCCGGTGTCTTACAAATCTCATGCTACAACCAAAAAACCCCACATAAAGTGCAAGATGCTGCCACAGGGAGTGAGGGAGTGACATGTCAAAATGACAGATCTCACCTCTCTCACACTCTGCAGAGAGCAATGATATTGCCAAAAGTAATCTCTCAGATGTAGAAATTCCACTTCAACATGCAGTGATTTGTCTCAGCCAAAGACCACACCATGAACTCTGGACCTAGAATGTAGGGCATACCAACTGCCTATATGGTTAGCATCTTAGAGTCCAGCAAGCACCTAACCCATGGCCATAATAGCACTGAGATGTTCACATCCAGACTTGTCTGGTGCTCTCTCAGAGAAGAAATTTACAGTTTACACAGCAAGAATGGAAATAATGACATCAGATTCAATAGAGAAAATTATTTCAGAAGATATGGTAGCAGTGATAAATAAAGTTTCCAGACTATAAATTTTGTGCAATAATTCTGTAATGGCATAGCAGGGTATACAAGTAGACAAATGTAGAATAGTGTAAAGATATTTCCATTTTGTAATTGCAATTGCCATCATGTATGAAAATGTATGCAATTTAGCAAGGACCCATTCAGCCCTCTGAATTCCTTTTAAAAATGAAGGAAAACTTACATATAAACAACAATCACAGTTTATTCCTCATCCTAATTTCCAGTGAAAATGAGCAACTTCAAAAGCTGTTGCAAGCAACTTTGTCTCCAAGGCAAAGGTCAGGAAACAGCAGTCTAGATTTTCAGTTGTTAATTTCCTCAATTTATTGAACTACTCCCTATAGAATACATTTCACACAATTAGCACTATCTATTTCTCTTTCACACTTTTTCTAAAAAAACCCCGAATAAATAAGGAAATCATTCATGATACAATTAATTTCTCAAATATATTCCCAGCTGGAATTCCAAATGGGATTTTCTTCTTGGTTCTATAGGAACATATTCCTATTATATGTACCACTGGAGACTTCAGAAATGTTCAGGGTGGAGAAGGGAGAAAGAATGTATTTTCACTCAAGCCAAAGTATTTCTTAGTAATTCTTACATTGCAGTGTGAAAGGAATATTTTCTGCTAATCACCACTGCACCACATATTTATTCTCTCCAGGCCTTGCCTTGCCAAGGACCTGCTGCTCTTGTGTCAATCTCTCTACATCTCTGACTTGCCATGGGTCTAGACAAATAGCTGGAACAGAAGCAGGGAGTCCTTGGGGACTGAAAACATTACAGATCTGGACTGAGGTTAGAGGCAGACAGCTGACCCCCGTGGTTCACTGAAAATCCTTGGAAAAGTAAAACACCTTTAGGAAGGTGTTTTAGGACTTTTTCATCCACTGGAGCACTACTGGATTTCACAGGAGAATATGACCTTTATCTTTAAAACACAGTTTAAGTCATTAGGGAGAGTGAAAAACAGTCACTGTGAAGGAACCAGTTGATGTCTAAATCTCTGCTTCTCTGTAGCACACTTAGAAACATTACAGTTTAGTGGAATGGGGAAGCAAAGACAATCCTTCCTGCTAATAGGTTTCATCTTGGGAATCAGATAGTGTGTTGGGGTGAGGGAGGCAAGGAGGAAAGAAAAAAGTAAAGCTCAATATCAAATATCTAATTTACTTATGATAGTATGAAAAGATGTTTACTCCAAGAATTGCTTACATAACATAAGAAAAATTTACCTCATAAGTTGGCAGTGTAGGGGGAAAAAAATCTGATAATGTACACAATACTATGAACATCACTTTAAACAAGAAAAATTGTCTTTTTCATGTTATTTAATAAAAAAATATAGTAATGCGAAGTAGTGAAGCAGTGTCATGTGCACACCCTGTCCCATCATCCTTATCATTAATGAAGATGTTGAACAAGATTGGACCCAAGTGTTGACTCCTGGGTAACGCCGCTAGTTACAGACCTCCAACTAGGCTTTGTTTCACTAATTATCACCCTCTGGGGTGATAGTCTCAATCCAGCTCACTCTTTATTGAATGAGAACTGGAACTGCTTCTGGCTTCCCGTGAGAAGAGCAGTAGTGCAAAACTTTACTGGCTTGCTAATATCACTGTTACATTGAATCACTGAGCAATGATGTGTTCTGCTGCCAGATACCCTCACTGCAAAAGAATGTTCTTTGCAGAGAGCTTGAGTGTGACTGGTGTATGTTTGGTGTACTAATATTCTTGTATCTCAAGGCTACATTTCCACAGTCACTTATTATCTATCCTGTGACTTAACAATTAATTAATTAATTAATTAATTGCTTGATCAGTTCTATAGCTCATCAAACTTCCTTTTCTTGCTGTCATTTTGCTGTCAAATTCCCATGGATGCTACACAGATCCAACAAATGGTTATCTCAGCCTTTACAGAGATGCTCCACAAAGGACACAATAAAGGACTTATGGAAGTAGGTTAGAGCTGAGATTTTTAATTCTCTTCTATGCTTTCAATCTCTGCACTGTTCTTACTATGTCCCTCTGGAAGCTTTCCAGTATTTTACTTGACAGCATAGCTTGCGCTACCCTTTCTCACCAGAGTTTGAGAAGGTCCTTTAACTTCTTTTGTAATCTAGGCACTATCATGAAATTTAACTATTTTTCCCAGAAGTTCCTAGGGATACTGTTGGATTAGGATCAATGGAGAAGGTAGGGAGAGAAACTTCAAAACAGGGCCAGATTTAGTTTTTAGTCTATCTGAAAGGAACAAACCTGTGAAAAGAAGAGAGGGAAGCTCTGGAAATTACTCAGCATCTCTCCCTCACACATTTGAAGACTACAAAATGTATCAACAAATGAGAATCTCTTTAGTATGATAGATTATGAAATGAATATTTGAAAATAATAATAATTTCAGCTCCACAACATTATTTATATACATCTAAATTTTGCTTTTCATGAGGCTCTGAAATGTTTGACTCTGCTTTCAAAAGGTATTTGTGCAGATATGCACACAGTAGAGGAAGAAATTATTTTCTGTGATACTCCAATCTCATTTATTTTTAATGTATACAATTTCTTTCTTTTTTTTTTTGTTAAGTACATTTTTACACTATTTGAAGGAAGTAAAAAAGAAATTTCTTGTTCAAAATAATTTCCTCCCTTACCTAAAGAAAATACTAGTGAAACTTTAAAAATGAACAGTTAGAAGAATTTCCAAACATTGGAGAACAATGGGCATATAAACAGAGGTGTATAATAACATTCTCAGTTTCCATCTACTGAATAAGCATAACGTTTCATCAAACAAGAATCTAGGCAGCTGGAAAACTTCCCTAAAGACAGTAATATTTGAACATTAATATGTTTTCTATAACGAGAAATAAACAGCTCATTTTACACTTCAAAAGATTGCCATTAAACATGGTTGTAGGAAACAGACCAGATTACGACATATGGAGAGAACAAGCTCTGATATGGACCTCAGAGGAGGACAGTGCTGGGTAACAGCCTGAACCTGACCAACTGCATACATGAGAGACTTCTTGTCGGAGTTTAAAAGCTATGGGTTTTTTCTGTATGGGTTTTAGTTCAGAAAGTTTCAGTAAACCACCCCCCCCCACCCCCCCCAAGGTTGTATCCACCCCTTCTCTGTCTTCCCCAGGGGCATTGTTCTCCAACACCACCAATCAGGTGTGGGGTATTGTCCCTCCCTCAGCACTGCCAGGGTGGCAGCTGCTGGAACTTGCTGGCACTTGCCCCCGCTGGTCTGAGCTAGGACAGCACCGTGTTCATGACCACTCTGCCTCATGTTGCTGGTGCAGCATTGGTTTTCCCATGTTGCTGCCGTTCCCATTGGTTTTCCTCCCTGTCCTAACCCTATTGGTTATCTCACCTGTCTATTCCCAGTTCCTGGGTTTCTATTGGCATTGATCCTCCCGTTTTCCCATTTGCTAGCTGAGCACCTAAGCAACTCCCTTCTGTCCGAGCTCTTACCCAATCCAGTCCCAGTTCCAGCACTTTCCCCTTGGGACCCTATAAAAGCCACATGATTCCTCAATAAACCAGTTCTGTCTCCTCTGAGTGAACATCTGTCACTCATGCCCCCAGCTCAGAGGACCTGCAGGGACTGTCCCCTTTCCCCCAATGCCAAATACACAGTAGTAGCTCAGATGATATTAAAGAAAAGAAATTAAACAACTTCAGGTTTTGAATTTTCTTTAAATGGATGTAGAACTCTCAAAATTTGAAAAACAACTTTGAAAATGCAACATAGGATTTAGCTCAAAGTGTCCTCAAAATCCAGGAAATTTAATCATAGAATCACAGAATATGCTGAGTTGGAAGGGATCCACAAGAATCATGGAAGACCAATTCCTGGCCCACCCCAAGAGTCACATCATATGCCTGAGGGCATTGTCCAAAAGTTCTTGAAAGCTGGCAGGGTTGGTGTTGTAACCACTTCCCTAGGGAGCTTCCAGCATCCAACTATCCTGTTGTTGAAGAATTATTTCCTAATATGTAACCTAATCTTCCGTGACACAGCTTCATGCCATTCCCTTGGTTCTGCCACTGATCACCAGTGGGAAAAGTGCCTTCCCCTCTGCTTCCACTTGTGAGGAAACTGCTGAATGCTATGATGTCTTCCCTCAATCTCCTCTAGTCTGAAAAAGTCAAGTGCATTCTTCATATGGCTTCCCCACAAAGTTTAGTTTTCAGCCTTGTCTGTGTTTAGCTTTGAGAAGAAGATGCTGATTCAGAGGAATTTGGTTGTTCCAGCTTCAGTGAGAGACCCCATACAGCAACTGAATAGACATATACCTAAAATTTCACTGAGTCAACAAAACTTCTGAGAAAAAATTCAAACATTGGGGATTTTCCTGAACTGCTAAAAAACACAGAGTTAAAATAAAAGTCAAAGAGGATTGGTGCTCAGAGTTGCATAATTTATAGCTGCATTTTTGTTAAACTTTTGCAAAAGTATCAGAAAATAGTAGAACTTCCACAGAACTTGAGGATGAACCAGATATAGGAGGCCCATAACTTTCTTCCCAAAACTATTGAAGAAACACAAAAGCCATGGCAGAGACAAAGACAAAACTATTCATTATGTTGTTGACACTCCAAGGAAAAATTAGAAAAATCAAGCCTGATCACATAGAAAGTCAGTCTTTCCTGTGTAACAAATGTTGCTGTCTGTGAACTGGATAAAAGACATTTTCTCATTGTATGTTCTTTTCAGATAGAAAATCTGTGTCCTGATCCAGTAACTTCTGTGCAGGTTACATTCTTGCCATGTAGGGATAATACAAGTTTCTTAGTTGATACTCTCTTTACTTACCAGATGCTTCTTTTGCACCTCTAAATTGTCACAGTTCTAGCAAGTAATAAATATAAAATATTGCTTCCATTTGGGCAGGAAATGTACTGAAATTAAAACTGTTGATAAAGGAAACTAGAAACAACAAAGGGGACATATGTTAGACATTATTGTAAAACAAGAAATCACAGCATGTGTTCTCCAGGTTGCTCTTTCCTAGGATACAGTATGTAAAAGGCTTAGTACTGGCAAGATGCAAGAAAAACTGCACTGAGCTGTTCCTAATCTTCCTACAGCCACCAAGGCCTTTGAGAAGGAAAACATAAAAAGGACAATTAAAACACCCCTCTGATTGTACACCAGTCATGGAGTTCAAATTTATATTTTCAATTAGCACTTTTCTTTAATTCAGTGTTGTAAAACATTTAAAAGTTGTTGACTTTCTGTCAAACAACTCTTGATCAGGCTATTGTAATTTACTAGCTCTGTTTGTTACTGGAGAATTTCATGTAACTGATGATGGTGTTTGATTTTAAACATTATTGATGTACAGTAAGTGATCTTTAAAAAGCATCTTTGACTATGGCAAACAAGCTCTTCAAAGGCAGTGATGTTTTCTCTTGTTCTTCTAATACATTATTCATTAATAATCTCAGTGTATTAATTGGTTTATTACTTTGAAATAATCAGAGACTTTTTATGAATTGTATGAGATGTTCATATCACAGACATCTATAAATATTGAAAGGACTTAAATTTTCTTATGACTTGTGACTACTCCTGGAGAATTTAGACAGTCTTTAGACATATCTGCTCTGAAAGAATGATGGAAACATTAAAGAAAGGAAGTTCCAATGAAATTTTCTGTGTGAATATACCTTTATATATTTTTCTTTTTTAAGCTCAGAAAAAAATGAATGCCATTTTTACAAAAAATCATGAAATTAATGCTTGTGTCTCTGAAGAGCCTATACAGATTAAAATTGAGGCTTAAGAGAAATCTGTAGAAAAAGTATCATGAATTCAGCATAAGCCACCACTTTAGCACTTTTAAAATTTAAAAAATTGTAGAGATTTCCTGCATTTTACAATGTCATCTAAAGAGTACAATAACATCAATACTGAGAAGAAAGGTTGAAAAATGATATCTGAATATCTTTTAGCTACTTTACTCTCTTGTTACTCCATGACATAATTTCTCAACAAAGCATGAGAGTTGAATGCATCATACAGATGAGAGGGAATATTTGAAAACAATGTTCCCCACTGCCAAAAAGCTAAAAACATGTTCCAACAAAGTAACAAAAACATACAGTCAAAGGAGGTGAGTGCAGCAAAAGGAAGGGGTGGAGAACTGTACAATAATATGTAGTAGTTTTTAAAGGCATGGATTACTCATGATTTCCAAAAAGTAAACTAGGAGATTTATATATTGGATCATGAAGTTTTCATTATTTAAAACTTAAAAGATATGAACTTTTCAGTCACGTGATCAATGCAAAGGATGTAAGGAATGTTTTAAAATGATTCTGACCTCAGGTACTTGGAAAGTAAGTAGTTCTATTAAGTGCAGATGTCAAGGTTTTGGTAGCAGTGGAGGGTTGCATGGGAGATCTCGATGATGAGAGACAGTGAGAGGTGACAAAGTGTGATAAATGGCCCTTTGAGACCTGAGGGAAAAGCAGAAGGCGGGGAGGAGGTGCTCTGGGTGCCCCAGCAGAGACTCAGGCGAAGCAAGTGCTTTCCTACAGTCCCTGGACAGGACACTTGGTGGAGTAGGTACCCACACTGCAGCACCTGGAGAACCCCACTGTGTGTGTGTATATTCCCTGAATGAACAGGGCTCATGCTAGTACAGGTTTATTGTGAAAGATTACTGTTAGTGAGAAGTATCTTGATTCTCACAGCCAAGGTCTAAATAGCATACCCTGGTTTTATCAGAGTTTAAAAAAAGGAGAAATTTCTAACTTAGTCATCCTTTTGGTGTGACTTTTGTAGTTTTAAGCAGAAAGTGAGTAAGTCCTTGTACACTTTCTCTATATTCATGGTTTTATTATATCTGTTTGCTTTCTACTGTTAAGAGAGAAGAACTGCAATTAGCTTCTTCTCTTCTGTGACACCCTCTTGTTATCTTCTCTGTAGCCCTGGTCAAAGGGGAACATAGCTAATCAAGAACTCCAAGCAGTACACAAGTTGTGTAGCAATGAATATAAATAGTGGGGTACCAGTACCTTCTGTTTTGTTCTCTGTAATGACTTGAATACCCTCTGAACAGTGAAGTGACATCCACCATGAGTTCAAACTCTTTCCTGAGCAGTGGTAGGCTACTTTTGAATTATAACAGTCTGTTTATGGTGTTTTCTATGCTCCCATGTTTTATTTTATTCATGCAATATAGAGTTTTATTTGCAATTTTTATTCAGCATCATAAGATCCTGATGCAGTTCTTCAGAATCAATTTTAGTTTGAACTGTCATGAGGTACATTTTTTTTTCACTGCAAACTTCATAACTTTTTTATCCATCCTCTTTTTCAAGCACTTGTGAGTATCTTACCTGCACCCTTTTCTCCTGCTCCTTCACTGTTATTTTCTCTCTGTGAGTCAACTGCCCAGCTGCACCAATGCAACATAGGGCCTAAAGAGAAGAGAAAGTATTTACTGCATTGTTGAAGGCACATGAGAGTATTCCTGGAAAAGTGTGAGTTAGTTGCTCAGAGGCACTCTGATAAGACACTGAAATATCTACCTATGAAGGCTATAGATTTTGTCCTGCACTTCGTTAAGAGTGTAAGAAGTTCTGCATACATCAGTATTCCAAAAATGCAAGGTATAATACTTTTATGAAACAATTAAATTTTGTCAAAACCTGTTCTTTAATCATTCTCAGAAAAGTACAGATAATATTTCTCTTTCTGGATACAGTGGTGATAAGGAATCCTAGAATCATAGAAACATAGAATCGATTGGGTTGGAGAAGACCTCCAAGATCATCAAGTCCAACCCCTGGTCCAACTCCAGCCCATTTACTAGATCATGGCACTCAGTGCCACATCCAATCTCAGTTTAAAAACCTCCAGGGATGGGGAATCCACCACCTCTCTGGGCAGGCCATTCCAATGCCTGATTACTCTCTCGAAAGAATTTTTTTCTGCTCTCCAACTTAAATTTTCCCTGGCAGAGCTTGAGCCCATGCCCCCTTGTCCTATTGCTGAGTGCCTGGGAGAAGAGACCAACCCCCACCTGGCTAGAACTTCCCTTCAGGTAGTTCTAGACAGTGATGAGGTCACCTCTGAGCCTCCTCTTCTCCAGGCTGAACAACCCCAGCTCCCTCAGCCTCTCCCCATAGGGCTTGTGCTCCAGTCCCTTCACCAGCCTTGTTGCTCTTCTCTGAACCCGCTCCAGCACCTCAATATCCTTTCTGAACTGAGGGGCCCAGAACTAAACACAGTACTCAAGGTGTGGCCTCACCAGTGCAGAGTACAGGGGAAGGATCACTTCCCTGGTCCTGCTGGCCACGCTATTTTTGATACAGGCCAGGATCCCATTGGCCTTCTTGGCCACCTGGGCACACTGTTGACTCATGTTGAGCTTCCTGTCAATCAGTACTCCAAGGTCCCTTTCTGCCTGGCTGCTCTCCAGCCACTCTGTGCCCAGCCTGTAGCGCTGCAGGGGGTTGTTGTGGCCAAAGTGCAGGACCCAACGCTTGGCCTTATTGAACTTCATCCCATTGGAATCAGCCCATCTCTCAAGTCTATCCAGATCCCTCTGCAGAGCCCTCCTGCCTTCCGGCAGGTCGACACTCCCTCCCAACTTGGTGTCATCAGCAAATTTGCTGATGATGGACTCAATTCCCTCATCTAAATCATCAATAAAGATGTTAAACAGGACTGGACCCAACACAGACCCCTGGGGAACACCACTGATGACCGGCCGCCAGCTGGATGCAGTTCCATTCACCAGCACTCTCTGGGCCCGACCCTCCAGCCAGCTCTTAATCCAGGAGAGGGTACGCTTGTCCAGGCCATGGGCTACCAGCTTTTCCAGAAGTATATTATGGAAGACAGTGTCAAAGGCCTTGCTAAAGTCCAGATAGACCACATCCACAGCCTTCCCCTCATCCACCAGGTGGGTCACCTGATCATAAAAAGAGATCAGGTTGGTCAGACAGAACCTGCCCGTCCTAAACCCATGCTGGCTGGATCTAATCCCTTGTCCACCCTGAAGGTGCTGTGTGATTGCACTCAGGATGAACTGCTCCATAACCCTGCCAGGCACGGAGTTCAGGCTGACAGGCCTGTAGTTGCCAGGGTCCTGCTTGCAGCCCTTTTTGTGGATTGGGGTGACACTGGCCAACCTCCAATCATCTGGGACATCCCCAGAGTGCCAGGACTGTTGGAAGATGATGGAGAGGAGCTTGGCAAGCTCTTCTGCCAAAATAGTCATGAAGAAAGTCATGAAGAAAAATACATTACTTTTCACTCATATCTTAGGGGGACCTCTAAGACAAATACCACTATAATCAGAAAATAAACTAATACAATTAAAATAAAGAACTTAAACCAATATGATAATGAAGAAAATGCTTTACAGATATAACTGGAAAACTAAACCTGCCAGGCTAAATACAGTTTCAACATATGAAGCATCTAAAATAAAAACATTCAGTTACTCATCCATTGGAGTATGGTCTATGCAAGGAAAGGACTATGATTTAAGAGTTCCCGTTCTTACAAGATCTATGTCAGTTTAAACCCTGCACTTTGAAATTTGCTGACTACCAGTCAGTCTCCAGGAATCCCCCTTCAAAGGAAACCTTAGGGCTTTCTTCAAATCCACAGGAGATTGCTACATATCTCTTCCAGGTAGAACCATGGAATTGCAAGAAGAATCTGTTGATACTGCAGAAGCTATTTACACAGATTAAAAGCTGCGCATTCATTTGAAAAAAATAAGTGTTAATAGTGGCATATTCTGACCTACTTAATAAGGTTAATAATATATCAGGTTACAAATAATGTTGTGCTCTATTCCTAGGTTCAACTGAGTAGCATTCAGCAGAAGACTCAAAAAATCTTTCCCTCTGTCTTTCTTCCTTTCTTTCATCCCATAGATAAATTTGACCACAGGATGCAATATCTGTGCTACAGTGAGGCAGAATTACTTTGAAGAAAATGAGGCTTTCCATAAATTCCTGAATCTTTCACAACCAGGGTGATTCTGCATCAAGGCATTCACCTATCTTGTACATGATGTACATCAGTGTCTTAGCAAGGAAAAGATTTCCATTCTCATTGCCAATTCCAAAAGGCAGATACTCTTTATCTTACTTGGTATGCCCTTCATCTGAATTTCCATAACAAAATTACTGTATTAATAATTTATGTAGAATAACTCAACAACAACAACAAAAAAAAAAAGACTGAGGGAACACCTCAGTCAGAATGATGAATGCAAAAGATGATATGAAATACAGCAAACTGAGGTTCAGATATTTGAACTTTGAATGCTTGACAGAATAATTTGGACTCTATGTGAATGTCACATGCTTTGGTGACTCATGATATAAGGGAATGATGGAAATTTTGTTATGGAAATTTGGTTCCTGGTGAGAATCCACAGGTTTGAGCAGTTAATCAAAACAAGTACATTACAGTAATCTTAAAGAACAAGTACTTAAAAGAGAATTTCTAAAGACAAGCTACAAAAATAACTGGAGAATATTACATGGAGCTGTTTAGGGACATCCAGAAAAAACCACTTGGCCAGTTATTAACTCTTTAAACCCAGTTATTTAAGGAGCAAAAGAAGCAGAAAACCCCACAGTGATATTTTACATTAGATAATTCATCTCAAGGACCTTTCTGTGTGTCACAAAAATGATGCCAACTGTGGGAGCTCAGCATTCAAAACTTAAATTATTTTTTCTCATTGCTGGTTTTGCAAATAGCTGAGTAAATTTTATTTTCCTAAACAAATATTATAATATCTTTCTAGCTTTAAAGATACTTTTTTCTATCAAAATATATTCATTCATATCTAAAGATGACTGAGACTAACAGGCATTACTAAGCATGTATATGGTTTAGTGAAATCTTTTCAGGAATATTTTCAGAGTTATTGAATTGCAGTCTCAAGTCCAAACTGTTGAATTACTTGGAATGAAACCCCTTATGTTAGTATCATGTAAAAAAAAAAAAAACCACAAAACACCAAAAACAAAACAAAAAAACCCCAAAACCAAAAAACACCAAACCAAAACCCAAACAGTGTACATCCTGTCCTTGGGGCAGAGTGATAGAATAAAAGTGAAACACAAACTTCTGAATTTTTCATCTGAGTGCACCTATTTTCAAATGCTGATGTAGATAAAAAAATGAATATATCATGGAGTACATATTCTCCTTGACATCTCCAGGAACCATGCAATACCATTCCACCTGTAAATCACCTGAGTTAATCACTCCCTAAAATTCAGTGGGAGAGGTTAAAATTCCTTTTGGTTGTCTGTGTTCAATCTGCCCTCTTTGCTAAGAAGAAAATATACCAATTGTGCAAGTGACTCTCCGTTCTAATTGTCATCCTTAATGAGTAAAGATTTACAGGTGTGTTTGTATGTATACTAAGAGAATAAGGGGGAAAATTTTAAACATATAAACCAGAGTGGATTTTTTTTCTTAAATCATGAACGAACCAGAAATGAAAGCACAGCATGAAGGCCTTCCATTATTTCAATGTCACCGGAAAAGAGAAGACATTGAAATTTTTTCTGAGAAAGGTTTTATGATGACTTATTGGCAGGCTAAATGCTTCAAAAGAAATCTGAGTATTTCCTGATTTTCTCCTCACTCTGCAATTGTGCCTGATGACACATTTAGTCTTCTTGTTTCTTAAACCTACTATGCTCCAGGGAGAAATTTTCTTTACCTTCCTATAAACAGCAGTACTTTAATTAAATATCTTTTGGATAGAAGTCCTTCACAATTCATTAAAATCTGTCTAGAATCAAGAGCAATGCTATTTCAATGAAAAAATAACCATGATATTCCATGACACCTGTACATAGGGTCCTGAACACAATAATTAAAATCTGCTGGTGATAAAATATAACCTGCATCATTAGGTACTCTTCTAAACAGCAAATTTGGAGAATGACACCTGTGACAGCATTAAATTGGGATAATCCCTCCAGTTCTGGTGACCCGAACCGCTTTCAGTATATTTAAACTGGATTGTTTAAACCAAGGTCACTGGTAAATGCTTAATAAATTACTGCAGAGTGCATAAGCAATTCTCAGTGTCTATCACAGCTCTCATTTCAACTGGAATAGGCACTTTAGGACAAACTTCATCAACAAAATGTTCTCTTACTTGTACTGGTGAGCAGAGCACTACATTTCTAAAATTTCATCAGATCTTTTTACAAGGTTAACTGTTTTCTACTAGCATTTCTTTTTCACTGGACTGACAGTAGAAATGCTTTTTCCAAGACATCCAATGTCCTTTCAGACAAGCACTCCAAATGCAATGAATACCCTTTAACCAATTTTTCTTATCCAAAGAATTAATGATAGAAGTTTATTTATCACTTAATTTAGCAACTTAAATAATTGGAGTAGTAAAAGTTTGCAGTTAAGGAAACACTTGACACTCTCTTTTTCCTAGTACTCATGAAAGCATAAATTGAAAATAAAAATAATACGGCTTAACAGAAGAGAAATGTTGACATAGATTCATAAAACCCCCAAAGAAACAAGAAATACTGAATGTGTTGGTTTACTGTACCAGTGTTTGCACTGGATTGCTTATGTGTTACATGGCTAGAGATAAATATTTTAGCTGTTTATGTCCCTAAGGTGTGTGATCAGTTAATCATAAAACCTGGCAAGAATTACAGCACCCAAAACTGACATGTCAAAAAAAAAAATTAAAAAATGTAATAATTTGGTTTTTTTGATGTTTTTCTTCTGGCTCCAAAATTAATGAAATGTTTTCAATCGTATCCACATCACTGAAGCCTCAGTAACTGCTCCCATAATTGCTGAATGAACTTAGAGCAGAAATTCCTTGTTCTAAATGTAGGGAATGACTGCTAAACTGCCACTCTTTAATGCTCATAGTAATCACTTGTAACTCCTGTTTTCCACTTTCAGACCCAAATCAGTGTGCACTTAAACAGAGTTTATTAGTTTTCTCACAGTGGCTAACCCTGACGGGTTTATTTTCTGCTGATTTTACTAAGTCGGAGAATATTGTTGATTAAACCCTGAAGTACCAAAAAATAAGAACGAGTCTTATTCAAGGTAACTTCCTTGACTTTTAAATTATTTGCAATTCTGTTAATGGCTTCATTTTGAACACACTGTTGTTTAGGTGGGCTCAAGAAATCCAACATTTCCAGTAAAAGTTTGAAAGTTTTGCAAAGACTTCAGAGCTTAGCACAACTATCTTTGTATTTCCCAGTTTAAGAAACTTCTGAGCTGACTGACATTTAAACATTGCACTGGTAACATGACTACAATGTGCAGTAGCCACTTGCAGGCCCATTGGAAAGTATTGGTTTATAAGAATAGAGCCAGTCCTACACTCAGCAACAGAAATGTCTGAAGAAGGATCCCATGGGATGCTCAGAAGCCTCAGCTAAAAGGTAGTAAAGGGATGGATAAAGAGAATGACAAAAAGGAAGAGTTGTACATCTATGACACTCTAGCAAAGCAAGTACCAAATCACCAATTTTACATGTGAGCAAGAAGCTTATCCCATTATAAAGGGATAACTACTGTTTAGGTGTGTGAGTGTGTATGAGGAAGGGGGTGGTGAGGCAAGGGGAGGAGAGAAGGGAGGGAGAAAGCTGGCTAATAAACCTTACGAGTTTTCTATTTAACTCCCAGCCTTTGGATAAATCTAAGAATGCAGTGTGGAAAACGGTGACAAGCACAGGGCTGAAGGGAAAACTCACAACTAGGTCTCCACCAGTGGCACAGTCACGAGTGTGGCAGGTTTTATCATCTGTGTAAAAACCAAACAGAAGGCAAGGCAGAGTGGGAAGTGTGGGTACGATACATTTCAGCAGCGGGTTGAGCAGTGGGTTAGCTGTACATTATACCCGAAATGTCAAAGTATTGCAGAGCTTGCTCAACTCAGCTTTTTTGGTTTTTAACCTTTTTGTTTTGTCTTCTTCAAAGAAGGATGCATCTTTCTTTCCAAGCTAATCCATTTGTTTCACACAAATTCTTAGCCCTTCTGAAAGGTTCATAATCAAGAAACAAATCATAAATTAACTGAAGCAAAATATCAGCTTATTGGCATACAAAATTGGAAAACAGGTAACTTAGGTTCTGCTTTATTCTTGAAGGAATAGAAGTCACGGTGATTTACATATTTAATTTTTGAACAATTAACATTAAAGAGCTTTCTGTTTCACTGATTCTCACCTCTTGCAACCATTCTCTGTGCAAAGCAATGAAGTGCTGGTAACGGTGAAAAATGTGGCTGAAGTGGCAAAAATAGAGAAGGTAGATGCTATTAGTGGCTCAATAAAATTGCAAACTGTGAAATTGCCACGTAGTTCATATTGTCTCTCCCTGGCTGTTGTTTTGCAATCCTGAGTCAGTTACAATTTTTATCAGTATATATATCTCCGGTTTACCAATTCTTTGCCTTCACTTCTTGAAAATCTCTTATCTTTTCCCTGATTTTACTTATTAAGGGCAGAGATTTAGCTACTGTATTTAAAATATTTCTTTTTTCTGAATTAGTGTCCAAGTAAGAACTAAAGTAAAAGAAAATTACACTGTGAAGTTTAGCTGATTGTTTTGTGTGGCAGGCATCCTGATCTTGAAATTCTGCTCAGCCTGACTGGTTTTGCAGTCACTTTCTGAATGGCTATAGTCTTAAAAAAATCTCGTCACATTTACTCCATTAATAATTTCTTTAATTGCTTAATGTGAACTGAGAATTTGAAGAGGTTCAACTACATGCCCTAATTTTTTTGAGGCACAAAGACCATTATCAGAACATAACACATAGTACCCTAGATTATGATTTAAAAACATGTATGTATTTGATGTTCAAGATAATATCTGTGTCTCCAGTCTTTTCTGAATATGATAATACTTCTGAAATTACTGTGATAATATTTATCTGACAAGGTTAGGAAGACATTTTTATTTCAATTTCACAGGTAACACTGATTAATCAGAAATAAACTTTCTTTTAAGAGTTTACCAACAAAAATACACAACATTTTGAATTTTGCTAATCATGTAGCTATTTTTAAAACTGTAAAAATGAAACATTTGTACTTTCCAGGACTCTGATATTTAAAGATAAACATAGAGAATATATGTATTTGTATGCACATATGTAAGAGACAAGACATATCCGTAGCATATATATGATAGATACCATGCCTTTGCACATATATATCAAATACTCATACCATAATGAACATATATTACACATAATACTTTAAAGATGAATAAAGCAAATACTATTTCTAAAAATATTTTTCTAATTAATTAAAAATCATTATTTCAGATTAATTAGATTAATTATAAAGTGAAAAATGCATACATTTAAAAATATTTATTTCATATTTTACAATATAAGTTTGTTTTTTCTCCCTAGCTACTCCTGTGATTGTTGTATGCTTAATTTATTATTTCCTAAAAGAATACATATCTCTTCATGTACAATTATTTGTGACTAGAACTTGAGCTTATAATTGGTACTTATTCTGTAAATCAGAAAAAGAGATATTATAACAAACTTAAATGTTAATTGAAAGTTAATAATGGAATTTACACTCTCATTGCTTTGCTATCAGGTAGGTTGTTTTCTTGTTATTTATTTGAAATTATAACTGCCATTTTAAAAGAATTGAAATTTAAAAAAAATAATGCAAATCAAAGGGCAATTCAAAGCAATTTTTTGGGCCAATAAATATAATAAGAATTTGAGCATATACAGCATGTCTGATGTATGTATATAGATATTTAGAATTATTTCCTTTCTTCATGTGCAGACAAAAATTATTACAGAAAAGCTATGACTTACTATTTGTGATGACTCTTTCTCACCAGTCTGACTCTCACCAGTGAATTTGAATTCTAGACTCTTCATTTCAGGAGAATCCCAAACTAGGCAGATCAAGGCCCTTGAGTGCCCTCGGATACTTGATCTAACCTGTCCTCCTCTGAGTGGAGATCAGGACCAGATGATGTCCAGATGTCCTGGGCAACCCAAAGTCACCCAGGACTCTCTTCTGTGGTGTTCTGAAGAGGCACCAGAATTACCAACTGAGCTTACTACTGAGAAAAGCCTAGAAAATACAGAAAATCCTCACAATGAATAACATAAACTACTCAGAATGATAAGAGACAAGTCTTCATAAAGGAACCATCTTTGCCAGTGCTACAGTGGCAAAATACAAGTGGCTGGTCTTCACCATATAAATACTCCAAAGAAATTACTCTGCTACATAGTGATAATATAGAATCGACTCCTCCACTTTTAGAATATAATTTGACATCCCAGACTCTCACACAATAATTTTTTTGTCAACAGGAAGCCATCACATATTCACACTATATATACTACTAAGACATACTTAGTAGAGGACTTGTCAGTGCTGAGTTAATGGTTGAACTTGATGATCTGAACTGTCTTTTTCAATCTAAACAATTCTATGATTCCCTGGGATGCAAAAATACAAGAGAAAGAGTGCAATCCCAATCTCTTCATAGGCTGTGAGCTTTGGCTTTGCAATGCAAGCAGCTGAGGTAAAGGTGGATGAGGGAACAGTGCACTCTTCTGCTTCCAGATATTGCCCAGAAAGAATGCACCTTTTTTGTGTCTCCTCTCAAACATATTAAAAGTCACCCGCATCAGCCACATTCAGACAAAAAAATCTGAACTTTTGTAACATCCTCTTTACTGGAGAGAAAGGGAGGAAAGAGGAGAAGGTCTCATGCGAGAGTGGAGTGCATCTACTAGGACCAAGACTGTTGCCAGGAGCATATACAGGAAGAGAACTGAGCAAAAGGATGGGATTTTTCTAGTGTAGCTGTTCTTGAAGTAAGAAGGAAATTGAGACTGACATCTTCTGTGGGAGGTGTTTGTCTCATGATCCTTTTGCAGCACCTTCTGCAACACCTGTGGTGGAAATATGCCCACAAGAAGCAAAAACTTCCTCCTGCCTCACTACTAGTAAATGTTAGTATTTTGAGGTCTGCCTCTGTTGACAAGGCTGCACTGGAGCTCACCTCCACAGTGCTACCGTGGTGCAGTGACCATGACCAAGATCAGACACGTGGTCAGGCCTAGAAAATTGGTGGCTGTACCTTTGTTGTTGATAAATGTTGTTGTGATTATTTGAATAATTTTATAAGAGAAGGTTGTTTTCCTGTCCCTGTCAAGTGGAATATAAAATGTGTGAATATTTCCTCAATCTCAACATATGATTTTGCAGTTCTTCAGACACACTGCTAATATTTTGGGTTGAAAAAGCAGTTAGGGCTGAATCCCAGCTCTTAAAGGGACTCGTGACAATATGTATGTACAGCAGCTTTGACTCTTCTTGTTAGAAAAAGAGTTCATATTTTATTCCAAGCTCCTGGCCTCTGCAAAGTACATACCCTGAGAAAAAGGGCAAAATTCAGGAAACAACATGACAATGGGAGGAGTGCATTTAAAAGGGTAGACTGTAGGAGTGAAAACAAAAGCACATGATCTGTCAGAAGACTGGATGGAAGAGACAAAGAGAGCAAGTCGTAGTCTAATATGCTTTCCAAGCAAGGAGAAAAAAAGTTGGAAATAAAGGGAATTTATTTGTTGGTTGTTTTTGTTGTTTTGGGGTTTGGTTTGTTTGTTTGTTTGTTTGTTTTTACCAGGCAGCATAGCTACTACACTGATGAGATGCCTCTGCTGAGCCGGTAATGGTGCATGCTGTGAGTTGTGGGTGGATGTGAGAGTGGAGCCCATCTGGGCTCAGCAGTGCTGGAGAGCCCACTTCTGCAGGGAAAGCTGAAGAAGCAAATACTATACAAGTTCTTAAAGGATGCAACATTTTTTCAGTATTGTATAATGTGACAAATCCTGCACTTCTCCATCTTGTAGCCAGCTGGCTCAGTGCAGTCACGACTCCGGAGTATTTCAGTGCTAAAGTAAGGTGACAGGCCAGCAATCAGAGTGCAAGTGTTGTCTCCACCAGTACTGGGCTGCAAACTTTGCATGAGAGGGAAGGGCATGCCACCAAACTCCAGTTACAGATAGTGAAGCACATATTTGTTTCTTCTGCATACTCACCCTTATATAATCACAGAATCATAGAATCATCCTGGTCCAAGCATTAACCTGGCATTGCTAAGTCCAACACTAAACCGTGCCCCTAAGTGCCAAATCTACAAGTCATTTAACTAACTCAAGGGGTGATGAGTCATTCACTTTCCTAGGCTGCTTTTTGTCCAAGGGATGGACACTATGTAGAGCAAAAAAGCTTTCCCTCAGTGGAAAAATTGGTTGAATTCATCATAGTTCTCAGAAACACAAGTTAGATGGCGATAGCACTTCTCAGTTGCAGAACCAGTAGAAGTAGCAGCGCCTTGTCATCCCAACAAGAACTAAACAGAGGGTGCAGCCAGAAAATGAAATTACAAAGATTTTTTCTTTTATTCTATATGACCATGGTAACATATTTCATGGTCTTAGTAAGATCTCACTCTTTGAATTCTCCCTATGTGGATTAAAAAGAAATGCAGAGGGAGGAAATGGATGGGTTAATGTTTCACTTCAAGAATGGTGAACTTCATTACTTTGCTTTCATTACAAACAGATGTCAGTTTGATGGTTTTCTCCACTCTTCCACATTTTTCAGCTTATGAGGACAGATTTATGTATGCTTTCAAATTAAGGTACTTGGGTACTGCAGTGCTGAACTGAAATGCAAATCATGGCTGAAAAAATGCATCTGTCATGATGCTTGCATCAGTTGCAGTAACAACTACACACCAGATAAATGTCACTTGGTCTTTCATCTTTGCACAGTCTTGAACACTGTGGGTGAGAGGTCAATTATGATTTTTTAAGTATGAACCATTGCTCATCTTGATCATGGCCAAGGTTCATCACTACATAGAAAGGAATATTCAAGTACCAAATGGAGTAGCAGATTTCCTTATTCTAGCAGATAATGAAAAAAAAAAACCCTGTAAAAAATTAAAGGAGTCAGTTTCTAAACTTATGGTTGAATAGAAATAGTAAGGGCTTTTTTCCTCTTGGGAATATCCAAAGAAAACAATTTCTGAAAACATGCCTAGGAAAAAATATCACAGAAAAAATAACATTTAAAAGTAATTACTATTTTTTTCTTCCTGTGTATTCTGGATGGCTTATTACCATGTTCCAAGTTTGAGATTCTAGCTTTAATAATAATAATAAAAAATGCTATTGAAAGATTGATAGTATTTTTCTCTAATTGACCAGCTGGCTTTTGTAAAAGTTTTCAGTAAATAGCAGGATGTACTAGTATTTTTATGTAGCACAATTTCTCTGAAACAACAGCTGGAAAGTTGTTCAAAACATTTGCATTCAGTAATAGCTAAAATAGAACTTTCTTTGTGGTGGTAAAACTGCGTGTAAAGTTACAGTACTATTGCAGTGTAGGCTTGTTTTAACTTATTTTGATGTAATTCATTCTAAGAGTGCAGCATAGGGCAACTATTGGATGCAAGTTGGAGAGCTAGATAGTTCAGTGGAAAAAGATGTCCTACAGTCCTAACAGTTGATACAGATCATTTTCAGGAAAAATAATTATAAGGAAATTGTATTGCAAAATATGTACTAATATGGAATGAATTTAGGATCTTTAAGATTGTGAAGATATATTAAGGTCTGTGTTTCTTCATATATTAGTAATAGGTTATTGCACCTCAACCTCATTTCATAGAAATATTCCTAGACAGAGGATACTGTCAGAGAAACGTCAGCTCTAAACAAACTTGCAATTCTTCAACTACTAAAGTGAGTTGAACTTTGCTATTGACCTTCGTACGTGTTATTTTCCTCTAAGAGCGAGTCACAGAGATTGTTTAGAAATCTCATTTAACAATGTATTGCGAAAAAATTTTATAATTTGCCAGTAGGCTGTTTTAAAAAATATTTATTAAGGAAACAATTTGTTGTTTCACTTGCATTTCAAACTTAGGTTGCCTTTTTAAAAGTTTCACCATTGTCAGATAAAATTTCCTTTCAAAGATCCCCTCTCTTCCATTCTGCCTGTCATCAAGGTACTTGCCACATATTTCAGTTTTCAAGACTCCTGTAGAGACAGAATTGTTTTTAAGGCCCAGATCTCATTTCCACCTTACATTGCACCTGTCCAGCATGCTGAGAGGAGGGAAGTGACATTTTCATGTAGCTTAAGGAAAAATACTCTCATTTCATGAAGTCCAGCTTTCTAAAAGTTCATACATTAAGAAAAAATTGTACTCTAAGATATAGGAGAAGAAAAGAGAAATGTTTATTATCAGTTGGCATTGCTGAATGGCCATTTGGTAGACAAGCAGTCTGCGCACTATAAGTCACTGCAAGAAACTATACATTATTTTCCTTATGACTTTAAGAGAAGAAAAAAGCAGTAGCCTCCCTAATAATTCTCTTTCCTGAGAATCTTTATTGCATAATAATTGTCTGTGAGTTTACCATGTGTTCCTCTGAAGCAGGGATGTAGGCAACAAGCTGGACTGGAGAGCAACCTGATAACATTTAGACCCACCTCATACGTCTGCACTGCAAGTGTACAGCAAACTTTCTTAGGAAAAGATCAGGACCAAACCCACAACATTGCACACACATCCCAAACACCATTTTTAATGCTGCATAAAGAAAAGAGTTGACACTACAGAAAATCTGTGGCAAACATATTTTGCGTGGGTTTGATACAATGAAGATTTTCAAAAATTTAAAATTTGAGCAATTTAACTGAAATATAATTTATAGATTAATTTCAACTACCTTCAGAGTAAGTTTAAGTTGTGAAATATGCTGAAGTCTGATTTTATATGATCTTTTTAGATGTGGCATTCCCTCATATTTGTAATTGGGCTCTGTTTTCAATTCTGATGAACAAACTTTACAAACATTATAATTCATCTAAAAATTACATCCCAACGAACAGGTAAAATTCCCCCCCTCCCCCCCCCCAAAACTATGAGATATGTATGTGGAGTTTTATTTTGGAACATAACTGCTACTGAGAAGATTGAAGAGAGATTAACTGTAAAAATGCAGTGATTTAACAGAGACACGTGCAGATTTATGACTCCTTTTAATGTGTCTGGTGCACAAATTTTTAAAATACAAATTTAGATCCACATTCAATTTCTGACTTTGACCTTAATTAATCAATTTCTTTTCATCCAGGAGTATAAACTCAGGAGGCATAGGAAGGAATTCTAGAGAGAATAACTGACAAGATAATATCTTTGAGAGGAAAAGAAAGTTTATCAGCAGGATGAAGAAGCTGGTAAAGGAACTGACCTGATATAATGGGAATCTGTGAAAAAGAAGAGGAGTGTCACACATAGAAGCAGTAGGGTGGTGCAGGTGAAAGGAGCTAAAGTATTGGCACTGAATGGCAAGATGTGGATAGAAGATATAATAGATTAGAAATTAGGTAGGAAACAGGACCCACAAGAACGCCCACCTAAAACACGGAAGAGATAAGAGAGGAATGATTCTGGCATGTTATAATTTATTCCTGAACTCTACAAATGTGTTCTGCCCATTGAAGACTGATTTTGTTCTTATATTTTTGTGAACAAACATTCAAAATATTTTTCAAAACATTCCAAATGTATGTTTATCAATATCTGTCAAATCATATTTTTCATTTAATTAATTGATAAAGCTTTTTGTCCTATTCTCAAATAGTTCATGAACCTCCTTCCACATTTTTATGAAAGGCTACACTCTGTTAGAATGTATTACTGCTTTGGACACTACTATATTTGTATACTTAAGTCTCAGCTGCCATATATGAGAGACAGGCACCTATTTGGTTATCTGACTTTGCTTACTAGGAATAAAACTGAAAATTAAGATAACTTTTTCAGCCATGCTTTGGGATCATTCCATTCCTCATAAGTGCTACTATCACATCTGTGTGACTGCTGTACATAGAGTTGATGAACTAGTTTCAAGTACTTTGTAGATATAAATTGGAAGTGTTTAAATAGCACAGACAGAAATCTTTCTGTTGTGACAAATTAACTACCTGACAGAAGCCTAAGAGTCCATGCATGGATGACTCAGGCAATACTGTCAAGTGACACTTGACATGGCACTACTGGTGGCTCAAAAATTCATAGTAGCTCAGAGATAACAACACATTACAAATATTATTTTGAATTAAAATACAATTTAAAGGAACTAAGCAGTACAGGAAGACCTAATGGTAGCTGGTGGAGTTCAGAGCAGCTGATTCCTGTAGTGTGGCATATGTTCACTGTATCTTCTGTCCACTCAGAACTGGCACCATATGAAATGTAGTTTCTTGAAAATGTCTGTATTTCTTATTTTTGATAGGGGAACTTTCAATGGACTCTTGTCTATCTTGCACTTTGTACTTCTCAGAAGCTATTAATGGTACTGTATTTCAGTCAGTTACCTGTACTCTGTTGAAGCTTCAGAACGTGCCTCAACTACTTTACAGAAGCAAGATCTTGAGGGATGAAACATTCCTGTGATATTTGACTGAGCTCAGCCACTGAGCTTCATGAAAGAGCTGAAAAGATAGCTGATAGATTTTGTCTTCATATCTGATATATGCATCAACGGTATGTTTGGCCTTTGGAATCCTTGTTTCCTTGGTATTTTCAACATGCTGAAGAGAAAGAAAGGCACAACAGAAGGCTGACCTCCTCCCCACTCCTGTTCTGGTGATGAGTGTGGGAAAGGTCTAGGATACCCAATTTAAATAAGATACATTTCGCATACTTTCTAATGCAAATCTCTAACAATTCTGAAGATAAACACTGTAGATTACAATATTCACTTCAAAACTGGGTGAATTCTTTTTCCAAGTGGTTTTGATTAGTTGATAAACAAAGTGCACTGGGAATGATTAAAAATAAAAATTGTAACATTATTTGTTAAACATACAGATCCTTCCTACTCATTTACTTGCCTCTTTATTGGCAAGTTGATTTTGCAATGGAAAATTATTGGCAATAGAGAAAACCTTTCAAGAACATGCTGAACTGCATATGGTTTGTCCCTTCTTAAATTCAATATGGAATGAATTTGAGATTAAAACTGAGCATAACATTGTTCTTCAAAGACAGTGATCTGTGTGTCCACTGGAGGAATTGCACATGTTTTCTGAAGCTTTCTATTCTTCCCATTAGTTCATCATGTGGGAAGAAGGGAACAAAAACCTTCAGGAACCAGTGATAGTAAATAGCATATCTTGTAAGGTGTAAGTGGAATGAGAGTTTAAAAAAAGTGTTGGCTTTGAAAGCAAGTTAAAGGTATTCTTAGGTTTCTTCAGAGTCAAACCAGCACAAAATACATCAGTTGTAAACAAAAAAGAATTATTCAAAATCAGAGCAGCTCAAAAACAATCACTCAAAACAAGATACTGAAAGTGAGATTTATTTCAGCATTTTTGTATGATGCCATGATCATACAAACAAGAAAATTTGGCAAAAATCTTTGACCAAGACTTTTGGCCTTTTTTCTCTGATCAGAGAGCTTTTTCAGAACTCCTTTATTCTGACAGTCAAATATCTTGCAATATCAGGTGCTAAATTTAATTACAGCCAGACCATTCCCATTTGTGTTTGTGCCAACAGTGATATTTAGCTTTAACAGCTTCTCTCCTTTCTAAGAGCTTTGCTTATAATATATTCCAAGAAAGTAATCATACCCCTTTTTAATCTTTATTTTGCTCATAAAAACAAGCTGTTTTCTTCTACTGGAATCCTCTCCAAGTACTGACTCCTCATTCTCCTGATGTTCTTTCTTTGTCCTTATGTGTAGCTCCTCTCATTTTGAAGACTTTTTTCTTGAATATGGCTGAGTAGAACTTTATATAGTTTTCCAGATGGGTTTGGAGTGGGACCTTGTACAATCGCATGAAAACTTCCTTACTTCTCTTGGAAATGTTTGCCCTGGAGCTCCTTAGGATTGCATTTGCTTTCTTCACAGATGCATCACATTATTTCAGGAATTTGATTCCACTGAAGGAACAGCTAAATTAAAATGACATTGAAATAAACTCGTTCTCACGGTGTTGCTATGTTGACTCAGTAAACAGAGCACATTTCTTACAGACATCTTTCCTTCATTATGTATCAGATTCCATCTTTTTGTCATAAAAAGAGACTTTTCGGTTTAAGCTTTATTTTCCCCCCTAGATTTAACACAATGATCCTCCATATGTGAAATTCAAATGTGGTTTAAACAAAAATGTTTAGAAAGCATAGAATGAATTTTTATGGAGCCAATTCGGTCTGTTCCAAAGCATTACATAGGACATGTCGCCTCTGAGGAAAGTACAGTTGCCCGAAATAAATTGTAAATTACTTTATGTTGATAAGGGCGTACTGAAAAACCAAGAGATGTTTCATTTCATCAACGTTGTTATAAGAAACTATTAGAATAGGAGGTATCTCCTTTGCAAGTACATAAATAAGTACACTTATACATTTTTAAAATATATTAAAAAAATTATTGAACTATATTAGCATTTCAAAGTACGTACATATCCATCAGAATCAAGTAAAACTCCACCAATATAGAAGAGAAACAGTATTGAAATGACTCATCATAATGAAACTGAAGGACAAAAAAGACAATTTCAAACTACAGGATGAAAGACAAACATAATCAGAAGCTGAAAAGCTGATGTTTCTTCTCAATGTTCATCATAAAAAGCACTCAAAAAAAAAAAGGAAAGAAAAAAGGCAATTTTTCCCCCCACAGACTTCAGAAGAAACTCCTAGAAAACTATATTAATAAAATAGAACAAGGGTCACAGTTCTATTAAAATGACAAACAATTGTATTGGTTTATATAATGATATTTTGACAGAAAGAACTGAAAGAATACAGACAAAATGAGAGAGGAAAGCAACTGCTATATCAGTCTTTGCCAAAAGAAACACTACTTTTAATGGTCAGTGTCCTCAAATATTCAGGTTTCTGGTAATTCTATTATGACACTGTGATTAAATGACTTCTTATGAAAACTATCATGGTAATAAATTTCAATAGAGTTTATTTGATAGAATCAAAACAGAGAAAAGAAATTAAACTCTAAGTAAGTGACTGTAAAATTTCATAAATTAATTGATAGGTAGTTTTTTCTTCAACACACTGCAGAGAAGTACTGAACAAAAGAAATGCATCAGACTAATCAAATTTTATTGAAATATAAGAGAATGTCACCTCACAAATTGGACTGAGATCAATTTGTGTCATTGCATCCTTGTATCCTTCTATTATGAAAATACAGAAATTTTGTTCACAGTTCAATATAAGGTGTAATGATATAGAAATATGGCCAGGAATGGAAGAACCTCTATAAGAGACTGAACGGATTAGTTTTTCACTCTGGGTTTATCCAACAAATAAAAGACAATAAGAGCCAGAAAACATTTGCACTATGGTTAAAATTAATAAACCAACAGAACTAGTCACAAGGAAAAAGAAAAGGAAGGGACACATGGTTTTTATGGGAGATAGCAATACTAGGAAAAAACTAAGAGGGAGGCAATGATCTGGGAGCGAAGTGCATCATATATTTAGATTGAAATCTGTCAGCAATTTACTCAGACTGAATGACAGGAGGAATGTAGAAATGGAAAAAAGAAAGAAACTGGAAATCAACAGGTGATACCTGAATTTGCAGTTATAAATGTTTATTCTGGGATGCCTAAACTCACAGTAACTGTAGCAACATGAAAGATGGATTGAAATCTGCAACACAGGGATGTTCACTCTTCCTATACATATTAAGAAGAAAAAATTAAACACTGATTGTGGTGCAAATTTTGATTACATATTCAAATAGTGTTTTAGATTTAGTACATTAAGTGCAATTTCATTCTACTTTAAATTCTACTTTAAATTCTTCCAGTAACTCTCTCTACATTCTGCTCCTTGACACTAAATATAAATCTGGTGCTTGATCCAAAGCCAAATGCTCAGTAGTTCCAACAGTGCAGAATCAAGTACCCAGTGAGTTGATTTTACCTTATCTGCCATTGCCTTTAAGACAGAGACTAATAAAAATAAAATAGAACCTATGACTACACTTTAAAATATTTTTGTATGTTACTTAATATTTAAAAAAAACCCTCATTTCTGAATTAAGTGTCTAGTCCAAATGCTAATTATCATTAACTAGATTTTGAGACTAAAGAAATCCTTACCACAGCCTTTTCTGTTAAACTGTAGAATGTTGGAGGGCCCATTACTTGAAGAAACTTAAGCAAGACCAATATATTACAATATATTGCATGGAATAATCCTACAGGGAGCGAAAAAGACAAGATAAAGGTATTGCTGGTTGAAAACTCAGCTTCAGGGAGTCAGTGACAAAGTTACTTTATGCTATTTTTTGAACACTTTTCAGAACAGTTCCAACATAACAAAGAATTTGGGCTAAATGTGCCCTGAAGGAAATCCAAAAGGCAAACCAAACGGAACCAAACCACCTATTCTTGGTAGGTATGCATAGAAACTGGGCCAACACCAAGTTCTACAACATTATTTAATATAATTTTACCAATAATACTGCTGAAAATTTCAAGACAAAACTTTTGGTATGGCTATTAACTCTGATTTTTTGTATGAACAGGTTAGTTGGGCTTTTATCGTGTACATTTTATTATATGTTTCACTGTATTTCTTTCAAAAACTTTTTGATTCTTCAACCTTGTGTTCATTTGATCTTCATCTCAAAAGAATGTGAAGATCATCATCAACAACAACAACCACAAAAAGCTCCATTCTTGCTATTAATCAACTGGATGTCCTATTTCACTTGAACCATGGAAGAATAGTTCTTGGATCCAGCTCCTGAACTAGATACAATATGCTTAACATTCACACCTCCACTATAAGCAACAGCACATTTCTGTGTAACTGAAAGTAGTTTGTTACTTTTTCTTGTACTTGACAATACAATAAACAGAGACAAAAAAATGAGAATGGAATAAAAACTGAAATTTTATTTGAAGATTTTGTACTAAAAAACATTCCTCCCCTATCAATAAAGTAGCTAAACTTGCAATGCTTTCAGTCCTGAGTGTCTTGTTTTAACATTCCATTGCAATTATATCAGTTTCCTTGAGGACTTATTGTAGAAAACCAACCCAACCCAACCCAACCCAACCCATAAAAAGTAATGTTAAACAGAATGCACCTAATTTATGACAAACTGACTTCTTATTGCATGTGTGTTCAGCAATTAAAAAATCCAAAATAGTATTTTTACTGTCTGGATAAGATTAAAAAAGTGTCATCTTTAAAGAAGGACAGTTTGTAGCTACCTAATGATTTTGAAGGATCAAAGACCTTAAAGGTGTAAACTAGAGTAAGGTTTATTAACACCAATGAAACCTGGCTACATATTCTTTACTGTCTGAGATATTTCACACATTTTCCCTAGAAGTAGGTTAAAATGAACTGACATCTCTGAGCAGTTAGAAATTTTGTATTTACTGTTCTGTAAAATACCCAAGCAATCAAAAAAAGCCCAAAGCTATGTGTCTAGGCATATCAAGCACTTGTAACACGTACCTGGATAACCAAGGAAAACATCTTTATGTTTTTACCTTTCTTACCTTCAGAGCTCTGTATGTTATTAACTTCCTTTCTAAGAAAGAAGATCCTGTTTTGGTACAGAAATTCAAAATCCCCTTTTTCATCATACCCCATTCAGCCTGCAGGCCCACTGCCAAATCTCTCAAAACACACATTTCTGTCAAAGTAAGTGCTCTCCCACTGGGAACCGTTTTGAGTTGTACACAGAAAACAGAGCTGAATAATACCAGCTCATAACACACTTCATCAGGACACAGGAATGGGTCAAACTAACGCTTCCTGCACCTCAGAATCTTCCTCCCAGTCATGCCTGTCAGCCAACTCCTCAGATTGTTTTCAGGGAGCACACGAGATTCTGGGGGCATCCCTGTTTTCCAGGTTATCTTTTTGGTTCCTCATTTCTCTGCATTTGAGTCTTTCACCTTCAGTTCATTTTGTGCCTCCCATTGCCCCCCTCCCACCAGATATGTTGTCTTGAACATTTCCCCCTCACCCACTCGCCAATATCCTTTACTAACCTCATTCTCAGGGAGGCTTCTGAGGATGTACTAGAGATGTCCCTCCTTTGCACCTGCAAAAGAAAACAAACAAACAGAGTAGGTATGTACTAATGATTCAGTAAGTATAAAAACTGGTCAAGAATACAAGATATTTCCTCTTCATGTCTTTCAGCCTTTTAAGTGTCATGAACTCAGGGCACTGATAGGATTTCTCTTCACATAAATGACTCTTTAGAACTAACAAAATCTTATTTTCACAACAACCGTTGGAAAGGTGGCTAAATGGTGCATGAAGACTCACCTCTTTGCTTGTTTTGACTTGCCTCCTAATAGCTTTATTAATTGGATTTGAAAGGATAAGTAATAGCCGAAAATATTTTTATGCCATTACTTCCAGCTCTTCCTCTTAATAGTGAAATCTTTATCACATACTTCTCTCCTCATGAGATCAGTTTTAGTCAATGCTAGCTTAACAATCATAATAACATCTTGCCTCATCTCCTGAACTTGATTCTTCCTTTTCTATAAACAACGACTCTGAGTAGTATGTCACATTGTCCTGTTACACTTGTTTCATGGTGCCAGACTGAAATAAAAATAAGTCAATTTAGACTTAATCAGAAACACTAAAAATCAATCAAGGAAAAGCTATATTTGTTCTGTTCAGCATTATTTCTAGAGCAATTATCACTGTGAGTGATATGGGTTGGTGCATTATAACTGTCCATTATAACTGTCTTGCACATTTACCTGTGCAGTGTTTGTCAATCTTACACATTCAGATTACTATCTGTGAAAGAGATTTTGTTATCTTGAACTAGAAAGGAAAGAATGGAATACTTCGCTATTAAAATGTATTAAATTATTAAATATTAGTAATATTAAATGTGGGTACTACAAAAAATGTACTAGTAATGGTATTTTATTTTAATTAATTGCAAAACTTCCATCTTAAATCTGTGATACCTAGATTTGGTTATTGTGGAAACTGTGGTACTACTGTTTAAAGTGTGCTTCATAATATAGAATACAAGTAGTTACCATTAAAGAAGTAAGTACTTTTCTGTTTAAAAAAGGAACAACAAAAGATAGTGATTTTTCATAACTCTTTTATAGCTGGAAAAAGCTCAGCTGATGAACATATTACAGGAACTACAGTGTGAGAAAATTCTTGGTACTTTAGCTGTATCACTGAGAGACTCCTTGAACCATTTAACTCCTGTCTACTCTGGGCCACAATTCTGTGAGGCTTCTTAACATGCATGTGCAGTAAAGTAGTTAGGACATGTTTTGTACATGGTTTCAGTGAATTATTAGCAATAAATCATGCATGTTAAGATATTTGAAAATAGTCAGAAAAAACTATGAGTTTCAAGTATCTGACCCATATACAGTGGCAATTTTTGTATTGGAAACTCAGTGAATTTTTGGAAGGCATGTGTGTTTCTGGGATGGCCAGGTTCTCCACTTGGGATGTTAATTTACCCTCTGGAACATACTGATTGCTTTGAGTAGTGGATCTCCAGGGCTATCAGAGAGGCTGTAGCAACTGCTCAAGTTGCTACATAATTATGAAGGTGCCTAGGAGTTCAATCCATTGGTCTGATTTTGGTCCACTGTCCGAATTACTTTATCACCTCATTTATGCAGATGAATAATGGGAAAGTTATTAACTGAAAGAGTTAACGACTTAAATGAAGTAAAGGTGGAGTTAAGCACAGCACTGACATGGCTATATCATAATTAAAACTATAGGACAAATTTTAATTTCATCTTTAAAACTAATTTCCAAGGTATGACTGAATCATTGAATACATGTGTGTTTATTGTGTGTGACACTTCTCTCCTGGCTTGGTTATAGTAACAGTCTACATAAACCATTATGAAGCTTCACACATTGTGGCAATGCAGATATACCTCTTAAAGTAGCATGTCTTTTCAGTCCTACAAATAATGAGCTATGAAAATGGCGAGGTGGAGATATATAAAAGGTCAGAATAGTCAGAGTATTTTCTCTGCAGAAAATCCAACTGAGTCTAATGCTGCAGTTATACCATAAGAAGTAAGAACATTAGATTTATTTGCTCCTTTAGTTTCCATCAGAATTCTTCTAAAAGAGTTACGAAAATCCAGCAACTTAACATGACTGGCAGTTTCTCAACCTTCTTCATTGCCCAATAAAGGTCTTTCTTCAACTGTATATTGAAGCAAGCAGTACACCAGGGAACTTGACTGAAATTATTGTTTAAGAAATAAGGTTTACCCAGACTTGTCTACTGCCTCAAAAACTGTTCTTATATATCAGCCATTAAATTTTGTCATACTAAATGGACTATTAATTGTCATACTAAATTCCATACTCAATGGATTATTAATTCCCATAAAAAGTGAAAATTAGAATGCTTGGAATGTATTAAATACTTTCTAAAGTCACACCCACATATCCTCATGCACACGCACATAATAGTCTACTTTGACTGATAGACCCATTCATGTTGTCTTTTGCCAACAGCCAACAAAAAGTTCTTACAGTTTCAGAAAAGGCTCTTAACTGTGGAGCTCATGAAGCTTAAAAAGAACACAGAACAAAAACAAAGTGAAAGCCATTCTGAGCAAGGACTGTATTTTTAACTCTCTGTATCAAAATACTTGTCTCTAAGGGCTCTTTTTCATTTTAAACTTAGGAAGGCAAAAGGTCATGTCAGAATAGAGGTGAACATTTGACACTGGTGGTTTTGAATAAATGCATGGAAACTAAAATAAAATTCCCAGGTTGCCTTTTTACACCTGAATAGTCTGTTTGGTAACAATACCTTACATCATCATGTTCCATGTTGTTTTCAAAATAGGTATGGAAAGTTATGCATAAAGCAATTTATTTCAGAAATAGCATAATCAATGAATAATGTAGCACAATCAATGAATAATGTTTCCACTCTAATCTTATACCTGACAGTCATTCATGCCTCTCTCTACCCTATGACATTTTGCTTCTGCAGTCTTTTCACAGAGTTTGGGTTCCAATCAATAAAGCAACGTAATTTGGCAGTTTATATTCTCTACTTTTAAGCAGGGAGAAAAAGAAAAAAAAAAGAAAAAAAACAACATCCAGAGAAAAATCTATTGGAGATTTGCATTTTGACTATCATGAAAATATTCTGATCATGGTTATCTATGACTAGCACAGTCCCTACTAAGTTAGTCACATTTGCAACTGACATGAGTGAAGGATGGAGGGAAAGATCTAATAACCTTCTTGCTTTCATAGGCAAGATTTGGTCTAAGTACTTGTTCTGCCTTTAAGGTTTATACTTTTTCTACCACATGAATAAGAACCAGGTAAGACAATCATAGATTAATAGGATGGTTTGGGTTGGGAGGGACTTTAAAGATCACCTAGTTCCACCCACAGTGCCATGGGTAGGAACACCTTTCACTAGACCAGGTTGCTCAAAGCTCTGTCCAGTCTGGCCTTACCCCCAGGGTTGGGCCATCCACAGCTTATCTGAGCAACCTGTTCTAGTACCTCATTTCCCTTACAGGGAAGAATTTTTTTCTAAAATCTAATCTAAACCCACTTTCTTTCAGTTTAACTCCATTCCCACTTGTCCAATCACTACAAGATCTTGTAAACTGTTCCTCTCCATTTTTCTTGTAGGTTCCCTTTAGGTATTGAATGGTCTCCCTAGAGCCTTCTCCTCTCTAGGCTGAACAACCCCAACTCTCAGCCTTTCTTCACAGAATTGTTCCAGCACTCTGATCCTCAAATAAATTTATTTTACATCTGTTTCAAGACAGTTTGACTTCAAGTACGGAGTATGAAATTTGAGAATCTGGGAGGTGGACAATCAGGGAGGTGGTTTTTTAACCTGTGTTGCATTATTCCTTCTGCAGGATAGCATTTGGATCTTTGAAGGCAAGTAGTTCAGGCAAGGATTTTGACTTGCAATTGTCTACACTGTCTTTCAGCTGTCAGTTCAGCTCCCAGTATTTTCTTTTTTGCATTTTTTCACAGTTGGAAATCATTTTTGCTATCCCAAATAGCTTAACAGAATCAGCAACTTCTACTGTTCTCCTCCCTTTTCCAGAATATATGTGAGTATGATGAGCATGAAGCAACCCTGCATAGATACCTATGGAGCTTCTGCAGTGAAGTGTCACTGCAAGGGTGGCTGTTCGTTTACTCCTGACTTCTGTTTCATATTTTGTTTTTAGCCTTTGCTCTTAGAAGTACTTCCTCTGTTTAGTTTTCTTGAAAATCTTTGGTGAGGAACATGAATGAAAGCACCCTGCAAATTCAAAGGAATGGGAGTCAGATCTCCTTTATCTAAATAGATGTTAATCTTTTCAAAGAATTCCAGTACTTTTGTGACACTTCATAGTTATTCATATATACCTTAATTCCACTCCTTATTCATCTATAGTTCCACTGGAGTTCTTTTCAAAAATTGGCATTATTTTCACCACTTTCCTGTCTTTTGGCACTGCATTATTTTTTTACACATTGTTGTTTGTAGATTGGCTATCCCACACCCAAGTACCCTCCGAACTGTGGGGCAGAAGTTATCTGTTCCTGGTGATTTCTTATCAATCTCCTTGATCCATAATCTTTTCTACCAGCGCAAAGCCTCTGCCAATAGACAAAACCTTTGACACATGTTCTGTAAAGAAGGGTCACTGCTTCTGCACTTCTATTCAGGACAATCTTTCTATATTTCAGTAGCTCCGTTAACCCTTAAGATTCTCTTGAAAGCTTCCTCTTTCTGTTGTGTACAAAAAAAAAATGTGTACTATCAGTTTTTGTGTCTTTCCAAGTTCTTTTTCAGGTGGTTTTGTGATTCACTTTGCTTGTGTTTCTACACTTTTCCTGTTGGAGTGTATAATATATTCCTGGACACAAATTATTCTTAATTTATTAGCTTCCTCTACATTGCTACTTACCTGTTTCTAATTTCTCAACTTTTCATTGGTAGGTGGCATGCTTTTGCTCTACGGCTCCAATATGGTTTCTAAGCTACTTTCAGGTATTTTTCTTTTTTTTGACTGCTCCTGTCAGGTTTTTCATTTTCTTGTGGATTCCCTTTTTAATCCTGTATATCTATGATTTATTTCTCTTTTTGTTAACTTAATGAAGAAGTCATAATGTTAATCTAAAACTTCAGACTTATGCTTCAGCATCACCTTCCTCCAATTTATAGCAAAGTAGGTTAAACCCTCCACTGATGTTGTGCTTGCTGCTTTCATTACCTCTTTGGCTTCCTCAGCATGTTATTGGCCCTGATACCAGGCTAAAAAAAAAAGTCATATATTACTTTTCTGCAGAGTTTTGCCTGTGCCCATAGCAAAGAACTGAAACATCAAGAAACAAAGTAGTCTGTTCAGCTCAGCTGTAACTCTTTGCATATGCTTCATGTTTTTTTCTTAAAGACACATTTCACATACTACTAAACAAAACCAGGCCTTGTGTTTTCACTCCCTATATGACAAATGCAAGCTTTCTCTTTCTGCCTCCTTATCCAGCCATATGCCCCTGCATCAGCATCCACCCTTTTCCCTGTACCACACCCTTCCAGATATGCTTCCTCTTTCTCAGTCTCATTTTCTTCCTTGCTCTGCTGCAGGTGTTGTGCAACTATAAATTCAAAATAAAGGAGTACTTAGATGCTAAAATTGTAATTTGCTGCTGTTCAAGCAACACGTGCATAGATGTAAATGATTAAATACGTGCAAAGCCCTTGTGGTGAAATAAATCAGAACACTCCAACCCATGTGGGATTGCCAGTCCCAAGGCAATGAGTTAATATTTATCACTGCAATATTATATTGCAATATTATACCGATAGGTCATACTGCACAGTTGTCTTCCATTTTTAATGCTCTTCTTCAGTGTTCAGAGACTTTAATATAATCTGTTAGTGAAATTTAAAGTAGCTATGAATATATGATCCTTAATAACTTTAAGATGCAATATATAAAACAATTTATTGCACATATATCCCTCTTCCATAAAAAAACCCCAAAACCACCACAAACCAACCATGATCCAAAATAAAGCAATGTGAATCTTTTCCTCTCCTCTTTTGTTTATATTTACTTCTTACTCATCAGACTTCTCAAACAGTATTTCCAAATATGTCTTTTCAAGTATTATATACAAAGTATACCTTCAGTCTATGGAGAGAGATATATGTGCAATAAATTGTTTTATTTTACAAGGAAGATAACTGTGCAGTATGGAGGTTTAGTTCACATAAAGCCAGCTGCATACAACAGAGGCTGCCAGAAGCTTCTTATTGCCTTACAACATATTTAAAAACTATAGTGACAGGTCACAATCCACTACCATACTTGCTACCAGAAGACAATGTACAAATCAAGATACTCATCAATATTCTATATTCCTTGGACTTCCTTGGAAGTTTCTGTGTTTGGGGTTTTTTTTCCTTCAACAGCAAAAGCACACAAAAAGTCAGTGGGATCTGTCATTACAGTTCTAAGAATACTAGAAGATGCAAACCTTGGACGAGGTGAAATCTGATGACAATTTTAGTAAAGGCTGTTAGACAATGCTGAAAAGCAGTCTATATTCTACAGCAATTAACATCCTGTCAATCTGACCTAGGCCAAAAATACCATCCTGATCTATAATCAAGATTCATAGAAAGACAGGTACATCATAAAATCAGAGCATAAAAAACTTAGGAAAACATTGTTTCCATGCTACAGCAACATTGAAAAATACCTTTGGAAACTCCTCCACATTCAAAAGGTATGGCATCAGCAGCCTCAAGACCCAGGAAATATTCAGAGATGCTGCCATGTGGAACTGGATGGAGAAGACTGTGGGAGCTGGGTAGTATGCTGCTAAAATATATGAAACTGTAGTCTGTGTAAAAAAAATGAAGGGTTTTATGGGGTTTTACTGGTGGATGGAGGATGTTTTGATGGTGAAACACCAAATTTGAGCAGAACCTCTGGATGATTTTGAAAAGAGCCTAAACCAGTTTGTAAAATCAACATGCTTCAGCAAACTGTCAGATGATTTGACATCATAGGAATCAGACAAATCTTCTGGTGACCACCAGCCTTCCATGTAGGAAGGCAATGCGCATTAGAGTTGATGGGAATCTAACAGTTTTAGCAAGAGACATTTAAAAAATACTTGGGAAAGTTTAATTTGACTGGAGTCTTAAGTCATCATTTAACTGTCCTATTTATATCACATTTGTAGCACTTTGAATCAAGAGGTAAAAATACAAAACTCAAGTAAGGCATCAAGGGAGAGAAATACTCCTGTGTGATCTCAAAAAACATGTAATTGTGTGTGGATGCAATATGCAGTAATTTTTAAATTATTTTTATGACTTCTGTGCTTTTTCCACAAATTCTCAATCAACTTTGCCATTCTGAATCTCTGAAGTACTGGAAGGTTGAGTTTTCTCACAATGGTTTGAAATCCTTAGAGATAGTGCAACATAAACATACAATCAAATATATATATTTGTTTTTATTATTATTTTAATAAGGAGCAAGTGTTATTCTTTCTTCTGACAAATGGCCAATGATTAACATGATGTGAATGTACCTCCAGAATGGCCTCATTAACTGTCCCTCCTAATATGACATGCTCTACATTCTTATATTTTCCAGGCTTTCAGTCTAAGAATTAAATTCATACTGAGCTTCTATTAGTTTGTACAATTCTCTTCCTGCAAGCAATATTTTCATTAAAAATGGCTCCTCCAACTAAATTTCTTTTCCTTATGAACACATTTTAATAGTTAACTTTCTGAATTCACTTGTCTGTTATTATGTCTTCCAAACATCCCAAAGTCCATTTTACCTCATGACCGCTATTAAATTTCAAAAATATTTGGTCAAGATCTGACCTTAAGACAATGCACTGACAACTTCTAGTTTTTATTGCAAAAGGCAGGAGGTAAGCAGAATTGGCCAATACCTCACCTTTTGACAGTCTTCTCTATTGTGGTGGGCACCAGTTCAGAGTGACAAACATTGAGAATAACAGCTAACAGTCCAGTATTTTAGCAGACAACCTTTCCTTGTCTGGCTTAGTGATCACTTCTCATGTAATGTGACAATGTTTAAACAGATTTACAAGAGTGGTGCAGCCAGCAACAAATATTAAAAACAAAGTTATGTTTACTTGCCGTGTTTCTTTATCTTAACAGACAACTTCTATGTTCTTTAAACACCACTCTTTTAGGATAAAACATTCCCCAAAGGATTTATCACCCAGAAAAACTGTGCAGTTTTTGCTTACACCTAATGTAAGTTACTTTCTGTTAGTGTAAACAAACTTTGAAAAGAAAATCTGCATTTCTGTGGAAAGTGAATAAATCTTTAATAAATGCAGGGAAGGAGAACGGCAACTTCTTGGGTTGACTTTCAGTCCCAGTTTACTGTCTCTTGAGGTGGAGGCATCTGATTAGAACTGTTTGACAAGCGAAATGCTCCTTGGTTTAGCAGCCTGTTGCTGCTCTTATAAGCAGAAAAAAAAAAAAGAGCCCAGCAGCTCTCCCACTCTCTTCATTCACTTTCACTCTGAGGAGATGCTTCCCCTGCTTTCTCTGCAGTGCAGAGACTTGGGGGAATGAGGGTCCTTCTAATCCCTCCAGAAGTGAGTGAAAAATATTGTAAGTGGAAAAAAGTCAGGAGAGGCAGAGCGTATCATGCTGGGATTGTGGAGCAGATGTGGAATGAAACACAGGAGGAGAGTATGAGGCAGCAGAACCAATTCTTCATCTGAGAAGAGCTCGATGTGGGAGTGTGAGCTGTGGAGAATAAAAGTTTCAACTCTTCTTAGGCAAGATGGAAATAATAGTGATTACCAAATGCATTATATCTGAGTGAGAATGGAGAGTAATGAAAAAAAAAGAGGAAATCTGAAACTCCGAACATAAACTATCAAAAAATTTGCAATATTTCAATCCAGTGATCAAGAGATTGATTAATTTTTCATCTCTTAAGAAGGAGCTCTTTCTGTCATAAATACTGCATTATTGAAGCTTACAAATCTTTAACTAATGAGAGTAATTTATGAAGTTTTAATGAAAAGAGTCAGAATTTGTGAATGAAACAAACCAATACTAAAATAAACATTATTCTAAAAGAGTCTTTTAAAAGATTGAGAAGATGCAATAGCAGTCCTTTCCGCAAAACTAGATCTTCAAAAAGAAGTACTAACATGAATATTGGGGAAGATTAATTTATTTCTAATTAATCCTTCCCATGTGGTGCAGTCCTCCAAGAATGGCCTGCTGCACCACGGGTCCTCCACAGGCCACAGATCCTGTCAGGGAAGCTGTGGGTAGGCTCCACTCCAAGGGCTGCTGTTCCTGCCAGGAGTTTGCTCCTCCATGGGACCTCCATGTGCTGCAGCTTCTTTCAGGGCATGCCAACCTCTTCCAGCACAGCTTCTCCACTGGATGCAGTGTGCTATTTTCTTCAATGTGATCTCTCTCTGAGCTGCCTGGAAACACCTCCATCACGGTTTCTTCAGGAGTTGTACCTAAATCCTTGCTCAGCTGCTTGAAGTACCTCCTGTCACGTGAAAGAGAAGAGGGAGACAGAAACACAAAGATTTCTAGTCTTAACTGTATTAATTAAAAGTTATTAGCTGTAAGCGCTCCCAGACAATCAGATCTTTATGTACCCCAACACCATCTGCCAACTACTGGACAGCCCACAGGCTGGAAGGGGTTCTGATTTCTGACATGAAGCCACACTTAAGCCAGGGAGAAATAGCTATAAGCGTCCTCGGAGTAATCAAAACTTTATAAACCCAGCACTGCCTGCCGAACTGCTGAACAGACACAGGCTGGAAAGATTTCTGACTCCCCTATGAGAACCACACTTAATACCAACCAGAGAAAGAACCTTTCTCACAACAGCTTCCGAAATAACATTTATTAATACAAATATGTGACAATAACTAATATGGGTTACTTAGTCGGTGATAACATTTAGCTGCAGGATTGTACAAAATACCTCCCAAAAGACATCAGCACAACACACATTTCAAGGGCCACCCCAGCAGTATACCATTCCCATAGCAAACTTAACTAACAGAAGATTACTAAACAAAAACACAACAGTTCAACACCACCAGTAAACACACTCAATAACCCAAAAGGAAAAGCAACAGGAAAAATACAGCCACTTCCCATTGACACCCATACACCCAGTGAGCTATAGCAAATTACAACTAATAAGGTATAAGAAAAAATAAAGTAAGAATTCCGTGGCTTACCCCTGCAATGTTGATGGAATGGGGGAGACAGGGTAGCTCTCAGGTTGCCCTTCCAGAGGTGGAAAGTTTTCTCCCCAAATCTCAGTTAAACTGCATTTCTTTTATATTTTTTTTTCCTCCAGGTTTGTGTGTGACCAATAGTCAATCTGGTGTGTGTGTGTGTGTGGGTGGGTGTGGGTGTGGGTGTGTGTGTGTGATGCAGATGCCCTGAGCTGAGGTGGCCCCTTGAAGATATTGCAAAAGAAGGCCAAGCTATGTCTTAACACTCCATCTTTTGTTAATCTTATCAGTTTGAAAGCCCTTTGTCCTCTGCTCTGAGCATCTCTCCAGGGGTTGCTGAGGCATTTCCCTCAACCCATCAGGCCTTATCAGCTCATCACCCCACACCTCCTCTCACTCCTTCTTCTCTCAGTTTGGTGTCTGCAGGGCTGTTTCATTTTTCTTCTTCCTCTCTCTATCAGGGATGCTGTGAAGCACCTTTAACCCTTCCTCAAATATGTTATTACTGTGGCTCTACAGGAGTTCCTGATGGGCTCAGATTTTGGCCAGTGGTGGGTCTGGTTTCTTACATGGGATAAGCTGCTAGTCTCTTCCGACAGAAGCCACTCTTGCACATGCCCCTACCCTACACTGCAACCTTTCAATATAAACCCAACAAAAAATCTGAACTTCAGTTCTAGTATTTTTATTTTAGTCTGAGTTACATGCAGCTCATTGAGACACTGGACACTCACTCTCAATTTTCTTTTGTTTCTCAATCAAATTGCAGAATAAAACATTTAAAAAAACTCAAAAAACTCAGACTGTAGAATAATACAATTCTCTAGAAGCTCGTGCATGCAAATTGCAATGCATGAGAAGGTAAATGGATATTTCTTTTAAAAATTTCAACCAAACAAATGAAAAGTTGAAAGCAAAGAATCCTGTGTCTCACAGTAATCATTCACTCAATTCCAGTGAGTGGATTTTGGGAAATCCATTCTTTATCTATAACAGCTGGAATGTTTAAAAGGAACACAAGAAAGTTTGCATTTATTGGAATTTCTCTGTTTCTTGTACTCAAGCTTCACTGGAAAAAATATGCCATAATCATAATTATGCCTTAGAATAGCTTGAGTTGGAAAGGATCTTAAAGATCACCTAGTCCAACTCCCCTGCCATGGTTAGTGTTGTCTTCTCTAAGCTCAAAGCCCTGTCCAACCTGAACACTTCCAGAGGTGATGCATTTACCACCTGTTCCAGTGTTTCATCAATCATTGCAAAAATCTTTCTTCCTGAAGTCCAATCTAAATCTGCTCTCTTTCAGTTCAAAACCACTGCCTGTCCCATTGTGAAGTCTCTCTACATCCTTCTTATAGGCCCACTTTATACATTCAAAAGCCACAATAAGGTGTCCCTGAAGCCTTCTCTTCTCCAGATTGAAAAATCCCAGCTCTCTCAGGCTATCTTAAAAGGAGAGGTACTACAGACCTCTGAATATTTGTGTGGCCATACAAGTGCAATAAATTATGTTTGGCTTATGGATTAAAAAAGTAACTATAATAAATCCTCCAACACATTAAAAGCGTGATTTGTATTTGTTTTTTGGCTTTTCTGCATGTGTATATGTTTTCTGGGTTTTGTTTTGTTTTGCTCCCCCCCCCACCCCCCCCTCCAAGACTTAAATTTTCATCCTCTTTATTTCTTTCTAAAAGACTTTAAAATGTGATTTTATCATTTCAAATTTACAGATTGCTCAAATGCAAATGCCTGGAAACATTTACAGTTCAGATTATTATCTGTTTACTTTTTCTGATATGTGGAATTATCTATTATTCCTCTTCATATCCTACATTATTGTAGTTAGGCTTCTAAACTCACTCTATGCATTTGTTTAGAAGTATTTTTAAATATATAATCTCTCTTAACAAAGAGACAAGTGAAGATTGCCATATATCAAAGCTCTTCCATTGAGCCATTTCTTGATCATATTTGCTTTATCTTTTTATGTCCTACATTATTTTTTTCCAATTGTTAGGAGGAGAGCTTAAGCCAGATAAGGCTGAAGCAATTTTGATTTGATTTGCTTTCTGGTTCAAAGTGATATTCACCAAAGAGAGGTTTTATTATCATAACAAGAGTGTGGAGCTGAAAGGTAACAGAGAAGTTCAACTCTTCTGCTTTAACTCCATTTCTCTGTTATGGAATGGATTTCAAAGACTCAGCATTGCTAACTGTCCCTCATAGCTAAATCTAATTTCTTAACAAGGCATGAGGACCTGGGCATAGAACTCATCTGAGTTCTAACAGCTTTCATGAGCTAACTTGGTCAGCTCAATGAAATGTTTTATTACATGCATGTTTAACTCAGAACATAATATTTAACTATTTATTAGCACAGGGTTTTCTTAAATGATTGTCCTTAAATAAAGCCTTTCTATCATCCAATTCCTATTATCTGTTTAAGTTCAATCCAGAATAAAATTTTCAGTCAATTTGAATATTAATTGATTGTTTTTTGATTTCTTTTTTTTTTGTCTTGTGTGTTGTTTGTTTGTTTGGGGGGGGGGGGGGGGGAGTGGTGTAGTTTCTGTGTGGGTTTTTTTTCCCCCTTGAAAATAATGAGAAGTAGATGTGTGTGTCTGTCTGTCTATCTATCTATCTATCTATCTATCTATCTATCTATCTATCTATCTATCTGTGTATATATATATGTATGTATGTATATGTGCATGCAAGTTTTAGCTGGTGAATATACCCTAATTACTTAGATTCACATTTCTGCTCCCCCATAGAGCTGATCAACTCTTTTCTTAGACACAGGAAAACAGTCTAATTTCCAACCTACATCTGAAGTTCTAAAGCTGTTTAATACCTGGTGGTGGTAAAAATTGCAACAAGTATTAAAATAAGCATGAGCATTCTACAGATAAAACCCATAAAGTTCCTTGCTGAATGAGATTATAATTAGGAGGGAAAAAAAGAATCTTTTTCTTGACACTTTTACAGCAGTAAGTAAATTACTGAACAGATTTCAAAACAAGAAGAAAGAGCTAGAACTACTTACTATCTGGTTATTGGTGTAACCCGCAGTAGAGATCTATTTTTTGATAGACTCACTGAAATTACTCTGACAAATGTGACAGAGCAAGTTGAAAGGGAACCTGAAGTCCAAGAGTCACATGAAAGGCGGGGGCTTACCTGACCCTTAGTGTGGGGAGATTTTCTTGACCTTTAGGGATTTATTTGTCTGTCAGTGCTCCAGGAAAGCCAAGACCCTTGTGTCCCACCAGTTTGTCAGTGTCTTGTTATGGGAACCCTTCACCAAACAGATTCACCCAATCTGAGGGTGACTTGACTGCCTTTTTCAGGAAGGCGAAGTCAACAGTGTGGAGACCCATCAGTGAGTGTTTCCAGTAGGTTATCTGCTGCTAGAAACTGCCAGCACATGCAAAGGACTCATTCTAACAGTTTATGGAGTAACACTCTTTATAAATACAAATTGTGACAGCTTAATAAGGCTCAAGTGTTGTCAGTGATAGTGTCTGACTGCAAAAATGAGTTTAAAGCAATCTATTGCAATATAAAGCAAGATGTAGTCCTATAGTAGCATTTAATGCACGTAAAGGTATAATTCTCACCCAAGAGACATCCCTATAGCCAGTGAAGACAAGTTCATTCTGTCAACTGATCCCAGCAGTTTTGGTCGAGTCTATCTCGATTTTCCCTCTATTCCTGACTTACTTTCATACTATCTCTTTAGGTTAGGTGAAGTTTGAGTGACTTTAGTCATAGCTACTTTTATCTCTGATTGTTGTAGAATTCTCTGGCTTCACATGTCTAATGGGGTGGTCATATCTTGGGCATCTGAGGAGAGGCATTTAGACGTAGTTGTTGGCTCAGCTGGAGAACATCTTCATCTACCTCCCGTGGGTGCCAGATGGTGCCCACAGGGATTTCTATGGAAGGAGACCACAGTGTCTCCACTCTGCTCAACCCTCCATTCCATTCCCCTTAGCAGGTGCTTATCACTGTACAGGGAACATTTGTGGAGCATGTTGACCGCATTCCATTCAGGGAATAGCAGTTGCATTTTACCCTATAATTCTTAGTCTTCTCTAATTTTAACCCCCAACATCTTCCCACACTCAGTACAGACAGAAGATCCTGCTATTGTAATCAAATTTGTTTATGATGCATCATAAATTGTCATATGGTACGAGATATGTTTGCTATGTGTCTTCAGGGTTTGTACCTGTGAAGTACTACCTTAATGAAGATCTCGGGGAAAAAAAGATAAAATATCTTTAACTAGAAGCACGTAACTGTTTTTGTTTTTATGTATTTTACCTCTGTCATTTCAGTCAAGATTAGAAGTTATTTCACTACTTCTTTGCAAGAGAAATATTTATTTACCACTATCAGATATTTGAGATATGAAAGACAGACAGATTTTATAAACAGAACAAAAAAAAACTAGGAAGAAGGAAATGCAAAAAGTATGAAAAACCAAAACATCAATGCAAAAATTTTTGGCTACAAAGTAGAACTTGACAAATTAAATATTAAAAAACCCCAATGAAATCTACAAATACACTGAAATGGTACCCTTTGTTCTTCAGGAGAACATTTCAATGCTTTAGTCAAAAAGTTAACATCACCTGAGGCACCCAGCTATAGAGTACAGGTCTCTGAGGAAATCCCAAGTGTGCAGTATAATAGTATGTTTCATGCAGACAGCTATTTGCATTAAACATTTTCCTCATTTGAAAGAGATAAAGCATGATTATAAGAGGAACAGATGATACATTTCAAGTCTTTCTCTCGTGTGGATTCAGCTATCTCTGACACGGAAAAAAAACTTTTAACCCTTTAGCACAGTATCTCCTCCTTTCAAAAGCAAGTAGCTGATACATTAATAATGCCTTGAAACTTCACTTATGCTATGATATAGCAAAGCTTTAAGTGGAATTAAGTAAGTACGAGGAGCACAGCAATATTTGCATAATAAAATGCTCCATGCCAAGAGAGAGCAGTACTCTTCCTTAACCAGAGTACAAAGAGCAAAACTGCCTTGTCACAATTATCACTGAGACAGCTGCAATTTTAACAACAGACATGTATTAGTTCATTTATTCTATTTGACAAAATGTCTGCTAAAATGCAAAATATTTAGTACTGCTTGTGTATTAATTGTGCTAATTGGTTAGATAAATTTGCTTGCCACTTAGAACTCCAGCTAATTGCAGCCACAACAGACCTGAAAAATTTCTTAGGTCCTCTTTTCCCAGTGCAGGATCATTTGCTTGAAATTATATTAACAGAATAAATAAAATAAAATAAAATAAAATAAAATAAAATAAAAGCACCAATGTAATGCCCTTTTCATGCTCTTGTGCATGCTTGCATGAGTACAGGTGTATGATCATCATCAGGTACAACCATCACCTGTGGTAAATTGCCAGACATGCTACAGTCAGAGCCTTAAGCTGGAGGCTTAAATCAGAGAATTAATTAACTGGTTAACTAAAACATGAGCTGGGCCCCTCACTTATCCTACAGCTGGCTCAAGCAAGTCCTATCAGCTGAATAATATTTGGGGTGAAGAAGAGGCCTCATGGCCAGATGTTGCAGAGAGACACAGAAGCCATTATTCTCAGTCCCCCTTTACTACACATAACAAGCCTTGTTGGTAAATCTGGTCTATTAAGGAGATAAGGATGAACACGAAGACACCTTGGGAAAGGTGAGACAGCCTCTACTGCCTCCAAAGCAGGTGGAGGTACAACAAAGTGTTTATTTGTTGACTTTACTTTTTGAATCAACTATAAATTCTGACCACATGTAACTGAGACTCTCATTAAGACCCATTCAGACATAAACTTTCACACTCCTAAAAATGCAAATGAAGAGGAGAGAGCATGCCTTACATGTATGATCACAGTCATCAAAGCACCACTTGTAACATGCAGTTGTTCCACCCCTTTGGGAAAAGCCAAAAGTTATCCTATAAAAGAAGAGAGGGGTTCAGAGTTAAAAAAAAATACAACAAAACAACAAAACAACACACCTCTGTTTGCTTGTGATGGGTTGATAGACTGCGTGCTGCCTCCTCCTCCCTTCAGGTGGGCTTTGTGTGTCCACCTGCATTGCAGAACAGGGAATATTTATTTTTATACATATGTATATAGCACTAATACATCTCTGTTACTATAGCTTCTGTAGTGGTACATATTAACATCCTCTAGATAGTGCATTTATCTCCAGCACTTCTGAATCTTGTGTCTTGTTGCTTCAATAAATTGTATTATTAGTGCATCTGTATTGTGAAAGTTCTTACTGAACTTGGCCAAATCTGTAGCATCAGATTGGCAAACCACACTATTTGTGAATGGGGGCTTGTGAAAGTTACTACTGAAAATGACCAGACTTATCTGGTCTATCAAAGCTGCCTTGTTTGTTTATCTGCTTGTGAAAATTATTACTGAATGTGATTTACAGTGATAAATTGGTTCTTATCAGAAATTAAGCCCAAATGCACCCAGCCCCTCTAATCTCTAAGAGGGTTTATTTTCTTCCAAATTTCTACACTCTTAGGGCAACATTACCCCATTCTCACATCAGTCGCTGGAGTACAGACATTACTTAGTTTTTGGAAGCTACACCTTCCTGCTTGTTTGACTTCCTATCTGCCTACATTCAGATAATTAATATTTTGGACAGATACTTTTCATTTCTTAGTGGTAAGGGTCTGTTGCAGAAATAACTGGAATTACAACTGACTGAGATGCAGTCAGGAGAGAAACAGTTTATTCCTGTATCCATGGCAGAGCACAGGGCAGCAGATCCAGATTCTGCCAGTGCCAGCTCCACCAGAATGGGCAGTGACAGAGCTTATGAACCTTTAGGTTACACAACCCGTTCTTTTGCAGAACTGTGTCAGATACACAGGATAGGGTAAGTAACAACAGAAACTGAAAACTTTCGGATACTGAGGCTCCATACAGTGCATTCTTTTATGAATAATCCACTCCTTTTGTAGTTAAATGGTGCTGACTTACAGACCATTGGCTGCAAATGTTTATCAGCTAGTAAGGCCTGCAAAGGTTTAACCAACTAGCTAACTAACTGACTGACTAACACTAACTGCTTTGCATTCACAGGACATGTGCTGGAAATGACAAGGAGAAGCACAACCTAAGAAGAACCAGGCTAATTTACATCAGTATCTGCGTTTTGATACAGTCTCATTTCTTTGTTTAAGTGTCAAACATTCACACAGGGAAAGAATCAGTGATGGTTCTATGATTTTATTCTATCGTATAATTAATTGTAATATTTTGACAACAACATTCTTAGGTACATGACCAGATATAATTTTATGTCAAAATCCCAAATGAACTCATGACTAGAATTCATCCACCAATACTGCTGTTCTTTCTGTATGCAAGCACATGATATACTGTTGAAACTCGGGAAGAACAGAATTTCAGAAGATAGAGGACAGTTCACCATAGAATGTGTAAGGATGTTCTTCAGTCTTCCTTTATTATTTCTAGCCTTAGAAAAGCAATAGACAGAGAAAGTGGAAGGAAATGAATCACAGAAAGCAGCCTTTACCTGCATCCAGAAGCAGACATTTGTCCATGCCTAAGAGCATTAGTGGAAAAAAACAACCCAGTCCACCTTACTTATCAAAGAAGAACAAAACCTGTGCTTTGAAAATTAATGCCATTTGGACATCATAAAGTTATTTGTAAACTTCTAATTTTTACAGTAGTTCATCTCCATGCTTTCAAGGAACCAGTGACAGGAGAAGAAAATGAAAGTCAATGGTTAATTCAGGAATTATACATACATATATATATATATACACACATACACACACACACACATACACACACACACATATATATATATTTATAATTTTATATATATATATACACTCACAAATATGTATGTATGCATGTACGTGTGTATAAAACCCTCTTCCATTACATAATTTTAAAAGTACATTGATCTCAATGTAAACTGTTTTCTGAGAAATATAAAGAAAGGTCCTTGCTTACCAGAAAGTATCTTTGATTCCAGCAAATGAGAAAAAAAATCCTTCCTTTTGCCACTGATTTTTAAAACAGTCATGCAATCTTGTCCAAATTAATTGAGAGATTTCATCACATATTTGTGCTATCTTCTTGTAGGTTTTTTTTAAAGGGGAAAAAGCCATGGAGAGGTGTTGTTTGGCTGACTTGCTTTTAAAAAGAAACAGGTTTGTCTCTCCAGGACTTTAATTTTAGGAGCAAAGAAATGAATGCAAAATATTTTCTTCAATTAGTATTTTAAGACACTATCTTAGGAATATTTATACAGCATTAAATGGATTATGTCACTATATTATTCAAATATATTTAAAATTTCTCTTAGGGAACAAAGAAGGTCCCTGAAATATATGAAGTCTCCTAGGTAGCTTATAATCTACATAGCGAAGCAAAAATTATGATGAAGTACAGTTCAGGGATGTTCAAATGTTATCCAAAGAATGAGAAAACATAACAGCTTTTCTTATTTTTCTTTTTTGACTGAAAAACAACAACAAATTGCCTTTCCTTTAAAGAAAGGTATCCGCAACAAATGCTGTAACATGCTGGGCAGGTTTCAGTTCAGGGTCAAGTTGCAATTCAGATGAGAAAACAATTTATGAAGTGAATCTAGTTGTCCCTGTTTGCTCTCCTTTGGTGTCAAATGAGCAAACTCTCACATTTTGTGACATTTTGCTTGCAACAAAAATTGGAAGATGTGCTCCAGGAGCACACCAACTCTTTTGCTGTATACATTCACTCTTTTGCACCACGGTTTGTTAAACTAAGCATAATTTGAGAGTCCTGTGAGTTTGGAAACAGGAACTGTTTATGCAAAGTCAGGCACAAATCCTTTCCATTACATGACAGTGTTTCCCAGGCACAGGACTATAGCACATCTGTACTCTGTAGCAGAACTTTTCCTTTCACTTGTTTTATTTCTCACCACTGCAGGTTTTGTTCAGTAGTTTTCATGAGGATTTTTGTGATTTGAGGATGGAAAGGGAAATTCAGACATGCATTTAATGGAGGATAAGAAATGGATAGAAAATTTGTGTTATTTTTCCTCTAACACTTCTAAAGATTTTACACACAGTAATGTAATCATAAAGTTTAGAGAGAGAGATTTAGGTAAATACTTGCCAATCAGAAAACTTTTTTGTATTTTTTTATGTGCTTGGCAAGCATTTGGGAAAAATTTAACATAAGAATTTGCTAGCTCATTGTAAAAGTACAGATAAATGCTCTCTGAGATTATTCATGTCAAGAAACTGTGCATGAGAAGCTCACAGCTAAATCTTAGTATGAAATATTGATAACCCAAAATTAAGCAGAATGATCTCTTCTGTCCACCTTCTCTCCAGATGCAAACTGTAATTAAATAAGGTTAAAAAGAAATGTTTGCTACATGCCACGTGAGAACAGCTGACCTATGGCTGTCTCTCCAAAAGCTGAATCAGAGTTCTTCCATAGGCAGACATGTTGTCAGAAAATTCTCCTTTTATAGAGCATGGATGTGAGTTGTAAATCACAGCCCAACCTCTGTTCTTCAAAAGGAAAGGAATGAAAAAGTGAAGGAAAAGGATTTTTGTGACAGTGTTTGTTAAAGGAAACCCCCCTACACAGCGCTCTCCCCTCACTTAATAACTACTCACAACTTACCCCATTCTTTCTGCTTGGGCCTGTTTGCCCCTACACCGGGGGATGAGAATTAAGTGCTACTGCACATCAGAAATTAACCCTTCCAGATGGTCTTCTCAACGCATATGAGGTAATGCCATTCAAAGGCATAAATGCCAGCTGAAGTAGTGTTTCTGCACATTAAAAAAAGGGTGTATGGGAAAACCTTTGGGCAATGTATTCTCTACAGTGATAGGCACTTATATAGGCACAAAATTGGTTAAGCATGTTAATAACACAACTTGGAATATACTGCAAAACAAAAGATGTCTCTGTGAACTGACTGGAAAAAACAGTGGAGCAGTGCAGACCTGTAATCATCGCAGATCGCGCCACACACCGCTGATCGTTGCCATGGCAACAGATGGTGTTTCATGACATCACTGAATTCAAGGGGGGATAAGCAAAAACGGCGAACAGATACCAAATAATTTCTGGAAGGAAGAAATTTGAGTATATGCATTGAGCTACGTATAATGTAACATAAACCAAAGGGTAAAGGAAACAGGAAAAAGAACGGAAGATGCAAGCACAAAAATTTCCAGTGAATAAACAGGTTTCTTTGTAACCTTACAGTTTTACCATGGAAATTGCATTAGTGTTGAGCATCTTTAGTCTCGGATATTTTTAAGTAATGTGATATGGGACAATCTGTAAAACAAACTCTACACGGGAGTTAAGAAAGAGCAAACCCATTATGATTTTGCTCTAGGATTGTTATTTACTAATTTTTTTTCTTCACATTAGGGGTGGAAAAAGAAAAGAAGTGTAAGTGGGAGATGTATGTTAGGTGAACAGAGGCCAAGAAAAGAAATGTTGTGAGAAATTGGCACCAAAACACTGATAATGAGACTGTGGGAATCAATTGTCATGACAGCTTGCTATAGTCAGAGGGGTGATGCTCTTACAGAATTTAGCTTCATTGAAGTCTAAGTAGTTTCATTGATTTCCTATTGGTTTTTACCTTCCTAAAAAAGTAAGTACTTTGACCTCCAAGATATAGAAAATACCAAAATCTTTGAGCTGATACAAAACTCAAACTTACCATGTTACTGGTATTTTTCTGCTGTGTTGTAAGTCTAAATTATGTGAGTCAGCCTAGAAAGCATTTTAAGGTGATTCTTGATTTCAAGTTTATTTCCCAAACCAGATTCTTTGTTGCAAATTGCTTTTTTGGTACTTTTCCTCGTTACTGATAGATTTTTACATTACATTTAGATTTTTACATTACATGTAAATTTTTACATTAGTTTGCTGTTATAGTTTTGTGTGTGTGGGGTGATGGGCTGATAAGCCTTAATGAGTTGAGGGAAATGCCTCAGCCTCCCTGGAGGAGCGCTCCCAGCAGAAGACAAAAGCGAGGCAAACTGATAAGTGGTGGGTGTTACCAAAGAATGGAATGTTATCAATTTAGCATGGCCTTTCTTTGCTGCACCCTGCCTCTGCAGACTCAAGGAGTCCACCCCCCCTCAGGCATCTGCATCACCACCCCAAAAGATTGACTTTAGTCACACAACCACCTGAAGAAAAAAAAAAGGTATAAAAAAAGACACAGTTTTAACTGCAAGAGAGAGGGGAAAATGCCATGTCTCTGTTGGGGTGACTTCTATCAGCTTGTCTGGTCTCCTCCTGCCTCCTAGAACAATGTAGGGTTAAGAAGACCATGTGCTTTCTATTTTTCTATACTTTACTTTCTTAACTTTACTTTCTTCCACCTTGATACTAATAACAGTAACTTGCTTTCTTACAAAGCTTATTCCTTTATACATTCTATCTTACATCTAATGCTAACAGCTACTTTGATTCTTACTTTATAAGCATCTGCTTTACTGTGTTTTGCCATGTGCAGTTTCTTTTTCAACATGTGTGTTAATAAGAAGCAGTTCTGTTCTTTCCTTTTGTGTTTCAGAGAGAGTGGTGTGCAAGATATTTTATTGTCCTATGTTACTGAAAGAGTGTCTAGATAAGTGTTTTAGGTGGCTGTGTTTTTAGTTAGTAGTTCTTTGTTGCTAGTTTCTGTCTGTCATGAAAATGGGATACTTTGCTGTATTGTAACTTGAGTTTAGTGTGTTTGTCTCTGCAAAATGTGTTTTGTGCTGGTTTCTTTTGGGGTCTTCTATTATCAATTAAATACAATCTTGCAGCTGAATGTTATCACTGGCAAAGTGAAACCCACAATAACTGTCACATATTTGTATTAATAAATTTTATTTCGGGAGCTGTTGTGGGGACAAGTTCTTTTCTAGCTATTAAGTGTTGGCTTCAAAGCAGAGGTTAGAAATCCTTCCAGCCTGTGTACTATTCCTGTCGGTAGGCAGTGCTGGGTTCATCCAGCTCTAATTTTTCTGGAAGCGCATATTTAGCTGATGAGTTCTCCCTGGCCTAAGTGTGGCTTCATATCAGAGGTCAGAAACCCTTTCAACCTGTGTGCTGTCCGAAGTCGATAGGCAGTGTTGGGAACATAAGGATCTGGTTGTCTGGAAGTGCTTATAGCTAATAATTTCTTATTAATACAGTGAAGACTAGAAATCTTTGCATTTCTGTCTCCCTCCTCCCTTTCACGTGACAGCATGTTCTTGCAAAAATTATGTAACAGGAATGTTCAATTATCAATAAAAACAAGAGTCAAAAAGGAAAAGAATAAGACCATGAAATAAAAAAAATGTAACATATAATAGGAAGCGGGATATGAAAACATTACTCTCAGTCACCAGTATTCTCTGAAGGGTGAAGTAGTATGAAGTAGTTCAGACATAAACATGAACATTGCCTCATAGAGATTTTTTTTAATTCAGTGATATATTTTTTTTGTAACTTGGTTGCTTCTACATCTTCTCCCATAACGCGAAATGTAGGAGTGGAATTTAGCGGTGGCAAATATTAATCAAATAAAAAGAAATATATAAGAAAATAGGTGATTTAGAGGTTTAAATATGTGCTTGTACATTTATATGAATAACAAAAATTATGCTGTGTCAGTTCTGGCACAGAAGAAAACTGTATATGTCCTTAACAGTTATCAGTTTCATAAGCTTTCTTTTTAACATGTACTTGGATGTATATGGTCTAAATTTATTTTTTATGACTGGTACAGGAAGAGTAATTATGCGGAAAAATCATTGAACATGTAATTTCTAACATAACAACACAGAACTAATGGCCTAGATTAGGCTTCTTTGGGAAAACAGGAGCGGCATTATAGAGGAAATAGATTTAAAACAGGCTGACATGAGATGACACGCTAGTATGATAGCATTCTTCTTTTCATAGCAACCTGAAGCGATCATTTTTCCTTGAAATGACACAGTTATTAAAAAAAAATAATTGAAGGCCAGACTGGATGGATCTTTGAGCAACTTGGTCCAGTGGAAGATGTCCTTGCCCATGGCAGAGGGGTTGGAACTAGATGGCCTTTAAGGTCTCTTTCAACATAAATATTTCTATGATTTTAGGATTCCCCAATTAATTTTACTGTTTCATAATTTTAAAGGAAATTAAACTGTGACATTAAAGATGGAGTCATTTTGTTTTCTCTTAAAAGGAAAGAAAAGTTCTAGTGATATTTACAGTAGTAATTTTCTTATGACTATGAATCAAGCTTGAAAATGTTCACATGTTAAAAATAGTCACTGATCATATAATACAAAAACAATCTCTTTTATTAGTACTTTAACAGTAATTTAATACTCCTATTGTGCTTTCACTTCAGAGCACTCACAAAATTATTGAATTAATACAGTTTAGTTTGTGTATTATACATTTTTATGAAGCTGACAAAGTCATGTTAATTCAATTGACATGTGAAAACTTTTCTTCCTCTGTTCCCTCCTTAGTTTCAGAGATCAGTTCTTCACAGATAGAAAAAACAATAAACCTGAAAGTACAATATATGTTACAAATATTATTCCAAAACCATCTCAAATAGCATCATCACAACAGATAATCCACATCTTTATTTTGTTTATTTTAAGGGAGAAAAAAATCCAAGGTTGTGCGATTCGACTGTCAAGTCTGCTCAGCAATAAAATAATTTATTTCCTTGGTGTTTGTTCTGATTATTCCATTAGAGTAGGCCAGCAGAAAGGGATTTGTTGCTACCTCACAGCAGTTTCTGTCTCTATGCATGTCAGTAAGCTACAGGTAGTATTTCTAAGAAAACTTAAAAAGTAAACCTAAAATGTTTAGTTATATGCAAATACATAAGTACAAAGTAGACATTATAACAATGGACTGTAATTAGTATTTCACTAGTAGCAAGTTTCTTATCAAGAAGAAATTACTAATACTAAAGGAAGAGAGGAGGTGAACCCTGGCTGCTGTTTTACTGAGACAGTGGTAGACCCTAGAGCAGCTTAGAGCTCCCTCAAAGTGCTGTGCACATATGAATATTGCAACAAACAGTTCTACTGAATAGTGTCACAGCTCACATGGTTAACACTTAGTCAGAAGGAATTCATTTCAGTTGTGGGAAAGCCTCCCAGGGGCAGCCCCTGAGTATTCAGTCCATACCTGCACAGAGCTCGCAGCGATGCCTGCACAGCACTGAGCTTCTCCGAATGAATGCAAAGTTGCTTATCAGCCTGCAGCAGTGAACTATCATTTTGCTGTAGTCTTTATATGCTTTGATTTCTAAATAAAAATAAATTGAAAAGATGTTAAGGTTCTATGTTTGGAATGAGACCCTTAAAGTATCAGGAAATTCCATTTTACTTACTTTCTTTTTGCAAGATTTTGTGTTTCCATAAAAAGCAAAGCTGCAATTGTTAAATCAAGCACCTAAAATCCTTTTCATTTAGAACAACCTTACCATAAAATTAGCTTTAAAAAGCATCAGTTCTTACTTTTGGTTTTGTTTTTTAAAAAGTATCTTGAGTTCTAAGTATATAAATCAAGATATGCATAATCTGCAGTTTAGGCTGCGGTGCAGTTAATTTTCTTCACAGTGGATACTATGGGGGTATGATTTGAATTTATGCTAAACAATGTTGACAATTCAAGAATGTTTTTGTTATTGCTGAGCAGGGCTTACACAGTGTCAAGGCCTTTTCTGCTTCTCATACTGCCACTCCAGTGAGGAGGCTGGGGGTGCACAAGAAGCTGGGAGGGGACACAGCCTGGACAGCTGACCCCAGCCAACCAAAGGGACACTCCATACCATATGGCATCATGATCAGCATAAAAAGGTGGGGGGAGAAGAAGGAAGGGAGGATATTCAAAGGGATGGTACAAGTCTTTCCATGTCACCGTTACACATGATGGATTCCCTGCTCTCCTGGGGATGGTTGAACACCTGTCTGCCTATGGGAAGTGGTGAATAACTCCTTGTTTTCTTTGCCTGTACACACAGCTTTTGCTTTCCATATTATACTGTTGTTATCTCAGACCCGAAGTTTTCCCACTTTTACTTTTCCAAGTCTCTCCACCATTCTCCTGGTAGGGGAGTGAGCGAGTGGCTCTATAGGGCCTAGTTAGCACAATTATTTATTTTAATCTATTAATTTAAAAATTGGCTTGACCTACTGGTCAGAGCCCTTAAAAAATGTGGCTTTCCTTTTTCATAAAACTGAAAAATAGAAAAGTACTAAATTTTGCCCAATCCAACTTAAATACTGTATTATTTCCTTTGAGATTTCCGATGCAACAATGTTGCTGGAAGAACAACACTCTTCAGAAAGTCAGTTGATTCTATTTGGCTAACAGAAAACTATTGTTAACTAAAAGCCAGAATACACAACAGAATTTCAACCACTCTTGAGTGGTTTTATTCCTTCACATAAGAGATTGTTGATTATCAATTAGAATGTAAAAGGCATATAGGTATCTCTGTTGTAAAAGGTCTTTATCCCCACTATTAATTTCCTAGTTTTTAGCTTTCAATATTGTTTTTCAAATGTCCCATCTGTCCTGAGGGTTTGTAAAATAGTCTTTTGGGATACAAATTGAGATGCACAAGCAAAACCAAAGCTCATTTTTTAATATGAAAATATGTTAGTGCTAGGATATTTTGGGTCAAACAAGCCATAAGAAAGCTCCTACATTTTTGGGGAGAGATTATCGGTGGGGGCGGGGGGAGGGGAGAGGGAAACAAAATAAAAAAGTTACTTATTTGTTTGTTTGTTTTACTTTATTTCATATTAATAATTTTTTTCCAGTTAATATGAAATTTCAAGTCCAAGCAATGATTCTCCTAAGGCAGGAGAACTGAAATGTATTTAAACATCATCAAGGCCAAGGAATACCAAATCCTAGCAGGACTTTGTATAAAAGATCTTTAATCATAAGATTAAACTGATAAGTAACCAAAGGAAACTCCTAGAAGATTTATCTTGAAATGTTCTCTTCAAGATTTATAAAAAGATTTTCAAAAATGGCAAGGATTTAATGGTCTTTTTATTTATAGAAATGAATTCAGTCTGAACAGAAAAGAAACAGAAAATACATTTTTTCAGACTGCTCAGAATGGAGAGCGTAGTTTGATCACTAATCTGGCATAGCTAGCCTAAGGTGAATTTTCCTTAACAATAGAGATTACTCAATACACTAAAATTTAATATACTTATAAAGATAAGATTATGTATTAATTGTATTACAACTGTGCCTTTTTAATGGCTTAAGGCAAATACCTGCAACAATTTGACATCAGTCAAATGTTTGTGGAATGACATTGTAAATATTTTGTTCCAGTTTTTGCCAGTGCTCAAGCATATATGTTGATGTTTTACCTACATTACAAGTTATAGAGAAAAAAATATTTCATCTGATTAAATAAGTAGTAAAAGCATTCTTATATAAAAAGAGCTTTTATAGACAGAAAACACTGGAAGCTGGCGCTTGGCTATGTTTTTTAAGTGAAATGTTTAATAAAGCTCTGCATAACAAATATTTTGTGGGGTACAGAACAGGTCTAAGGTATCAAAACACTTGGAGAAAGTTCCACCTGACAATTTAATTCAGAACTTTGTTTTTCTAAGAGAGTTATTTGGAAAGGTGATTGTTGTGTTTTTTTAATGTGAGAAAGATACATCGCTGGTAATTAGTCTGAGTTCACAAACTCATTCAGTCATGGTCACTACCAACACAAGAGACTAAGAAGTGACCAGGCCTGATCTTGCCCAAGCAACACTTGGTCATAACACCTGGGATAATTATCAATATAGTGAAATTTTACTATCTATGAACTTGAAACTGTACCTAAAAGAAGAAAAGCTTCCCATAAGGGATTCCCAGGGGGAAAAGAACCATGTTTTTGGTCAAAAGGAGATCTTAGAAGCTATTTTAAGAAGTGGGCTGATTGCTTTTGAAGAACACATATAGGTATGACTTCTGGTGCCTCTAGTTTCCCTAGCAGTGTAGATGCATTTAATTTTTAGAACAATTTAGACCTGTTTAAAGGTTCATATCTGAATCTAATGCAAAGCAGAATTCTTACTATTTCAAATCACAAAAGTCCCCAAACAGAAGCACACAAAAATACACTGCCTACCCTGCAGAAGTAAATTTTTTTTTCTGTTGCACTTATGGTAAAACTAAAAGCTTAATCCTTTTGAAAAGGGTTTCAAACTCTTGTAGCCATTATGAATAGGAGTGGTATTTGTACTTACAAATTTCTCTATTTAGTAGCACAGCAAGCACACAGTGTGCTGCAGACCAACATCTAAGCAGAGTAAGTTGAGACTTCAGTAATGGCACAGCAATTTTCGTCCTTTTGCTGCTGCCTCATTCTTGCCAACACAAGCTGTGTTTTCACATTTACACACACATTCTAAGCGAGATTGTCTCTTATGGTAGGTATGTACAACAGACAAGAAAATGAGATTCTGACAGGCTACCCGTGGATACAATCCTCATGCAAGTTCTAAATAATCCTGGTCCACTAATCTGAAAACACAGGTTTATTTGATTGCTGTATTAAAAATATTCCTAAATGGTGACTTCCTTCTTGGAAGCGCCAGGTCAGAGATGTACAATAGCCACATCAAAGCTTTTGTTATAGGATGACAAGGTTTTGCACATTCTGTGCATATAAAATTATGCCACAGAAAGATTTTCTTGTGAAAAGAGAACTGCAGCAGACACTCTGAGGGATGACTTTGGTTTCACAAGACAACTTCAGGAAGGGTGCCTGTTTGTAAGTACCCTCAAGGGCTCGAATTTCTGGGTAGGTCTATATGAAGCTGAAAACTTTCTCTTTCCTCCCTTGCCACAGAAGGAAATGGAGGAACCAGGACTACTACTATAGTCTAGCAAGGCTGGACTGGAATCACCATGACACTGATACCCTCTGTATGTTCACTCACAGGTCAAGTTAAGCACAGTGTGTAGGACTAGCATCTAACAAACCAGTTTCTGTATAACTGCAAGCACTAGGAGCTATGCCATTATCACCAAAGGTTTGCACTTTGAAGAGAGAAAAATAAACCCTGGGGAACTAGAAATTAGTTTCCTATATAAAATGTGTTGTGTTTGAACCTACTCTGTGTCTCATACCAGCTCATGATTAATTTGTCCCACATTCTGTTGGAAGTATATTGTAATTGTATTGAAATGTGTCTGGTAAATGGGGCCATTAGTGTATCTAATGAAGTGTCCACATTCACACCTGCAGGTGCAAGCTACCTTCATTTTTGTTGCAAGATAAGAATGTAAGAAAGCTTAACAGTACATAGAAGATTGATGTGTTTCACTAGACAAAGAATGGCCTCTCAGGCTTATGGAATCTTTCAGAAACTGATTTAGAATAAGAAATGAATAACTGTTCTCAAACTTGCCTGATCAAAATCAGTACCAAGTGTTTAGCTGTTAACTTCAAAGTCCTGTTTGATGAGCTATTACACAGAAAACTGAATCAATTTTTACCATTCTATATTAATAGCTTCCCTACTGATTTTTAACTTAATATTTCCTCATCTGTCTGCTGAAACATAAATTAATTGAAATGCAGATTGATTTCTTTGTAAAAACAAGTAGATAGACAAGCTATTAATCCACCTTATGTGACTTCTGCTGCCTTATTTAATAGCCATATGTTCTATAGAGCACAATGCAAAGCAGGCATAAAAATACCTTCCTGTGTCCAGTAGCGTGAGGCTTTTTATGCTTAGTGACAATAACCTATTTTTGAAGGAGTATTTCGCTGGTAGTCCTAATTGAGCTTAACTATGCAAGTATAGTAACATGATTCACAAAGTTATAGTTAGTGCATCCATACACAGAATAGCTATGTAAATGTAACATAGCTATGTCTAAGCAAGTCCTTTCTCTCCAACGTGGCAACACTTTACATAGTACTTAGGGAAACATAAGCTTTTTGTATCCTCTATTTCTGTCTGGAAACCACAGAATATCACATCAAGTAGGTGAAGTTAAAAAACACAGGAAATATGGGTCTAGGACTTGACCCTAAAATTCCCACTCTTGTAACATGTAGTTTATGGCATAGACAAAGCCACAAGCAAATCCTTCCACAGATTAGTGTTTCAGCTTTGGTGATAATGTATACATATGTATCCCCATGGATTGTCTTTTCTTGGTGTATGTACTTGTGCCAGCCAGGACAGGGTTAATTTTTGCAGTAGCCAGGAAGAGGCATGGCTAGGACTCTGAGGTTATGCTTATTTACCACCTCAAAACATTTTCTGGGAACAGCGGACGAGGTCTCTTCTGGGTCACAGAGCTTGGCAGCACAGTCAGGTGTGGTCAGGGGTTTCTGCATGGTGACCAGTCACATGTGAGTCATTTGCCTCTTGTACACTCTATTATAAATATTGTTGCTGTTACTGTTTTCTCATTGTTGCTGTTTCCAGAAAAATGATCTTATCTCAACCACTAATCTTTTGTAACTCCAATTCTCCTCTCCACTGCTGCAGGAGAGGGAAAGGGGGAAGTGAGTGAACAGCGCATGGTTTGGAGTATTTCAGTGGGAACACGAAATTGGAGAATACCATTCCTAAACCACAGTAGAGTATTATGTCTAAGCCTATTTGCTTACCTTAGAAGTGTGTTTCCACTACATGAGGGAAATAGTCTTATGTTTTGGTTGCAGTCATGTTTTTCCAAAGCACAGTAAAAAGCTCTGGTTGCCTTTTTTTTTTTTTTTTTTTATGGGTTTAGCTCATGTTCAAATACAAGTTGATTTTACAAGTTTTAGTCTAAATATAAAAGTCTCCTTAGACCTGTCTAAAACTTAGATCAACTCTGGGTCTTGTCACACAGAGACAGCAGTCAAAGTTACCGTGCAGCACAGCCAAGTTCGATCAGTCTGTTTGGGTGCCTGCAAATAAATAAAATCAAACAAGTGACCTCTTCCCTTTCTCTCTTCCAAAACAAATGTCAAAACACAAAATCAGTATTCCTGCTAAAATCTGTTTTGACATTCAGTAGGTATGACAAATGATATCCTATGACCTATAAATGCAAACTGCCAGACATTCTGGAGATGTAACAAAACTTTCTAAATCTAATTACTAGCATGACGAAATGCACTATTAATTTTCAATTTCATTGACAGCCTTCAACATTCAAAGTGATCTACATTGGTCTAGTCTCCTTCAGCACCCTGATTTAATTTCAAGAGGTATTTTAGTAAAATACTTTGACTGCAAGCAATGAAACAACTACTACATTGCTGGGTCATTTTTTTCCATGTTTAATCTCTTTCACTGTTACAAGCTACAGTTTAGAATTAAGCGAATTTCACCAAGCAGGGAAGTCGTCAGGCTGGAGATCACAACCCTCATGGTTCTTGATCATTCTGCTACATTCCAAAGCTAATGGTCTTTCTTGATACACGTTAGCGCATGTTATTTTCCTCTTGGCCTTGCCACAGCTGAAAAACCCACCCCGAAATTAAAGAGTATTTCTGTCTTTCACCTTATCTTTCTCAGGAAGTGAAAAATTGTGCTTTTTATTTCTGAAAAATTGCTTATTATTCCCTCTTGATCCCTTCCTTCTGCACCAAAAAACCCCAAACCAAACCAAAACACAAAACCCATGAAAAAACAGAAAAGAAAAAAAAGCAAGAAAGCAAAACTGCAACACCGAGAAGGAATGCCTTCAGTCCAGCAAACTGCAGTGCAGTCTACTGTTGTGTTAGCTGCATTGTAGAAAGCCTTGTAAATAGAGGGAAATGTTCAAAAGAACATGCTTCAGCTCTTTTCATGGTAAAAAAAGAAGAATGATGTTATTACTATAATAAATTAGACTTCCTTAATATTGTAGGCACACAGATCCTCACTGCATGGAGCAAGATACTTGGTATTTGCCCATTATACAAAAACATAGTCTTCAAACCTCTGCCTGGACACATGGTGAGTAAGAGGGTATTGAAAATTTCTTGGCATATGGGTAGGCAGTGCTGTATTTTAAATAATACAGAATGCATGTCTTGAGAACCAGCTAGCAACCCTCCCATTTATTTGCAAGCTAAATTCTGAAAGATATCCTGACCTTCTTTTCAAAGACTTTAGTGGGAGTTAAAATTCAGTGGGAGTTATAATTCCCCCATGGGAGAGGAGGGAATCTGCAAGCCAGGGTAAACAAATGTTCTCCAAGTCTTGTACCGTATTTCTGAATTTCTTATTCATGCCATCCAAACTCAGGATTAGGGACGAAATAAGAACAAACAGCTAAAACAGAGCAGGAAATACACTTACCATCAGGAGGTCATACTCTTTTTATGTGCAAATCAGGTTAGTGCCAAACAGCCAAAGTTGTGGTGCCAATTTGCAGCAAATGAATGTCTCATTTTATTCTAGGTTAGGCACAAGGTCGTTAATATCTTTTCAGTTTTATATTTGAAATCAGACATATTTTTAAAAAGCTTATTATCTGTGAAAACCCTGGTGACATCTCTCTGTACATGCTGTACTATTAATGCACAATTCCAACAGGTTGTCTGTGCATTTGGATGATTGAAAATCAAAGGCAGATGTTGGTAAGGGACAACTCACCTTTTCCAAGCATAAAAGACAGACTATAAAACTAAAATATATTCTTTTCTTTCCTGAAAATGTTCAATGCTTATATGATCACAAGTCTTGCATAACTGTTAAATAGCAAAAACAAATCAAACTTTTACAGTTGCCTTTGTAAAAGGAAGAACAGAAAATCTGGTACCTTTCCTTGTGATGCTGAGTGTCATAGAAGGGAGGGGTAAGAACATCTGCATTTTTATTTAACCTAGTGTCTTTCCCTGAAGGCTTGTGTTTAAATAAACTTAGTAACCTCACCCAGACTGCTCACTTTTCTCCGCAGAAGTCAATGCTGAAAAATCGCAAACTGAGAAAGACTATATTTAATATCTGTCTAAAGAATATTTCACAGGTCTTCCACAGCAATTAAGCGTCTAACTACCCTTAAACATCTCTGGTTGAAAAGCCTGAGAAAAATGTAACTAGAAAAATACCCTCAAGTAATCAAATAAGGGCAAGAAAAAAACCCCACAGACAGAAAATATTCACATGTTTATGGATATGAATAAATTACTTCAACATAATCCATTCCAGAGCAAATAAGTATGACCCATATAAATATAAATACCCTTTACTGATGGGTAGGTAGCAAACTAAAGCAAAGAGCATTTGTACTTTGGACATCTTATTCAATTCCAAATAAAGTTTTTATTCTATCATAATGTTAAAAAATAAATATGAAAACATTACTCTGTGTTACTGTTATATTAGTAGCTGTGTCTTATAGATGTCAAATAAAAGGTTATTAAAGCTGAAACTCCAGCCAACATATCTAACGTAGTTAACATTGGAATATGTAAGATAATTATATGATTGGAAGAGAAAAGATGTAATTTTATCTCAAACAGTACTGACTGTTGCATTTTATACCCTATTATCAATTAATTCAATGCACTGATTTTTATCACAATAACAGTATTTAGTAATTCATGACACACATGGGAAAAAGCAAATTTTACAAAATATTTTTGGTTTGTGTAAATGCATTGCTATTTAGGATGTGAGTAACTAATTTAACTTCGTACTTCTCTGTTAAATCATTGTTGTAGTTTTGATGTAAATTCTCTCCCTGCAACCAACTCCCCATGCCATTAGTTAACAAAAAGCAGATAACTTTTTGATCATTTTGAGTGGGAGCAGACTGGGGGAAGGTGTGACAAGGAACGGGTTTGCACTGTCTCCTTTTTTTTTTTTTTTTTTTTTTTTTTAGTGGGAGGACAACACACAGCTCTGTGTGAAGTTTGGAGCTGCATGTGCTCTGTGTCAGAGAGAAACCTTTTCTCCTGCTCCTTGCTGCTCCTGTGGAGTAAGCTAGTTTTGATTGCCACTGCTGTTTCTCCTGGTTTCGGCATTGGGGCCCAAGTCACATCTCTGGCCTCATCGTTGCTGGCAGTGTCACGGCCACCCACCCCACCGTGGCAGCGACCCAAGAAAGAGTCACACCTGCCTTTTTGGATGTGCTGCAGCTCTCCACTCCCAGCTTTCCTTCTTCATTTGGGACAAAGGACAAGGAGAGAGAGAGAATTCATCTGAGTGCTCACCGCTCATCTCTTTCTCGCTGGGAAAAGACTGAGAACTCACCCTGCAGCTAGCCAAGGTGTGACACTGACACTGTCCATAAATATAACTGCTCCAGGAGAAGCCTACCATTTCGGGGGTTGTTCTCTTTTGGTTTTATTTGTGGTGTTGGGGGAGTAGTTTGCTCTGGTCTCTTAACAGTTATATCTCTATCTCTATATCTATCTATCATCTATCTATCTAATCAATCTATCTAATCTATCTATCATCAATCTATCAATCTATCTATCAGTTAAAAACGGTTATCCTTCTTATATCCATTTTCTAATTAAAGTTCCTTTTCTTAAATTTAATAAAGAGTGATGTGATTATTGTGGAGGAATCCTCTCCTCTGCTTTTTGGTAAACATTTTGCTTTTTTCCCTCGAACCAAGACAATCATGTTATCAGTTATTTACAACAAAACAAATCCTAAAATACTGTACCAAGAGATTTACAAATTGCCTAATAGATACAATAAAAGAACATAATTTGTCCTTCAGGCTAGAAAATATATCTGGTAACAGCGGGCGTCTCAGACTGAACTGTAGCCCCCTGCTTTCATGATCAACTTTCTTTTTTGCATCAATTAATAGGTTTTGCACTGTTATCTAAGATAGTTCCCTGCCTGAATTATTTAGGAGCAATTTGAGAATAGAACACTAGAAGTAATAAAATCTGATTTAATTTACATTATATTAATGTCTTTGACTGCTGATTAAACAGAGTGAGATCTTATTTAGGTTGCGGTTAGAGATGATAAGGACCCTCGCCTAAATTTTCTGGAGAACATGAAATTGTCTTGTGCAGAGTCAAAATTGTGTAAATCAAGGTAGACGATATGTGTATGCAGTGATTAAGCTGCACAGAGAAATGATGCAACCCTCACATATTAACTGATGCCCAGGGAATTCATAATGTTTCCAGCCTGAAAAATGTCCAAAATAGTTCATGCTCTTAGAGTTGCTTTAAAACTGCTGTGGGGCAGTATCTGCAGTATTCCAAGGGATTTTGGTTGATGTTACCTCATGATCTTAGAATAGGAATGCTGTTTCTGGTTATGGTAATTAAATTTTTATTAAGCTGTAATTAAGCACACAAATTAGAGAGGGTTCTTTTCCTGCTGGATTAGTTGAAGCATTCAAAAATTAAACACTGTAAGTAGCAATGAGTGAAAGACACCTTTTTCATAGCCTGAAGTGATAAATAATAAATGCTGGCATCAATGGGAAGCAAGCCAACCAATAAAATAAACAGTTTTAGGCAAATTATGATGTCATAATAGCAAGTAATAGATGGGTTGCATTGACAGGGCTGCAGCAGGAGAAGGATGGAAAAGGCAAGAGAAAGATATTGGCTGAAGTGGTAAAATGAGATTACTGGAACTGATTAGGAGATAATTTTCATAGAAAACAATTTCATATACTTCTGCATCAAAACTGTTAACAAACTTAGGCAGAAAGACATAAAACATTCCTTACAGGTTGTAAAGGATACTTTCCTGCGCACAGAACACTGTGCTTCATAAGCCAGACCTCAGAGCTGCTTAACTACTTAGACCAGCAGTGGTGACTTTAGTAGTGTCACCTAACTTCACAGAGAGTGCTCAAATAAATATGCTTTTGTGCTTGAGAACATAAAAAATGGCAAACACACAATTAACTAATATAATTGATTGCAAGTATAAGCAAAAATTATGCATATCTTACTAGTTCTTAACCTCCTGGGGTCACTACAATTCTTGATCTCAATGGAATTATTTCAAAGGTCATTCTTTAAAGGTCTTTCTTTCAAGGTAAAAATACGAGCATATTTTTCTAGGGTATAATTATAAACTTTATACAATGTAATAAACTTCTAAAACAATTTGTTTATCTCTGTTGTCTAGAGTACAGACACTTGCTAAGCTCAACATAAACCCATATTGATTGAATTGCTTCATATTTTCTGAAATATGTAAAATGTAAGATTATAATTAGAGAATGATTCACAAGTTATGTAACAAAATGCCATTAATTAAGTACCTATTTAAGGAATCAAAAACTGTGTTTCATTAATTAGTCAGCCAGACCCAGCTAGAGAAAGTTTACTACACCTAGCAAGAAGGATGGCAACGATAATTTCTAATGGCATCTTCCTGTGCAAAATTCTACACTTCTAAATCAATTAAAACAAGTAGAACTGATCTGCCAACTGACATTATAGTACAGCTCAAGATATTTTAGCTTTCTTAACTTTATAAGAGCATTTTTGTTTTGTGGTGTTTTCATTTATTACTATGCCTAGCAAAGATTTAGTGTTTAAATTAAAAAAGGAATATATTTGTAAAACATAAGTCTTCCAAACCTCTCATAATGCTTTAGACATCTCAGACATAATGCTTCAGACATTTTCCTGAACAAAAGAACACAACAGTGAAAAATCTTTCAAATAATAGGAGTGGGCTTAATTGATATTATGTTTTTATTTGGTGGGGTTGTGGTGTTTTGTTTGGTTTGGTTTTTAATTTCAAATTCTCTGCCATTTGTACTTCTTTTGTAAGTAGTAGCTGAGGAATATGGCTAAGGTAATATCAGGTAGACTATAGTAGTCTATGTGACAGAAAGGTTAACACACATTTAGCACTTCTAACAGTATGGAAACCAAGCGGTCCAGTGACAGAAAATAGTAAGAAACATGTTAGTGATTCTTAACCTCAATATAGACCTTGCTATGTACTCAGACATTCTCATACTCTTCAACAATGTGTTTGAGTGACAGACTACCAAGTATTTCAAGTATGTGCATAGTTTAACTCTTCTGAATAAGCCAATGCAAGTCAATATAAACACCTACCTACTCAAATCTATAGATTTTACATAGTGTTGGGGTTACTGAAGTAATTGTTTTGTAATCTACTGTTTTGTAATTAGAGTAATTGTTTTTGTAATCACCTCTTCAACAGATGTTATTTTCAAAACTGTCACAACTGTTAAAGCCATGCTTATCAAAATAATAAATTTTCCAGAAAAGAGAAGAAAAATATTTCTAAAAATTCACAGCAGTGAATGTCTATCTTCTATGGCATACAGCTCTGAAGTAAAATTGTGGAAAGATCTAAATAGTCGTCAAAGGGTTATGATCAAAGTACTGCAGGCAGATTACATCATCCTTAATTATCAGCGGATTAAAAATAGCCCACCGATACGGTGGAGAAGTTTCCGCTTCCAGGAGCCAGGCTAGGAAAGCGACAAGCAGGGCTCCCTAGGATCAGGCCCCTTAGAAGCGAGGGACGGCTCCTCCCGCCCCCGGCCCGGCGACCATCCCGAACAGAACAAGCCCGCACTCGCTAGGAGTCCATGAGGAAAAGCCAAGTTTATTGCTGCGCGCTGGCTTTTGAGGAGAGCATGAGAATTCCCTGGATGTAGGCGGGGAAGAGGGGCGGAGACGGGGCGGAGTAACACAGTTCATTGGGTACATGCAAACGAAGGGAAGGAGGGAGGGGAGGAGCGGCAAAAGGACCAAAGGGAGAATGAGGTGGGCGGGGAAAGTCTACCGTAGGGCTTCAGGCACTTCGAGACAGGGACAGTCCCCGCCCAGGCTCCAGCGGCGCCCCGCGGGCGACACCGCCGGCAACCACCCCCATGGCCGGGTCGGGCCAGGACAGGGGCTGCGACCCGGAGGGTTTTGTGGGAAGAGGGAACTTGGATAAGGAACTACTAAGGGAAAAATAACCAGGGTAGACATATTGGGGTGTATAATATTCAAGCTGGGGAAACATCAATATAGGGTGTGAACATTAGAGTCCTTATAAATCTCTCGCAGAGCTTCCATATTCGGGGAGCCGGGTTCCTGGACTTCGGCGTCCTCGTCTATCCTTCTCTTGTAGTATTTTTGCCACTGTATAAACCCTGGGTCTCCTCCAACACTTAATGAAAAGATCTTTGCCACAGCTAGTTCCATATGTAGTAAAGAAAAGCTTTCCATTGAAGCTCCATTGAGGTTTCCATTAAGGGATGGGCTTCTCATTACACAGTAATTCAGTCCTAATGTTAAAAGCATTGATGCAAGTTCCTCTACTGCATCTTGAAAGCTTACATAATAATCAACTGTAAAATATTTTATCCTATGAGTATTTAAAACAATGTTGATAACTTTTAAAGTTTTCTAGTGTCACAAAAAGTCAGGAGAACACAAAGTGCTGAATTGGTTTTCATGGTTTCTTCCCCTTTGCTAAAAAATTAAATAAGCAGTTCTTGAAAATCACAGAAACACAGAAACCAAAACAATTTAACAAATATACTGTGGAATATACTGTGAAGAATGTCTTGAAACTCAAAGACTCCTAAAAAAGCCAAACCACTGAGACCGTGGCATTATTCTGATGAAATATATAATTAGAAAAGCTATCTAAAAAACTGAAAGTTCTTCAGTGTCCCTAAAAATTCTGATAAGAGATTCAGCCTTTGCCCATGATGTGGGAAACCTGCTTTTCACAGAGGACATATTTAATTGTCCTCCACTAAATGAACAAAACTGAACAGAACGATCTGTGCCCACTTCTGCCTCACATTAAAGCAGGCATGGGAGAATACAGGGGAATAAAAAGTTTTGTCAATATCATGAGACCACAGTGCAATTTTTAATATATCCATTAACTTAAAACCAAAATTACATTGCAACAGTAACAAGACTTAAGAAAGTACAGTCAGTTAAGTGAAAATTTATGAGACAGTCATAAGTGACTCTACCACAAACCTGTAGTTTTACGAGTGTGTTTTAACTATTCTGTTTTAAATGCTAAGTGAGGACGACTAATTTAGATAAAAAGAAATGACTATGTTCAATACACTTGATCCATAGCACAGTAAAACATTTTAGAGAGCATATCTTCAACAGCATGAACATTGTTAAAACTGACAAAAATTTATCTGTTTTCTGGAACCTGAGTTTCCCCATCTATGACAAGGATTTATACAGTAGCAGCATTTATTTTATCCCAGCGTTTGGACTGTATTGTTTTTTCCTTCTCAAAACAAAACTTCAGACTGTGGATTCCTCTGATCTTTTGATGAGTACAATACAGTAGCCTGCTGCAGTTTTAGTTTCCTACTGAAAATGGATCTGTACAAACTGCAAATCTATGCCACATGACCAAAATATATTAATGCAGATAATGGTCTCTTTATTTGGTAACTGTTTTCCAGATTTAATCAACATCAACATGAGTAGTCAGGAGTAAGTTTTGCTCCCTTACCACTTATTTAAACCTCAGATACACATTAAAATAAGGGTGACAGCTTGGGTGGATTGCTAAAATCGATTTTACTGGCATGCTTTTAGAAACTTTGTAGTTTCTGGCTGTTTCTAGCTTTTTATTTACAAGTATTCATCATGACATGAAGTGCAAACCTGAAGAACAGAAAAAGAGAATGCCTTCTAATTCCACAATACTTGTCCTCTGGCACCTCTGCAGAGTACTCCACAAGGAAGGCGGTTTGTTCTGTTTGCACAGTTCCAGATCTTCCAGATTAAGACTAAAATCATCTCGCTCGGATTAGCTACCAACAATCAGAAAAGAAAAATTATTTCAGGAATTTTAAATTGATTTAATTTATAATTAACCAGTTCTAACTTAAAATTGTAGACTTCAGAAAACATATATATGTTTTCCTTCTCAGTTAACTGACCATTTTGAAAGATAGGCTTGATTTAACGGCTTAGTTTCTCCATCCCCAGGATAGAGAGGCAGTTGCTGATTATTAATCAGGAGCGTGTCCAGCTGTCCAAGAAGGCCAACAGTGTCCTGGCTTGTTTCAGAAATAGTGTGGCCAGTAGGACTAGCAGGAGAAAACAAACTCACCACAGGAGAGATTATAAGTCAGAGTAATAATTTAATAAAAATATTGCAATAAATGCAATAGCACAAAGACAAAATGATTTTAACCCACAAAACCCAGAGTTGTAACCCAGGACACTGGGGCACAAACACAACGGTGTTCGTTAGCCCCTGTGCTGAGACCCACATGGTTCCTCCGAGTCCAAAGTAAAGGAGGTGGAAAAGCTATTGGTACAGATGGTGGTCTCCTCCTGTCGAGGTTCTGCTCCTTCTCTGGATCTGAAGAGTGGTTCCCCAAGTCCCCAACCCCCCCAAGATTATATCCCCTCAGGTCCAGGTGGGACTGTTGAGTACCTCCCCCAGGGCAGAGAATTACACAATGGGTGATCTAACTCTGTGAGTCATGGAGTATTTTGGAATCATTGATGGCCCACAGAAAACATGACAGCTAAGGCTGGGTGTGGAGGTGCTTGCAACTTCCTGGAAGGGAGTTATCACAGTTCTTATTGCACAGGTGTCTTTCACACCCAGCTCACACCCTGAGGGGTCAGGTGTGCCCTGGGCAGCTGCTGCAAATGGTCCATTATTAACAGTTCTTGGGAAATGGTATAGAGGGTTTAGGATACACAGCCTTTGGTCACACCCACACAGTGATAAGCTGGTACCAGCTTGCTGAACTAGGACACAGCTGATTGAGAATATTTTTCACTCAAGAGTAAAATGATGACAGAACTTTCATAGGAGTGTTTGTGTCATTAAATACTGCCATTCTTTTTCTCATCAGTGTTTTGTTAGTGCTACAGGCTTGACCATACAGCTCTTGTTCACTTAAAACTCCTACTTGCTTTAATCAAAGAGAGTAATGACCAGAAGATGGGGCTGTATAAGAGTAACATATGTTCTCTGTTCTGCCATTTTTAAACATTCTTGAAGAATATCCAGCTCACTTGAACTTGGTGTGTGAAAAAGCAATATCTGATAAATTTCAAGGACCTCACTATGATCTCTTTTTTCTTTCTCAAAGTAAAGGAAGACATGTGCTATGTCTTATACTATTTTATATGCTGCTTTAGGAATTCCTCAGCTTTCCCAAGAGGCCACCTGGAATATATATTTTATACATTGCAAGACAACCAGATACAAACACAAACTGTTAGTAGAAACGTGACATTTGTCATGACTATTGCTACTAAATATTCCAAGCTTGATTGCTTATTGACAATTTTTAACTCGGAGCACCACAGATGCTGAGGATAAGTTTACCCAGGTTTTAAGTGTTTTTTAAGTGATCTTGAGATGTTTTTATCAGAAAACCCCAAGTGAGTAATGAAAAGAACACAAAAAATATTCCAAGGAAATCAGCTGAATTCACGAGAAAACCCCCATATATTCTGTGGAAATTTAGCTATGGCGGAAGTGGGGAAAACTTTTTCCTAGTCATTAAAATTATGTTTTTAAAGAGGAGTTATTAAGAAGAAAACTATAGGTATGGATTAAGGAATGGATATCATCTTTTTGGGAAAAATTAAAACAAAATACAAACCCACAAACTGACATCTAAGAAAACCAAATTAGCCTGACACAACTTTACAAACATCTTAAATACAAGGCGGAAGAAAACAGACAAAAAACTGCTGTCCAAAAATGCTAATTTCATTCTCTTTTATGAAACAGAATTATACAATCATAATCCTAATCAAATATCAAACTTTCCAAGATAGTGTAAATGACTTTTTTTTCTTTATTTCCAGATACATGTACATTATCTAGAACCTGTGTTACCATTTTAGGCAGAGGGCTAAGGGTGCCTATATGGGAATATGTTAGATTTCATTTCACTAGCTCAATCTGATAACAAAATTGAGAACAAGAGCTCTTTCATTCACCCAATGGCTAAGTTTATTTTAACTAAAATGGATCTTTAGAAGACAATCAAAGTCACAGCTCCTGTAATTAAGCACAGAAAGGCACAGAAAGTGTCAGTGGAGTAAATCTAACTGATTAGTCACTATTTCTTTTGGGTTTTTTTAAGGCTGGAATACAAGAAACAACTTTTGCAACAAAAATGAGGGTAACTATCAATTCCCTCTAAAGTCCTTTGAAAATGTAAAAATAGGTAAGTATATATATGGTCAGACTTCATGAACGAAGATTTGGGCAGGGCTCTCCCCACGTGGGTGTGCCCTTCCAGCCTGCACAGTGGATTTTTTAGGTGAGGCACAGCGTGTGCAGAACTGGCCCCACCGTTTAAGTCCTGAGGTCCATTTGCCACGGCTTGGACAGTGACAGTGAAGTCCTCGGGACTGTCACAGCATCCAGTACTAACCGGGGCTGACCCTGCTGAGCATCCGAGATGTGACGGGATGGGATGGGAGGGAGGCATTGAACTGCCAGGGGACGGTCCCCACTGAGACTCGAACTCAGGACCTTGGGATTCAGAGTCCAGAGTGCTCTCCTTTACAGCACAGGACTGCCCGAAAAAAGAGGTGAGTAAACTGTGAAAAAAAACAGGTGATTTTGGTCCATTGCCCAGGGAATTGTACTTTTCCCCTGAAAAACTCTAAACCAACTCTAAACCTACTTTTTCACTAAGTAGTGGCTTATGCATTCATCATCTACTGAAAAAATGTAGAGCTGAAGGGAGAAGAAGACTTTGAGGAATTTTGGGATATTGGGAAATTAAATTATTCCACAAGTACTCCCCTTTTATTTTTCTGTGTGGTTGATAACAGAGCTGTTTTACACAGTAAGAATTGTTATTCCTTTCTGTAGTCAATTTCACGTTGCTCAGAACACAATCAAGACTGAGATCCTTTAGACTGAAAAAGTAATGAGAAATTTTCCTCGGAGGAATAAACTGAAAAATATGAAGAAAAAGAAAATATATAAAGTAGATACTACACAAGAACAGACTACAGAAATAATCATAGGCATAATGTCTCACAGAAAAAAACCCAAAAACTAAACAACCCAAAGTAAAGCTTTCTGAAATGGAACTGAAGTCCAAGATAAATGAAAATGCTGAGAATGAGACTTCTGATGAAACCTGTTCCTTCTCTTAGAGAATATTAAAAATTCAAACTTGATTCTTTATTCCAAAGCCAATTTTATGGAGGACATTTTCATCAGTTCATGTTTCCTGTGCTGCCATCTTCTTTTTTTTTTTTATCTCAAGAAATTCCCTTTTACATACAATGAAAATTATCCTGTTCAAATAGAAATCATAAGGCCTGATATTGTCAAATATGTCAAGCTTAAGATCTTTTCTTCTCAGAATATAATCTACCCAGCAGTTCTTGCACACTGCTGTGATGTTGACTCTTCCTTCCTCTTCAGCACTGCAGAAACTTTCCTGCCAATTTAACATTTTTATTCCTAAGAAGTAGCCTTGCTTTTGCTGACATTCTCTTCTTGGGTTTGCAGAAAGCTCTTTGTAAACTCATAAAAAAATGGGTAACCAATTTGGAAACCACAGTGAAAACCATTTATATAACACAGTTTTGCTATAGAAATACTCAGGGGTACACAGCTGGTGTCTCATGACTGCTCATTCTTTAGCATTCATTAATGTTTTTGCAGCTTTATGTTTTCTGTTTTTATAAAAGAAGACAGGTTTAAAGCTAAAAAACCACGTCTTTTGATGTCTAGGATTACTGCAAAGAACTTAACGATGAAGACTTCTACAGCAGAAGCAAATGCTAAATAATATCCTTCAATACAAACATCAATATGCAGTAGAATTGGTTTATTCCATGTCTGTAAGATATTTTTGTTTCCAAGGACAGTGCAGGTTGGAAAGTTCTAAAACAATAATAACTCTAAAATGCACAGGATTTCCCTTGAATATAGTTGCTTTCGCTACCCTTGCTACAGGTCAATTCAGAAGAAACTCCTTTCCAGTGATGCATTGAATAATGTGCAAAACGTTCTAAGATGAAAGGTCCTACATAAATTAAAAAACATTATGGAGGTTTAATGCCACACTACATTTTAAAAGCCAGATGCTGTTGCTTCTTGGCACTTGGCATATGTGATTCAAATTAACCCAACATTTAGGTTTTTCATTTTGCTTCTGGTTTGTTGTTGGAAAATCTGCATTACAGTTCCTGAGAGATGACTGTCTGTTGTCTAAATGTAAATGTGTAAATGAGGTCTTGTATTTAATTCCTTACCTTAAAGAAGGGTCAGATGTATCTACAGATACAGCTATGCAACCTCTTCTCAGAGGCCCTGAGTGGTGAAGAATTCTCAGTCTCTGCAAACATGGTTTATTTTCTATTCCATTCTACCTCCTCTTCTAGTTCCTGTTAGGTAAAATGAACTGTGATTGCTGCAACATGAAAAAAATTCTTAGTGATCTTAATGAAACCTGTTAACCACAAATTCTAAGTGGGCAACTTGTATGATACCACTTTATTTCTTTATCTAACTTGCAGCTATTAAGTGTACCTGAAAATGTTCAGCAAAGGAATTAGATACTCTGTGATCCTGTCTTCTAAATTAGGTCTGTTTTAAAGATTATGTATCTCCTGCATAAATAATAACACAGGATTTTCAAACTCTGAACACCTCTCTCTTTGTGATCCTTCTTTGTGAAAGGTGAAGAGTACCTTCTTATCACTTGTTGGAATAAGTGGTAACTCTTGTTGGTTTCAAGTGTTGCCACACCCAAGAGAAATATTATATTGTTCTTAAATTGCCTGAAATCATTGTCTTGAATGGCTGGTTTGGTCCACTTTAAAGAATCACCATCAAACATATTGGCAAAAAGCAGATTTCGGTAGGAATTTATGAAACTTAAACAGAGTGTGAGGCCAACATTCACTTCCATACTTATTACATAGATGAAGCATATATAGAAAAATTGGGTTAGAATCAGATTAGAATGACTTACATGGAGACTGGGTATGCAAATGAAAAAGAGTGGAAAGGATATGGATATAAAATATAAGCATGCAAAAATGTTTATCAGCATTTAATCATTGAATAATTTGACATTTGTAAGGGGATTCAATAGGATTTGCTACAGTTGTAACAGTGACTTAATTATAGATTCAAAATAAAACCATTAATAACATAAAGAATTCACATGCAAGATGCAGGCATAGAGATGTGTACACCTCTACCAACTCCTTCATCAACTGGTAAATGAGCCTACCAGGGGTAAGGCCCCGCTAGACCTACTGTTTACAAACAGAGAGGGGCTGGTAGATGATGTAGTGGTTGGAGGCCGCCTGGGGCATAGTGACCATGAAATAATAGAATTTTCAGTCCTCAGGGATGTAAGGAGAGCCACCATTAAAACCTCTACTTTGGACTTCCAGAGAGCAGATTTTGGCCTATTCAAAAAACTGATTCAGAGCATACCCTGGGAAACAACCCTTAAAGGCAAGAGGGTCCAGGAGGGATGGACATGTTTTAAGAAGGAAATTTTGAGTGCACAGCAACAGGCTATACCAGTGTGCTGAAAGGCCAGCCGGAGGGGAAGACGGCCAGCTTGGTTAAATAGGGAGATTCTGAAAGAAATCAGGGATAAAAAGAAAGTTTACAGACTATGGAAAAAAGGGCTGGCTACTTACAAAGAATTTACAGATAGAGCTAGGACATGCAGGAAAAAAATTAGGGAAAGAAAAGTGGAATTTGAAGTAAATTTAGCTATTTCAGTGAGGGATAACAAAAAGTCCTTTTATAAATACATTAATAACAAAAGGAGGGGCAAGGAAAACCTCCACTCTCTGTTGGACTTGGAGGGAAATATAGTTAAGGAAGATGATGAGAAGGCTGAGGTACTTAACACCTACTTTGCCTCAGTTTTCACCAGTAAGACAGGTGGCTCTCAAGACAACTGGCCTTTTGAGCTGCTAGACAGGGAGAGGGAGCTGAATAGCCCTCCTGTATTCCAGGAGGATATAGTTACTGACTTACTGAGCCAGCTGGATCCTAACAAGTCTATGGGTCCAGAAGGGATCCATCCCAGAGTGATGAGGGAGCTGGCAGAAGAGCTTGCCAAACCGCTCTCCATCATCTTCCAACAGTCCTGGCTCTCTGGGGAGGTCTCAGATGATTGGAGGTTGGCGAATGTCACCCCAATCCACAAAAAGGGCTGCAAGCAGGACCCTGGCAACTACAGGCCTGTCAGCCTGACCTCCGTGCCTGGCAGGGTTATGAAGCAGTTCATCCTGAGTGCAATCACATAGCACCTTCAGGATGAACAAGGGATTAGATCCAGCCAGCATGGGTTTAGGAGGGGCAGGTCCTGTCTGACCAACCTGATCTCTTTTTATGATCAGGTGACCCACCTGGTGGATGAGGGGAAGGCTGTGGATGTGGTCTATCTGGACTTCAGCAAGGCATTTGACACTGTCTCCCATAATACACTCCTGGAAAAGCTGGTAGCCCATGGCCTGGACAAGTGTACCCTCTCCTGGATTAGGAGCTGGCTGGAGGGTCAGGCCCAGAGAGTGCTGGTGAACGGAGCTGCATCCAGTTGGTGGCCGGTCACCAGTGGTGTTCCCCAGGGGTCTGTGTTGGGGAAATTTAAGTTGGATATCAGAAAAAAATTCTTTCCAGAGAGAGTAATCAGGCATTGGAATGGGCTGCCCAGAGAGGTGGTGGATTCACCATCCCTAGAGATTTTTAAACGCAGATTGTACGTGGCGCTGAGTGCCATGATCTAGTAAATGGACTAGAGTTGGACCAAGGGTTGGACTCGATGATCTTGGAGGTCTTTTCCAACCCAATCAATTCTATGATTCTATGATTCTATGATCAATGTGGGCAAAGGCACCTATCAAAATATTCTAGTCAGGTTTAGAGAAATGCATCAAATCCTTTAGCCTTTCTCAACGGGCATGGATTGAACATCTACAAGTATGGGTATGTGGGTGATCAGCCTGAATCTCATTGGTAGCAACCATTTTTTGATTATAAGAACCTTAAGAGGCATTCCTTTCAAAGGGAGATTGCTGGCACACCTGCTGTGGTCCAGGACAATTCAAAGAACCTCACACAGGATCACTGTTTTAGTCACCAGATGATCTCCTTTAATCATCAGTAACTTTCCAACCTGGCTGCATTTCAGGTTGATAATTACGGGACTTTTTTTTACTAAAAGTCACAAATCAAGGGATGGGTAAGGTTGGAAGGGTCCACAGTGGGTTATCTGGTCCAACCTCTCTGCTCAGTCAGGGTTGTCCTAGAGCACTTTGCACAGGATTGCATCCAGATGGTTCTTGAATATCTCCAGGGAAGGAGACTCCACAACATCTTTGGGAAATCTGTTCCAGTGTGTAGTCACTTGTATTACAAAGCAGTTCTTACTCATATTCAGGTAGAACTTCCTGTGCATTAGTTTCTGCCTGTTGCCTCTTGTCCTATTGCTTGGCACCACAGGGAGGAGCCTGGCTCCAAGCTCTTGACACTCTCCCTTAAGATATTAATATACACTGATAAGGTCACCTCTCAGTTTTCTCAAGCCTGAACAGTCCAGGCTCCCTCAGTCTTTCCTTAGAAGAGACATGGTCCAATCTCATAATCACTTTTGTTGGCCTCCACTGGAGCCACTCCAAGACCTTCATTTCTCTGTTGTACTGAGGAACCCAGAACTGGGCACAATTACTCCAGATGCAGCCTCACTAGGACTGAGTAGAGGGGCAGGGACACTTCCCTCGACATGCTCTTCCTAGTACATTGCAGGCTACCATTTGCCTTCTTGGCCACAAGGACACACTGATGACTCATGGGCAGGTTGTTGTCCACCAGGACCCCCAGGTCCTTCTCTGCAGAACTGCTTTCCAGCAGGTTGTCCCCAAGCCTGTGCTGGTGCATGGGGTTATTCTTCTCCAGGGGAAGGACCCTAAATTTGACCTTGTCGAATTTCAGGTGGTTCCTCTCTGTCCATCTCTCCATCTGCCCAGGCATCAGGGACCACCAGGCACTCCTGGCTCCTGCTCTGCATTGAGCAGCAGCCCAGAGGTGTCAGTCAGGGGTTCAGGGGAGCTTTCCAAGCCTGTTTTCCTCAATGCACGCAGAGGGTTATCAAGATCTTGTCGCTAGCTCTATTCAAATCCAGAACTGTTTGTCCTTCAGTAATAGAAAGCCAAAGTCTTTAGCAAAGAGTAGCGTGGATGATGGGGAGGGGAGGAAAGAGATTATGCATCTTTTGCTGATAAGTTTATGGATGTTTGAAGATCTTAAAAAGAACTTTACAAGTCTCAAATGGTACTTTGGGGACAAATATGGTTTTTGCTTTTCTATTTTTATTCAAAGAATGATTTCTTATTTTTAATATGATACCTTGTGTTACAGAAAATGCTGAAGGGTTAACTGTAAAGAATCTTCTTAGCTTCTAGATATTTTTAAATACCTTAAATATTTTATGTTCCCCATGTAAGTTAGTCAGTAGCACTTTCCAAACCACTTTTAAATTAATGGGCATTTAAGTTATTCAGTTGCTTTTTCATAATCTCAGTTCAATTGAACTTTTTTTAAATTTTTTTTTCCAAAGAATAAACTCTCTGAATTAAAAGAATAAGGTAGGAAATGGCATAATGTATTTAATCAGTGCTTGAAAAATAATTGGTATCCCCAAATTGAGATATTACTCTGTAAGAGAAATTAAACCTGAAGAAGGTGACATTGACCATTGAAAAGTTACTTAATTGTTTTGTTGTAAATGGGGAGCTTGTGAAGATAAATGTAGACACTGAGAAAGAAGAAAAAAAATAATTTTGATGGTAGTGCTTTGATTCTCTAAAAAAGTAATCTTGAGAGATCATGAAGAGAAATACAGAAGTATCTGACTTTAGTTTATTAACAATTTTAAGTCATAGTTAGCTATATAACACATATATTTGTATGTGCATAAAAATAGTTATGAAATTACTAGTCATGATATAACTTATGTAAGTGAAATTTAAATTTTTGCAAATGGAACCTTAACAGAGAGAAATTGAATGCTTATTAGGCAGGAAATCAGTGTGTCAGAGCACCATGCTCTCTGCCCAGGTTCATTTTGATATTCTGTGAGTGGAGGATGTAATGTCGAACATCATATTTACTTGTTTGGAGATAGCTGATGTCAAATGGAATTTCTGACTCAGCAGAGTGATACAAAATATACTTGAAAAAACAATAGAAAAGAAAGTACCACTTACAAAAAATAACAAGTGCAATACACAGTCGAATCACAATACCAATGCAGTTCCAAGAATCTGTCTCTGCAATATGCTTACCATCACGATGCTGCGCATCCCCAGTTCATGGGGAGGAAAATGTGAATTGAAGCCAGCTCATGCTCAGTGCTGCCTTGGAAATATTTTCGTTAGTTGTTTAGTTTTTACACTTTGAGTTGTGCTGAGCCATGTATTCCCTTCTCCCATATTGCTCTGGCTATCTCATGGAGACATTCACAGCATTTTAAGGAACTCAGGACGAAACATTTATAGCACAGGTGGATCCATGGAACTACGGTCAGCTGTTTATCTAAAATAAAGGCCTTTCTTTGGTTCCCATTGTGTTGAAATACAGACAGTTTCTGAGCAACAGTTGTGGTCAGTCACACCCTGTGTTGCTCCTTGAGCTTCATGGGCACAGCCTTTTTGCCAATCTCCTCTGAGCCTTCTTCCTTTGTAGGGACGTACTGGTCAGTGACACAGTGACATTGTTGCTGTGAGTACCCCCAAAACCAGGACTTCGAGCCAAGTTAATGTAGGATAAGATAAAAAGGTACATTCTTTAATGGCCAGGCTTGGGGCTTTTAGGAATACATGATGACATCTTCGTGCTGCCCCCTTCTTCCTAGAACACTGATTTCCATGTTTTTTATAATATTGCCCACCCAATCCCCAGTTTACACATCTCTCAGTCCAGCCCCAGTCCCACCCCTGTGCCATCCCCCAGGATTTGGGGGCTGGGGTCACTGGGGCCCTCTGTTCTTCATCTGCTCCTCTTTCTTCGGCTTTGGAGTTCTTCCAGTGTTCTTAGACTCAAGGTTGTTGGTTTATGTTTGGTCTTGTTTTGCAGGCCTTTCTGATAGTTGTCAGCTCTTGCACCTTGGAGAGCCTAAACAGCTAAAAGAATTTGAGATACTAATCTGTAGTAGGGGTTAGGATCTATAAACAATGAACATAAGCTGTTACAAATATGAACACTACATTTTCTACAGTTACAAATACTACTAAAATCTATAAAAATGAAAAATCAGAAAAACCCTTTGGCATCGACATAAAGAATCTTATCTGCTGATAATATTTTTGACTCTGAAAATCAAACATCCCAAGTCTCTCAACATGAATTCTTGCTTCTAAATTAAATATTTTTTGCTTATAGAAAAAGAAGAAATTAATCAAATGATTCAGGGTAAAAACAAAAAATACTCTGAGAACAGAATACCTACATGACATGAACTGGCCTGCCATGCATTCATCATAATTTTATTTAAATGATGAGCTTATCTAGAAATTTGCTTTATTTCATCTGTTAGTTCCAGAAAATAGTTTTTCCACTATTGTTTACATAATATCATGTTAGTTAGAGCAAAATCCTAAGGTTTTCACGTGCTTTTTCAAAATCATTGCCTAAGAATTTTCCATAAAAGCTGTGAGACACATCTTGCTTTCTGTGAATGGTAACTTATCCATTAGAAATAACATCAGTACAGTTGAAAGTATATTGAACATTCACAAGTGATAGATTAAAATCTAACTTTCCTTGTACAGAAAATCAGTATTAAAAGCAATGGGCTACTACAAACCTGTTGAATTCCAAGGCTCTGAAGGTAATGCCTAGCAGACTGTAGTAGGACATCAAAGCTCAACTCAATCTGTCATTCCTTTTATGATAAAGTTTTCCTTTCTCTTGTTCACCCCCCACAGATTTTTTCAAACAATTTTTTTGGGGGAGTTTTGTTTGCCTTAGCTTATGCATTCATCCAATAAATCCTAAAAGTCAGAAATCAATGGCCATATCTCAGATTTGAAACTGCAGATTTTCTGTTCAGGATATGGGCAAGTAATTTGTTGCATTGTTTACATGATCTGAAACTCACCTAAATACAGATGTGTAGAAACATAGGTTCATAAAACACATACATTTGTATTGATTAGAAGTACATCAGGAGTGAAAAACCTAAAGATGAATTCAGTCTGGGGAGTGTAATTTACCAACAATTTGGTGTGTCAGAACCAGCCTAAGCTTGAATATCTTTCTAGCTGTACCTGCTGTTCTTTACCCTTGCACTTGATAAATATCCACCCAATGTATAAGTTCTGTCCAGATAAAATTAAAGCATATTTAAAATACCTTAAAGGAATTAACTTTATTTCTTTTATTCCCCTAGTTCAACAGTTGCTTTGGCTGCATGCATCTTGCCTTAGCCCTGCCCCAAATTCATGTCACTGTGTCAGATCTAAGACAAAGAAAGTGAGAAATATATCTAAATACATGGATGTCAAGGGAATGATTTACCTAGCAACAGTAACTATGTGCAAGTTTTTCAGAAATGTCTGTGCATGTGATGGTACCTTAATGGCTTGAATTTTAGAGGTTTGAAGAAATAGATGTGAGGATTCTAGACAAGCAAAGCATCAAAGACACACAATGCACATACATTCTGGGAAATATAATGCCATTGTTGCACAAAGGAATTTATGTACATCCTTTTAATTAATATTGTAAAGATTTTTGATCATAAATACATAGTTAACAAAACATTATTTTACCCTGTGCTACATTGGATATAACAGATGTGTGAACAGAAGAGACGTTCAGATAAATGTTTCTGAGTTGTAATAGCCATCATTTTTTAAAAGCAAACCACCACAGCAAAGAATTATCTGAAGTGCTACAACAATAACCCTGAGACCAAGGAGAGGTAAAAAGTTGAGATGGTGCTGTGATATATAACTATCTACTGCTGTGTCAGGAATGCATACTGCTGACTTCTGACCCAGGGGATCGAACCCCAATGTACGAGTGAAGAGCTTTGTTTTAGACAGTTGCATTCAATAGAACCTGCTGAAAGAAAACTGTATTCCCATCAATTCATCATAGTAACAGGTGAGCACAGGTTAAAATAATGTAAATCCAGAATAATCCAGCTGAGGACTTAATCAAAGTCACTCTGCATAAGGATCCATACTATTTAAATCTAATGTAAGATTTAAAGCAGAGTATCCAGGTGAGATCAAAGCTCAGCAAACTCATTTCTTTTCTATTCCAAACTATCTCCCCTCTTTCCACAGACTTTTGCCATCCATTCCTTTTAATTCAGAGTCTTTCAAAATGATACTGTAACCTGAATCACCAAACCTTTGATGTAGATACCCTGTAGTGAACCCTCAATGAAGACTAGAAAGGTTAAAATCAGAAAATCAGATTTTGTTATAGAAAAGTCATTAACATTTTAAATAGAGGAAGTTCAAATTAGATCAGACTGAACAGAAATAAAGAGCTTACAGCTAATCCTGACTGTGATGCCTTTCCTTCCAGGTGTGGTTTAGGCAATTTTTCCAAATTCTAACAAACTTTGCATGTTTTAGATTGTTCTTTCATCCATCTCTGAAGATTATCAGGGTACCTGATGCTCCTCTGAAGAGAATCTTCCTTCTCCTCCTTCCCTACTGAAGGCCCCAAAACTTTTTTTCCCAATGAACAAACTCAGTCCCAAGAAGTGTCCCCCTACCAGTCCTCTGTATCCGTGTTCCAGAAACTCACAGTTGAGAACGAACAGCACAAAACATCACATCAGTGATGCTAGCAATGCTTCCTTTGCTTCTCCTCTTAAGATACATTTATTTTTCCCTCAACATTTATTGTGTTTTTCTCTTTTATAACTTTGAGGTCTTCTTCAGCCTAGCATGTTAGAACTGTTTTTGTGTCTCTGCCTTTCCATAATGTAGTTCTTCTTCTCTGAGCCTTTGCATGCAGTTTCCATCCTCCTCTTCCCTAACAATGATTCTGACAACTCATCTTTCTCCAACCCAGCTCTTCAAGTCTGAAAATGGATTGCCCATGCAGTTTTTCTACCTCAATCAGTTTCTCCTTTCAGACTGTCTGATCTGGGGTGATCCCTTATTTCTCTTTCCACTCATCTTCCCACATCAGCAATCAATTCCTCTTTCTTTATAAACTCTTCCACTGATCTTTGAAATGACAAAACATTGCAACATTAAAATGATGGTATCAGGATGGACAGATATGACTCAATGTTTAATAATTCTACAAGTGATGGGAGAGCATGGCTTTCTCTCTGTTTTCAAAAGTAATAACAACAGATTAAGAGAATCTCAGGCAAAGAGATCAGCACCATAGGAATACTGCAAAGTAAACCAATCCTAAACACCAAAACAAAAGCATTTTTACCTAAATTCAACTGAACTCATTAAGTCAGCAAAATGCTATGGAAAGATCAAGTAGCCTTGCTATTCCATTCAATTCTTACTGAATAAATATTTGAAACTATGCATTTTCAGGCACTCCAGATTTTTACATTCCAGGGAACTGGTAACTATTGAAATTCTGCTTCACAAACTGTAGCTGAGGTGCTGTGATTTTGGTTATTTGGACATTTTCTTCTCTTCTTTTCTTGTCTCCTCCCATACATTTTGCTTATTTAGCTCCAGTGTGTCTGTGGCTGCTTCTAGCCACATATTTGTTACCATCATTTGTTTTGTTGATCACATAAATGAAGCTCATGTTATATGCCAAGAGATTTGTAATTGTTTGGTCTCAATGTAGTCTAGCCTTACCACTCCCATGCTGTCCTGTCTTTTTGTTTTCCCTGCTATGATTATCTGCCCTAACATAATTAAGTGCATGGTTCTCAGTTTATAGCATACAGGCCACATGCATCTACTTCATTTGCCTGGATGCTTCATCTCATCTGACCAGCTGCAGAGGTTAAGTAGTAGTTGGGCAAGGGCATTGGGCTCATATCAGAATAACACCTCCTCTTCTGTTTCTCACACCAGACAAATTAAATCCTGATTTTTCTCTGTATCTGAACCAAGAAAATCACACATAATCTTCACTGCTGTTCCTTTAACTGACAAGTGCCTTGACTGGAGATTAACTTCGTACCATTTTGTTGGAGGAGACCAGACTGATGAGGAATTCACCAAGTGGCAGATATATTACAAACGCTGGGTGGACGAGGATGCGTGGGTCCGGGGGCCCGGGGGGGCGTGTGCAGTGGCTGTGTCGGGACCTTGGGGGCTTTCGGGTGGACACTTCCCTCCGGCCTCATTCTCCTATTGGTCCTTTTGCTGCTCCTCCCCTCCCTCCTTCCCTTCGTTTGCATGCACCCAATGAAGTGCGTTACTCCTCCCCGTCTCCGCCCCTCTTCCCCGCCCAAATTCGGGAAATTCCCGTGCTCCACTTATAAGCCAGCATGCGCCATTAAAACTGGCTTTTCCTTGTGGACTCCTGGTTGGTGTGGACTTATTCTGTTCGGGGTGGTCACCGGGCCGGGGGCGGGAAGAGCCTACCTAAGCTTCTAAGGGGCCTGATCCTAGGAAGCTCTGCATGCCGCTTTCCTAGCCTTGCTCCTGGAAGCAGGAACCTCTCCACTGCATCAGTGCCTAATAACAATCCACTGATACCATTTGTTCTAGAAAAAAAGGTAGAAAAAAATAAAAAAAATACCATTTTTTGAGTTAGCTGGTACTGTTTTCCCCGCTAGCAATGTATTCACCTGTTAGTAAATACTGATATTTTGGGAAAGTACAAACATATAATGCACACTTTCCTTACAGTGAAGAAGGCAGACAAAGGGGCAAGCATAATTCATATAAGGCGGTTCTTTCATGTTTATAAATGAATCTTTCCAGAACTGAGAATTACTTGTTTTGGTTGAGAAATATTCTAATTTAAAACTAGTACCAGGACAGGACAGATAATTATAGGCACTGATGACATGCACCTCCACTGAATTGTGTGTTCATGGGCAACATGAAGAGTCAGTTTGCATGAATTCCCAGATCTTAAAAGTCATGGTAAGTGAATTTTGCAAAGGTTAATGGGGAAACCATTCATGCAATACTATCTCTGCACTAAAGTTTAGAGACCTTGGATAAGAGTATTCTGTATTCTCTAAGAACCTCCTTGTAATGGTATGAATGTTAGTTAAAAAAATTGTGAAATTAAAAAACAGCTACAGCACTGCAATTCTTGAAAGATTTATTTTCACCATTATCTGCATATGCTAGCTGTGCATTTCATTTTACTTTTATTTTTTGTCAGGTATTGGAAAGAACTGTAAAGTGTTATATTCCCTTTCATATACCCATCACTCAATTTATAATAAAAATTTCAGTGCACATCAAAAAATACATCTTTTTATAGAAATATGTTGTGACAGATTTAAACTGTATGAATTTTTGTAGTATTTGTAGAACTCTTAAAGTCATGTATTTAATTTCCAGCAAAACAACTTTTTTTTCCAAAGTACAATGAGTGTTCTATATATTCCATCAATAATGCACAGCAAATGTTTACAAAGGTATCTGGGCAAACAAGAGAGTGCACACTCTTGTAAAAAAGGACACTTTTTTCAAATAGCACAGTAAGTATGACACAAAGTTGTGTCATAAAGGAAGAATGAAAAGGACCAAATGGCTCTTTTTATGGTTGGTTAACAATTTTATTTATGCATTTGTGTGATTCAGTAGAGTTTAATCCTTACTGGTAGCTTTTAGTGGTTATATTTTCCAAGAAAACATATTTTGGTTCAGTGATTAAAAGTAGGTCTGCATGTACTTTATATTAAATTCATTATGCAAGCTTATATTTTACAAGTATATTTCAGTTGTTCTCCCTGGTTGAGATCTAGTTTGTGTTTCCAGGTTAGAAACCACAAAACCCAGCAGAGGGAGATAAGGTTCACCCACTACTGCACAAAAAATGCTCAGCTGTTGGCTAAGATTTAATTGTTGCAATAGGAGTTAGCTATGACTTCAGCACTAGTAATTGAAGCAGTTTGAGGAGTTTCTTCCTCCCGTGAGAGGAATTGCGGTATGGGTGTTTTGCTTATAGTGGACTACTGTTTTAATGTACTATAACTAACAGTGTAGTTCTTCTATATAAGTAACAGTCCTTTTTATGAACATGAAACACCTGGTTTGATAAGCCTTTTTATTTACTTATGAGAATGAAGCTTTACTGCTATACATATGGAAAGAACTGAATAGCAAGATTTGACCTCATTCTTACATGGATTGGTAAACGTAATTACAAGATTTTCTCTATTTTCATGGTGTATGCATTCCTCTGCAGGGCTTACAGTTCTCCATCAATCTTATTAATATTAAATCATTCATATAGTCACTTTCATTACAGAACATTCTTTTATCATTCAAATACTTTGGATGATACTTACAGTATCACTCTGGAAATTCATCTAATAAAAAACAATGTCTGTGGATATAACTTTGTGACACACTGACAATTACTTAATTGGAACTATTTTTTCCCAACATGATGTGCCATTTAAATGATTTTATTGAATTAAATTGTGAATAACTGGGGAATGGGAAGGGTGTGCTCTGTATCTCGATTTTAAAATTTCTGAATGAGAAATAATTATGTTGAAACCTGCATGATATGTAATGCACAGCATGTGAAACTTACAGAAACATTTTTCCATCTTCTCTAATGGATTATGAAGCAGTTGACTTTTTGCCAGAATATTTCCTCATTACTTGTTCAGCTCAGAAAAATCCTTCATCATCCACCCAGCATCTCTGTGTGAATTATCAATAGAGAAATCATTAGCTAAGATGAATATGAGACATCCAATTTAGAGTTCTGTAAAGTCTAAAAACCACTAACTAACTAAGTATTCAAAATGCCCTACTCCTTTTGCTGAAATTAAAAGAAAAAGCACACTCTCCATGCATAGAACCAGCATCCCTGATGTTTCAGCCATGAGATGACAGTTTCAGTGCAAAGGGTTCATAAGATTGACTGACAGTGCAGCAGAGAGAAGCCCTTGAAGATGGCACAGCCAGCTATTAAGAGAATTGGTGTTGCAGCATGACGTGGATAAACGGAGTTGAAGAACAACAACAGAAAACAAAAAAATCATTTTGTCAGCTCATCATTGCCAGTCTGACCTGCTGCAAGTAGCATGATAACAAAACTGTGAACGCTTGCTTCCTGTAAGCAGCTCAGACATTTCAGCTGCTCTGGCTGCTAATAAGAAAAATGTTTCTCTCCATAAATACTTCCATTTTGTATGATTTGTGACAATACTTGGGAAAGTGGTGCACCTAAGATATACAGAGACAAAAATAATTTCCAGGTTATGAAGTAAAAATCCAACTGAGAAAACTTAAAAAAATTGAGTTTTGGCTGCAAAGCAAGAAAGAAACACTTCATGCTTTATGCTTCTGTATTTCAAGTAAGAGACAGGACTGGGTAGTGTATGCAACTATAAAAACACAGAGAACTGATTCTTCTAAAGTGTCATGTTCTTCCAGAAAAGTCTGAGATCTAAAGCCGAAGCAATCAAAGAAATCTTGGACCTTCAGGAGGTGCTCAGTACCTAGAATGATTATGGTTGGTGGTGTCAGAGAAAGCAAGGGTAGTTACATGCAAAACACCTTCAATTTGTTGGAAGTTGTATATTAGAGCATAAATAACTCAGCTGAAATCTAAAATCTGTTAATATTCTGGCAATTTTCACCTGCAATAATTCCTGTCAGAACCTGTAAAAACTTTTGGTAATTAAAACCAAACAAAAAAATAGAATTTCACTCAGACTTTCTGCTTAAATGATAACTGCACTGTATTTTTTCTCTGTTAAGGAAGAGCATCTCAAAGCATTTTAAGCACCTTTAGTTTCTTGTGCTCTGACTGTTTACTATTTGAGATACAAACTTAAGGTGCTTTGAGAAGACATGGAACCCTTTAAATTAGGCCATTAGAATATTATGCCTTTGAAGTGAGATAATGGGTTTATTAAATGGATTCTTTGCCATATTCTGCAGGAAACTTGTGGTTGGCACATGCTGCTGTATCTTCAAGGCAGTGATATAGTAAGAGACAATATAAAGTCTCTACCTTATGATATGTGCAACATTCTCCTTAGTGCAGTTTAACTGTTAAGACTTGTGATAAAAAAAAATCTTAATATTGGTAATGTTTTAGTGGTTGAACTCCACTGTGTTATAAACTATCTTGGAAACATGAAATATGAATAACTGATTGTAACTGAGATCAAGTTATGCCACAGCTAGTGTGTTTATGTAAGGGCTAGCAAGAACGAATTTTGTCTGAATTTCCTGCTTCTTGCCACTATGTCAAGGAATATGCAGAATTAATATTCACTAATATTATAATCTGATTTGATTTTGTGAGTATACTGTCACTGGAGAAAGGAATAAGGTGCTTTAATGTTACCCTGCTGATGTCTCTAAAAGAAAGATCTTCAAAACATGCCTTCTTTGGGCTGCAGTACACTTGGGCAACTGAAGTGAAGCAGAGATATAAATAGATGATCAATTTTTAATGAAAAATTTTGATATCTTGGTCTTCTGTTGTCCCAGTGAATTTCAAAGGAAGATATCTGAGTTCCTGTTCATATCCAAGCACTTTATTATTATGAGGAAGAAAAGTATATCTGCTCATGTTGACTACATGATGAATGTGTGAATTTGTTTTCAACTACCTTACTGTCTTCTGGTGACAGTCTGGGTTCCACCTGTGTGCTATACTATCTGTAAATGTCATTTCTCGAAGTCCATCTCTTTCCAGGTCAATCACTAAAGAATTGTATCTCTATTGGGTATTTATGGAAAACAGGCTTCTGGTTGTATTGTTCTGAAAGAAAACAATACAGCTGAAAAATTTGAATGGAAGTCACATGATCTGATCCTCTTAATGTCATGGATATATCTTATATTACACTGACACTGGCAACTCTTGCATGATTCAGAAAGTTGTAGAATTCCCAGAAAACGGAATCTGTATTGAAGAAATTTCTGAAAATTTATAGCAAGCATTAGCAATGTTGTTTCTCTTTATCCTTTCTGATCAGATCTGTGTGGACAATTCCTTATGTTTTCATCTCCATGCATACAAAACAACATAATTATAGACAATTTGGCTAATATTTCAAAGTGCTAAATTGTCTTTAACACTTGCAGAGTCTTTCTACATTGCATTGACTAAGCAAATTACACAAAAAAAGCTTCCTTAAAATCACAAAATTATTCGATGCATTGTAGTACAACAAGATAGTTTGAATGATCACTTCTTTAAAAATATATGAGAGTTCAGCTTATTGAAGTTCAGTGGAAGTACCTCTTTCACACAGTAGCTGTGTAACTACTACTTTCTAAACACAAGGGCAGGGTGGAATCACTAGTGTTCACTAAGTTCATGTCTCATTAAATATGGAGATTAGTTTAAATGCCTGTCTTTCAGAATATTCAAAACACAGTAAAATACCAGTATTAGGGTGACATCATCCAGTTAAAAATGTGCACAATGCAAAGATAAAGTTGCCATGGAGCTGCAGGTATTTTAGTTGTTTTTTGGTGTTTTGTTTTTTTTTTTGTTAATATGAAATAAAATTCTATATCTGAAGCAGAAGAAAGGAGATAATTTTTTTGGAATTACTATCTTTAAAAATTTGTTCCCTTCTTGCTCAGATTTTGTAACAACCTGGTGGGTATTACTTTAGAAAAAAAAAACCCTGGGTGTTATTATTCTATTTCATTATTCTATTGTTCTATTTCATTTAGGACACACATGAAGATTATATGATTACTTTCAGAGAGGGGGATCAGCAGTCCATGGTATGTGCTATTACTATTTTGTGGATAGAGTCAGAAGGCAGTGGGAACCAGCTACTTCAGAAGAGAAGACAGGCCAGTAGCTGAGGGACAGCAGGGCACCTTCAAAGATAAAGGACATAGTCCCAGAGTACTCAAGGGAAAAGAGCAGTTTCAGTGCTTGTGTTTAGCTGACAGTTCAGGTCACCAGGCTAGTTTATGGCCACCAGGATAGCTGATAGCCACAAGGCAGCTCCAAGATCGAGCTGAAAGGTCAAGTTCACAGGCCAGGAACAACAAGACATACAGGTGAACACACCTCTGTAAAGCTGTAATACAGCTCTGGCAAAGACAAGGCTAAACATCTTGCCTTAAAAGCATCTCTTGTGCAGAGGAGCAGGATGCCAAAGAGGCTTCTCACAGCTTTTTCCCTTCAAGCTGTTTTCCCAGCACTCTGACCCTCAGTCCCACAACTGCACCAGATGAGAGCTGGCCTTGAGCACAGGCAGCCAAACCCCGGAGGGGAAGCAGGAGAAAACTCAGGACTCTGACACATAATTAGCAATGTTAATTTTTGCAATTGCATGCTGTACCTGGTGTGAATAGTTGTTAGTGGCTTTCATAAATTGAGTAAATTAATAATGTGTAGAATTAATTTTATCTCCAACATGCAGATGAAGTTGGCCACTGAAAAAATATTCTAAACTCAACAGTAACTTGACCTCAATGAATAAGGCCAGGATTGCATCCACAGAATTCAAATGAGTTTCCTAAGACCTCAGGTGGGTCTTAAAGTCCTTCTTTTTTGCATGGAAAGAGTTCTCATAATAGTTAATAGGCTTATATTACCTTTATTTTTATTGTGTCTTAAGAACTCAGTCTAGATTTGTAGCAAAAACAAGGATAAAAATTAAAATCTCTTTACCTGAGGCTTCCAATTTAATTTTAAAACTTTACTTGTTTCTAAAACACATCTTTTATAACACAGCATATTTTTCACTTTCCTCTACTTGGTTGGACTGCAACCTCAGAATGTAGCATATGAGAGTTGGTTTCTTGCAGCCTCGTTATGCTGTGTGCTGAAGGAATCTGCAACGATATGGAACTTCTCCTGGTCCTGGATTATCAGTCCATTAACCTAGGGAGAAGTGTGTGCTCTATGCTCACCCTGACCATGTGGTCTCTGAGAGCCCCACAGGGACCACCAGCGAAGGCAGGAACAAAGAGGAAGTTTAATCAGGGGTACAGGTTTATATGGACTTTGGAGGGATACAAATTCACCAATAAGGGATAAGAGGGAAGTCTGGATTTGTGCCAATAGGAGTAAGGGCATTTACATTCAATGGGAGGGGCTTACAGGAAATATGAGGTCACTGTCCTTCTGCCAGCCCCCTGGCCTGGCAGGGGTTTATGGGAAGAAGAAGCAATGACTATGCAGTTTTTACATTTAGTACATTTAAACCACATAGCTCAGTTGGTTAAAACTTGGTTGTAATAATGCCAAGGTCATGAGTTCAATCCCCTGTCTGGGCCACTGACTTAAGAGTTGGACTCGATGATCCTTGTGGGTCCCTTCCAACTCAGAATAGTCTGTGATCTGTGATTAAAAACATCAGCTGTTAAAGCATTCTCAGTGGCGGGTGTATTTTCTTCATCAGCCCATTTCTGGCATGGCATTCTCCAAGCCATGTATTGAGAATGCATTGCTACAGTACAGTAGCATATGCAGATTGAGCATATGTGATGGTTTTGGCTGGCATAGTTAAATTTCCTCACAGTAGATGGTATGGACTCTGCTTTTGTGCTGGAAACGTCATTGATAGCAGAGGGATGTTTTCTCTATTACTGAGCAGCATTTACCCAGACTCAAGGCCTTTTCTGCTTCTCAGCTCACCCACCCCATCAGTGATGCTGCTGGGGGTACACAGAAGTTGGGAGAGCACAAAGCTGGGACAGCTTCTCCCAGCTGACCAAAGGGAAGAAGAAGGAAGGTGGAGGACATTTGTATTGATGGCGTTTGCCTTCCCAAGCCACCATTACACATGGTAGAGACCTGTTTTCCTGGAGATGGATGAATATCTGCACATGCATGAGAAGTTGTGAATGAGTTCCTTGTTCTGCTTTGCTTGTGTATGGCTTTTGCTTGCCCTTTTAAGCCATCTTTATCTCAATCCACAAGTTTTTTTACACCTCTGATTCTGTTCCACATCCCAAAGGGGAACAGTGAGTGAACAGCTGTATAGGGCTTAGTTGGTGGCTGAGCTTAAACCACAACAGCATAAAACCAAAGATTTCATGGTTTCTGCAGTCTTGACTAAAATGGTAAGTCTTATACATTTCTATGCTTTTCCACAGTCCAACTTTATGGTAATAAGAAAGCAATATAATATGCTAACATTGTTTATAACATTTGACTAATTATAAAACTTTGTATTTTCTTAATTTTATATTTGTTGAATTTTATAAATTCTCCCAAAGTTACTTTTTCCCATTCTGTTTTGAAATATGGATTTGCTTTAGTTATAGATATATGGAACCAGGTTTGAAATCTCCGGAAGTAATAGATGATGGACTGCTTTGGTTCCAAGTAAAAACAGGTAAGATGCAGAGTTTTAGATTTTACAAAAATCACATTTTGGACTTCTTTTACTGTTTGCCTTTCTGCTTGTTTTATAGTCACATAAATATACACCTGTGTTCATATAATTCCACACATGAAAAATACTGATATTTTTGCACAGGATTGAGAACTGCCTTGAATTCCGTCAGTTAAGAAAAGTCAAAGTATATAACAAAATGAAGATCAAGAACCTTCTTTTATCCCAGCTAAACTCCAGTTTCATGGGACTAAATCTAAATAAACTTTTGCTTAAGGTAACTTTCATTGAGTCTTTAGTTTTAGTTTAGGTAAGACTAAGCATATATTTTCTGAAAGCACCAGAGTTTTTGACAATGTTTTCCTATTTTTTTTCCTAAAAGTTTTACTCTTGATTTCTTTTAATGATTAGTAATTTATTCCCAGAATTGCTCTTGAAATTGCCTCTTGTGAATTTCCATTTCTTTCATAGAATTATAGAATGGTTTGGGTTGGCAGGGACAGCTTTCTTTAGACTAGGTTGCTCAAAGCTCCACCCAATCTTACTTTGAACACTTCCAGTGTCCACAAGTTCTCTGGACAACTTGTTCAAGTGCCTCACCACCCTCACATTAAAGAATTTCTTCTTCATGTCTAATTAAAGAGTCCTTTCAAATTAAAATCTGATATAAAACTGCTTTCTTTTTGTTGTTTTTGTTTATTCATTTGGATTTTTTTTTGTTTTGTGTTTGCTTGATTATTTGGTTGTTTCTTACCATTGTCCCTTGTCTTGTCACTTGTCCCATCAACCTTAGTCAAAACTCTCCATCCTTCTTATAAGCTGCCTTTAGGTACTGGAAGGTGCTATAAGGTCTCCCCAGAGCCTTCTCTTCTCCAAGTCAAAATCTCCAACTCTCTCAGTCTTCCCTAGCAGGAAAAAAATGTTCCAACTCTCTGATCATTTTTGCAGTCCTCATCTGGATCTGCTCTGACAGGTCCATGTTTTTTTTGTTCCAGGAACCTGAAAGCTGTATGCAGCATTCCAAGTAGGGTCTCACAAATGCTAGGTAGAGAGGGACAACCATCTCTGTGGACCTGCTGGACACATTTTTTTTGATGCAGTCTAGGATACGGTTGGTTTTCTGGTCTGCAAGTACACACTGTTGGCTCATGTTCAGTTTCTCATTCACCAGCACCACCAAGCCCATTTCCAAAGGCCTGCTCTCAATCTCTTCATCCCCCAGACTATATTAATGTTAGGGTGGACACCCTGCATCTGGTCCCAGGTGCAGGGCCTTACACTTGGACTTGTTGAACTTCATAGGGTTCCCATGGGTCCTTCCTTCAAGCATGTCAGGTGCATCACTCAGCTTGGTGTCACATGTAAACTTGTTGAGGCTGTACTGAATTCTACTGTCTATATAACTGATGAAGGCATTAAAGAGTGTTGGTCCTTCTACCAACCCTTGAGGGACCCTGTTCAGGAAGGACTTTCATTCTGGGTGGTGAATGCTCAAAGAAAAATGTTGACAAGATGTTTCATATAATTCTCACATTTTGTAGGTGGACTCGGCTTCTTGTGCTGTTACCGTAAACTGATGCAACAGCACATGGTGTCAAGGTTTGTGAATTGAGTCCAAATAATCATTGAAATAACCAGAGACAGTGATTAACTACTCCTTACCTTTATGGGTATACATACTCACAGTTGGTCAGAAATTGACACTGCTCTAAAAGACTCTTTTTTTTTTTTTAATTTATAAATGGCATATAATTTTATGCTGTCTGGGACATAAAACACTTCCATGTTGTCTTCAGGTCTGTTGTTCTGTTTATATTTTTCCTATAAATAAATAAGGCAAAATGTGATTTAGAAATGGAGTACTTTAAGATCATGAAAATGAAAATATAGAGATAAGCAAATCTGTAAAATACTTCACAGAAATCACTGAGAATCAACAGAAACAACTGAATTTGCTGGCACGCAGCTCAAGCAGGGTAATGACAAGAAGAGAATAAAATTAATATTAAACTAGCTGTTTATCTGGGGATATAGTGTAACATGGATTTAAATTGAATGTTGAAAATGAAATTTGTTGTACTATCTACTTGCTGACTTCTTTGGGTCACATGACAGTAATTCAGCAGCTTTCCATGGTGCTCACCTCCAACCTCCTCACCAAATTAAAATGGAAAGAATTGGATCCTATTGTCATTAATGGAGTGGAGAAGGTTATAAAGGGAAAATGATAAAAGAGGGCCTACTGTCTATAGTGCAAATTAGAATCACCTCACAACCAGGTCAGGACACAGCAGCACTTTAATCAAATTCTGTACAGTTCATGTTTGCAGTATTGACAAATCCTAATTGTAATGAAATACTCTTTGTTCCCTGGTGTTGAATGTTTCTATTATAATGACTATAGTGACTTGAGCCAACTGAGCACATAATTCACTTTCTTGGTAAAGACTAAAAAGTTAAAAGTGAAAGCAATAGAAGAGAGGTGGAAAAGAGAGTAAGTATAGGAGGGTTACAAAGAAAGATGTTAAAAGTCCTTTAAAATTTTCCATCTAGCAGAGCCTGTAATTTTAGCATCAGATTGTTATCCAAAGGCACTTTTGAAACTGCAATGAAAACTAGAAGTGGCACATTGCTGATCACACTACTAACTCTAGAAAATCATTAACATTCATTAATATTAATATATAATTAATAGACACTTGGTTTTAGTTATGTAGTCACTGCAGTCTTACTTGGATCACTTCAAAAATGTGTGTCTTGTCTACTGTGTCTTGAACACTAACATATACTATGGTTATTTGAAATGGGGAGATAATCTCAGTAGTCACTTAGTTGTCAGTATGATGCTCCAGCAGAAATGCTAAAAAAGTTATTCAATAAGATCATTCAGCGTATTTTCAAAACTGGTTATATGATTATATGTATATATATATACACACACACACACACATATATATATGTATGTTGTTGGGCACAAAAGAGTAAAGTGTTACTTGAACTTTCATAAAAATTCTTTACTGTGGGCACAAGTATAATCTTTTAATTTATGTTTGAATTTCAAGAGGAAGTTCTTTCTCAGTTTCATGTACTTTCTCGAGAACTCTCTCTTTTAGGTATTTGCTGCTTTACAGATTGTTACCAGAATCATACAAAGCAGTAAAACTAAACAATTTTAAAAGATTACAGTGTAATTTTCTACATGCTCAGAGATCCAGTAGCATCCAAAAAAAAAAAAAAAGAAAAAAATTCCATCTATAATTGCAGGTTATATTTTAATGAGAAAGGTATGGGATGAACTACCTGGAAATGGAAGGTTGTAGTCTAATCTCTTATTGATTTATTAAGGGCTTTGAAAAATTAATTTTTTCACATCATGCCATCATCTTAGCTAGGACAAGAATATACTATTTGACCCATTACCTCCCAATTGCCCGCCTAAAATAATATGTAATATGTTATTGGTCAATCAACATTAAGTGCAATCATGAAATACCTTACAATCTGATTGGATCTTTGTGGTGTCAGTAAGTATTTGCATATTCCAGAACATAGTGCCAAGCTTCTGAACCAAATGGAGCTGAACTAAAGTGGAAACCTAATGTTTTAAAACTGACATAACTACTCTCCTACCTTTAAATTAAAAAATACTCTTGAGATGTTTGAAATATTTTATTAAGACAATTTGAAATTTTTAGTTTATGTAATTCAGTATATGACACTTATTAAACAGGAAAAGCTACAATACAGTCATATGTAGCTGTTCGAGTAGTGTGCAAGATCAACACTTACAGTAAACAACAGCCAAAACTTTATGATTGCATGAAAACATCTGTGTTTCCTGGGCCTGTGAAATACCAGAACTAATACAGAAAATTGTAGCACTTACAACATTTTTTTCTCATTTAGACCATTGTTATAAACAAAACTTAATGTGAGCAGTTAAAACTTTACAATTTTGGGGTTTTTTAATGCAGAAAACTTCCCTGTTAAAGGTGAGTTGCATAGATCTGTGAGGAAGCCAATTATTTGTGAAAATGTCTTTCATCATTCAGAAAGTCACTGTTCAATATTTTAATACTTTTGTTCCATATTCAAACATGGTATCTGAATATAAATTCAGATGAAAAAGCTTAAAAAAAGTGTTTTGATGTTTGTGTTTTTCTTTCCCTTTTTTCCTTTTTTTAATTCTATTTTCTATTTTTAATTTCCATTTGTAAGAAAGCTGGCTGAGGAAGAAATCTAGAAAACAATGGAAAACTAAAAACAGAAAAAGAACTCTTCTTTTGTGCTCTCTTGTAAAGAAAAAAATCTGAAAGCAAACAGAAAGGGCATGAGGAGGCAACCTTAATCACTGAACTGTGAATTACCTGACACTACCGATTATTTCTTCTGAAGTTCCACCTCAGCAAATGATTTTAAAACAATAAAAAAGAAAAAATGAAAGCAAGTGTTTACTCTATGGCAATGATAAAAGGTCACAAAAGCATTACGTGCTTCTAAAAATGAACACGTTTTATCCCAATAAATGTAACATTCATGTCCCCTTCTTTGCTTCAGTATAACCTTTCTCTCAAGATCTTTTTGCAATTCCTTCCTGCCTGCCTTCTTGCCACAGTTCTAAAATGTGAAGGTAAATTTTTAAGAAATCACAACAAAGACTGAAGAAAAAAGATTAAATAAAAAAATAAGTTCTCAGAAAAAAATTCAACTGTGTACTCTGACTTTTATATGCAAGGAGATGTCAAAGTAGCTTGCATTATCATTGTTTAGGACAGATATCTTCTGAGACAAAAAAATCATCCTACAACAAAATCAATATTAAAAATAAAACTGAAACCTAAGTACTGTAAGTAATTGATTATGAACTTCAATAAGACACTCATAAATATAAGTAATTATAAATGTTGATACAGGAGACACTGAAGACAAAAAATTCAAGTGCAGAAGAATAAGAAGGCTGAAGGAGGAAGCAAAAACCCAACAAAATTACATGAGGATTAAATAATAATAAATTTCGCAAGATTAAAGAAATAGGAATATGCCCTGTAGAAGAATAAGAACAAGCCTGAAGTGTTCAAACATGGGAAAGCAGAGATGGGGAAAAAATAAGACCAACAACCGCCAGATCAAAAGCACTTGATTTACAGCTATTAGAGCTTTCCTTTATATGTTGAACATAAAATATCACTGAAATTAAAAAACCCTCTCTGTAATAGGATGTGAACAGTGACCATGGCTTTCACTGCCATTAGGAGTGTGAACGAGTTTTCTCACAAAGTTCATAAAAACACACTTTGGACAGCATATTTACTAACAGAAAGATATTAAACTAAGGAACATTGATTTATGACATTAATCTCACAGTTCACATAGTCTGGTATAAAGTCCTGACAGAAACAGCCACATAAATTTTCCTTTGAAGATAGCTTATAATCTGTGTACCTTCTGGTAATACTTCATCTAAATTTAGAGAGATGCTCTATAGGTCTATGAAATTTAATGGATTTACACCTGTGTAGCTGAATAAAAAGTAAACATTGTGATTTCCTTTTCTTAATAATTTTTACATATAAAAAGGTTCAGATTATGGTGATAACAACTCACTTTGTGTATTATTCCTCCTCCTCTCATACTGTCTCTGGAGGAGCAAGATACTCATTCATGAAATCTTGTGGGTGCACAGTGAAGAAAAGAATGATGCTATCAAGTAGTCAAGGAAAGAAGTATGTTGTGTAGTTCAGGGAAGTCCACTCTTAGCATAGCAACAGTGGCTTGCATTCCCCAGGGATTTTCTGTATGTTCATACAGGGGGAAGTTTGCTTCTTTCTACCTTGTTCTTACTGTATGATTACAATCTTAACCCTTGGCCCTGTGAAGGCATCAGAGCAAAAAGAAGTACAAGAGCAGTTACTCCTCAGCTCCTCTGAGAATACATGGCAAAAGAAGATGGATTTTGTGTGGCAGTCAACAGTTGGAACACTTTATTACAATCTGGATTTAAGAGTGAGATGAATCCTTTTATACTGTTTTTTCTCTTTAACATGAACAAACTTGGAAAAACATGAATGAGTAATACTGAGTGACAACTATTCACAAAGGAGAACGAGAACAAGCTGAAGTTATATTCTCTCTTTGGGTCATTGCCCTCAAATTCTCTTGTGATCTGTAAAACAACATTATGTTGTGAACTTGCATGTTGCAACTCATGACATGATTTTATGTTTTAATGATGAATTGTTCTGAACTAAAAGCAAGGCAAGTTTCAGAGTCACAGAAGAGTTACACAAGTGTATGAATTCTGAAGGCTCAAAAGCAAGAATGATTTTGAATTCAACATTATTACATTGAAAATTCTTTACCATAGTTTTAGTTGATGTTATGACTGTGTGTGTGGAGCAACTAGGATGATTTCTGGATACAGGTGTTTGCGCTGCTGTATTATGCCTTGCTTGCCACCACCTGTCTAACAGGAAGATCTTTAGGTGAAGATAAGCCTGGTGCAAAGCTAGGTCTCTGTTCTCTTTTTATCTTTTAGTGTATATGTCTTATGTATGTCTTCTCTACTGCTTCCATATGTCTATTTACCTAGTGGTTAAGCAGAATCCAATTCTAAATCTCTACTTTATGTTAGCACTTAGTATTGCTAAGATCTGTTACAGGGACCTTCACATTTCCCCGCTAATTGGGAATAGTTTGTGTATGATTCATGCAGCTGTATTTTACATTACCATTTAAATAGCACACTGTGTGGGCAGAAGTGAGAGAAAAGTTACATAAAAGAAGGCAAGAACTGAATTCTCTCTGAAATTTGTTTTAGCTGCCCTAAGTGGCCAGCCTGCCACAGCAGGCTGGGTTGTGACTAACTCAGAGCTATTTTTCAAACCATTTCAGTTGTCTTGGAACTGGGAATTGGTTGTTCTCTTCTCTGAGAAGCATCACAAATTTGCTCTGTCTTCACCTTGATATACTTCAAAAGATTTCAGGATAAGTATTTTTTCTTTCCTACTTTGTTTCTGTCCTGCCTCCTCTATATTTGTTTCATTCTCCTAACTTCCAGATCAGGCAATCTTTCAACAGCATGGATCCCATTTGAAATAAGTGAACATATTTCAGCTGTAGTTCCAGCACAGAACAAAATATATAGTTATTGACTTGTCACTGAATCAGCCAGGAAAAGTAGAAGTCTGATGATGCAATTAAAAGTCTTCTGCAAATGCTGTTAAGAGTCCACACACTACTAGAAGTTCAGTGAAGCACTTTCTGTTGCACCTGTTGCTGGAATTTCTAATATTTTGTTATTACACGACTTCTTCAGACAGGCAGAAGTGAATGAATAAGTGGAAATCAAGGGTATTCTCTTTTATCATGCTGTCTCCTCCTCATCAAATATAACACAACTGGAGCAATATACACCTTCCTTCTGCCTTAAACCTAATTTTGGTATAGGCTTAAATATTTGCCCACTGCTTTGTGGTTTAGGTGGTTTGTTAATGGTAAAAATTAAGCTAAGAATATAAATTTGACTACTGTAAAAATGTACTATGGATAAAAACGAAGACTTTTGCAAGCTGCTTGACAAACAACATCAGGAGCAAAATCTCCAATATGATGTCACAGATATTGTGCAAACAAGATGGGAGATATTTTGATTTCCTTTTTATTTATTTGGGGTTTTTTAAATGTCAAAGAAGATGCTTTTGAAAATTGAAAGCTGAGTTACACTTGGATGTAACAGCTTGAATACCTCTGTAAATTTAATACACTTGAAAAGCTAATTTTTTTGGCTTCAGCAATAAATTAAACATGTCCTCAAATGGTAGCAGCAATAACTCTCCAGCACACATCACTTGAATCTTTTATTACATTGCCTCCAGGCTTTGAGAACATCATGATTTTGTTGAGTTTTTACTACAGGAACAGGTGCAGAAATGCTTTTGAATTGTTGTTTTTGTTTCATTCCTTCCATAATGTAGTGCTGCTGCAGCCAGTTTGTGTGACTGTCTGGTGGACTTAGTTTGCATTATTGCCCCCAAAACCCTGCAAGTCGTTGTTCAGAGTTTGCAAACAGCTTTCCTCACTGAAGTTGCTTTCTGATCTAAACCTGTTGAGGAATATTTCAATAACACAGGCCATAGTGTGTTATTGCAAGCCTATGTGCACAGTCCAGGCCATGGAGAGGGAAACGGGGCCCCTGCATCTTTGAGCCTGCTTCAAGAAGAGCAGTAAACAATAGATAGAATGCGGCAGCCGGTGGGAGAAGCAGGTAAACACATTGATACAGAAGGGCATAGTTTTGAGAAAAGTACCAATCCAGCTGGTAGCACGCCCTAGCCATCGACCAATGATATTCCTGTACTATTCGTGGACTCAGAGAATATGCAATATGTGTGTGTGTAATGTAAACAGTAAATCAGAGCACAGATCATACTCCTATGGAGGTTACATCGTGACTCTCGCGCCAAAAACTGGGGAGCTCAAAACCCGACATTTCTTACTTTATAAACCCTTTCTGTACACATAGGGAAAAGCATTGGTACCAGCATGGTAGAAATGTGCCATGTGAATTGTGGGCATTTTCTGTGCTTCCCTACCCAAATATGCACAAAAGGCTGACGATCAGCAGCCATCAGTGAGCCTTACCCACCACAGATGCAAGGTGGGGTTTTTTGTCTCCGTTGCGTTTTATTTCCCTACAGACTTTTCTGGACTCCACTCCTGTAACACAGTCCAGGTTAGCACATGCTCATGAACCCTAACTTACTGTGTCTAAACCTGGGTGATTTTTGTTACTGTGTTGAAAAGAGATGTACACTTGCTACTACAGAGCTTCAGAGACTTCCTCCCCTTTCCTCCACACTCAAAATAAATGTGCCTAAAATGCTACATTTAAGTCTTTCTTACTGTTGTGGAAGTTTATTGAAAGAATAAAGTTGCACTTCTGTTTTTCTATTAGACATACAATTGCCTTCCACAAGAAGGCTGAGGCCAAGCCTGTGAAAAGTCTTCGGACTGATGAATGAAACTAGGAGAATCATGATGTCAGTCTTCCAGGCTGAGTTAATATGCTTCTAGAATAAAAGTAATGCTATCAGAGCAATGTATCTTTGTCAGATAAATAAATAATAAGCCTCTCAGTGTTCTCTATACTTCATCTAATGGATGGCAGTCTATCATCATGAAGTACAGAGGAAAATATATGTAGTTAAATAGCTGGTGTCTGGACAGTGTTGATTTGCTGAATTATCTTGTAATCTTCCTTATCAAAGCAAACAGGTTTTAGAGTAAACAACCACAAGGTAAAATGACAAAGAAATACTGTCTTTTGGTGATATAACCATGTGTTAACTCAGTGCCCTTAATGAAAATACCATAGAACTTCAAAGCAAATGTCTTTGACCAGGGAGTACACTGTAGGAGAATAAGATTATAGATTTATTTGTCCATAAATAGCACCATTCTCTAGATATTTATGAATTTGTGGCTCACTATACACTGCATTATAGAAGTCCCATGCAATCTTCTTTTTCAAGATGAATGAAGTTTGATTCTGTTTTGTTTTTAGCTCCTATTCTGTGTTAGATACAGCACTGGGAGACAGAAACAAAGCTTTGTGCAAATCCTAGGTAATCAAGGAGTGTTTTTCAGCTCAGCATCCAAAGAAGTATATATAGCCACTAAACTCTCTAATATTATTTATGCTGTTAACAGCATGCTAGTATCTTTAACAATTCCCAGCACATACCTGAATTCATTACAAATACTGCAAGAAATAATGTGATATGTAAGACAGAGTTGTCACAAAAAAATGTTCCACTTTTTGAGCCTGGTGCAAAAGTTTTTAATGCTCACTACTCCTATAGGTTAATACTACCATTTCTATGAAAAAATAGTACAGTGTTGATGAGTTCTAACCATCAAGCACTAATGCCACCACCTTAGTATGTACTGTGTTGAAAATGAATTACAATACTGGTTCATAGATGTTTTAAAATACAATGCAGGGCTGAGATTGTTTAACTAGAAAGAGACGAGAACATTTTGTCTTTCCTTAAAAAAGTTCACTACTTTAAAATGAAAGATCCTTTGGCTGAGTGCGATTAATTCTTCCAAGATTTTTTTATAAAATAAATTGTTTGACAATGCTTGTTTCTTTTCTTCACCAGACTAAGGTATCTGATTATTGCAATTTCACTTTTCACATTAGCGTAAAAAAGCCTCTTCAGCTGATCCACTGCAGTTTCTCTGGGAGGTATTAGAATTCCTAGTACTTCTCAGTCCATGTCATGACCAAGACTAATTTTTTTTTAAATCTCCCTAAGAGTTATAGACTGGTTATATATTCAGAATTGTTATTTCATCACATAAAAAGTACAGCTGAGTTGCAGTCATTTTATTTGAAAATGAATTCTGCATCAGATTCTTGGAATTAGTGTGTCACAGCAAATATCACGTGTTTTTATTGGTATCATGTGAGCATTTTTTGTCAGGACTTATGACTGTTCTTTTTCCCAAGCTGAGCCTCAAATCTTTTTGTGAAAGTTAGCTTCTTTTAGATCTAATAAGCAGCTATCTAGTTTAATCTAAACCCAGTCATAGGGCTAAGGTGCCCTTAGAAATTTGAAGTTTCAAAAGGTAGCTTCAATTCTTCTTGTCTGCACTTTTTGCAACACACTGAAAGATGTGTCTGTCCACACCAATGGAACAACTCAGATGATTTTATTTCAGGTAGTGTTACAATTTCACTCTCCTTCTGCATCTCTCTGTTTTTTCTCAACTTCTGTAATCCATGTAGTTTGTGGAAGTTTCCATAACAGAAACTAAGGCATTTTATTTATTTGTTCCGTGCAACACTTGGTGTTTTTTCTAACTCCTCCTCATCCTTTCAGGAGGCAGATCAGCTATCTCAATGTAACTCAGCACCAGGAATGTGTTATTGTCAGACAAGCAGGTTTATGCCATGTCTTGTCCTCCACAGAGGTTATGCTGATTCTCTGACAGTCAAATTTAAACATGCAACTTATTTTTTTTCTAAGAAATATTTCCAAGGAAACCAATTTCACAATTCTAGATACTGAAGATAGCATTGTGTTGAACACTTGTGACAATACGTTGACTTACACAACATAACCCAAATGTCAGGCCTTGCAGGGTTGTGGTGGAAGAAGCAATGTGGACATTTGTGTTGGGGTCCATATCGATTTTCCTACTGAAGATTGTTTCTGACAATAGCAATTTCTAGGGATCCCTTGTAAAAGTTGACACATAAGTAGTTCCCATATTCCATAAGACTCTGCAGACTTCAGGTGCTTATGAGTGGCTTCTACAATTAAGTCCAAATCCATCAAATCTATCTGTCATGGCTTGGCTTCATGAACAAAGATTTGGGAAGGGCTCTCCCCATGTGGGTGTGTCCTTCAAGCCTGCATAGTGGATTTTTTAGGTGAGTCACAGCATGTGCAGAACTGGCGCTACCCTTTACTCCTAGGGTTCATCTGCCATGGCTGAGTTAGATTGGACAATGACAGTGAAGTTCTCAGGACTAGAACCTACAGCCCCTGGCATTTGCAGGAGTTCTCCCATCCAAGTACTGACCGGGCCTGACCCTGCTGAGCTTCTGAGATCTGATGGGATCGAGTGTCAGGGTGGCATGGCCATAGTTAAAGTCTATTTGTGTATGTTGGGAGTTGACCTGATTAGTGTTTAATAAAGAAAGTCAAAACTATGGTAATAGCTGCATGTAATAGTAGGGTAATGCCACGGCAATTATGAGGAAGAGGTACTTGGCTTTACTGCTGGTATACTGGAAATGTAATTTTCCAACATCAAAGAGTTGGTTTAAATACCTGCTGTTCATCACAAGCAGAAAATTTCATCTTTCTTACAGTTACACTTTCAAAGAAATCCTTACATGAAACTATCTCCAGTAAGACAACAGAAACTTTCCAACTTAATTTCCAACAGTCTACTGGGAGACTGAATTTCCATTAGGTTTTCAGGTGGATCATTTATTCTCACTAATATTTAAAAGACCATGTTTGAATTTTAAGGAAATTTGATGTTTAATCCAGCTACCTCCTATTTTTTGCTTTTTTGACAATGGATCCTTCCTTTTATTTTTTGCTTGTCTGGTTGCTTTTGTATTATTTTCTACACTTGCATTTGCAACCTGAAAATCCTACTTGAATCCCTCTTTGACTCTAGGAGTTTCCGTGGTTGTCCAAAACTAGTGAATTTCTTATAACATAATTTTGGTATTGGAATTACATTTTAGCATTGTTCTTCCTGTTGGGTGATATTGCCTTTCTTGGGAGGAGGATGGTAAAGAAAGGGAGTGTAAAAGAATTTCTTGCCAAACAACCCATGTTATAGTAAAAATCTCCTGATAAATTCCTTTTTTTCCTTTTTTGTTTCTTCCCCAAACAAGGTGAAAAAAGTGGCAATTCGTTACACTTAAGAACAAAGGCCTGTTCTTTTCTGTTTCTTTATCAACTTCTATGAGATTGATTCTCCTAGGATTCTTCCCATTGAAGAATAAAACCTCTTGTACACTCTTGTCCTTCTACAGAGAAGCTTGTTTAAATCAGACATCTAAGAATGATGCCTCTGCTCTGAGACTTCGTGTTTGTGCCTAATTTTCTTGTAAACTCAAACAAACCATTACTGTGGATTCTTTGAAAGATCCCATATATGCCTTTATTTTATGATCAATGCATCTAGTTATTTTGTGATTTCTATCAAAATCACATGATCAGTTTTTGCTTTCATTATATTGCCTGATGCTCATGTATTTCTTAATAATTTATATTGACGAAATGATGATAATTTTGTCAACAGATTTCTGTGAGTATCAAGGAAACCTGCTTAGGTCTTACTGGCATTCAGTCTATGAAGATGGATTGGTCTCCAAACTACCATGTCCACTATTCTCCTTTATCTCTATTTACAAAGTTAAATATTAACTTCCCAGAAGTCCTAGGCTCCTGCATGGTTGGCCTTAGTACCTATGTCCCCTATTGCATTCCTTCATCCTTCCACATAAATTTTGAATTCTATTCAGATTAGAGTGACACTTTAAAACTTTTTTTTTTAAATATATTATGTCAGCTTTACTCATCCTGCAAAGAATTCACATTTTCTTCTGAGTTTCTTGTCTTAGCAAAGTTTTTCAGCTGTGCATTATGGCTATGCTCAGCAGCTTATATCTCATTTAAAAGTACTGCTTCCATCAATAACTCAAGGCACTTCACCCCTCAGACCAAGATTAATGCAAATAAATACCTTTGTTTATGTCTTAAATGATAACAAATTGAAAAAACTTATCAAAATCATAAGATTGTAATTATTGTAGCACCAAAACTCTTAAACCAGTGGAATTTCACGGTGCCTGTTTTATGTTCATAATTGTAGGGCACAGGCTGTTCTCTCCTTGAAGTGACAAAGGTGAATTCCTTTAAACTGTGCTCATTTCAAGTTTCCTATCCATAGGCTTCTGAATGCTTTCAAAGAGAATGACTTCTGAAGGTAATAGAGGTTCCACAGGCTGAACAATAGCTCAAATCTGTTTTGACATGAGTGAAGGGATTATGGTCTCAGCAAGCTTTTCCTTCTCATTCACCAGCTTGACCCTTCCCAGCTGCAAGCTTCTATTTGACCTTTGATGACTGAGCTCATTGGTCTGAGACAGACATCGCCTGCTCTGGATTAACATCTGCACCATCATAAATATAATGTGTAGGAAGGCATAAAATCCATGGATTTTTTCAGCTCCCCCTTTTTTATTTTTTTTTTAATTTTTTCAGACATTAATTCCTACTATCAGTCCTCAGATGAAGGAGGGTAAATTTATCCCTCCTGAAACAGTCTATACATTGCATTCCCTAATTCACCAAACTGTCTCTAAAAGGTTGACCTTATATTTGTATAACAAATAACTTGACAGAAAAGGTCAGAGGGTTTGGCTGGAGTAGGTAAGGGATTTTAATTCTTGGTAGAAAGTCCTGAAAAGAAGATAGCAGACATGAGCAGATCTCTGGAAATGACTACAGTAACTAAAATTTCTTGGTGCTATCTTATAATGTGTCAGCTATGTCTGTGCCTTATTAATGTCCCATTCTTACTAAGTACCCACTAACATAAAATAACAAGACATTACATGCATCTAGACTATTTCCTCTACTCAAAGGTACATGTACTAGCATATTTCATCTTAATATAGTCAAGCTTTCTGAGCAGTTGCAAAATCTTTGCTGGGTGGCAGACATGGTTACTAGGGATAACAGTTTCTTCTTTTACATAGCTCTTCACAATAACAGTCATCCTAGTTAGCTCAGGAAATACTGTACAAAATAAGGACAACTAAGCAAGCAAGACTGCAACCCAATAACCAGCAATGTTGCTTAAGAGACTTATGAGCACCTAGTGAGATGCATCCTGATCAGGAGTCTTCTAGATTCTCTGGTTCTGCTGTGAAGAATGACCACACAATCCACTTTAAAGATGCACTGAGTATTGGTTTTGTGGAGGCACAAAAGGAAGGCTAACCAGAGATTGCTCACCTCTGCTCCTGTATTGAAGCTCCTCATTTTTTGCTATAAGACCACTTCTGTGCCATTCACAGTAAATAGATTAGTTGTGCAATTTTTCATGTTATATCCTCTGTGTCATGTCTCTCGGAAAAGTTGTTTCAGTCAGCATGGTTTCTTTTCATTTGTGCCATATGCAGCAACACGTGCCTCATGGGAGAGCAGTAATGAGCAGCTAGTCCTTTTAAATAGAAACCTGGCTGCCAAAAAATGACCTCTTGAGTAAGAGACGTTTCCTTCACTGTGTCTTTCTGGGCATCCCTTACCCTCCTGTTGTCTAAGCTCACATGCAGTTATTAGAGCTGCCTGGAAATTTTTGAATGGAAAATATAGTTGCACTTCTAGGTTTCATTTCAAAAAGGAATAAAATGCAAAACTTTGGCTTCTCCTGTGAAGTGGAAAATTCAGTGCTTGTCAGCTGTGATTGCTAGACTGACCCTCCAAATATTCCTAGAGGAGGTGTGAGCGGGTGATGTATGTCTTATGCTTTTTATCATTTTTTCCATACAAAGGGAATAGAAACTCTTTTTCCTCAGGAATTTTTGATCACCAGACTTGTATAGAACTATCAGTCTTCAAAAAAAACCCACTATATTTTCTTTTTGCTGAAGTCAATTGTTAATAGTGCATAAACAAAGTATTTTTAGGAAATAAGCAGTCTTACTGCTGCTGTAGAAGGAATTATCATAGAATCATAGAATGGTTTTCGGTAGAAAAGGAACTTAAAGATCACCTAGTTCCAGCCTCCCTGCCATCATTAGGGACACCTTCCACTAGATGAGGTTGCTCAAAGTCTCATCCAACCTGGATTTGAATACTTCCAGGAATGGGGCATCTACAGCTTCTCTGGGCAACCTGTTCTGGTGTCTCACCATCCTCATGGTAAAGACTTTCTTCCAAATATCTCATCTAAACATGTTCCTTTCCAGTTTAAAATCATTCCCCCTTGTTCTGTCACTACATGCCTTGTAAAAAGTTCCTCTTCAGCTCTCCTGGAGGTCTCTCTGGAACTTTCTCTTCTCCAGGCTGAACAATCACAATTTTCTCAGCATTTCTCCATAGGAAAGTGCTCCAGGCCACTGATCATCTTGGTGGCCACACACTGGACTTGCTTCAGCAGGTACATTTCTTTCTTATTCTGGGGGCTCCAGAGATGGACATAGCACTCCAGAGATGGACATTGGACTCCAGGTGGGGTTTTCTGAGAGTGGAGTAGAGGTGGAGAATCACCTCCCTCAACCTGCTGGCCACTCTTGTGATGCAGCTGAGGGTGTGGTTGGGATATATCATACTTATTTCCAAACAAGTTTATAATTGTATCTTCCAGTGTAATTTTCCACTGGATCCCAATGGTTTGTCATAGTTGTAAGACAGAATTTAGTCTCCATTGACAATTAATTTAAGAGAATATTTGAGGAAATAAGTCTTGACTACTGCACAGTGTGGTTACAGCTGAGGGAATCAAGAAAAAGAAGGCATGTAGACTATATTTGCCATGGTAAATTAAGCATTTCAGAAGCAGTCTCTGTCACTGATGCCCCCATGAGATTTTGGGTTCCTATTTCATAAAAGCAAGGCTAACATAAAGTCAGCCTTGATCAGATGAAAATTAGCTTACACAGGTCCTGTCACAGAACATATTCCACAGGCTTTAGTGACTGGAAATACTGTTGTCTAGTACAACATGCCTGGCATGTTCTGCTATTATCTGCTGTTATCAAACCTCCTTTTTAAGAAACAGCCTGCCCCTACCCTTCCTAGGTCTGCAGTCCCTGATGAGGTTTTGGTACTCCAACACACAACCCACAGCTGCTGTCAGTGTGTCTTGGGACACTCCGCCTGCTGAAGATCCCACTCCCTTTTGCTGCTCATTTTCAGAGTAGATGACTTTTTGTGTCTCTTTTACCCTTTGCAGAAACCAAACCCTTTTCTTTTGGTGTATAGCTCAGACATCTACTGTTATCTGGTGTCTTATCACATGTGAAATTATTATGGTTACTGTGGCACTGTTGTCAGGCAGTAGGAGAATGAGGACATTGAAGTGGCATAGTACCACCTACAGCAGCAAACAGGAATGGTCCCCAGAATGTGAACAACAAAGTGGATGTGTAGTCAATACACTCAGGGGCAGGGCTATCACTTGGACCTGCACAGAGTGAAAGAAAGAGCCGGCAAGAACTGCTTGAAATGGAAGACAGACAAATGCAAAGGAACAGACATACTCCCTGCCTTGGTACAGTGTAGTGATGGGTTGACAGCATCTCCATGGAAAAGGTTCTAGTTTTCCTGGTGGACAGAAAGCAAGACATCAGTCAGTGGTGTGCTCTGACAGCTAAGGCAGCCAACAGCATCCTGTGTTGACTTACTGGGAAGTAATGTCTCTTGGAAATGACTACGTACCCTTTACTTAACTCTTACAAGACCATGTCCTAAGAACTGCACTTAGTTTTGAGCCTCCATAACAAGAAAAAACATTGATAAACTTGTATATGACCATTGGAAGGCCCTCAAGATGGTCGTGGGCTGGAGCATGTGCCCTGTGAGGAAAGACTGAGGGATCTGGACTTATATGGTTTGGAGAAGAGATGGTTTTGAGGGCATCTTCCAGTAGGCTTCCAGCTTCTACAAGGAAGTTGTTGAGAAGAAAAAGCAAAGTTCTTCACTAAGTTGCACAGCTGGAAGACGAGAGACAATGGTCTTAAATTATGACAAGGCACGTTCCAAGTAGATAAATGGAAAAAAATATTCAATATAATTAAGAAGTGGAGCAAGTTGCCCCAAGAGATTGTATAATTGACAGCTTTGGAGGTTTCCAAAACCCAGCTGGAGAAAAACCTAAGAAATCTGATCTGAGTTGTATTTTGAACCTGTTTAGACCACGAGACTAGATGACTTCACAGGATCTCTTTTGTGGGATGTTTTCATAGTCTATCTGTGGTAAACGGACTTGATAACTGCATCTGCTGTGAGTAATAACATGAGACTATTTAAATGTGTGTCATGCTGAATAAGCTGAACTAGAGGACATTTGTCTACAGCTCATTGTGCTAAATAGAAAGACAATTATTACTCCCCATATGATCATGTAAAAGGGGAATGCATCATCTGGAAGAATAACCAAGGAGTTATGGAGGGACACAGGAGTCAGGATCAGAAGAAGTATAAAAGAAGCATAACAAGTTGTAACACATGAGTGGAGACCTTGGAGAAGACACAGTGGTTAGAAGTCATCCCACTGGCATCACACATCATCTGTAGCCAGACAGAGCAGTCTGGTCAGACGCCATAAACTGACTACTGCAAGCAGAAACCCATACCTTGCCAGATGCATGTGAGGTTGTGGGTGCTGCCTCAACAGCTTCAGGGAGCATCACAGCATCCCAGAAGGTGAGAGCATCCCTCAGCTCCTGCAGGGTGTTGATACAAGTAGGGGACCCTATGTGCCCAGACAGGGTGTGAGGTATTTGTAATACAGAAGTGCTGTTATCAGAAGGGGTGTGTTTGTAACATGGTGTGTATGATTGTGATTAGAACTCCTTGGGATTAGTTATGGAGACATATTTAGAATTTTCTATGGATTTATTAACATTTTTTTAATGTGATCTGCTTTATTTGCTATAGTAGCAATATTCAACCTGCATGATTGCTGGTTAATTACATGTCATTAGCAAACTAATAAACTGTTTCAGTCCTGCTCTTGGTTTAAAATATGCAAAATGAATAGTCTACCTCTGTAACAACTTCCAACATGAATGGTTCTATGGTTTTATCCTGTGATAGCATATTAATTGTCAAAGTGTGCTTGGAAATTTTGGTAAGGCAGTAGTTAACCCAGGCCAAATTCATGCCTCAAACCATTTCTGCATTTGCTTAAACTCACCAGTAAAAAGGCAGCTAGTTACTTGCTACATGCACCAGGCATTATGCCCTAATACTAACATCCACATTTCAAAGGTACCAGATTTTCCAGAGCTAGGTCCTGTATACATTTAAGAGAGCAGTACCCAGTTCAGGTGGGGTTTTTTGTTTGTTTGTTTGTTTGGGGGATTTTGAGCATAAATTAGATGCAAGAATCAAACAGGGGGAACAATCCAACCTCTTAAATATTCCTGTATATTTAACCTAGTTTACTTAGACTGTGGAATTGTGCAATCTTCTATCTGTTTTGGAATAACTGAAGAGACAGAAGGAAATAAAGGCAGAATCGAAGCCTCACAGCATTCTGCCCTGTCCTAAAAATTCTTAGAAAAAAGCCTGCCATTATTCTTTATGGATCCTTTCTACATGATTTCTCCTTTAGATTTTTAAAGCATAATCCAGACCTTAGTACAAAGTCAAACTGAGATTATGCTCTCATCCCCTCATGAGCACGTGCATATCTTTTGGTTGTAAGAGCAGATATATCAGATATATTCTTGAGCTGAAATGCCCAGTCTTGCATAAGGACTGCTGTGCTCACTTGTTTTTAAATGGGAGAAAGAGAAGTGTTGTATTAAAATCTTTTTTTCCAAAGCTCAAACTCCAGATCACACTGCTGTTCAAACAGGATTACACTTCTCATTTTATATAGACTGCTAGAGGCTATATTTTAGACCTGTCAACAGAGCTAAGAATCGTAGCCAACACGGGAAAAGGTTTAAATTTCTGGCAGTACTGTATGTTGCTGAAGCCAAAAGAATAATAGAGAAATGAGAAGATTAGGTAATGGACTCTTTGCAACATAGAGATGAAAGTTTCAGTGAGGATAAAGGCACAAAAGTAAAATGAAAGAAGCATTCAGGAAAGAAATTGCCCTGTTCATTATAAGGGAAACACATCTTTACAGAAACAGGGTCTCCACAAGCCCTTATAGGTAGTTTTTCTAATTTTTTCCTCTTGAAAATTCTTTCTCTTTTATTAGACCTTCTGTTGTGATAGCACCATGTAAGTTAATGCTCAGAGTTACAGATAATCCCCATAGAAGACATGTAAAGTCTCTAAGTGAACAAGGCAATAAAAAGAGAAGATTGGCTGAGGCAGGAATATGAGTATTATTCTAGGATCACTGGTACATTTTGTTAGCTATAACAACAGTAAAGGAGATAATCTGACTAGATCTGGTACTTAAGAAAGTATATGCACTGAAATTAAAAGTCAGTCCTGCAACAGGGCCCACGGGAACATAAAGTAAGTATGGAGAGCCAAACTATAAAGCTGTACAGCATTCAAACCTGTATCTTTAACCCACTGAGATAGGCTGTGGACAGTATCATTGGAAAGTAGAAAAGGAAGTGTACCGATAAACCAAAATAAAGCAGAAAGCAATAAGAAGAAAATTGGAGACAATTTTTTAATACTTGCTTCAGGATTCTGAGCAATGCTTTACATGGTCAGTGCAATCAGGCTGTAATAAAAGAATGCTAGATATGCAGAAGAATTTGTTGCTCTATCATGGATCACAAGTATAAAACTTCAAATCTTGCTACCTTGTCATTTTGCATCTGAAAAGGAGGATGGAACTCCAGAGCAAGGTATGTGAAATATTCAAGAATTGCTTCCATCTGAAAATTGGTTTAAGCTATCCTCTATTTTTACTGCCAAAAAGGAGTTCACATTTCAGAGTTAATCCCTGAAATTTCCTCCTTTTTCTTCTGCCTATACTAAAATGTCTTTATGATTCTGAATATAGACACTTTTTATTCTAGCAGATATTTCTCTAATAGGTTTCACGGGTATGGCTCGTGTGTCCTTTGTGGGACACAGTTATCTGGTTATATTTCTAAGATTTATCCTTTAAAATGACAGGTTGCTTACCTATACTGATAGATCAGTGAAATTCTTTCCCTCTTTTTCCTATTAACTTGCCCATCAAAACTGAATGACTGTTCCTGGAACAAAAACCTTCAGGGAAACAGTTCTTGTGGTGAATGGACCATAAAATCTCATTCTGCTGCTGAGACTAAAAAACATCTGAATTTTTCTTTTAATGTAATTTATAAAAAAAAAAAAGGCATCAGAAGAAATTTTGTCAATAATACAGTTTCCATTTTAAGAATATAATTTTGCAAAGATGACTGCTGAGAGAAAAATCTAGACTATTTCCTTATACCTTCAATTTATTAACATAGTATGCTGTCAGCAGCTATTTCACTGCATCAGAATAATACATCTTGTAGAATATGTGGATATCACCAAAATGATTTGACTCAAAGAAAAAAATAAATCAACAGAAGTGCTTTGTTGAACTCCTCCTACAACTGTAAAGTGGAGTCTCCAGACAGTAATTTAGATGTTAATGTATGGAATTGTTTTCACTGTTACATTTTTGAAGGAGCATTTTTTAATTAAGTATTACAGATTTAAATTTTATTGTTTAAAGAGAACAGATGAGACAGCAGTACTGTTTGTGGCCGTGCTAAAATGTTAGTCAGCCAAACATTTTCTATTTTTACAGGAATCTGTTTATATATAAAAAAAATCTAATCATGACAAAAGAATTCTGTATCTGGCTCTGCAAGACTGATTTATGTACCACTAAAAAGAGAGGAAAGGCTCTTGCTGCTTTATATGTGCGGGAACATCATTCATTTCAATCACCGCATTGTCACCATTAAAGACAAGTTTGTTATCCTTTCACTTTTATTGTTAAAATTACTGGCATCAGGGAAAAAAAATCATTTTGTAGAGATTGTTATCTAGAATAAGTAACCACTCAAAAGTTCACCTTTAGACTCACATTTCTTTATGTTTTCTGCATGGATAATTCAGTATTTCTGTTATACATTACATCATAGCTTTCGGCATTGACAGCCACAATATAGATTTAAAGAGAAGTTGGATAAGACTTTCACACGACTTATTTACTTCTCTTTTCATTTCTCACTCATTACCATAAGAACAGAGAAATTACACTAAGTAATGGCAGGCTCTTGGAACAAATTTATGTAACAAGCATAAAGCACGTGCCATATATATTTTTTAATATTTTGCATAAACTACTTTACATTTAACTATAGGCAGTGATACATTGACATTGCAAGGCCAAATTAAAACGGTTTTTGTTTTGTTTGACACATTTAGAAGAACAGAGAAATTAAACAAAATAATGGACTGATTGTCAGTATTACTAGGTAAGGAATGTAATATTTAATGATATTTTCTCTATATGGTCTTCTGTGTATAAAGATTTTATACAGAGCTGTATTTTTCTATATGTCTGCCTCCAAACCCAGCCAAATAGTCTGTGAGGATGATTCAAATAATAAACTATGAGTAATGTGGATCAAAAGCCTGAAAACCACTATAAAAATGATCTGTAAGCACCTATGTGGCTCTCCACAGTTGCAGAATTTCAGTCAGAATTCCTATTACAGAGAGCCCTTTAGGGATCTGAAAGGAAAGGAATTATTTTTTCTTTATATCTGCCTCTTTCTTTCCTTGGCAAGCACTCTGACAGAAGACAGCTCCTTAAGGCAAATTAAGCAACAGCAGCTGACAGTGTATGATTCACACAACCTGGGGTCCTTCAGTGGTTCTGAGAGGCATCTTCTATGGGAAGAATGATGCTTTTGTGTAGAGGGTGTATTGGCACATGGTCCGTATCACTCCTGAAGCCCATCACTGTTGACATACAATGTTAATGATATTAATTAAAATAGCAATCTTCCGCATTTCATCTCTACCATAGCCTACTGTTAAATATTACTGATGGTCTTTTAAGAACCAAATGCATCAAACATACTGAAAGCATATGAAAAGTAATCAAATTATTGAAGAATCAAAAAAAATAATTCTACATGTATAAAAAGTAATTAAGACCATGTTTCATACAAAGGATTGGTCAATTACTGCCATTTATTAAGAAAATAAATGGCTCTTATTGCTGGGATTTATAAAAGACAGATTGTCATAAACAACAGGACATATCAGACATAAATAAGGATATTTTATGAAGAAATAAGGTAAGAGGTTTTTTACATTGAATTTTATTGCCAGTGCCAATATAGCATATAGGATATTTTCTTCCTCATAAACTGTAGAATGTAACCTATTTTATGTAATATTTTGTTCTAAAGAAGCAATTATGTTTCCACTTCTGTAGCTGACCTGGAAAGCCAGAAACTGTTGGAGTAGCTTCAGGAATCTTTTCCTGCTGATGCATTTTTGAGTCCTCCCTTAAAGTTTTTTTTGTCAAATTCTGGCATGAAATCTATCAAACCCACAGTATTTAAAAATAAAAGTCAGAGTATAAATGGAGAAGAGCTTGCCTTTTCTTTAAGTTCCTTATCTGAAGTTCAGTGGATTTTGCATAAGGTACCCATGCCTTTGAAAAGCTTTCGTTGTTAAATTCACTTTACTCACAAGAGAATAGGAGGGAATCTCCCTATAAAGACATTGAAATAGCATAATATTAAACAATAAATATGCGTTAAGAAATTACAGTGATAGTGCTGAAGTAGTGGTTTTTGAACAATAGAAAGAAGGCAAAATTTATGGGCAAATTATCACCCCATTGACCATAACATTTCTTCTCAGGCGTGTAATTTGTCTGTTTATTCAGAAGTCATCATCATGAAAACCTACCTACATGAACAATCCAAATAATGCATTAGTGCTGGGAAACAGCAGGCTACTCAGAGATTCTGCAGAAACTGAGAGAGAAGTCCTGTAAATTATTTGCTGAGCAATATTTCTGGGGAGTAGTGAATCAACTTGACTACCACAGGGTGGCATTGTCAAAGACGAGTTCCTTAACATCTAGTTTATAATTTAAGTCAAAATCCCTCCTTTCCCCGAGGGAAGAAAGATGGTAAATTTCTGCTAGTTTACAGCTGCTATAAATCAGGATAATCCTTGCATTTATTCAATCTTACTGACCAAGAAGATGGAAAGCCAGGCCATAACTATGCCCAGTGCCAACACCTTGCAAGAGATCCCATCTAAAGTGCGAGTAGCAGGCAGAACCCCAAATTTATTCATGTGTACTTGAACAACTGAAAAGTATTAGGGCTTTCTTAGTTACATGACTGGTTGCCAAGTCAATTCAAGACTACTGCTTACCATTGAGCCCTTTTTGGTACTTTGTCACTGTCAAGTTGAACAACAGTTTCCTGTTATCTTATTTGCAGTAAGATAAGCTTTATTTTAAAAATCACTATATAAATGTTTCCACCTTATAGCTACTTGAGTTTCTAAGCAGTTTGTGAAAACTGAGTTGCAAATACAGCTCCATTTCCTTGTATTCAGGAGCTAATTTTATGCCCTCTTGTTTTACACATAAATCTTTGTAGTTGGTCTACTTGTCTGCATTTCTAACCAGGAGGATACCAAATGGATATACATGAAAAAATTGCTTCTTAAAACTGAAAAAGAAGGAGCAGGTTTTTTTCTGTTCAGCAAAATTATAGTTTGATATGAACATGAGAAAAATAAGAGTCCTTTTAAGAAAACATGTGCTACTATTTGCTGACATTTTGTCAGGTACATAGTAAATGTTATCTTGAGGAAACCAGAAGAAATCTACAAACATTTCAAGACAGAGCACTGCAAGTATTAAAAATAACAATACACTAAACCCCCCTCAAATTATCATGATGGCAAACATACTGTATAGAAGTGAGAGGATTGCTGTCAATATTTTAAAGGAGAAAGGTCACTTTACAATTACAATAGCTTCACTTATCTTCCTTTTTTCTGAACCTGTCAACAGAAGATAAATGCCTACATCCACCCTAATCACAACATGAGTTTTATCATGTGATGATATTCTTGCCAAAAAACAATCATTTAAGCTTTACCTAGGTAGAGACACAGAAAAAAATTACCTGGTTTAACTTCTAGATGACTTAAACAATGACAAACTCTTACACAGAAACAGTAATTTAGGAACAGAATGTATGTAATTTTGTTTAATTTATTCTTATTTCCAGTCTAAAGGAAAGTGAATCATGCCTCTGAATGAGGTTATGCAAACATGCACATTTAGCTAGTTTGCTTTGAAACTACACTTTGAGTCAATTTGGATTCAGTGTATCCCAAAAAACCAAGCTCTCGGTTACTTTATTTACAGTAAGTATCACAAACTACAAGAACTGATACAAGGCCTGATTCTACTCCCATTTCACTGAGTGGCAGAGCTTCAATCAAGTGTAATAGGAATAATGGTCTTAAATATAAGTTCTATTTTCAAATTCAAAAGGACAGATCTCTTTCATGTCATGGAAGCAAACAACAGTATTTGAAACAAGAAAGAGATGTGTAAATGATGCTCTCAGACTTCCAATCACTGCAACACTTCAGCCCAAGATAGATCATTAGGAATGGCACCGGTGAAGTTCCCATGTACCTGCAGTATTTACAAATTATTTGATTTTCTTTTCTTCATGGTCTCCTGGGAGTCCAGAATGAATTGCCACCATGCTTTTTAACATGCTGTGCTGTGTTCAAAATTATGGGAACTAGATAGCCTGCGTGGAGCCCCAGGTTGATATGCCTAAATGACTTCTCTTAGTGGAGCTGGCAGGTACCTTTCCTTCATGATATGCTGAACGTTTTCCAAAAACTCTTGGAAGTCTTCAAAATGCAGGGCCTTTCTGCTGTAGGCTGCATTCAGAACACATCTATGTAGTTAGCCTACTCCACTTCCTACAATAGACTGGGAGATAAGATTTATTCTCCACTTCCCATCAGCAGATGCTGTCCAGATGCTTCCTGGAAAGCAGGGCATCAGTATGACTAGGGTTTGCTTTGGAGGACTACAGAGCATAACAAGCGCTATTGAATGACAAGAAACCATGAGACTTTTAATTTTCATTTCTCTTGCTTCTAGATCATCGGATTTTCCTTCAAGAGAGGTGAGATCTATAGATTCTACCAATGAATACAAAAATATTCAGAGGTAGATGCTACTATATATTTTCCTGGTTTTTGGACAGTACATTGTTTATTAGTACTGTGTTTGTGGAATTTTATTCATGAACCTGTGTAATGATGTTGAATAATTACATTGTTTCAGACATCATCTTTATTTCATTTTCTTCATATTATTTCTCTGTCTTTCTTTGGACTCTGAAATAGTCTGAGAAGACTTCTACCAAAAGAAATGCAATGTCACTTCTTAAAAATAATTTATGAAAAAAGAATTTAAAGAACAAAGGCTTGCCTAGTCGATTTCCATGATATACTGTCAGCACTCCTCAGATTTTTCCGTTCTTCTTGATAGAGGAATTCCTTCTCAGCTTTCAAATAATTATGAGAAATATGTGCTAATATTAGAAGTACAAAAGAACAAATAAATAAAGATTATCCTGTCTCCAAATTAAGATTGACTTGATTAGATTTACATTTCCAAGGCCTGTTTTAACTACTGGTATCGTAAGAAATTTTTTAGTTTATTACATCACTCCCTTATCATTCTGAAAACTCTACTACTGAGATTTACTTTTTGGGGTTTTTTTTAGACTGTAATTTAAATATCTGTAATAAGAACACCTTGGAACAATTCAGAGTGTTTCATCCATTTGACAAGGTATTTAAATTACGGACTTTATATTAGCTCACAAAGTAAGCTTATTTTCTTCTTATTTTCTTCTGCGGCTCAGAAAACAATAATTGCTTCATTTAAGATTGCATTTTAAATCCTGGTGAACAATTGTTTATATAATGTGAATGGGTATAGAAATATCCAAATCTACCACAAGAGTTATAGCTTTCTATTCAAAAAGCTTTCTATTGAGAAAATCCTATGCTGTATTCAAACTTCTGTTTCACATCTACTTTTCCATGGTCATGGAAAGCACCAAAAAGATATTGAAATACATTGTTTGAGAAAGAATTTACACATCCTCTGTTTTGCTTATTTTGCTTTTCTGTCTATTCACTGTGGAATTCAAGGATGCATTTGCTTTTAATTCTTTGTCAAAAGAAGAGAGGGAAAGATGTGGAAGTGTTAGACAAGACCATGTAAAAGATGTTGGAAATTAAATATCTGTGAAAGAGTGTAATGTATGAGAAAAGTCTGGGTTTTTTTATTTGTTTCAAACAAAAATTTTCATTAAAATAGCAGTTGGTTTTGCTCTTAAGCCTTAAACAAAAACCCAAATAAACCCCACCAAAAAAATCAACCAACGAACCAAAATAACCCAAACAAACCACAAAAAAAGTTTCATATTTTGTTCCAGATAGGAGCAAAATTTAGTAATGAAGTCAAGCATCTCAGATGTGATCATAATTATATGTAAAAAGTATACAGCAGGATCTGAATAACAGCGAAATCAAATGAAGGTTTGTTTGGTGTTCCCTCCACCCTTGTTGCTCAGGGCTATGCACAAAGTAGGTCCTAGAATTCTTCCACTGCTCCTAAGGTGCTTTGGAGAATATTTGGTTGAAGGCTTTTGACAGAAACTATACCTTCACTTTTTTGTCCATAAGGAGAAGTAAATTGGTCCCAACCAATTAGTGCATGTGGCAAGGCAGTACATGGGCAGAAAACAGCATCTCAATTCAAAGAAAAGACTGACCTGCATGCACTAAGTTACTGAATCTGTGCTGTTTTAGCTAATTCCTCAATACATTCTGTCTTTATCACAAATTTGTCATCTGACAGGCAGAGAAATGAAAGAACTTCTGATTCTTGTCAGAGGTGCATAGCCTCCAAAAACCCCAGTCACCTGGCTTTAAACCCAGCTCTTTTTCAATTCTAATGCACTCCTTTTCACTTGGGGAAGGTCTTCACTGCCTTGTGTCTATTGAAAGGAACAAAGAGACCTGCAGATGTGATGAAAGTCCTAATGGGGACAAGTTTACAGCTGGTGGAAGAGGCTATAGGGCAGGTGGAGAGGTCACAATCCACCCATTTTGACCATAATTGAGTCTTTCAGGGCACAACCTGGCATAGATACGTCAGAATCAGTGTCCAAGTTTAAGGCAGTCCCCTCCAAAACAGCTTTTAGAACATAACCAAAAATTAAATGAGCCCCTATAAGGTCCACAGAAAATGTCTTGCCACCTGCTGTTGAGGGAAATGCAATTCCCTCTATTTTTTTCTATACCCTTGCTGACTGCTGGACATTGATAAGTCAGGATCTGTGCACAAAATGCAGAAAAACTAAAGACATGGAAATGTATTTAGCTGCTTAGAAGGGCAAGCCATGGCCTTTTTCCAGCCTTGATTTACCACAACTGTATCTAATTTGCTGCTCACAGTCACTCCTGAAGAGGGTTTTAGATGTTAGGTTTTCTTCCTTTCCTCTCAGTGTGCATAGTTCATATTGGCTGTTATGGCTCAGATTTCTATTTCTTCCCTCACTGCTCAATGTGGGCAATCAGGTTTTTTCAGATAAAATTTTCACCTTTAATTCCTGAAGATGTGAAGACCGGCAAGTTTTCAGCTTTTAAATTTTTGATGATTTATTCTAAAATTAGATCTTCCATTAAATAAGGGGGAAATAATACAGTTGTTTTAAACAGAAAAATACGGAATCTTAGATCTTCTGGTGCACTAATGTTATTTCCTCATAAAGACAGGTCAGTAACTCTCCATTGTTGGCTCTCTAATTTAGACGGGCTCCAAATAAAAACAAGAACTATAAATACTATATCTCTGTCTTTCTGTAGATATCCATAGCTGAAGTAAGCTGATGTCTGTTCTTTAGAAAACAGAAGAAGATGAACAACACATTATTATGTGAATCATGTTGTATTTAGAGCTGTTACTTAAAAATCTGACATATTGTCAGTATGGGTGCTGTTATACATTGTCTAGCACTCAGAGGCAGGATGCACTATCATATCCATCAACCCTAAAATCACTTATTTGGAAAAGACGAGTAATTTCTTAATTTGTTTTAGCTGAGAGATTGTCTCATGCAACAGACAATTGCTGAAGAAAGAATGCATGTGTCTACCTGAGAAAGAACTCGACAGAAAAAGGAACAGAAACAAAAATTACTAAACAGGTTGCTAAATATGCATGAAGAAAGAATAAAGATTGATTGTATTGAAGGAAAGAATGTATCATATTTTGGAAATCCTGTTTTCTGGTGTGCTGAAAATGGCACTAAACATTCCTGACATTCCCAAAAATAAATTAGGTCTTACGGAAAATACAGGGTAGTGAAAACTGTGTTGGTATTATGATCAAATGTTTAATGTATAACAATGTACATAATAATGTACCACTGTGCTTTATCTCACATATGAAGCTGTCTAGCTAGTTTGCTGAAACAATAAAAAAAAGGAATCTTTGTTTCTAATTTCAAGCACATTAATCTGTCATGAATGGACTAAAACTGTGAAGAAGATAAGTTGGTTAAAAAACAATTATTGTGCACTTCTTTTGTAATAGGCAGAATAACCTTTACAGCATCCTATGATTCATTAGTGAATATGTCAAGAACCTGTAAATAACACTTGAAGCTTGCTTTTTTTTCTTTTAATTAAACGAACAGGGAAACTCTTATCTCTTGAGGCATATGCTGCTGCCGTGAATATTTTAAGCAGTATTTCATTCCCTGCAGTTGTTATGACTTTAAACATGAGGGTGAATTTAGCAAGTAACAATATTCTGTTCATACCAAAAATTACCAGATTAACCAGCTTTAATATAACTAATTTGCTTGATTTACACCCAAGGATCCAGTCTTTCTGATTTTTATAGAGCATACGTTGTTTTATATTAGTGGTTACATGTAGTCCCATCTACAGCTGTTTAGAAGCTCTACTCTTTCCCTTTTTGAAATAATGAAGCTGCAGTTAAATTTTTGTCTAAATTTCAGCATCTCCTTTCCCCTAAAGAGGGACTTATATGACTTTTAATGATTTAAGAGAAGTCCATTGTTTTCTACTTCTCTTACACCCAAATAGACAGAGGTCACTGTTTCACGCCCTGTTGAAAGCAGTTGAAAACTCTTCAGCTATTGTATAAACCAAAATTCATTTTATAAACCTCTTTGGTTCTTCAGAAACATATCCATCATGGTTTAGAAAACAGCAAGTTTCCATTGCCTTTAGGTTCTATTCCTTGTTTTGATTGTATAATGTAGCCAGGAGATGTCAAAGATAAGGTATAAGTGGAAAAATAAACACTGCATCTTCTTATTGTTTTGATTCAAACACACGATAAATACAAAACCAGTATTTTCCACCAGAAGGTGCCTTTGGCACCAAGAGATTTGTTCTTCCAGCTGCTTCCATCAGACACTATTTACATACTTCATTTTTAGTTGCAAAATACTTTTCTCTTTAGGATGAAGTTCCACTCTACTTCTTCGTTTGTATGACTAAATTTTCTCTTGTCTAAATTCTTTTATTACCTTTGAGTCAAATATTTTACATGTTAACCAGTTCATCTGGCTTTGTAGAAAAACATCCTATTGGCACCTCAGGATGAATTTCATTGCTGTTTTTTATTTAAAAGCATCAGATATGTAATTCTGTTAACTGCTCTTCATGTGAAGATGATCATAAGCCATACAAAAGCTATTATTTGTATGCACTATTCCTCCTTCCATTCCTCCATTTACTTCCATCTTCCATGCTTGATTCAAGCATTTTGTCTCTCATTTTATGGACCAAGAATTGCAAAATTCTAATATTCAAATATTTAGTCTACACACAAGGACAGAAGGGAAGATAACTAAATTTATCTCCCAACTCTTTACAAGCACAATATTACCTGGATATTCTTATCTTTTAACTGTCTGGAAAATTCCAACCAGAGCACTTTGACTGTAATCAAAAGCTCATTTGAGGGAATGGGAAGACATCAAATGGTTATCAGGACTTTGGAAAGTCCTTGGTAGGCCATAATCTTTTCTTTTTTCTCAGTAACGAACTGAGCTGTGACTATCCACAAACTTTAAACTTGAACCAGGGAGTACTCTGATAAAAGGAACAGGTCATGACTTAAACATCTAACCTGCTCTGTCGGTGTATAGATCACTTCATTGCTGCCAGGAGAAAGTGAGGAGCTTCTTTAAGTCTCGTAGCATGTCTGCAATGGCCCTAGTCTGCTCCATGGTAGTCGAGAAGCAGCCAAATCAGTACTGAAAAATCATCATTTGGGGTCAGATTTTACTGTGCCATGTTTAAAGATGCAATGCCTTTCCCATACCCTCACCTCACAAGCAGAAATGTGGTTCCTGTGTCCATATATGTCCTCATTTAATCATTGCAGTAGTAAGACTTTTCAATAAGACACATATTCATAGATTGAAAGGGAAGTTCAAAGCAGTAAAACAATTAAAAGACATATAAAAGTCTAGAATGTGAACATTTTGAAGTCTTCTAATCTTTTCATGAAAAATGGAATTAATGTCATGACAGACATTATTAAAACATTTTTGAAGAGTGTGAAGCACTGGAACAAGTTGCCCAGAGAAGCTGTGGATGCTCCAGCCCTGGAAGTGTTCCAGGGAAGTCCATCAAGGGATGGGGCTCTGAGCAACCTGATCTAGTAAAAGGTATTGCTGTCCATGGCAGGTAGTTTGGAACTATATGATCTTTAAGTTCTCTTTAAACTAAAGCCATTCTATGATTCTATGAAGAGAATTAACTAGGACAGTAGGATATGCACAACTACAGGGAAAAAGCAAGAAAGAAAGCACACCCTCACTTACCTAAATATAGAAGATGGAACTGAAGTGTCCCATGTCCCAAATATACCTTAAAATCCCAAGTGAAATACCAAGAAATCCCCCAGATAAACCCCACTGAATCTCTGAAAAAAGCATGTTTTCACCAGTTAACTCCTCTAATTTTTATTGTGTTATTTATTAAAAAGGTACAATTTATAATTTTATTTACAAACTAAAAGAACAGACTTAAATTCCATGAGTGACTTTTCCTTGTTTCTATATCTACGTAGTAAAAATGTAAGAAAGCTAAATACATTCAGCTTAAACCCTACTTAATTTATCTTCTTTGTTTGCCATCATGACTAGACCTGTACAACCCTTTATGGGCACCAGTACAAAAAATTATAACACAAATTTGTTTTATAAATTAGAGTATTACAATATAATTTTATTTATACTCTGATTTTCAGTGACATAAATGAACCCTATTATTTGCATTTTTGCTTCTTCATGGGAACATTCAATACATCTGTTTTACATGTAGAAGTGTTATTTAAGTTTTGATTGCCTATAATTTACTAATCTTGTGCATCTGGCCTCCCAAATCATACTAACTGGAAGGATGTGTCCTTTATTTCTATCTTTAACACTGTCATAGTAAATAATAGCTGTGAAAACAAACACAAATGAATTTATGTAGCTTTCAATCTATATATAGAATGAGAGATATGTACATTACGGTCTCAGAGACAAAAAGTGTGATGCTTTCCATGTGGTCATTAGCCTTCTTGTGACAGCTGTTAAACAGTTGTTGGCTTCTGGAGCAACAGAAAAGCTCTGGATGCTTCTGAAATCCTAGTTATCCTGGAGTAAGTAGCCATCCATCCTTTGCTGATGATACTGACCCCCTGCCTTGTAAAGATGAAACTGGGTGTTTTGGGAAATGTTTAGGCTTCTCTTTAGCATTGAGCCATTGCTTCATGCTGTTCCTCTTGCTGCCTGGCTGATCTTTAGCCTTGGATAATTGGTAGATGGGTCATAGACTTGCAGATGAAAATAAAATGTCTATCTTTGTTGTCCTAGATAAACATTATTAGATGGCAAAGGAGTTACTACACTGATGTATTATATGCTATACCTAAACAGATATTACCATTACTGTATCATTTTAATACAGCAGCCTGTACAGCAGAGGAGGGAAAGAATGAGCTATAAAGCATTTAAAGAACTTTCACTTGATGAAAGCAGGCGTATATCTGGCAATGACCATCTTTTGTCTCTAGACACCTACACCTATCAAGGACAGGACAAGTTATAGGACAAGGATGCAAAAGAAAATGAATCAAGTGAAGCAAACCTAATTAGTAGAGTAATAGGATATTAAATCTATGCTATATCACTGACTCCTTGTATCCATCTAAAGGTGATAGCCAGTTGTATCATGTAGTTTGGTCTACACAACCTTTCTAAATCTGCAGTGCAAATTTATTAATGTTAATTAGGTGTTAAATGTGTCATGTGAGGTACCAAATGCTGCAGGGTTTCTTGGGAAAAAAAAAAGGTAAGACACATAAGATTTTTAGGAGGAAATCTCACTTTTGTCTTTTTCCCCCCTTGAATTACAGAGGTCAAAAGAACTATTTCTTGTAGTTTAGCCTTGAAAATTTATACCTACAAGATAAAGCTGCAAGTCAGTATTACCTTTAAAACATGCTGCAAATAATGATTAAATTACACATCTTTAAAAGACAGTAATGATTTCTTTTTTTCCTAGCTTCATTATTCAAGTAACCAGTTGAGTATTTGTCAATACTGCTAGAGAAAATAGCTCCAAAGGCATAACATGACATGACATTCAGATGGGGTGGCTGTGGTTACCTATAACGGTCTATTTTCTGAAAATTAGAAAGTTAGAACAAACTGTTGACTCTTCAAAATGACAAATAAGACAATCAGATGCACTATGCAATGCTATCCATGCTATAGCTGAAATCCTGTTGCATCTAACCATATAAATACATAGAGCATGAGACAAACAAAGAAAGACTCAAGCATGAGAACTTAGACATTAAATCCCAAATAAAAGGCATATTTCAAGAACTACCTCTGTGCAATAACGGGTGCAAAAATGCAGTGAAATTAATTTACATAGGTCTTCTGTTTGTTCCTTTGAGGTTTTTGGTGTTGGGTGTTTTTTTTTGTTTTTTTGTTTTTTTGTTTGTTTGTTTGTTTTGGGGGGGGGGAGTTGTTTGTTTGTTTGGTTTTTTTTAACTTTTAGAAACCAGAAACATGAAGAAGTGAAATGATCTAAAAAGCAGTCTTGTAAAAAATAATATATTTTACTATGGCTCAGTAGAAAACGTAGGCCAAGCTGCTGTTCTTACTCTTGCTGATGCTCTTGCTTTCAATATATTTTTATATCTGTATGGGTGAGAAATTTGTTTGCCATTGCCATGATGACAGGTAAACACTTGATGTGGATGCCCAAAGTGGTGGTTCAGTTTCCAGAAGGTTTTAAGACCTAACTAGATAAATCTCTGAGCAACTTGGCCTGACCCCATAGCTGACCCAGTTTTGAGCAAAAGGTGAGACTGGATGACCTCCTGAGATCCCTTCCAAGCTTGAACTATGCTGTGATTTTACAAATCTTGGTATGTGTCTGCAATCTTTACCAGGATATGCTTTGCTATCTATGGCAGCTGACAATTGTTATTCTTATTTACTGCATATAGCAGTTCTAAAAGGAATGTTTATGTCCTTCTCATATCCCAGCTGCTTCTACTTCATGAGGGCTCACAGAAGACAAGGTAGCAAGCACTTTTTATAATCATTATGAAAGACATGGACATGTTAGAGCTAGGAGTGAAATCTCTGGAAACCAGTACTTGTATAGTAGCAGCAGTGTCCTCAGGCTGAAACTCACCAGAGTCCTACTCTTTTTCCTCTCTCTCTGTGAAGGTACATGCCTGAAAAATCCATACTCAGTGTAACCCCTTACTTGCACTTATACTCCTCATACTTTGAAGGACCATTGTTGGAAAATCTGTTCCAATTCACACTGTGACAATATTATGAAGTAAACAGTCTTTTACTTAGCCATGACTGAGAGGCAGTGACCTCAGCACGCTATGCACATATCTGCAGAAGTGCTGCCAGTCAGGTTTGCAGTACAAGCAAAAAACATGATTTTTTTATAAATAAAGCTCATTGGTACCAGCTAAAGAAGGTAATAGTTTTATTAATCAAGAAAAAAATTAGTTAAGAATTTCTCATTCCATAAAATCTCAGTCTGTGTGTCTGTGTGACAGTATCTGTAAAGCTTAGAGTATGTTTTCTAAGCAAAAATGTGAGATTCATAATATTTTATAAAATAATCCTATCCATAAATGTGACAGGAAAAAAATCTGCTATGATTTTTCAGCAGAAGATGTACTATGCCTGTTGCAAAGAGAAAATGATTTTTGTTGCAATATTTGTTATATAAACAGTAAGTATAAACTGCATTTCTTTTAGATGTCATTGGTTCATATAGTTTGTGCCTTATTTTTTCATTTTTCACCATGTAGATTACTATAATACATTGTTTTACCGTGTGCTTGGTAGATTATGGAAGATACTGTCTTCAGAGAAGAAAGATAATATTAGCTGAATGAACCATAATTGCCTGCAGCACTCTAGATAGATGCAATTTGATGTCAAAATCTGTATAAAAAAATGTCTCCACATTTCAAAATAAGTATTTCATACTTTGTTCCACAAAACTATCCTCAGCATTTATACAAACTAGGTAGGCATTTATAATCTTCTTATTTTGTGTTTAAAGCATACAGAGCTTCCAAACAATCCCATCTTTTTCTAATACGGAAGAGAAAAAATCACCAAAAAAAGCATGCCATCATTTTGCACTGTAGATCAGCATGAGATCTCACCTCTCCTTTTTTTTTTCTCACCCTTTTCTCCACCTAAGAAAGAGTGTTTCATTCTTCAGGTGGTACCAGGCTGTGTTTTTCACAGTTCCTTAGGTGCCTTAGCCTTTTTATTTTGCTAAGGATCTTCAGTTTCCACTCTACAGCCTGCCAGCTCTGTACCTCTTCACCCAAGGTGCCATGACAGTGTTTTCCCTGTATTTTTCTCAATCTGTTGTTTTGGTGCCGTTATTCTCATGGCCTTGCTCCCGGAAACTCACCAATGCTGCTACTTCAGTTTGTTATGGAGAGCAGTTGCCACCAGTGTAAACATGACCCTTCTTTTCCCTTATTCTACACACTGCCCAAGGTAACCCCTGCTTATACTAGTGGGCACAATAATACACATCCAGAAAGGTTAGCAGCCAAGCAGTGTGCTGTAATACCTGCCCTGATCAAGTAAGCAATTGCAGCATCATAAGGAGGAACAACCAGCTGGGAGATTTAGCAGTTCCTCGTGGCAACTTTATAGTTGCTAAAGGAAAAGTATTACAGAGGGAATAGCCTGCTGCATCAGAGAAGCCACACAGGGAGGATGTTTGTCTGGAAATCTGTGTTGCTTCTTTTAGTCACTATCCACTGGGAAGAGTTTTCTCATTCCTTTTTATTTTTCTTTTTTTTTTCTTTTTCTCTCTCTCTCTTGCTTCTTTCTCTCTTCTTTCTTATTTTTTTACTAATGCCCCAAAGCACATTTCATGATTAGAATGGCTCTTTGTCATCAGCTGCAGACTGCACTATTACACCTTTATGCATATGAACCTGTCCCAACATCCTCCTTTATACAACATCGTGAACCTCTGGAGCAGATGCACTAACTTCTCTGACAGCTTTGCTCCTATGTTATGACAATATCCAAACCAACTAACACTGCAGCTGATTGTGATGTTAATTTTCCTTATAGTATCTCATATGATGCTGTGTTTTGGATTTTGAGCAGCTGTGTGGAGCTTAGCTGCCTACTGGGTTAGATCACAGCATTGATAAAGTTTTAGGTGGTCAGTGGTCATCATGTTATTATATTTTAAAGTTAATCCTTATCTATAGATTTATAATTTCAACTGTCACAATGAGAAAACTGGAAAGAAACTGAGGCACAGATATTTGAAGGTACTGTGTATACATATATATATATGTATGTATGATAGAGGAATTAACTCAGAAGTAGTAAAAGAAAAGCTGTGTTCTCCAGATCCACTAAGAGCTCCAGGTGAAATTAAGCATTCTTATGATATTAGTATGGTATTAGAAGGGTTGACAGTAAACTCACACAAGCTATGAAGTTACTGTCCATAATTAAAGTAAACAATTTTAGCAGGAAGAAAAGGACTTCACACAACAAGCCATTTCGGTTTATGGTGAAAGCCCTTTATTACATATTACACATTGTATAGGGTTAAGGCTACATTCTACTGTCTAAATTGAATCTCACATCATCTAACTACAAATTCTAATTGGTTATAATCCATATCTCACAAGTCCAGTGTTTTGATGAACTCATCCTGACTGTTTTCAGGTACATCTCCGGAGTCCTGTGGGAAGCTTGAAGAGTTCTCATGAGAAGCTTCTGGGGAGTTGCTGAGAACTCCCAGGGAGTGATTTCTCCTTTACCAGTCAACAGCAGCTGTGGCCTTGTTGATCTTTAGCTTGTAGCTGCTTCAGTCTCTCAGGGTTGATGCAGTCTAGATTGTTCAGAAGTCCATTTTCTGAAAGAAACCCAATGCATATCTTCTATCTCTATTGTAATTGGACATAACTTGAAGCATTTGTAACAGTTTTATAAGGATAGCATCTTCATGTACTGCAATATCTAAATGTGTCACCATTCACAATATGTTTCATTTTTCTCTTGTAAATGAGGATCATTCAGAGGTTCAGCTACATCAACAGCAAACTCAGACAGGAAATCTTCACTGTATTTCCCACACTAAATTGTTCAAGAACTGCAAAGGAAAAATACCAAAACCAACAAAACATTCCGTTGTTGAAATATATTACGTGTGTAAAACTTGTCACTCACATATTTATGAACAATAACGTGCAAGATTGATTCAAGATTTGAAAACAAGGGGTATGTATATGTGAGCATGTTATGAGCAGATACTTCTGCCTTTGTTAGGAGTACGAGAAATTATTTTTCTTTAGAAGTATACTATGTATTTTATTATCATTTCCATAATTCTCAACAATTTTGTCCATATTCCAAAAGCTTCTGCTGCTGCTGCAGATAAAGGCAAGCTTCTAACATTCTTTTTCCTTTGTTTAAATAAAACAGAAAACAAAACCAGTCTCCTCTGGGAGGGAGGACAAAAAATTAATCCCTCCTTTCTAGTCAGCTGTCTTCTGTTGCAATTTGGCATTCTAATTCAAATTAATTGAACTTGCTTGTTTTCCATAAGCCAAGGAAATATTTTTATATACATTTAATAATGTGTGACATAAAATTCTGTGTTCCCATAAACTGAAGTGTTACTTCAGAGAACTTACATTCCACTATTTTCATTGTTCTGCATTCTATTTGCTTCTATAAGAGATCATGAAACTTCTGTTGTGATTTCCTTAGTGTTTTTTCGTATGTGCATTTAGGTGAAAACTTTTATGTGGTTTTGGAGGTTCCTAGGACCTCAAAACCTGGCCAGTTTTAGAAAGTGTTTTCTAACCTGCAAAATGAAGTCTGTATAAACATATTCTGTTTAAAAAACAAACAAAAAAAAAGCTCTGGCAAAACATTCTGGGTTCTTTTCATTGTGTAGCATCAAATTCTTAACATACTTTAAAAGCTGACCTTGACTTTCTGTCAGTTGGAGACAAGTTACTGATATAAGATGAATAGTGACATCATATAATTTTTATATATCAGTAAAAAAAGTCTCTGGTAATAACCAGATAACATCAATGTCAAAGAATAGATAGTACCCCAAGATGATAGATCATGGGACACACTAATTAACACCTAAGCTATTGAATCATCTGTCTGATATTCTACCTCAGGCTAAATGGCCATGTTCGAGCAACAGAGACATGAATGAAGCCAAGAAATTCTCAGGTTACAAAGACCATAAAGGAACTCACATTGCATTTCAAATGCATACATAAAGAATGTAATATTTAGGTAAAACCAGGATGATTCTATTTTTTTTTAGAAATATTTGAAAAACTAGCTGTGTGTAGAACAATATACCAGAAATATGAAATATCATCAGGGTGTTGTTAGCTACAATTTGAAAAAAGCATATAATATAAGCCTTTTTTTTTCCCAGGTAAATGTGTCTTTAAGTAAAATTAACCTGGAAATTGCGAATGATACCAGTAGGAACAGTATTCTGACTGCTGTACATCTGTGTACATGCTTGCCTCTATCAGAAAGAAAATGGCTCTGAGTAAGGGCTATTGATAGCAAAACAACAAGACAAAAAGCAAACAAAAAGAACACAAAACCCACCACAGGAAGCACCGAGTTCAGTTTTATGGATAAAATGGCCAGGAATTTAAAAAGGATACAAGCAGAGCTATACTACAAGAAGTAAAAAAGCTTAGAACTTATGCTACCAGACTTGATCAATATTTTTTTTTAATGTAAGTTTCCTCTCATTTAACAGTAGTCAGCTGCTAGCTTGATTGAAATTACAATAATAATAAAAGATTGTATTTTTTTTCACTGTCAAAGCAAGAATGGCAACTCTTCTTATTTCTCATGACAAGCTGTCTTTATATTCCTGAAAGGGCAAAAAATTAAATAATCAATGAGTTTCATTTTTGTTTAGAAGTGAGCTTGGACATTATGTAAAAGCCAGTCATGGACTCACACTTGTGATGCTGAAATTACAGAGAAGAAAAATGAAATCCAGTAAATTTTTCTTTTTTTTTTCTTTTTTCTCCCCCCTCGCCCTCCTTCCACCTGCTCCCCCCCACCTTATCCCTTTATTTATGTGTGCTGATGTTTATCCAGTTGTTTTATCTCTTTGAGGAATATCTTTGAATATCAACTAAACTTTGGACCTAACCCCTCTTACTCTAATTATTTCTGGATAACTAGCTGTACCTTCCTGGGTTAATCTTATTCAACTCAAGGTGTAGCTCAAAACAAAGAAATGCTTATGCAGCTGTATTATTCATAACCTGCAGGAAAGCCAAGATTTTTCTATTAATATTACCAATAAAAGAAAAATTACTGTCTATTGGAATTTGCATCGAAATAAAGTGGTTATACTCTTCATCAGTCTCTGTCATCTCTAGCTAGTGGTGTGTGTACTTCTACTCTTTTTCATCAGAAACTCAAATGAGTTCACCTATATTGTGTTTTGTCAATATTCTGTTTGATTTTGTACTGGAAGGGAAGTGGTAGCCTGATAAGATCACTTACAGTAGTGAGGAATTTCATTTGTTCTTCATCACCTCTCAGCCAGTAAATTGAGATTGATAGTTGATATTTTGGTTTGATTCATGACTCTTATAATGCAGAAATCTATATGGCATTTAGAAAAAAGTTTCAGTTTGATTTCTAAGGGACATTCCAGACTTTATTAGAATATATAGGGTAGATATAACCAGGAAAACTTGCACTTTGGTTGACTCTTGAACTAGGGTTCAGTGATGGAAAGACGAATTAGCTCTGTGAATACAGTGATGGAAATTTAGGAACAGCAACATCTAGTAAACTTATTTCCAATGCTGGAGTATAAAGTGTTAGCCAGGCATGAACTTGCTTTCATATATACTGTCAAATCACATTTTAATGAAGACTACTTTGCTACTAAAAGAAAATATTCAATGGTTATTTCCTAAGAGCCTTTTCATGTGAAAAGAATATACCTTTCCTAAGTTTCTTTTATTTCTCCTTTCAACAAAAATTTCACAGTAGAGCAGGATACCAGATTTATCTCTCTTTTTATTGCTTCTCACCATAAGGCTTCATTGAATCATTCTAAGAGAGTCTGGAATCTACAAACACCTTTATTTTACTTCAAATAAATTTTGCTAGGAAGCAATAGTCAGATTGGTATTTTAATGTGTTCATCTTGTTAGAGGCCTTCTACTATAGACAGAAACTGCTTTTTGTTGCTATACAGTCTTCCTTGAGAGCTAATAAATCATGTTAAAAAGTGAATTGATCATAATAGGCATAGTTTGTCAGTTGTTTGCCTTCTTCGAATTCTCTTCAATACATTTTAATTACATGTTTAAGGCAAAATTGATACGATTTTACACAAAACTGGTGTTTTGCATCCAGCGTAGGAAAATGTTTTTCAGCCAACTGATTCTACTCTTTGTTATTTATTGAGAATTGACCTTGACAAGGAGGCTTGGATAGGCCTGATATAATCTTGAATGAAAATTGCTGCCAGGCAACCCATCATCCCTCTCCAGGGTGAGTGAGATGCTACTATGTTATGAGTTCTCTACTGACTGCTGTGAACAGGCTAGAACTAAATATATCCATTGGATAATGATAGATAACATTTGGGACGTTCAACAAATGAAAAACAAAGCATGGAGAGATGTCATAGAAATGGAAAAAGACTTTTGCCTTTCTGGGGACTTCATTTGGCCCATGAGCTCTCAAATCTAAAAATTTGTTTATGCCTTACAGCAATTCATGCATGAAGATTTACCAAACTATGAGTTAAAACAATAGCAGACATCATAGTTAAAACTGAAGAGATCCCTTTTTTCAATTACTGGCAGTTAAAAATGGTATCAATTAGGGGAAAAAATGCAATTCAAACAAAAATAACCAGACTTGCTGATAGAAAAAAAAAAGTTTATTTTGAATATTATTTACAAGCCGTATTTATGCAGTCACAGAACAGATCACGTGACCAATCCATCCTACACATATTAATTAGTGCATGAGCAATCTACTTAATTAGATTTCTAATTTCATTTAGAAATGTATAATATAATACATTAATGTACAATTTATTTGGTGCTACAGCTAAATCATATCTAGATTGCAGATCTTGGTTCACTATATGGCAGCATACAAACTCAACCAAACATAAAATCAACCTCAAAAAACATCTGTTTTCTCTACTCTAAAAGAAGAAATGGAGAAAGAACTTCAGCAAAATAGAGTGGGGTTTATTAGAATTTTTGCTAACACCTTTTCTGAAAAGAAAATATACATCTGTGTATAATACCAACCACTTGTAGTCCTCAGAGAACATTCTAGTTCTTGAGAGCCGAGTACCTGAACTGGAGATGTTCACTAACAGTAAATTTAAAAACACCCTTCAGAAAATTATTCTCAAAGCAAACAATCCCCTGTGCTGAGAAAAGCAGCAAAGTTTCACCGAGACCTTCAGGAACATCCACAGCAGAATCAGTCAGGACAGCAGTCCTGTTCTCTGGGAGGATCCCAAACTGAAAGAAAGGGGTTATAACCCCTCTGGGAGACATCAGTGTTCCATTCCTGATTAAAAAAGAGCCATTTAACCTCTTGCACTGAGCAAATCTCTTTGGAATCAGAAATTCAAGTTCTAAAGCAGTACTTCAGTTGTAGAAGATGCTATTTCAACAAAACTAACAGCCTCTCATCCCAGAGAGTACTTCACAGTGATTTTTCTGTGGATGATGTAAGAGCCTGATCTCATGAGGAGTCTGGATCCACCCTAGAAAGTTCTGAATAATTACAGACATGTTGGCAGGCTGGAGTTCAATGATTAACTAATGCGAATATATGATTCATGTAGATATAATTACTTGGAACAGTAATTATAGTCTCATGTAAAATTTTCCCATTTCTATTTTGCACAGTATTTACTCTTTTCCTTATTCCACAATACAAACATTGTCAAGCATCCAAATATTTTTCTTAATTTTAGAAAACAAATAGACCAGGCAGTATCTGTTAAGATTGTCCCAGGCTAGTACCTGAACTTTACAAAAATCTTTTAGAAGAACATTTTCAGCAAATGCTTTTTCAGTCCTTTCATTTTTTCACATGAGGCTTATATGTGCCTGCTACTAGAATTAGCTTCTACTTGCATAAGACTATGAAAAATACATGTTTTGGTTACTTGTTTCCTTATAGTTCTGTCTGAACAACATGGTTTAGGCCATTTACTTGCCAAGACCACTTTGTGTTGTGATTTGTTTCTACAGCTGAAGAAAAGTAGGGCTGAAAATTGCTGGGTTTATTTGAAAAGTTGCAGTAATCTGACATAATCCTAAACTTCAAAAGATTCAAGAAAGATTTTCTTTCTGCAAATAGAAATATTGTTCCCCAAATGTGCTGGACTAAATATTTCTAAATAAGCAGCATATTAAGAGAAAAAAAAGTCTTCAAAAGACTTAGTATCTTATTTAGGTAAAAAATTGATTCATATCTACTCTGGTTTATGCAGCATTTACCCAACTGATTGGTCCTTGCTGACTAAAGAGGAAGGCAGATTCTGCAGACTTATATATAGTTTATATTATAATTCACTTTGAAGTAAACACCTGGTCTTGAAAAATTATAAATCACTTTAATAAGATAATGGCTTAATATTAAAAAAGAGGAAACATTTTTGTTTTCCAGACTTAGCATGAAATCTGGTAAATGTTGAAGTCTATCTAGGAGAGATAGACTGCTTTTCTGTGAAAGGCAACTGTGTCTGTTTATGTGCTACAAACATACTGGAGCAAAGCTCTGCAGCTGCTTTTTATTTTTTTGTTTTTGTTTTTGTTTTTTGTCTATACCATATATTGCTGTCATGGATATTAATCCTGATGTCCCTTTTGAATTTTAATTTAAATCATCACTCTATAATGATGTGGCCAGAATAACTTGATTTCTCCCCTTTTTACTGGAAGTATTTTGAAGCAACTCAATCAAAGCTGATGTTCTCAATTGAAAAGTCTACTATTCATTTCCTAGGTGAGGTTCCATGAATTAAAGAAAAATTAAAATCCCAGTTATGTGTGTGATATATACATGTTTTATAGAGTTTATAAGTATTTGAAAATTTGAATTCTTTTTGCCACATTTCAGTGACACTTAGTAGTGGTCTCAAAATGAATTTTGTCATTAAGAGAAGACAACTTGCAGTTTCAGCATAACTAAATATACATAGAATTATAGAATAATGTGCAATTTTTAAGAAGTTTTTTTTTGTTCATCCATATTGCATTCATAATTGAAGGTGCAAACACTTTTTACTGTTCAGCCTTTAGTTTTAATTCTCTATAATAGTGTAATTCTTCATATGTATACAGAAACATAATTCTCTCACAGAGATTTAATGACAGAAGAGCCAAACATTATAGTGTCAATAGTATTGGTTTTCATTTGTTTGTAAATTGAAGTCACAGTGCTATTTAACATAGAGAAGTGATTAGTAGAGCTTAACTTAAGCACTTGTAAAATGAATGGTACAGCGAGGAGAAAGTGTTTTCCATTTTGCTGTTGTGTACTACTGGTATCAATATTAAAAAAAATTAATTATATTTTAGTAAAAGTTCGAGTAGGACTTAAAAAATTCTTCATTAAAATGAACAGCTCTCACACTTTACACTGCCACTCTATTTATTTTACATCCAACATCCCCATCTAATTTGTGGAAGTCACAGTTTCAAGTATGTCATTTGAGAACTGAGCTTCATGATTAGCATTCTTTAGTTCTATAAAATGAGAAGTAAAAAGCGAACAATCTCACAGACAAGTGCCCTTTTCAGAATGTTTTAAAAAAGTCCATAGCACAAAAAAGGGCAAGTATGAAGATGGCTTGCTTATTGATTCGTTCACAACATGCCCAGAAATTACAAGCACACAGTGATGAAATCTGTCACAAACACATCTCTCCCCTCCCCTCCTCAGCTTTCAATAGAATATTGAAAAACTTTAATATAGAGATTAGTTATTTTTTATTATTACATTTTTATTTACTGTTTTATGGAGGTTTTTCAAAAGCCTAGCTGCAAATATCTTGAAACTAGTAGCCTTGAATAAAAAAAACCCCAAAAACAACACCCACACCCTCACAACCCCCCGCCAAAAAAAAAAAAAAAATCTAAATATCTGAATAGTAGTCATAATGCTTAGAAATAATCCATATTTGGGTCATAAAAATATGTTTTATTTCCAATTTAGTCTTCAAGGCTATCCGAATCAAAAGCATATGTTGAGGTGGGATACACTTTATAGATATTTGTCCAATCTCTTTTGAAAAATCCTCCAGAGACAACTCTAGTATTTTCTTTTCCACAGCCTTTCCACCGTATCTTAGTCTGTGTGCATGCACAGGGGTATGCACACTTTGGAGTAAGCTGCTACCATATTCGTTAAAACCATTCTTAACATATTGCTGGACATGATAATCTGTGACAGGTCATATTTGCTGAATGTTTGATTCCTCTTTGTATTCTTTTCTGCTCATTTACCTTGGAGGCATGTAGTTTAAAAGAAGATAAGAGCCTGGGAAATTCTGCTCTGTTACTTTCACACAAGGAAATGTTATCAGTGAAAAGTTAGTGACATCTCATAATTTCATAATCTGTTATTATGAGATGTCTCTATTTTGGTAGTTTCTGTTTTTCACTGCATCTCAATTCATGCAATCGTTTCTATGCTCTGTTATACCCTGTTAGTGAATGTGGTGTTCCATAATTCTAGTCCTTTCTTTATATACTTCATGCCCTAAAAAGAGCAATTTATTACAATGTTCATGATCTGAAGTTACCAAATTTCACTATCAGATGGTAAAGACTATAGATACGACACATAAACAATTAAACATTCTGCAAGATTTAAAGATAAAGATAGAATTCTTTGTATGAGAGAAAACTATACAGTGCAGAGTACTATGACAAATTTGCTGTATTCCAAGCTAAAGAGTGGGAGTTTTTTACAAAAATCTGTAATAAAGAATGTAATAATCATGGTCTAGATGAATCAGTTTATATCAGTGACTTGGTGATTAGAACTTAGTTTGCAAAGTGTTAAAACATTTAATGAAAATGTAACCTTAAGAATACTTGAATTTAGTCCTTAAGTTTTCAACATTCCCTATAATAAGATTTCACAAATATTGGGAAAAATATTATCATCTGTCCAATTTCATTTAGAGTGGAATTAATATTCCAAAACAATTTTGGTTAATTTTATTTCTTTTTATAAGTTACATTTTATTAGGCAATTACAAAGTTATTACAACCCATATAAAGTCATAAAAAGGTGTAATGTTGATTAATTGTAGATGTTTGGACTCTAGTGCTTCCAGGAGTACCATATAATAATTTTTATTTCCCAGCTATTAATAATGGATTAGTACAATTCTGCATTTAGTTTAAGGATTTGCCTAATAGGAAACTTCATGTAACGTAATATCTACTTTACAATGGGCAGAATCAGGACATTTTCCAATATTGTTCCTGTAAAGAACTTTCTGTCCAGCTGCTTGACTGTGTAAACATCAGCCTGTCCCCTCATTCTGGTGAGCAGCGAACCCTACTCTGTTTATTTTCCTCCACAAGAAGAGGCACTGCAATGGTCTAATCTTGATTGTAAGGGATATTAAATAAGAATTAAAGGCTTTTCAAACAGAAGTCTTTGCTATAAACATCAATGCTATAGCAAACAAAAACTGTTGGCTAGGCATTTTCTTTTTATGTTGCATAGTTAGGTATCTGGTGGAGTTGAAATTATGTAAATTCAGCTACTCAATAATATTTTATGCTCTTCAGAAGTTTGTGGGTTTTGTTGGGGTTTTTTTTGGTTGTTTTTTTTTTTTTTTACCCTGAATGTTCTTATCCATTTGTTAATTGGATTTTACAAGCTGCTTGTACTATTTGTTAAAAAGAGTGAAAGGATTTTAACCACCCAAGAACCAATATAATTTAATTTTGGTGGAGAGTTAGGAAGTGAGAAAGCAAATATGAAATCTGAAATAATCTGAGGGTTTGAAGACCTCGGGGAACCACTTGTTGGACCCAGAGGAAGACCAGGGCCTTGACAGGAGAAGACCACCACTTTCAACCAGACTGAGACCACCACTCTCAACCAGAGTGGGACCATCATCTGCACCAACAGATTTCTCGCTTCCTTTTACTCTGGACTTAGAGGAGCCACATGGGGTTTGTGCCCCAGGGGGCTGGGTTACACTTCTGGGTTTTGTGGGTTAAAACCATTTTCTCTTTGTGCCATTGCATTTATGGTAGTATTGTTATTAAATTGTAACTCTGACTTACAATCTCTTTTGTGTTGAGTTTATTTTTCCTGCCGGTTTATATTTAAACCAGCACAGTAACTTTTAATAAATACATACTTTAAAATAAAGCTCAATTTCACAAACATTGTTATATGAAAATATACTGTGGCTGAACTTTATAAATAAAAGTTGTAACCATAAAACTCCTGAAATGAAAGTGTGAGAAAACTTTATTTAAAAACATTCATATTCATAAAAATGATTACATAAACCTCAAGCACCATCAGAATGTGGAATGTGAATAACTGAGACAACTGAGGGGTCGATACTCTTATCTGTGCATTGTATTCACAATATAAATATAAACATTCTGGAGAGACAGAGAAGAATTAGAGAGAGAACCTAAAAACTCCATTTGGGGTTATACACACCTGGAGTTCAGTAGTGTTTTTAAGTTCCCTGGAAATTTTCTCATTCAAAAAGGCAGAATATGTCCCCATAATTTGACTAGCAATTTATTTTGCAGGCTCTGAAAGTCTGACACAATTTTTGATTAAGAAACATGCTCTTTTCCTTGATTTGGAGATTGCCTCTGTCATTGAAGGTTCCAGTTTCCTCTTCTTTTAGCAGCTGTCCTGAAAGATAAAATTCTTTCAAACACTAAATTACTAAAACTTACTAAAAATATGTATTTTTATTAATAGTTAGTTGTGAATTACAAATATTCTGTTTCTATGTCTTGAAGGAACTTTTCTCCTGGAGAATAAAAGGAATGGGAAATCTTCAAGTTCTTTAGACACCTTAAGGAGAGATCTAGAGACCTCTGCATACTTGGTTTAGGTTTAAAGGTAGGAGGAAGGACAATTTACTTTTTAATTCACTTCCTGGAAATAGGCACTTTATTTTCATTGGACCATTACATTTTCATGACAAGGCACTGTCATTGTTCTACACCATTTTTTAATGTATTCAGTAAACAAGATGAGCCTTCTCAGCTTTCTCTCTCATAGTCTTGCTCAAGAAAGGTTTGTAGTCCATTAAAGCCTGTTCATGAACAAAATGTTGTCAGCCAGCAGTCGGATGAGGGCACTACTCACAACAGACATGAGTGTTGAAGGTTGCAAGCAAGAAACAATACGGTCCTTAAATAGATTTTGCATTGTCATTCAATTGTGAAACATGGCTTTTTAAAATAAGAGAAGTATAAACCAAATATATTCTGCCAAACTCTTGAAAATATCAGTGTGTGAACTGTTCAAGGGAATTAAAAGAATACAGTGACAAAGGTCAGGATGTCTATTAGAATTTTCTATTGTGTCTGAATTGCCAAAACAACTTTCTCAAGTTGCCACTTTCGCAGAAAGGCTACCTTATTAAAAGATGTTTCTCACCTCAACCTAATCTCTGCTGAGAATTTCAATTCATAGATAATGGTATAGCAGTATAAAACTGAAATAACTGTAGACACAGAGTCATGTTTGCACTGGTAAAATGGAAGGAACAGATGCTATTGTTGTCTTGCAAAATCATTTTATGTGCTTTGGTTCACATGAAAGATGGAAGGCTACAATGTAATGAGCTTTACTCAGAGAGGAAAAGATTTTCGAGTCTTGATCTTCAAAAAACCCCACATCTTAAAGATTACCTTGACAATCTCAGAACATTTCTGTTTGATTTGAAATGAAATGCCCCTTTGGCATCCTTACACACACTGTATTACAGAAAAATTTGTCAACTGATGGGCTGCTAGACCAGATTCTACATCATTATCAGCATAGTGGGATACCCATACACCTCATCACAAGCAATAGTGGGAGCTGATTTTTTTACTGTGAAACAGTTTCTGGTCAGGAAGAGCTCATATTTATACAAACCTTTCATGAATGAAGGCACCAACACCTTTGCTGACATAATTGTCCAGTTCTAATAGAACTGTAGTGATGGGAAGGATACCCATTCTGGTAGTTATTTGTGGCTCTGGGTTGACCTTACAGAAGCCTTTCAGTACCTAAATGGGGCTTATAAAAAGACAAAGTGTTCACAAGAGGATGTAGAAAGAGGACAAGATGGAATGGCTCTAAACTGAAAGAGAGTAGGTGAGGGTGGTGAGACATCAGAACAGATTGCCCAGAGTATTTGTGGATGTCCCATCCTTGGAAGCATTTAATTCCAGGTTGGATGAGGCTCTGAGCAACCTGATCTAGTGGAAGATGTCCATGTTCATGGCAGCAGGGTCGGACCTAGATGATCTTTAAGGTCCCTTCCGACCCAAACTATTCTATGATTCCATGTGATTTTACTAGAAATAAAAGTCCTAGTGAATTTCTTTTGCCCTCCAAGTGCCACAGAAAAAAACAGTTCTGTCCTTTTGTGGTGGGTCATGAGAACATTAAATTGCATGATTTCCTCTTTGAATAAAAATTTGTAAAATTACTATCCAACAGTTATTAAAATATTAAAAATAAAATTATTAATATTAGAAGGAAGAAATGAACACAGAAAATTACAGGTAAGGAATAAGAAAATACATTCTCAGGAGTATGACCATGTGATCTTGTTACAAGGCAGGGGTAATGTGTGCTTCAAATTGATTACCTATGTATGTGAAGATTGTACAGCTAGAAGAAGGATTTCATGGGGTTTGAAAATTTACTTTAGCCAAGCAGCTTTAATGATATTTTCTTGTATATTTAAATATCCAGGTGAATTGGTTTCTAAACACTGGTGGCTGCCTGGGCAGAACCCAGACATATGGCACATGTTTGGCATCTAGAACATTAAAAATGAGAAATTCTCCTGGCATCACCTCAGCAGAGGAGAATATTTACTTAGTTTTCACCTTGTGTCAAAGCAAAAGATTTCCCAAGACAAGTGATTCAGTTCATCCAGCTGGTTAGACTGACTTGACAGAATACTTATGCAAGTTCTTCAGTTCAGTACCTTTGGGATGACAGCAGGACAGGAATCTTCAGGAAGTTTCTGAGGCAGAAGGGAGGAAGCAGAGATCATACAGATGATTCTGCTTTGTTGTTGATAGTCCATTGTTGTTCTAAACAAACGTATTTAATCTTATTCTATTTTCTAACTGCAACTGTGGGAATATAAGACTTTCTTTCCCAAGGGATGTCCAAGTGTTTTCTCGACATACCTTTTGATTCATTTTATAAAGTGTGTTTCCTTGTAAAATGAAGCTAGGAACAATAAAGAAGTTCACATTCTCATTAATTCCTTTAAAGTTTCCCTTGTTAAAGAGGAATCTAATCTAGTCTAAAAAATGTCGAGGCAGCAAATTAAATTCTCTAACTTCAAGCAAAACTACTTTTTTAAGATGTAAGAGATCAGACAAAAACTCTACCAAACTTTTTAATATAAACTTAGCCAAGGAGAGTTTGCACATACAGTAGCCTGCCTTGTACAGAAACTGAAGCAAGTTCCAAAACTTCAGTACCTTGAGAATTATAATCATCACTGTTCCAAAGTCTTATAAATCCACAATGATGTGAGGGAGGAAAAAGCAGTCAAGCAAGAATCTTGCTGATTTTTAGACCACACATTAGCCACACCTGTTGCCATAAATATTTTTGATATAGCCCACACCTGTAGTCATAAATATTTTTGGTATAGACTGCATCAAAATTGTCTTGGTCCCATGAAGATCAGCAATAAACAAACCCTGTAACTAAATGAGGTGAAAAGGCACTTTTAATATGGAGCAAATGGAACCACAGCAGGAGAATGAAGTCCAAAAGGCCTTCCCTAACTCGAGACAGAAATTTGTCAGAGAAAGTCAACTAGATCAGCTGGATACCTTAGACTACCTAAAGTAATCCTTGTTCATTTGAAATAGATAAAATGAGCACTTAAAAATCCTTCAAGAGGATGGATTTCCAAGTTAATTGAATCAAGTGTCATAAGCAGCATTGGTAGAGGAAGAGTAATGCCATGTATTTGTAAATTATGCAGGATGCTTATGTTCCTTTGAGGTAAACAGCTAAACATGCCTTGAGACCAAGGTTACTTGAAGGAGTTCAGGGAAACTGAAATTTTCATTTACCACGGGTTTGCACATATCACTGTACAATCCCTTTAAGAACTGGGCTTTCATCTTGAAGGGTCTTCTTCAAGGGAAAATCCAGATCCAGATCAGAAAAAAAAAGAAGTTTGAGGTATTACTGTCTTCATGCCCACAAAGGGGACAATGACAACAATGGGCAAAAGAGATCAGAGATACGTTCAGCTTAGGACATGCAATAGAAATGGTAGACTTCGCTTACCTTATTTAAACTAGGGAAAGATCACAGATGATCTCACAAGAGACAGGGTAATGTTTTATTTTGTCCTTACCAGCACAAAGAACACGATTCTAAATGCTGATGCTTGAGGCTAATTCAGTAACAGTGATTGATTTTTGTAATTCAGTATTTATAGAATCATAGAATTTTCTGAATTGGAAGGTACTCACAAAAATCCTCTAATGCCAACCCCCTGGTTAGAGAGCACAGCTGTGGTAAAAAGAGTCACTAGAAATGATATTGTATCCTTCAAAAAAAAAAAAAAAAGGAATGATGTTGAAATAAATGCCATAGGGAGAATCAAAAACCCTAGGAAGGTAAGAGTGGTAATGCAACAAAGTATGCAAAAATGTGTTACTAAACAACTAGTAAAGATAGTTCAAAATCAGAAGGAGAAAGTCTTCAGGGATAAAGTGATTCAGACAGAAGATAATTCAAGTCATGATTCATGGTGGTTTATTTACCATGTTTTTTCTATATCCTGAACAAAAGGTATACATCAGGTTTACTTCAAAGTCTTGACTCTTAAATCAGGGTTTTGAACTTTTGTTGATTAACAACTAAATGCTTGCAGGCACACTTGTACCTTCTTACTCTTGAGTTTATGCTGTCCATACCCTAAGGAGGCAAAGTTCTTGCAAATAGGTCCTTAAGTGACTTCCATGACCCTCTGCTGTATATCTCTCATTTCACTATTACAACAGTTCCATAAAGGTCTTATGTCAAGTATTAGGTGAATGTCACTTGTATTAATCTCTTTTTCCTTCTCTTATATACTTGCCTCATAAGCACAGCTTAGATGTTAACCTAGGCAATTAAATGCCACCCTGACGCCCGATCCCATTAGTTCTCATAAGCTCAGCAGGGTCAGCCCCTGTTAGTACTTCGATGGGCGACCTCCTGGAAATACAAGGGGCTGTAGGTTCTAGTCCTGAGGACTTCACTGTCACTGTCCAAGATCGCTCGGCCGTGGCAGATGAACCTGAGGCGTTAAAAGGTGGGGCCAGTTCTGCGCACGCTGTGCCTCACCGAAAAAATCCGCTGCACAGGCTGGAAGGGCACACCCACATGGGGAGAGCCCTTCCCAAATCTTCGTTCACAAGGCCTTGTCATGCATACACACGTGATGTCAACCTACTTACCCAATTCTTGATTTCCTCTGCTTTCATGTGCCTTTAGGGGTAGCTAGCCATCTCTACTGGCTACCAAACAGCTTAAACTGCTGTCCTCCTACTTTCAGTCCTGAATGAGCTTTTCACCAGACTGCTTACGCATACCAACTTAGGACCACCTTAGGACTCACTCTGGGCTCTTAGAGCCAAACTGTGATTTATGTTTGGCAAGTTTTTCTGCATAATTTATAAGCCATGACCTTTTCTCTTCAAATACACAGGGAGAGCTCATTGAGAGTCTCATTTTGCATCTGATTTCCTTGACAATTTCAATCTTTCCCTCCTACTCTATTTAGAACATTGCAACAGACTGTTTTCCCACTCAGTTTTAGACTTCTCGTCCCTCTCTTCATCCTCTTCCACTGTCTTGCCATTCCAGACTGCACTCAGATAAACTGCTTATCTTTACTTTTGCTGTCCTTCATCTATCCTGTGTATATCATCTCTATTTTTCTATGAAAAGTCTGACTTTGAATTCTATTTTTCAGGAATCAAATATTCAACTTCTAGAGAGGTTAAATTTTGGGCTGGTGCATTTTTTTGTTGTTGTTGTTTTGTTTTGTTTTTCTGAGTTTCTGATTGTTTGGGTTTTGGGGTTTTTTTGGAGGGGTGTTTGTTTTTTGTTTTTGTTTTTTGTTGTTTTTCTGTTTGTTGTTGTTTCTATTTTTTAAATCTTTATGCCTTTGCTGTTATATTCTTGTTATCTTTGAAAAACTGCATTTGGTTTATGTTGCAAGGTTTTGATAGTGGGAGTGGGATGGCAGCAAAGTTGGTCCCTGTGTGGAGGGGAACACAGTCGGTTCCATCTGGCTACAACAGCCTCACCACAGGGCAAGGACGAGTAAGGAAGGGCAAAGTGCTGCCAGGCAGCCAAGTCTGAATGAGAGGAACCCTGTGGGAAACAGCCCTGGAAGCCCCAAGGGGAGAACAGGAAGAGGGGAGAGACCCCAGTGATGAAGGTGTTCTAGATGTCTACCTGGCAGTCCATGGAGTGCCCCACATCACAGCAGGTGGACATGCCCTGAAGGAAGATGTAGCCCATGGGAAGGCCCCATATGGGAGTAGGGGAAAGGGTGAGGAGAAAGGAGGGGGAGAAAGGAGCTGTTAGGAATTGTATCTTGTGGTCTAGTTTGACTCCTTACTAGTTAAATTATGTGAATTTTCTTCAAGTTGCGTCTGTTGTACATGATGGTACTTGAGCTATGTGGTCCTCAAGTGGTCAGTGATCTCCCTGTCTTTATCTTGAATTATCCTAGCAAATGAGATTACTGAGAATAATGTTTGTAAATCTCAAAATTTTAAAAATGAGAAAGAAAATGTAATTATGCACAGAAATACAGCATTTGCACAGTAGAATCTAAGATACTTTCATTCAATCAGGTAAAGCGGGAAAAATTCCTTGTGATTTATGTTACCAAAGTAAGAATAAAATCATCTGAGTACACACTCAATTAATGACTTTGGAATGTTGTCTAGACCTGCAAGTGACAATACAGTGTATTCCATTTCTAGCAATTAAATTTGAGAGTGGAAAAATTAGTGCATTTAGTCTTTTTGATTTTTTTGATTTTGAACCCTAGACAGAACAAGTTGTAGTCTACAGCAAGCATCATTCACTTGTTCTTTGATTATAAGAAATGGTGTTTAGTTGCCAGTGTAATGAAACCAAACTGGCAACTGCTGACTAATGACAATTGTAGCAAGTTTCATTGATGTTGAAGAGTTCAAGCATCATTGGTAACAACGTGGAGGGAAACACCAAACTACCCAAAAAGCTTTTAAGCTTTGCTAAGGCAGACACTCATATTCACCATTTCTGGGCAGCTGTTCTACTTTAACGAGTAACTTAATCTGAGAAATGAAATTCTCTCCTCCTACTGTGCTGAATTTGGTCTACATGGAATGTATCATAATCATAAATGGTCAAATTTAACTGAAAGGTTTTCGAGCCAAAACCTTGGAGAAGGGAAGAAAGGGAGGAAACTGAGGTTTTAATTATGATATCTCAACATAAGTATTTATTACGTACTGTGAAATATGACCAAGACAGTCTTATGTGGAAAGAAAAAGGGAATTTCTAGGCTTGTCATACCTTTAGAAGTGAATAAGCATTGTCTTTTATTTGTTCTTAACTCATACATATTATTCAGCCTTTATGTCTCCAGACTGGATTGTTGGTACAGAAAGGCATGTAGGATCAGATGTCTATAGTAATGATCTATACTTTTCAGAGTACCATCAAAGAGACAGAGGAAGGGTCTGCAGAATATTAAATTGCTCTGTATGGCTTTGTATTTGAAGCAAAGAAGCCTTCTCAAATCTTAGAAAAGGTGCAAACCACATAATTGCTAGATGGCATCCAGAGCTCTCAGTTGTTTTTTACTCTATTGCCTTAGAAAATTATACCAAGTTTATCCTATGTTTCAGAATTAGTTTAAGTAGAAATTTTCCTGATTTTTCTAGTTAGAGTGAGAGACTTTTTCTTAAAATATCAATTCAGGTTTTCCAATAGTTAAAACCTATAGATTATGTCAGGCAAAAGCATTTAAAAATCTGAACATATAGTTTATTGTAGTTCTTGTTCTGTGTACATAACACACACACACACACAGAGGCACGTATTTTGTAACCAGTAGAAATGATAGTTGCATCTTTTTCTAGCCTGCAGGGAAAATTGTTATAGCTTTTATCATTGAGGGTATAAAAAATTCAACATTAAATAATTCCAAATTAATGGGTATTTTTCTCTGAGGGAAGAAATAATTCTGTGTGGTACCTCTCGGAAGCCAAATAAGATGATTTCAGCCTCTTGGGAGGATATACAAGATCTTCACAGAAGAAGCCTTTCGACTGACTTTTATGTAATTCCCAGTAGGTGTTTCATTTTCTCTTAAAGACTTAATCATTATTTTTCCTTTTTGTTCAGAGCAAACATTTTTCTCTTCAACTGCAATAAAAAGGATAAAAACTCAAAGAGCTTACTTTTTCATAAAACATGACATGCACTTTTTCTTGCTAGAAATCGACTTGTGAAGGGGGAGAATTAAATGTATATTTCTACAGGACTCAACCAGAAAAGAAAACGTTGAAAGGTAAATATATGGATAAGAAAAAATTCAATTTGCAAAATAGCTTATCTGTTTTGACACTTTAAATTCCACAGATTAAGATATCAACTGAAAAAAAGTAATGAATTCTAAAATGGAAGCAGAATAGTTACATCTTTATCTTTTAAGAATTCAAAGGAATGTAAAGTGCTCATAGAAGACACTTAATGAAATGATGAAAGAAGCAGAAGAGGGAGGAGAAAAAAAAATCCATGAACTCTACCAGATAGATGCAAGTACAAGCTTGAAGGTAGAAAGGCAGTATGTGGATCTCTCAAGTAGAGATATCGAAGGAAGATAAAGACTGAGGATCTCTAAAACCAAAATTCACTTTCTCTACAATGCTAAATACAGTAGTGAGGTTACCAAATTTCAGATAATCATATTACAAACCTAAGTTTAAAAAATTGATTACTCACAGAATTCCCTAAATCAGTAAGTTTCTGTATGAATATGTAGAGTCATCTTTCTCCATCAGCAAAAAATGCACAAGTTGTAAAAGTTCACTATGGAGAATGCCTGAGCCGAGCAAATTGCATTTAGATTGAGAAAGGTGCATGCAGGTGTGCAATCAGTTGTGGCTTATGGAAAGCTGTGAAACAATAAAAAGAATATCAGGGGCTGCTGTGCAATCTGAGTTAATTATGCTATTTATGATATATATGACTTAAGAGAGACTGCAAGATTAATTCTCGCTATACCCTCAGGCATTTTTTCAGATCTTCTCCCAAATCTCAAGCTACCTTTGTTTCTTGGGCAAGCAACTTTTCCTGACCTATGCAAAATATCTACAAAGCTAATAGCAAGCCTTATAAAATTGTATTGCAAACACACATCAGACTGCAGAGAGTTTGATATGAAACAAACACATTGTAGATATCTATTGATCTTATACTAACTTTCCAGAAAAATAAAGGGACCTAAGGAAAAAAACCCAAAAAACAAACCACGAAACTTATTTTGAAAAAGTTACTGAAAGACTTGCCAAGTGAGGATATTCTGAGCTACAAAATACTTCTATAGTTTATCTTTAACTCCAGAGACTATGATCCCTGCTACTGCCACTTCTAATAGTATTTTGCTGTGCTTTACATATTGGGTCAAATCTAGCTGTTAACCAACTCATAAACCAGAGTGATTTGAAATTTTTTCATGTATATGCTTGAGACAAACTATGTAAGTTGAAGCTAAAACAAATGACTTCTTTTTAGTTGTTGCTTTTTGTTTATTTGTTTGTCTGTTTTTTAATTGGGCTTCTGCTTAACATTTTGATGTTAGGCAACTTAACAGGGTAGAAGAATATTGCAACTCAGCAATTTGATAATCCATTTTCTAAATCAAAAATGCCAGCTTCCACAATCGTATTCCCTTTAATAGATTGGAGTCGCAGTAAGAAGTTGATGACTACAGAAAAAATTGTAAAACCGTTAGGCAGTATTTGTCAGTAAATTTCAAGTGGCAACTTATGACTAAAAGAGGAAGTATTCCCAATCCATACTTATTTTGTCGATGCAAATTCTGATTAAAGAAAGTACTAACAATATTTTTGCTTCTTAGGTTTTAATTTATTTAGATATTTGTATACACTTTGAAGTCAGAAGGAAATGCAAGCAAAAACGTATTACCAATTCTTATTCAAAATTAACCAAGTTATCTCCCTCTTCACAGAAAAAAAATGCTTTTGATGAAAACATATTGATTCTATCCTGGGGAACATGAAATTTCAGAGTTATCTGTGACACAATACATGGGCTAAAATGTTGGTGTTGAGCAAGGGTTATCTACAAAATTCTTCCCTTCTACCAGGTAATTAACAAGATCTACTTTTCTTCAAAGGGAAGTTCATGCAGAAAATACCCACCAATTCATTTTACCTAAATTACCTCAACTGGAAGAAATGATTTTCATCTTTGCCTATTAAATTACTGCCAGCTTCTTGCTGTTTGGGAAGTACTTGGTTTGTTTATAAATGGCCCAAGTACAGTAATTAACCCTTATACAGAAGATGCATAGTATTATATAATAAAGATCTACTGTCTTTTCCCTTTCTTCCATATAGATACCATACTATAATATCATCCAGGTTTAACATGAACCTTAAATAGTTTTCCTCATTTCTTTCATCCATTCTCACTTGGCTATTTTGAAAATCCTTTATGTCACAATGCAGCAATTTTCCATAATGTTCTTCCTCTGCTGAAAGTCCCAGTTCTATTCATAATAATTAATTACAAGTCCACCAAAATGCAGAAACCTTGTTGTCCTTAAAAAAAAAATTCCAAAGATTTTTCAAAAACCCCCAAACTATTAATGTGACTTACTAGCAAGGAGGAAAATTCTGTCTTCTTTTTTATAGTTTAAAATGTTACTACCTAAATCTGTTTCCAAGAAGGAGTAGAAAATGAACATTAGGCATGGCAGATTTTAAGTTTTAAGCAACATACAAGATAATAAAGAAATCAATCCATGGCTTCTAATTCCTGAAAAAAAAAAACACCAAAAAACTCAAACCAAACCAATATACAAATTATAAATAATATATATATACACACACACACACACTCATCTGCATATAGTCTTTCTTTTGCAAGAAGTAATTTCATAATATATAGCAGAAGAAAAAAAGAAGCTTTTAGGAAAGATAGGTAGTCAAAATAATAACCCCACCTAATTAATGGTCATATATTCCTTCTAGTCATGGGTAACAGATTATATTCTTGTATATAATCTATTTCATATTCAACATAAGAGAACAACTTTTGCTTGGATTAATTGCTCAGATAAACCTGCCAGAGTTCAAGAAGTGTTTGGACAATGTTCTCAGAAAGAGGATGTTCATTTTCCAATAACTCATCAATCAGTATACACTGAACTTACATTGCAATGCAAAATATAAGCATTGAGTTTAAAAAGGAACTATTTGAAGTTGCTAAGCAAGAGTGCCTGACTTAATGTTCGAAAGTTGAATTTGAACTTGTGAAAGTGTTGAAGGCCACAATGAGGTCTCCCCTCAGTGTCCTCCAGCCTCAACAAACCCAGAGACCTCAGCTGCTCCTTGTAAGGCTTCCCCTCCAGACTCTTCACCATCCTCATGGCCTTCCTTCAGATTCAATAGCTTAATGTCTTTTCTATATTGTAGTGCCCCAAGTGTCTGTGTTTGACCTTTCAGTGTTAACTGAAACAATGGATGTCAGGTTTTTCCCACAGTAGTTATCGAATGCCCTGAATGTTTGCCAAAAGTCTTGCTTTTTCTATCAAGGTTTTCACATCTTTGAGAAGATAGTTCTTTGCTTTTATCTTTCCTTCTTTTTTCAACTACACTTGACTTTTACCTCAGGTGCTACAAGTGCTACCCTATGCATATAAACATAGACATGCACAAGGGCAGTGGAATTGCTGGTACTTTATTTTATCTCATGGTACTCAGACACTTTTATCCCAGATGTTTTGGTGCAGTCCTTAAAGTTAAACTTCTGAAATCATCCATGCTTTTGAGGTCTAGATGTGCTGTCAAAAATGGAAAATGGTGCGAGAAGACTTTTTTCCCCCTTAAAAAAACAAACCCCACTTTCCTCCACATCTTTTATAGGGCTCTGTATAGTTTGGGAAGGAAAAAGAATTCAAAGAATGACTAAGGCTCACATTCAAGTCTCAGTAGGAATCCACAATTATTGGTTTTAGTGGTTTGGAAGGGTTTTTTTATTTGGGTTTTTGTGTATTTTTTGTTTGTATGTTAGCAAAAATGATAAAACCAGGTTTTTGAACAGGCAACTGAACATTCAAATGCATAGTCTGGGAGGTGTTAATGAGGTATTTTTAAAGTTCATTCTTATTCTGCTAGGATAACAAACACCTATCTTTAGGATTTTTTTTAATAGGGATTTATCTCTGAATATTTTTTGAAGAAGATGGTGCTTGTTTGGCTCATATATTGTTAGTAGTAGTTCATTTTGATGTCATGGTTGTGTACTAAGAGCAAAGCTCAGCCAGCCTAGTAGATAGTTCTTAAGATAATCAGTGACAATGAGAAGAAAATTCAACATGCAGGCTAAAGAAAAGCAAATCAATGTAAAAATGTTTCCCTTAAAACAGGAAAATGGATTTGCCATTCAGTTTTTCTGTCTTCCTTAGAAAAATGGGTAATTTGTCAATGGTTTAGGAAAGAAAAAGGAGAGAAAGGAATAATTTTAAATGTTCTCTGTGAAAGTGCACGGTAGATCCAAAATAAAGTACTGATTTGCAAAGAACTAAATACCTTTAAAGACAAAAATGAGACTACCTTTTCTTTAATGAATGTTAGTGGATAGTATGATGAGAAGACTTCACAGAAACATCTTTAATTTTGAGCTTGGCTGTGTGATATGTCTCGTAAAATATTAAGACCATTCTATGTAAACCCACATTTTGAGAACCATAAATAAAATGCAGTCCTATAAAATGCCTGGAAAAACTGTCAATCTGACCTCTTACTGCTCTCACTTCCATTAAGCAACAATTCCTAAAGCTTTAAAGGCATGGTTTAATAAGCACTATCAGGAAAATATTTTAAGTTCCTCATTTTAGTAATGATGTTCAGTGCTAAAAAAAAAAAGCTTAAAAAAATCCACCTGAACACTAAAAAATAAGGAATCAAAAAGAGGAGTCTGATAAAGCTATAAAGTTTATTTCATGGAACATTTTTATTGGGCTATTAATCAAAAGTTAATTTACTAACCTACAAGTCAATTAAAATTTTGGGGCAGTCAAGCATTAGGAAAAATAAGTGGATTCAAGGCAATCCTGTTTATGGATTAAGGATGCAAAAAGTTCTACTTCCATGAACATGATAGGAAGCTGTCAGCAAGGATATCCATCTTTACTCACAATTAGTAACATTTTTCCAATTAGTATGGGGCCAGAGGTATTATTAACTAATTTCCTTGTTCTTATAATTGCATTCTTGACTTTTTGCTTATTTACTGTATGGGGGTTTTTGTTACATATTTTAAAAAATCTGTCTCCTCCTCCACCTTGTTAAAAGGCATGATGGGCAGTACATTTTGTCCACCGTGTGTAAATTCTCACTCATTCTTGAGAGTCATTCTTGCGAAGTATGATACATTACCTACACTGGGAAATAATATGCAATTTTGTTTGTTTTGCAGATTCCTTCCATTTCAACTGGAAAAGACCTTAAAAGTAGTAGCAACACCTGTCACAATACCACTTAAAAGAGAAAAAAATAGAACCCAAGAAAGCTCAACATGTAAAAGTGTGATGACTTTTTTTTTTTTTCTGAATGATTTTTTCAAGGTATTTCCCAGGAAAATTTTGGTAACAAGCAGTTAGTCATAAAGAACTGTGTGTTAACTTAGGACTCCTTGCCTTAATCCCAAAGTGGAAAATGCTAACATTAAATTGTTTTTCATCACAAACATCACTTCATAGGAAAATATATTACTGCTAAATTCCCTACACAAAGGGATATGGAACTGTGAGAACTTTACTTTCGATTCATGACTTCTGTGCCTCTTTGACCAGCATTGTTACTGGTTGCCCAGCACAATTCCTCTCTCATTATCAGTATGAGTATAGAATTAAGCCACCAAATGTTTCTACTTTGTAATTTTTGTTGGCAGAATTTAACATTTACATACATGGAATATTAGCACAAGGGATACAAAGTCATTATATACTAATGCTTTGCAAAGTGGAAAGACAATATCGTCAGTACCACTCTGCACTGCATTTCAAATGGCATGGTTCAGGCGATTTATGCTAATTTCCATCATTTACAGAACATAATGATACAAATCGGTTAAATTTCATCACAGCAGCCTCTAAGTATTTAGAACTATGGAGAACATGATAATAGTCTCATTAACTGTAAGTTGAGAATTGAATTTCCATTTCTAGACAAAACTGTTATTGCTCTACTCATGATCCACAACACTTTTCATGTTTCATAGGTTATAACAGCCACTGGTCAGCTCCATTTCTTTGCCTTAGTGGCCTCATTGAGTACCCCCAAAGCAATAAAGAAAGATCAATTTATACTGATCTTGCCTGAAGTGACCTTACTGGCTGCTTTCTGGCTGGTATTAGCTTGACAAAGAACACTGGTATCCACCTTCACTTCACATGCCTAGGAACCTTAAGTATATACAGAGTTCATAGCTTAAGCCATTGATATATTGAGAAAAGGAGGCAATAGCACAGCAAATGTTTGCTTTTCAATCTGACATTACAGTGAGAAGGATAATAAACACTGTGTTCATAAGTATAGCTAAAGCAAGCAAAAAGCCATCACTTCTGAAGTATATGAATGCTGGAAGGTATTAGGAGAAAAAGGTCAACTGACTGTCCAAAGCCCATCAAAAAGGTTAGTTACATCAAACATTACAGCTAAGATATGTCCTGGATCAACAGCAGAAATATTTGCCTATTTAGTCCTCCTTCCCATCTTTAAAAGTTTTTATCAGTAGTTTTGACTAAAAAATTGAAAGGACAATGATGAGTTGAACAGAATCAATTTTTTTCCAAGTTATACTGAAGAATGTTAGTCTTATCCCATCACACCGATAAGGTGATGTACAGTTACTGATGCATATCTCCAGGTATGTCTCAATTATTTAATTTCCTAAACTTGTATTTGCTAAGGGAAGCAATTTACATAATGACTGAACACATTATAGTCAGCAACTACAAAGCTATTTTTCAAAACTTTATCTTCTGGATTGTTATTATCTTAGGATTGCAGGAATTTGTGATGTGGATGCTATAAATTTAAAAGCATAACTTACCCTAAACACTGATATACATGATCAATCATTATAAATATAGATGAATTCTTATATATCTGCGTTTGGAGCAGAAAAAGTGCCCACTAGAGTTATATCAATGACTTATCTGATGCATTGCATGATAGCAATCAATATGGCTAGAAAAATGCCAATCAAATAAACAAACATAAAATCTTTCAAGTTCTTAAATAAGCAAATGCCTTATTGTTATTTCTACATAAAAGAAGAAAATGGAGAAAATGTTTAGGGCATCTAAAGGATCTAGAAGTAAGAAATTTTATAAGCATGATGTACTAACACACTGCAGAAACTCAAGGTATTGCAGTGTAGCAGAGATGAAACCTCCTTCTGCTTTTCTGTAGCAGGTCATTTTCCATAAACAATAGTCAATATATCTCCAAAGATGAAGTTCTACAAGAGCGTAAAGACTTAGCAATATATAAATAAAACATTCAAAATCTAGGGGTGTTGAAAAAGTGTATGTACTAGAAGTAATTTAGATATTAACCCTATCAAACAGTACTGTTTTACATAAATTGCACCATTTGGTCATGAGCAGTATAAACAATGGCAAAACTATGAATAGTGAAACAATTAAGAGATGTTTGCTTATATTGTTATTAGGCCAAAATACTCCATGGAGGTACCAAAAAAGATGTAAAATGTATTATCCCACAACTCTTAGAACACACTTACCTTCTTTTGACTCCTACTCATTACATCACTTCTATACACTCAGAAGCCCATACTGGACTTCTATCTGCTATCTACACTTCTGGTATCCCTAGAGAGCTGTGATAAATGTTCTATAAAAGATGTTATGTCTTTTTTTGTTGTTGTTTAGAAACTGCTATTAGCTACATTCAGAATACAAAATCTATTTCTTGTGTTGGAACAGAAAGTGAACAGTATTTCTATTGTCATGTTCTCCAGCCTCTCGTGATCTTACATATCTCTCTGTCAATCCTCTAGCATGACTTCACTGTGACTGCTTTCAATATGAAGAAGGACTATTTATTTTCTCCCAATTTCCTCTCTTTTAACTTGAGTAGGATGCTTTATCTATCCATTACCTCTACAGCTTATTTTAATTTTTAGTGATTTTCCCAGCAAATATGTTAGCCTTATTAAGGTATTTACTGTCCAGATAGCACCAGGAACAGGCTGAAAATTAAGGCAGATTGCCAATACTTCTTTCTACCTTCTATATCTTAGTTATTAGATTATTTTTCCTTGCCTTGTAGAAGTGGAGATCTGCTTGTGGAGATCTGTGACAACAGAGAAATTCAAGCTTGTTTGTCATTTGTTATCTGTACAAACATATTCCAGGATCATCTTTTTAACACCTCAGGAGCAAAATAAAAATATTAAGTGAATTTTAATAATAGTGTAATGAATGTAAAATATATTTATGTCTTTAAAAGGTCACAAATGAAATAAATTATGCAAAAAGGATAACATATTAGGAAGTCAGGAATTACATGTTCTATAAGTAAATATTTATATCTGGGGACCTTCCATTTGAGAGTTTTCAAGTCAATCTTCTATGACTTTTTGGTAAATATTTAGTTGAATTCATCTCATTGACTGTTTACGTACCAGGATTTCTTGGTTGCCTTTATTTTGTGTACTATCTGTTATTTTAGACAATTACCAATCTAGGAAAAACACTGTTACTAATTTTTTCACCTACTTCGCTGTGAGTTTTCTGTCACCTTTGATTTACAAGATTCAAATACATTAATTTGAAGGGCAGGAAGAACACTGAAATTGCACTTAAGATATATTTTTAAGAGAAAAGGATGCAAAATAAGGATTGACTTTCAAAAGATGGCTGTTAAAGGCATTGTGCATTTATGACTTGCAACTTTGTAGACAGTGCAATATTTATGTTTGGGGTTTTTTAACTCATTAACAGGATCTAAAGACTGAGCTAGGAAAACACTGAAAGCTAAATTGAATTTATAGGAAAAGCTTATAAAATAACTATTGTAACATAAGAACTGACATTACAAAACCAGTGTTTTCTGCTGTGTAATAGATTATGAAACTAAAAACTTCAAAATTTTTGCCTTATCTGACTTGCCTTATCAGAAAATGAAGGCTGAATGAGTAGCAAACAAGAAACATATTTGACATCTTTCAAATTTTAATCTTGACTCCATTTCAAAATGTAAGAGGGCTAAACCATAATTTCAATGAATGTGTTTTGTTGCTTTATGAACCCTGTTTTTCTTGTCAGTAAAAATCATTTTAAGAGAACAGTGGTAATCAAAGACTTACTTGAACAAACAGGAATAAAATTTCTGGAGAGAATGAATTTGGTTATTATAGTCATCTGCTTTAGGATACATATTGCTACCAGCTGAAACTTTTTGGGGTAATAAATTAATGTCTACATACATTTTAAATTTAAATGGAAAAACTGAAACTTGCATTCAAATATAAAAAATATTATATGTAGTCTTATAGCTTGATGCCTTTATTTCACACCTAAACAGATGGAAAAAGAAAGCAGAAGACAAATATCTGCAAACTAGTCTTTCTTTAGTCTTTCTTTAGAAAGACTAGTAGCACTCTTGTGCTGTCTAGACTGTGTGAAGTGCAAAGGGCTCACAAGGCAAAGCACTACTCTGTGGGAAGAAAAAATTTGCCATCATTTTATCATCTTTTCTTGTTCTTCCTGTTTACACCACAGCTAATTTTAAGCAAAGTGCAAACCTCCCCAAAATTGGAAAACTCATGGAGGTAAAAATTTTTGACATACATTATTCATTAAGATTGGAAGCAGAACCAACTATGACTGACAATCACAAAACTCCAAAAATAAAGACTCTCTAAATTTTGATGTTATCCTTTCTGAAATAATTTTGTAATTTAATGTATTAAATATGAATTCAACTGATATCTTTTTCTGGTTTCAATTTGAGCCAGATTTCATTGCTTGTTACATTTAAAGTCTTGCTCTGAACAGTCTCAAAATTATGTCTTAAAACATTCCCGTGATCTCTATCTAATAGAACGAGTTGATTTATTATGACCTTAAGTAGGAGTCAATAGAAAGATCATGATTTACAAATAAAAAGAAGAAAAAGAAATCCATTACCTTCTAGGCCAGTAAAAAAAAACCATCAAAACAAAAAACATTTTCTAGTTTGTCTATAAAGCATTGTTAAATTTTTCAATTTTTTCTTAAGTCAATATTTGGTATTAGTGTTGAAGTCTTGCTTCTTATGTTGTCTAATAAAGTGAACAATCACACTGCTCTAGAATTTTTTCTTTAGAGCCTGACCCCTCTCTCTGCCCAAGTTAATTTCTGAGTTTCTTGCAAGTTGGATCATTCAATGGATTATATTAATTATTATAAGTTTGGCTGCAAAATGATAAATGAATCTGAAAGGTGGATTTCCTTAAACTGCGTTTGGGCAACAACATCAGTTATAATAGCAAATATTTGGGCTTTTCTGTTGCTTCCTGAAACATCAGATCTCGTGAATGGAATGGGACATGTTTGGGACTGTGAAACTGAGCTTTGGGAGAGAGGTCCTCTTCTATGGCAAAGAAGGATAGAAAAGGAAGGACAGAGGGGAGCTGGAAGAGGCATGACAGCTGATGTAAAAAGAGTGCTATAAAAGTGCTCCACCTTAAAAATGTTCCCTATTCAGGTCTAAAACAAAAATTCAAAAACATCCTCTGCCTTGCAGTAACAAAGTAATACAACTGTTGAAAACAAACTTAAATAAATGTTACATTTTAGGTGGGAAAAGCCACACCATCTGTTACTAGGTACAAACAACAACATTATTAGATTTTAAAGAATGTATTGGTACAGAAGATACTGCTGCCTTCAGATTATTAGATTAGGAGGCCTAGAGAAAGACTCTGTGAGTAGCAAAAAAGAATCACTTTTACAACCTAAAGTACAATCAGAAAACAAGCTTATTGAGATAACGAATGAGAACAAGACTGGTCCATACCATAGAATGTCATGAGCAGCAAGAGATTGAAACACTTATTTGTGATTTAAAGACAACATGCACAGACTCCAAAACTATGAATCTTGTGACTTCAGTCTTCAGTACATCAGTCAGGGCCCCTTGAGATACCTACAGTGAGTCAGACATAAATGATGAATGTTGTAAATAATTGGCCTGGAACCACTTTGTTACAGATTTTCCTATGAACAGTTCATTTTTGCACATGGTTTTATAAAACAGAGCAAGGAGATTAATGCTAATCAAAGCAGCAGGATTAAAGGATTTAAATAAAAATTGATTAAATACAAATAAATTTGCTAATCTGAAAATAAGAAAAAATCATGTACAAAGAAGAAGAATATATAATTTGATAAATGCTAAATTAAATGTCAGTTTCTTTTCCACCACTAAGTGAAGAAATCACCCTCACTTTAAAAATATAGTATAGGGGTAACAATGTTGTGTTTCTAGAATAAGAAACTCTGTTCTGGGCAATGTTAGGAAAGAGATCATCCTGACTGCCATTACATGGCACATGTAGAACAACACACCCGGCCAACATAGATTTACTAAAAGAAGGTTCTTCTTAACCAATCTGATCTCCTTCTGTGACAAACTGACCCACTTAGTGGATGAGGGACAGGCTGTGGATGTAGTCTGTCTGGACTTCAGTAAAGCATTTAACACCATCTCCCACAGCTTCCTCCTAGAAAAACTGACTGCTTGTGGCTTGAATGGGTGGACCCTTTGATGCACAAAAAACTGGCTGTATGGCCAGGCCCAGAAAGCTGTGGTGAATCCAGTTCATGAGTGGTTGTTTGTGCTCTTTCCTAGGGCTCTATTTAACATCTTTATTGGATGGTCTAGATGTGGAGATTGAGACAACACCAAGTTGGGTGGAACTGTTGGTCTGCTGGAGGGTAGAAAGGCTCTACAGAGAGGCCCTGACAGACTTATCCATGGGCCAAAGAACAACAACTCAAGGTTCAATAAGGCAAACCACTGGAACCTGCACTTGGTCACAGAATTGTTAAGGTTAGAAGGGACCTCTGGAGATCATCTAGTCCAACCTCCTTTCCAAAATGGGATGACTCAGAGAAGGTGATACAGGAACTTGTCCAGGTGGGTTGCAGCAACCTCATGAAGTCAGGCTTGGCAGGAGTGGCTTGAGAGCTTGGCAGAAAGGGGCTTGGGGGTGCTGGTTGACAGCTGATTCAATATAAAACAACAGTGGGCCCAGGTGGGCAAGAAGGCATCTTGGCCTGTATCAAGAATAGCAGAGCCACAGAACTAGGGAAGAGATCATCCCCTTTTACTCAACAATGGTGAGGCCACACCTCATGTAACTGCAGACAGTTTTGGGCCCCTCATTCCTGGACCATGTCCAGAGAAGGGCAACCAGGCTCATGCAGGGTCTAGAAAACATGCCTTGTGAGGAACGGCTGAGGGAGTTGGGATTGTTTAGTCTTCAGAAGAGGAGGCTCAGGGGGAACCCCATCACTCTCTACAACTACCTAAAAGGAGGTTGTAGTGAGGTGGGTGCTAGTCTGGTCTCTTCAGGCATGCATACAATGAAAGAGAAAATGGCTATAAGTCAAGATAGAAGAGATTCAGATTAGATATTAGAAAAGAATATTTTACTGTCGGGGTGCTCAGGCATTGCAATAGGTTGCCCAGGGAGGTCTCTTCTAACCTTGATGATTCTATGGTTCTGTGATTCTGAGCCTGAGTGTATCTAGTAACAGAAAATATCAGTACTGGTTTGTTTATTTGTCAATGCATGCATAAGAAAGTTCATTACTGTGTTGTTTTAAGCCACACCAATTCTGGCACATCTAAGTACTCTTGAATTGAGATTCTCAGGCAGAGAAGTTTGCGATGTGTTCTCTAACCCCTGAGTATGTTTTATATATGATTGGTATGAGCTATTCTTTTTTGTCTAGTACTGTATGATGTGTCATTCAAACAGACCTACTCCTTCTCATGAAATATCTCTGCAGTCACAGACAGTATTTTGCTCCCATCGTACTGCTGCACAACTGGGAGATGGCTGTGCACCATCCCTCAGAGTAAGGCTACATGTTATTGCTATAGTGCAACTGCGTAAAAGGTAGCCCAGCTTCAAAGTTCCCAAACTTGCTGGTTTTGACAAAGCACAGATTAACACCTGTTAATATCCCCAAACTTGTCTTATTTTAACACTCATAGGAAATGGACTGACATTTTGAGGGGGATCATGGGAAATCATCAAAGAGATGATCTTAGTGTATTCAGCTATTCCTGAAATCATGAGCATTCAAACAATGTTCAGCGCGTTTCTTTTGAAACCATTTTGTACCAACTAGTTCCAAGTGAGACAGGCCCTGATGTCACAAGCTATATATTGGGAGTGTAAAATATTTGCATCACTTGAAGTTATGAATATAAATTGTTCTGAGAATAAACTGCTGGACTGGGAAACTTGAAGAACAAGCATCGAGGCAAGACATTTTTATTTGAAATTAATATGATCCAACTTTTCCATCGGAGAAACCTGATATGTCATATAGAGACAAATAGACAACAGACTCACAGACTAACAGACTATGCTGAGTTGGAAGGGACCCACAAGGATCATCGAGTCTAATTCTTAAGTCAATGGCCCACACAGGGGATTGAACCCATGACCTTGGCATTATTACACCAAAGTTTTAACCAATTGAGCTAATCTCAACGTTTCTAGTCCTACCAAAAATTTATAATTAGCTCCTCAATGTGATAGGCTCAGTTAACACCAGACACAAGAAATTCCTTAGAAGACATATTGAGCTGTAAAGTAGTTTATGGTGTATCCTTGCTACATGGATCCAAGCATTTTATAAGGAGAGAAAAAATAATTACTTTCCCACTGTGTATATATCCATGTCTCACTCTGTCTTGAATATCTTGTAGCATTATTATCTTCTCATGGAGCAGATAATATTGGAAGTGTTTCAGAGAGGGGTGTCAAGGATGATCAATGGTCTAGAATGTGTTCATATCAACACTTTCTTCTTCCCCCCTCATGGGGGACCTGCCAATCAATAAGGTCCTCCTGGTAGCCCCCTGGAGCCTCCGATTAACTGCATCACCCCTCACTTTAGCCAGGTGGACAGTGAGTGGTGAGTGAACCAAAGGCTCCTGCTCAGAGGGAGTGACCACAGTAGACAGTCATGCACAAAGTCTCCATCTTGCCTTGACCTGTCCTGAACCATCAACATGACCTTCCATGGGTAACTAGATTTTTATCTCCTCTTTCTCTCTTCCTCTCTTTATTCATTCTTCTCTTAATCTGTCTTCCTTGACTCTTTTTTTCCTCTCATGGGAAACTTAAACACGTATTTTCTGTAATTTTTGGGTATCTCAGTTAAGTTGCATGAAGTTTGTGTTTGCTGGGTGTAACAAAGGTTCTCTACTCTATAGCAATGCTTGCTAGTCCTGGTAGTCTATTGTGATGCTTTTGTGAAGTTGCGTGTTTCTGTAAAACCCTTTTTGCCAAAATGCCCATTTTCTGGCCAAATTAAAAGAAATCTTTTGGAGAAAAATGAGTGGCTTTTTCTAAATATGTGAACTCAAGGTATCAAAGAATCAAAGACTTCACAGAAGTTCATGTAGGTGAAATCTCTTAAAGTCTAAAATTAAAGGGTAAAGCTGGACTGGGGTGTAACAGTTAGGAAGCGAGAGGTTCAAAACAGTCAGACAGAGGTACTTTCCCCAGCACTGTAAGTGTAGAAGACCTTATTCAGGGAGAGGTGAATTTATGTTGCTCAAGAAAGCTTTACTGCCTGGGTAAGAACACCTTCCCATGGATAGTTTGGTGTTTTTATTTCTCTTGCCTACAGAGGTTAACACCCTGAAAGGACAAAATTCCTATAGACAAACTTGAGGCACTGAGAGGGCAAGCAGGTAAGCCATTAAAATAGCTCAGAGAGGTAAGAGTGGCCCATTTTTGCATGCCCAGTGTAGGTAGCACCATCATGTTGGTGTTCTTGGATTTTGGAAATAAATTTTCTTACAGCATTCTGCTGCCTGTTATCAGGGGCACCTGCTTGCAATTTTCCTTCACAGACATATTGTAATTAAATGAGGAATTCTTTTCTGCCAGATGCTATGAGTTCATTAATCAATTAGATAAATTCATGAAACAAGAGTGCACTGTAAAAACCACTAACATTTACATGAGTAAAACCAAAGATGTCATTTATTGTACATGGAATCTCTAAATCTTTAATCTTTTCAGCCTGATAAATCCTGAAGATGCATTACTTTATGTGTACACTGTTTTTTCAGCTTCTTCAGGCTTCTAGATCTGGCTACAAAGTAGTGGGCCAGGCAAATATTTTTCTTTCATACAGCACATATGACCTTATACACTTACTTTCTCCCTTCTCTATAGGCTATGAAAGTCTTCTGACTGCCTTCAAGAAGAAAAGTACTTAAAAAGAGAAAATAGAAAGCAGCTTTCTTTTTTACTAGGTTGTTCAGACTGATGTTCTTTCATCTGTGTATCCAGGCTTAATTAGATGCTAATACTTTTGGTCTGTGCGTTGGCCAGCCACCTGTTAAAAGTTTATTCTTTTCCTGCCAAGTTATGGGAAAACAGGTGCTGATAAACTAAGGCTTTGGCCTTCCTTGCAACATTTTTGTATAAACTAAAATTAATTGGGGTCTCCTTATTGACTGCTGGCCTGTCAAGGACATTTGAAGGAGAAAGTGAAGATGAGATGGACAAAGTAAGCTCCCAGACCTGCTTGATAAAGACCCTTTGGATCATAACATGCAAGCTCAGGGAAATTCCAATGCCCACACACATACACAGGAGTACCACTTACATACCAGGGGGAAGGACTGAGGGCTTCTGGCTGGGCGGTGCTGGACACACCTGCCCAGGTAGATGTCATTGGCAGATTGGATAAAGAGCAACTGGGTCATGCTTTAGGCTGGCTTGCTTCACATGAAGGACAATGTTGCCTTTGGAAAGAACTCTACTTTTGTGAACTTGCAGATGCTTTGAGAGTGTAGTTGCTGCTCTGGGCTGTCCTGGCATTCTGGGTTAGTAAGACAATCTCATAAGTAACACCTGGGAGAGTGGGGGTGTTACATGTAGGGCTTATTTCCCTCCTTCTCGCTCTCTCTTTCCAGATTCCTGTTTACTTGACTACTTCAGGTAATAAAATACTGTTTTGTTAGGCTTTCAATTGTGTTTTAGTTTCACTTTACTCATCCTTTCAAACCCTCCCTGAAACAAGCTGATACTTGGAAATCCAGGTGTGTCATCCTTTTCAAGAGTTATGGGAAATGGATAACCACTCTTAAGAATTTAAAAGAATTTTTCTTTTATCTTGTATTGCAATGAAATCCAATTATTTCACTGTTATAGATTATATATCTTTCTTACATTCAGGGTATTTGAAAAAGAGTTTATTTTTATACTGGGCAATTTTCATATTGTTGATTTACTGTGCCCAATAGTGTGTGTAATTCCCATTTCTTCTGAAAATTTCAGCTTTTATCTTGCACCTTCAGTGTGTTTACAGCATATTCAATGCATTTTATTTGAAGATATAGATGCTACTTGTCAAGATTAAGAGGTCCATTTTGTAACAGTGTTTGTTACTAAATAAGAAACGTTTTTTGCATATGATGTCACCAAAATAAATATTCTTCTTTAAAAGATTAACTAAAATATCTGAAGGCTACTTGACCTTTACAGATTTCTAGATAATGACATTTTTCTATCAAATTCAGAAAAATACAGGGACATGACTAGCAGGTATTATACCATAATTGCTAAACAAGAAAGGTTCATTTTATGGCATTAACACAGAACCATAGAATTGTTTAGACTGGAAAACATCATTAAGATCATTCTATAATCATAGAATCAATGAATCATTAGGGTTGGAAAAGTGAATCACAGAATTATTTTAGGTTGGAAAATACATTTAAGGTAATCAATTGTTATCCCAGCACAGCCAATTCCTCCACTATATCACATTTCTAAGCAGTACGTGTACACATCCTTTAAATACCTCCATGGATGGTGACTCTACCACTTCACTGAGCAGCCTATTCCAGTGCTTGACAACTCTTTTGGTGAATTTCTTTTTTTGAATACCCAACCTAACACCCCCCTGGCACAACTTGAGGCCATTTCCTTGAGTCCTATCTCTTGTTACGCAGGAGAAGAGACCATTTCCCACCTGAGTGCAACCTCCTATCAGGTAGTTGTGAAGAGCGATACAGTCTACCCTGAGCCTCCTTTTCTCCAGCCTAAATAATCCCAACTCCCTCAGCTGCTCATAATAGGACTTTTCATCTAGATCCTTTACCACCTTTATTACCCATACACATACAAAACATTTCATAGAATAAAATGAAAAAAAAAGTTGCTAAGTAGAGTTTATCCCAGGGGACACAATTTGGTTTCAGTGGAAGTCCCAATGTGGCATTCACACTATCATAGTATATTTGAAATTCTTACAGATCAGAGATATTCATAAACCATACATGACCATCCCTATTCAAATATACATAGATGTGAACATCCTCAAATATGAATCTTTTCCTCAGCTTATAATTTATTTGCAGGTAGACATTCTTTTTCTTTGCAATTTTAAGTGCATTTTGCAGCCAGTTTTAAAAGCTGGTTCATTTTTAAGCTATAAAATATTTGTTATTTTCTATTTTAAATTATTACTAATGATTTGTGCTTTCATTGATCACCTTATTTTAATAAATATTTGTGCTTTAAAGGAATTCACATACCCATATTTTTTAATATATCGTGTAGAAAATAACTCTAAAAATATTTTTAAAACCAGCAAAAATTAGAATTTGCAAGTAATGACTTCATTTTTTCCCCCACAAATGCTCTTGTAAACAAAAAGTGACTTAGCCAAACATTTATAAAGGAAGATATTGAAAACATAATAGATATCAGTAAAACACACTGTCTTTTTTTTTTTTTTTTTTTTTACTGAGGTCTTTATGAATCTATTTTATTCCAGTTTGGTTGGCTTTTTATTTTCTTTCTTTTTTTTTTTTTTTTGTCTTGGTATTTAACCTACTTTTTTCCGGTTTTGCAACATAGCTACTGCAAAACATATTTTCCAGTAATTTTTTGTCCATAAAGTAAATCTTTTAATAAGTATATTGCTGCTCTCATACATCTGAATCTTGCCTTAGCAAAATAAAAAACCAAAACTAGCCCTGCAACACCACATTACTGGGGAAAACCCCCCACTTTTACCTGGGTATTCCCACATTCATGGCTTTTTTTCCATCTAGCCCCTGCTTTTCAGCTAACCCAAACTGTAATGAAGAAAACAAAAATTAGAAAAAAACAGTTGTGTTAGACAATTCAATGCTGCCACCTATGAAAAACATAACCTGAAAAACTACAAGAAAGAATAAGATTTTTTGGATTAATGCCATATATGAGAAGGTCTTTCTGCAAGTTTCATAGAAATTAAATTCTCCACAGAAAGCTAACAACAGGGTAACCTGAAAGAGGTATCTGAATAGCAATCATAAGGTTAACTTCATGTTTCACAAACCCTTCCTATTTTAAGTATGTTAATCACTCCTATTTACATTAGCAACTTTGCTGTGGCACATGCACCAGCTGCTGCATTTTCCTGAAAAATCCCTTTTACTCTGTAGCAGAGATACTGGTGGTACCAGGGAAATTGCACACACAGATCTGGAGGTTTGTGGGCTAATTATTTTGTGTGTACTAGAAAAAGAAAACCACTAGACATGACTCATCAGTCTTTTATTACAGCACATGCAAACAGTAACAACATGATTGCATAAGCCTTTGTTTGAAACAGAAAACTGAAAAATTCAAAATAAAACAAGGAATGGCAGCAAATTGGCTAAAAAGATAAGATTAAAAGAAGTAACAGAACTGGAAATAAAGCACTAGAAGAACAGAATTTTTATGAGGTTTTGGCTTTAAAAGTGATCCATGTAAGAAATGTGGATAAAAAATATCTCTTATTCCGCACTCTGATGAAACTAAGTCCCCTGAAATTTAGGGAATAAAAAAGCAGTAGGGGAGGAGCTCATGCAGACACTAGCTATTAAAAAATAGCCACTAACCTGGTACATAAAAAAAGTAAAAAGATGATTGTAGTAGTTGAGGGCTGATTTTTATTCTAGCTTTGCACTGCTGGAAACATCCCCCTTAGTTCTTCATTGCAATGAACTCTTAAGAAGGGCCTCTCACATACTGAGAGAAAGTAAATTTATGTTAGGCGAGCAATTGGAACCCAGGACAAATCACATAATGTCCTTCAAATCTTCTCAACTCACTGCAAAGGTCTTTTTCAGCAGGTGACATTAACTAATTGTCTTAAGTGTTGAATCTTCACAACTTTAAACAAAAATCAATAGATGCTCAGTATCCCGAGAAAGGAGGATACTTTCCCTTCACTACTGACAGTGTTGCTCAACCCTGATTGACAGTGCAATGCAGATTAACCTTCTGCTGGTGTGGAGCTTTATTTTATTATTTTGTTTCTGATTTTTAGGTGAATCTTTCATAGCAGCATGCATATTTTTCATCTGGTTCACATAAAATATAATTGCTCCAGATGTAGAAAAGTCACTTCCATGTGTACCTCTTTGCACACTTTACATTTTATTTCAAAGATACAGGATAGTCTGTGCCTTTTATGTGTATCACTGTGTACTTTAAGGGCAATCTAAGCTGGCAGATGCAGAGAACCACAGACCTGTACCTTCAGTTTCCTTTTTTAGTTGCACAAAATTCACTTTGATGTAAAGAAGCTAAATAATTGTTGACAGAATTTATATCATGCTGCAGTTAGGAGTATAATGAAAAATATCATAGAATCCTCATATTAGAGAAAATCTCGTGTTGGAAGGGACCATAAATATCATGTAGTTACAACCTCCCCTGCCAGAGGCAGGGATGCCACCCACTAGACTGGGCTGTCCAGGGCCCCATCCAACCCTTGAATACTTCCAGAGATAGGTCATCCAGAGCTTTTCTAGGCAATCTGTTGCCAGGGCCTCACTAGCCTCTGAAGAAATAATTTCTCCCTAACATACAACCTAAGTCACTTCTCTTAGTTTAAAATATCCCTGTGAGAGGAGGCAAACATTTATGCCAACAGTTTTCCTGCATTTGAAGAAAGACTCGTTCTTTCTCCATTTGCATCACAATGAGCCTTATAAAGTGAGCTTTCTTCACATGTGTAAATACAGGACTTACCTGCTCTAAGAGGCATAACGAAGTGTTACACCCTGCTTTGTGCAAACTGAAAACTGGGTACGACAGTGAACTACCACCACAGACTCTTCCCTCCATCTCAGTCCAGGAATGTCATCAAAGTATTTTCTTGCATCAAGACCATTAGCTCACACAATGTCTTAAAAGAAGTAATCTTATAATACGAGGATAAGTGCAGTTCTGATGGATATACCAACTGTGTAGTTAACTAAAAGCAACTAAAAAAAAAGAGAGAGAAAGGTAGAAAGGTTTTGCTCAAACTGTTGCGACTGAATTACTTTGTTACCTCAGAAAAACATCAGTGTAACTGACGAATCAAGTTGATAATGTTGAAGCTTGCAAAACAAGACTTTAGATTGATTTCTAGATTCTGCTAACAACATACTTTTTTATTTCTGGAGTTGTCTGAACTGCTTTGCACAACTACAATAAAAACCTAACTCATCACTCTGTCACTACAAAGTTATGCCTGTTTAACTTCAGTGGTTTCAATGAGTTACTGTGACAAATCAGGACCCTGAAGTGCACAAGTGTAAACGTCCATCCCTTGGACCAAATCACACCCTCTGCAAAACAAGAACAGCTGTTGACTACAGAAAATTATCTTCAAATCTTTTGACACAGTACTGAGTTGATTTCTGTTAAGCTGTATAGCAAAGCAAATCAAGATCTTACAAAGACAACTTTCCTCACTACTGCATTATTCTGAAACTGGAAGAGCCTAACAGAATCCAAGAGGAATCTGGAATTAGCAGAGCTGAAAAGAACTGAATGGGCTTGAGGATTGTGCTCTAAGACAATTACTAGCAATGAAAGAGCTTGAGAGGAATGTACAATTTTAAAAAAAAATATGTTCTTTACTGTACCAGATGACCTTTCAATGTCTCTTCCCAGCTGGGCTGTTCTGTGATTCTGTAAACAGAATAAAATCACTATAAACCAGAATTTTGTTTCTTGAACGTATTAAACACACTACAGAATAAATTAAAAAACCAAACCCTTAGAAATATCACTAACAAGAGAAAAGCTATACTATTACAAACAGTAATCTGGGAAACATACATGTGATAATGTTATATTAGCATATGAAATAGAACATATGAATCTTCAAAGCAAATTAAAGGTATTATGAGAAATGACTGTTTACAGAGTACTGTACTTGAATTAGCCACAAATAGAAACATGTTCATTTTTCTTTGAAAAATTTTGGTGGCAAGCAAGTCAAACACAATCACTTAAAACAGCAAAAGTCTTTTAGAATACTGACTTCCACTAAAATTTTAAAATCTAACAAGAAATATATAATGAAAACAATATTGTTTCTTTGTGCCCTTTTGTGATACCAATCTTTTAGTGTAGCACATAATGATTTTTAACAGGCACAAACTTCATGAAGAAATGGTTATTAAACTTCTAAATTAATTTGGGATTTTAATCATACATACAAGAAACATAATCTTGCATTAGTTAAGTAAGGTCACAAATTATGGACCAACATAACATCTGGCTATGTATTAATAGGGTTTGTGCAATAAACACTCCTTTTTCCTTATTATGAGGCAAAATAAGACTACCTTATTAAATTTCCATTTAATTAGGAGTGCTACTTATGGCTTTAAGTAAAATCTATAAAGAAGTTGAAATGACCTTAAAAAAAATCAAAAATAACTAGATGTTTTTCTTCTCTTTCTCTGCATTTTCATCTCAGTTCCCTCTCATATCTCTCACCCATGTAGTGAAAGAGAAGTGTAGAAAAATCACTTCTGCCAGAAGATCCTATTAAAGGTCCAGGGCAAAGAACTATGGATAGGTTGAATATTGCAAAATATAGACCCCCTGAAGGCACACCATGAAGAAACAGCAGCACTTACATGGTTCATCTAGGACATCAGAGGACATCAGACACGCAGAGGAAAACTAAGCTAGCCTTTTCAACTAACAACAGAATTCCGAATTCAAGACAAACACAAATTCTGAAAGCAGTCAAGACCTATTATATCGATCTCCATTCTTCAAGTTTATTGAGACTTGCCCTAATCTGCGCCCTGTATTTTATGAGAAAGAAGTGTGAGAAAAAAATAAATCAACTCAGAATTTGACATATTTAATAGCTAAAGCAATTCATTCCCAATGGTGCCATCACAAACACAGCCTTTGTGGAACCAAAGGTCAGGCTGACAGTTGGTAGGAAAAGAATCGCATGGCTGGAGATTCATGACAGGAGTGTCTTCAGGGCTGGAAAACAGAAGGCTACAACATTTCTTCCTTTATCTTCCCATTTACTGTTCAGTCTTCAGACAAAATATCCTCAGGCTTCGCCTTGCTTTTCAGGGATTTACCGCACTCTGCAGGAAGACTGTTAGTCTATCATTCTAGAGGATCAGAAAATGCCAGAGTTGGTCAGGCTCCTTAACTCATCCTTCCAGAGGACAAATTCTCTGTGTAAAAGGAAGACCTTTACATTCTATTTTTTAAAGGTCTGTGATAATAAAAGATAGCCAAATAGCTTCTAACTATTCTTATGTGAAGTTTTTCAATGGAATTTTGCAAGGTGCCCTTTGGGGTTTTTTGTTGGATTAAGGGGTACACCATCTCTGATTTACTAAAGTAACATTTTCCTCCATTTTTTATCATATTACACTTAGTATTAAAAATTGAGAAATAATTGAAGTCAAAAACTAAACATACACACAGACACACCCCAACTTCAAGCAAAAAAAAAAAAAATCAGTGTAGGTGACTTTTTCAGGAGAATGTTTTACTTAAAAACCCTGAAATATTCTTGGGTAAGAAAATCAACATTTGAAATTAAGATTAACTTCCAAAAATAATTTTATCTGTTTCTTGAATCTACATAAATAAACTTACAAAGCAGTGTCAAAAAGATCAATTATTTTCTGATACATATATGTTTCCAAGACCATTCTGGAAGGATGGTCTCACAGAATCACAGTTTTCGCAGAATTATTTCTTTCCTGTCATCGAATGGAATATTTGGGTTATCAGAGTTTTTCCAATCACTTAGAATAAATAAAAATTTATCAGTCTTGCATGCTTCCCTGTTGCTCTGTCATACAACCTTTGGTTTCATGGTAGATTTAACTACAAGAATCCCTTTGAATGAGAAAGAATGAATAAACTTGCAGAAGTAAGTATCAAACAGTGATAGGCTGGTTAACAAATTGCTCCTTCCCCCAGTTATTAGCCATCCCCCCCAACTTCTGAGCTGCATTGTTTGAAACACTTAAATAGTTTTCCAAAGCCTTCATTACCCTACACAGAGCCCGTAACACTGCATAACACACCTTTGTTGGATCATCTTTGTTGGGCCAACTTTTATTTTTCATGGATTCTCATGCAATCAGGAAATATATAACTTGCATGCAGAATGACTGAGAAGCCCCTACAGAAAAAGAAAACTTTGAAGAAGTAAAAGAAATATTTTCACAATTTTTTGTTTTCTTTCCTGAGATGACTTCTATTTTTTCAAGTAGGACATCTGCATTGACATTTAAAGGAGGAATAAAAAGGAAGCAGGAATAAATTGTTGTTTGGTTGACCATCACTCTCACAACTGTTGCACATCAAATAAAATATTTTGATACTTTATATGAGAAATTTTCCTTTTGAGGAAGCTGTCTTGTTAAGATCTATTGCTTTACTATGCTTAGTGGAAAGAAAAACCATGTTACAAAAATAGGCAAATAACAAAATAATAAAAACACAAACAACCCTCTTACCTCCCCCAAAAAAGTATATAACTTCTATTAAAAATGAAGTTTTATCTGCACACCTCATCATCATTCTCTCATTTAACATTTCTTTGTGAAATGAACAGTGAAAATTAGAAGGAAAGAATAAGGCAACAGTCACACCTGTTGTGAACATAATTTTTTTAATCCTGCATCTTCCTTATTTTTTATATCAAAATGAAAGTATTGCCATTGCCACTACTAATATTCTGTGATTTCTTCTTTTCATGATGGCTTAGTCCCTATATAGTATAGTCTATTTCCTTTCCATTTCTTCTAGTTTGCCCCAACTCACATTCAGATTTCTGAAAAGTGACTGCAAAGCTACTGAAATTGTGAGGAGATGCAATTCATAGCTTTGTGCTCAAAAAAACATGGAAAAAAGAAAAATAGGAGGCCTCTTCAGGTAACATGGAGAAAACATAGCCTGTAGGCATAATGGATGTGAGAGAGGAGAAAAAACCTCCACCTCATATCTTCATCTTATTTAAGATGAAAACTTGATTTCTTTTAAAGAGCATCCATAAATAAAGCCTTATTTCTCCAAATAAAATTGGGTTACTGGAGTATTTTCAGACTTAAATACTTACTGTTTTTCAAGCTGTGAGTCTATTTACAAAAGGCTAGATTCTGTCAGATCTCGGATGGTCAGCAGGGTCAGCCCTGGTTAGTACCGGGTGCTGTGGCAGTCCTGAGGACTTCCCTGACACTGTCCAAGCTCGCTCGGCTGTGGCAGATGGACCTTGGGACTGAAACAGTGGGGCCAGTTCTGGGCACGCTGTGCCTCACCTAAACAATCCCCTGTGCAGGCTGGAAGGGCACACCCACGTGGGGAGAGCCCTGCCCAAATCTGCGTTTGCGAAGTCTGGCCATACATACATTTCAATGAAGAGAACCTATCTAGTTGTTATCTGTTGAAGGGAGAAGCAGGACCTCTGATTGCATCTTAGAATGTAATGCACCTCGACTATATAGTTCATTCTAGTTGAAAGAGTGCAGGACCTTTTGTTTTACTCAGGATTATTTAAAGCTTTTATTGGAAATAGATAATATTTAGTGATTTCATCCTAATTATATTGTTGACCTACCAGACAATAAAATAGTCAGCTTTTGAAAGGAATATTTCTTTTTATTTTTAAAGATGCCACAATTTCCCTTATCTATTTAAATTAAAAGTTGCATGGATATAATGCATTCCGTGTGTTAAATATGTCTTTGTTTCTGTCATGACACTACAGCAGTGTTATGCACCAGGTAAAGCTGCCAGTCTTCAGCGGTGTTGCATCAATGGTAAGTAGCTGTAATATCTGACCATTGAAGAAAAAAATGTTTCACATGCCATTTTCATGGCTTGTATTATATCATGGGTAGGAGGTTATCCTCAACAAGCTGTCATAACCAAACCTGGATGGCTATATGTGAAAAAAGAGAAAGTGTAACATGAGAAGATTTTCACATCAATAATTAAAATATATGGAAATATATGGAAATTCCAACACTTTAGATTTATCCACAAGGAAAATTCAAATCCCATTAAGTCATATAACTGAATATTCATATTCACTAAAACTGTTAAATTCTATAACAATTGATAAGCAAAAGTGCTGCAAAAATTACTGCTAAGAGAGTTTTGAATTCTAATAGCAGCAAGGTATTTATTGACAATGTTGGAGGCAAGACAGTTCATACTGGGCAAAGACTTGCCTAACTTGTTTGTGGAAAATAAGCTATTTTTTAGTCTTAAGTTCACAGTTAACACCCTCTAATTTTCATATTAATGACTGGGCATAATCTTGGGTGGAGCTTTCCTTTTGGCTTCGAATTTGGGTGGTGGTCTCCTGACTTCATCCCTTGGGGTGGTCTTGAAATGTCTTCATCACTGTTGGACTTCTGCCTTTTCTTCGTTCAGTGACATGACCTGTCAAACTTGTAAAACCTTGGCTCGAACTCCCAAAATTCTTGGATCTTTACCATTTCATCCTATTGAAACGTCTAGCTTAGTTTAATGTATGACTTCTAACCCATGGTACACTAGTTTCTATAATTACTAGACAGTACGTACTAGAACAAAGCGATTCAGGACTCCATGCTGTTCAGTGGCTGTGCTGTGCAAACAACATTTTGCAGAACAGAATTAGAAATTTCACAAAACTAGGGGTTTTTGATCTCTTTTCTCTTTCACAATTTTAAGGTACTTGCAAAAACTATGCCATTTGATTTGATGTTGAATGTTTTCATCTCTTCTTTCTCCTCTTTTCTTTGTACTTCAACCTTTTAACTTATTCCACAGCAACTTAACAAACATAACATTAATATCTACAGTAAGTTGAGGAAACACCTTAAAAGTTCTCCCTGTGTATCCGACATTACTGATGCATTTGACATGAGTTTATTTACAGTACAATGTAGGCTGAATCTTAATGCTATGAAAAATCACTGCTATAATCAGAAACTGAGGGACCACAAGTGGCAATGATAATTATGGTGGGTGTCCGTAAGTCACCATTAATTCACTTCCTGCTTATCTGTGTAATTCAACCTTGATGCTAGAAGGCCACCTTTGTCCAAGCATTGGCAGCACAGGAGGAAGTGACAATTTTTATTGTGGTTTATGCTTAGGACATTGGTCAAATGGGAATTCGGCTGTAATCTTCCCTGTCATTTTACTTGGGTGACCCACTGACCAACAGAGGCTTGCTACAGTGCCAGTGGACTGCCTGTGAGCATAAAATATTCTACACAGGGATTGCAATTAACATTATGTAGTTTAGTGGAGATTGTACTAACCACAGCTACACAAGAACACCATTACTATTCAGCCACAGGCTGTAAATATATGCTGTTCAACCACATTGATTGTACTCAGGAGATTTGGCATTGGAAACCTCAGGGCTGTTTCAAGCATTTAGGACTACGTGCACAGGTCAAAGCTGACCAGACCTTTGAACAGAAACTCATCCAAATGTCAGTAACTTATTAGCAATGAAAGGTTCTTAGATATATCCCTGATTTATTCTGTAGAAGGCTGCTCCTTCTTCACATACCTCAAATTTCTAATAACCAAGTATGGACAAGGCATAAGATGAGTCTAAGGGTCTACATTTGGGAAAGTCTTCACCAAATACTTCTGGGTTTTCCTAAAAGAGGAGTCCTTGTGTGCTCCTTCTTATTTGATCTTTCCCATTTCCTCTCCCCTTAGAAGAGACAGTCCTGACCTGTGATACATGCTGGTAATGGAGCATAAAACTGAAGATACAATCTACAGAATCTATTTTTACCCTTCATTATACTACCTCTTGCAACACCACATCTTTAGTAACCAAAACTGAAAGCATTAGCAAATCTAGGCTGTCTTCATGAAAATCATTGGAATACAACAGACAATATAGGAATAAGTCTTAAGAGTAATATATATAAAAAAATTCTATACACAATTTATTTCTTTGGTACTTTGAGCAGCTTTGCATTCTGCCAAATCAAAAGATGTAAAACTTGTTTTGCATTCCCCTGAAAGCACCCAAGTCATACAAACGCACCTATCCTCAATAAAAAAAAAAATTGTAATGGGTCCAAGATTTTTTTTTCCATGTTGTTCTTATGAAATATTTCAAGGTTCAAGAACCTTCCTGTTCTGTTCATGCATCTAAAATAGTCATTCACTGCAACTGCAATTAGTATGAGGGTTTCTGATCAGACAAAACTCTTTTATTTCTTTCTATTTCAGAACCATTGACTATACAGTTCAGCTTCAGCAAAAACACCCCAAAACCAAAGCCAAAACCAAAACAACCCCAAACAACAAACCAAAAAACCCTCCAAAACAAACCACTAAAGAAACTCCTCCTTCCTTTCCAAATATGATGATAAACACAAATTTCATGGGGGTTTGGGGTTCTTTTGAGAAACTGAATTAATTGCAACTCTTCCAACTACATTTAATTAGTTAATTTGTTGAACAACAGGTAAAAAACAGAATATATATTTTATATATATATGTGTGTGTATGTATGGCCAGGCTTTGTGAATGCAGATTTAGGAAGGGCTCTCTCCACATGGGTGTGCCCTTCTAGGCTGCACAGTGGATTTTTTAGGTGAGGCTCAGCGTGTGCAGAACTGGCCCCACCATTTAAGTCCTGAGGTCCATTTGCCACGGCCCAGAGAGCTTGGACAGTGCCAGTGAAGTCCTCGGGACTGTCACAGCACCCGGTACTAACTGGGGCTGACCCTGCTTGGCATCCGAGATCTGATGGGATCGGATGGTAGGGAAGCATTGAACTGCCAGGGGACGGTCGAACTCAGGTCCTTGGGATGAATCCAGAGCTATCCTCAATTGTTAGAAAAGGGCAGTGAAGTACACTACCAACAAACAGGCTGTGGAAAGAAAGCTAACACAGATACTTCAGTAATTTCAAGATATTCTTTCAGTTTGTTTATTGTCCAACAGGGGAAATAAATTTCAATAACCTCTCTGAAATCTTAGTGCAGTCTAAGCAGTTGTAGCATTTGCTATAAGATTGTTGTGAAGAGCAGTATTGCACAATGTGGATAAGCTTGACATGCTTCTTAATCTATGCCATAACTGATAGACTCGAACTCTGTCCTTTTAATGAAGAAGCTACAAAAATTGCTGTGGCATTAGACTTCTGAATCACAGTGTGGTAACTTCAGTTTTTCTCCTTCTTGAGAGTATCCCTGAAATGTTATTACTTTTAAAAGCCTTCCCTTGTTTTTGTGTGTTACACTTATAGCTGCCATGCCCATATAAATATATTTTATATGAATTTTGTCAAGAAAACCCAATTTTTTACTGCAGGATGTGAAATCCCTGTTGTTATGCAATTCTAGCAAATATAGAAGAGCCTCAGGCAGCAGAGTTTTAAAACGATTGTTATGCTGAAAGACATTGATCTGTACAACGTGATAAGTACTCATTTGGGAAGAGGTAGGAAACACAAGTATGGCATACATTTCTTTTAACTTGCCCAAAATAGCCTGATGGAGTTTGCAAACAGTGCACTGTAAAGTGTTAGAACATAACAACTAATGATTGCTAAACACAAAGACGTTGCCAGGTCAGAACTGGTTATTCAATGAGACTTTTATAGAGTGAAGAAGGATGATTCATATGAAATGATCACTCAGAGGTATTGAGTAGTTTGGTGTCAATTCTGTTGGTACTTAAGGCAAGGAGCAGAATTGAACAATTGCATGAGAAATCACTTTCTTTTATTCTGTATTTAGTGAAGAATTTCAAAGTTTAAGGGCTTTCCAAACATGATTGACTGCTAACTGAATTCAAAATCTTTATTACAGTTCTGTTTTGTGTATACTTGACAGTTTTCATCCAAGCTCTCAATTCATATTCTTCACTCTCAATAAGGTCAGGGAAAACAAGTAGTCTGTTATTTTCACCTCTCAAATTCTTGTAAAATACTTTTTTAAAGTTTACTAATAAACCAGGGCTGGCTATACTCAAAGATGTTCTCTCTGCTCTTCTTCCCCTTTTGATCACTGACATGTTTTCAGACACTGGAAATTATTTATGGTTTATCTATCCTTGGGCTTTTGGGGTTTTGTGTTCCCGTGATTTTCCTGTTACGTCAGTCTTATTTCAGTAGCTCTTGTCATATCCTTCTACCAAGATCCTAAAATTTCATTTACATTTTTACTCTCTGTCCCACTCATGCAGAGCTTTCTGTGCTGCAATGTCATCAGTGACTCAGGTCAGATTCCAGTGTAACTCTCACTGTCAGTATATCCAGTTTCTTTCCCTGCTAAATTTTCAGTTGGTTTCTGGCTTTTCTTTGATATTTTAACAGTGGTTTTAATAAAAAAAAATCAACCAAAAATAAAAAAGAAATCAAACAAAAAAACACCCCCTCTGTATTTGCTCTACCTTTTGCTGTCTTCTCTTCCAGTTCACAGAATCACAAAATATTCTGAGTTGGAAGGGACCCACAAGGATCATTGAGTCCAACTCTTAAGTGAATGGCTGATACAGAGACTGAACCCACAACCTTGACATTATTAGCATCATGCTCTAATCAACTGAGCTAATGTTTTTGGGTTAATTAACTTTGAAATGGAATTTTGCAAATGTTGTTTATGGACAAGTTAGTTTTAGATGCTATTTTTTCTCAAGAGTTTCAGCATCTATCATTGTCTGTTTATGCCTACTGATAATATTTTTGGATCTTATCTAGACTTTTCAGCACAGATTATTTCATTCAGATTGTTTGCTAACAGTCACACCACTTGCCATGAACCACTGTGTGTAGCTACTTGACAAACCTTTAGCTATCTTCAACGTATTCCAGAAACACTTTGCTGTACTTGGTTGCATTTTTTTCCTTTAGTGACTTCCTGAATTAATTATGTATTTTGCTGAACAGACATGCATGTAACATTCATATACATATATATATATATATAAATCACAACTTTGTAAGTGAATAAGTTTTTTCTCTTTCATCTTCACCCACAGAATAGTTTTTCTATTTTGTTTACCATATATTGCTGCCCTCTCATTAAGTACTACCTTTCTCTCTCAGAAAAAATCCAAGATATATATGACTTACAATTTAAAACAAAACCCAGATCTGAATAGATAGCTAGGATTAGGTTTAACATGGAATCTTTTCAGTGAAACAAATTTCACTTTTCCTGACAGCTGTCCAACTTTTCTTTTAGTTAGGTTGCTTGTCATATCTAATTTAAAACTGAAAATTATATTAAAAAAAGGAAATAAAAAAAAACACTCCAAGAGCACAATTTAAAAATACAAATATCAACTCCCATCATACTATATATATGAGGAGGACATTTTTCCTGTCACTGTGGTTCTAGCCTCCCACTGTTGAATTAAATTGGATTATTGCCATTGATTCATCTGAAATAGACTCTGAGTCACTTTAAGGCAATGGGTGAGATAAAAGAGCTGTGCAGTCTGTCAGATGAATTCTCTTTAAAGAAGATAAACAGCACCACACATTTTAGTTATAGCTATTATTAGACACTGATGTTTAGGTGATATTGTAATTAGTAGTGTTGGGAAATATGACATTTTGCATGCTGCATATTGATGTTTCTTCTCAGGAAATCCTTGGTGCTTACTGTTTCTGTCAGACAAGGTAAAGTGCCCAGGTATTTCATGTGACAGAAACAGCAACTCTGCATAAGCAGCTCTGGAAAACAACCAAACAGTGTAAAGGGGCAGCCAAATATTTCAATGGTGCTCATAAAGTAAATTCATTCTGTCAAGGAGCTGTATGACTCTGTGTGAAGGCAGTCTATGCTCACATGAGACAAATTCAAAGTATGGATATAGACAGATGGATAATATGCTGAATGGGTTCATACTTATTTCCAAAGGTTATTAAGTTTCAAGCTTCTGTCTTTGAAGACAGAAGTTATTTAACAATACTGCTGCTAAATAAAAGTACAAAATTTAAATTACATTTTTTCTACTACTTATAAAATTAGATTATTAATGTGCTTTTCAGTTCAGTGTTTATGCACTGTATTGTGTTAATCTTTTTACCATGGGAAATATCAAATGTCATCTTAACCTTAACTTTCCACTGGGTAGACTATGTGCTGTCACAGTCAGTTTATACAACTGCAAATATCCAACAGTATTCAGTGTGCTAGAAGACTTTGGTGTGATGCAGAATCATGTTTACCTAGCAGAAATAAAAGCCTCTACTCATTGCAGCAAATATCCCTTTCAAATTTGGTGTTTATGCATAAAATAACTGGACAACTCCTTTCCAACCAACTTCCCACTAACTGTGGAGGTCAAGACTTAAGACTATGCTGCTGGCCACAAATTGCAAATACTAAAATTACTGAGAGATTACATATATTCCCTTATTGTGCACATAAAATGTCTGAAGATGAATCCATTGGGCCCCTACGAGCAGCCTGCCTGCAATGAAATTTTGTATTTTGCAGACACTTCAACATTTGCATTCAGTTCAGTTCTTTCTTCAAGAACCCAATAACACTCGCTGATATTACAATCAAGCATGGCTACAGAAAAGACAACATTATCTTCTTACACCAGAAACGCAGGGGGAAGACACGGAATTCCCAAGTGACTGGAATAACAGACCTTGTTGCAGTGTCTTGAAAGTATTCAAGCAAGGCTCTGTCACCTATATAGTAGCAAAAACACTATTTGAGAAAGAAAATCTCAGCAAATATTAACATTTAGAAAGTTATGTGACACTAAAAATGCTAATACATTTGTTAGCATAAGTTATTAAATTGTATCTAGTAAGATTAAAGCTTATAACACCTCAACAGAAATATGCTGCTGTTGTAAAATACATATGCCTGAATACTTTAATTTGTCACTTGTATTCAATTAATACTCAGATAGACAAATATAGAACTTTGACAGAGCCCACTATAAGCCACGCTGACCAGAACCCCAGAAGACATTACAGCACCAGATAAATTATGAAAAACCTAGACGTCTTTGTCAAGCTGCAAAAGGAAAAAGAAATTAGTTCATGTCTAGAAAGCAAGAAAGTGATGGCTATGCTCAGGAGACTGACCATCAGGAAACTGGAAGTTAATAACACAAGCACAAGAATGAGGAATTTAATCCCTAGGGCAAGCATCTGTTGAAGGAGTTTGAGAGGTCTCTGAGAGGCATTCTTGCCTTCGCCAGCAGATACCACACAGAACTTCAAAAGGAAAGGAATGCCCACAGTTAGCATCAATACAATTTAATCAGGTAATTGGAATGCAGTTATGTGGAGATCAGAGCAGCAAAAATGTAAATAAGCAGTTAAACACTATGTGAAAGAATGGTTCCAGACTAGGTAAGCAAAAAACAAACAAACAAACAAACAAAACAGTTGCCATTTTCAATATTCATTATTTTTTATGTATTTTATAAATAAATAGATGTGGCACATTAGACAAATCTTATGGCTACAAAACCAAAACTTTTTTCCATTACTGAATGCTCTTTTTCATTTGGCAGCTCTGGTAACTGGGCTGGAGAGATGTCAGGTTGCATGGGACTAACAGTGAGGTTTTGTTACAATTAACCTCGTATTTCAAGGTCAGTACAGCAGAAAGTACTGATAGATGAAGTTTAACAAACAGAGTAAAGAATGCCCAGAATTTGATTATTTCTAAAAATTTCCTTTTCTTGTGCCCTTTTTTCAGTCTGTTTTCTCATACTTTTTTATACTGATGCCAAAAGCTCATAAGCTTATTTCACATTATTGAGAAATGTTTATCAAATGAAATTTCTATAGTTTAACAGCAACATGAACATAATCTATGTCTGATTTTATTATAGGATTATTCCACTTTTTGCCATTTTGACATTGTCCCAAGGTACCACAGTGAGAGTCACATAAAGCATCTTAACAGAGGTATATGCCAGTGCCCATTTTTCCCAGCCATGACTGCAATTAACAGCAGCACTGAGTGAGGATGGGAGACATTACTTCCTGTGCCCAAGAGGATGCTCTTCACAGCATATCAACACACTGTCTTATGAACCATATGACTCGCTGCTTTGTGACAACTGGTATTCTCAAACCTTGACAGATGCTTGCTAAGATAGCTTGAGAACTGAAATTGCATTTTCTTATTGGAAACACCGAAAATTATGCAGATTTCTCATTCCTTCCCAGCTGACAAAGTCAGTTTCTTTATCCATGGTTCTGCTAAATAAGTCTGAATTGGCCTTGATAGAGAGGAACTTAATAACCTAGATATGCTGTCATGATGATCTAGCTGTGTCTGATATGTGATTGAAATAATATAAGCACATGTCACTCTAGGCTACTGTGGAGCAATTCTTAATCAGGTTAAGAATATCTTAAAGGCTTTTTTCAAAAGCTTTAGCACACTTCTGAAGTCCCTGCTAGTACAGGCATTTTTTTGTTGTCAGACACACTGAATGAGTACAAGATGGGAGGTAAAACAAAGTTTCCACAGCACTCCCTGACAGCAGGAAGATAGGTATTTGAAATTGTCCCTTCTGACAACTAAGTGGCTGAGACAGAAACAGTAGCCTCCAAAAAACATTCATGTCTATTAATAGGAGCAATTATTTGAAATGGGAATAAGAATTTAAGAAGGGTAATGACTGACCAGTCAAGGCTGATCTTTTAATACTTATTAGTACTTGATATGTTCCCTTTCCTTATGTCATCTGTCCATCTGATTCTAGTATTTTGAATATCCAGTTGATACAATTCTGTTTTTTAAGTCTCTCACTTTAGGAAAAGCAACCTGTAGCTTCTTTCAAACCTGTTGCCTGCTATCCTAATTTGACACACTCTTTATTGGATCACAAGACGTGCTGAATAATCTTACCAAACAATTGTTTTATGTTATGCAGATTCTTTAAATCACTGTCACAAGAAGCACGATTTCCAAAGTTCTATGTGAAGTATTTTTTCTTAAGGATATAGAAGATTTTCTTTTCCTAGAGTTAATTTGGTTAAAAAAAGTGTTCAAAATTGCAAAGTGGACTTTTACTCTGGATATTACACCATACAATACACCACTTTTCATAGTCACTCATGATACAAATACCTGCATTTACTCTTACAAGTAATAGCCAGACAATTAAATGTTGTCCATTTTTCCACAAGAAAATAATATAAGAAAATTTTTTTTTAATCTAAAATTTTGGGCACATTGGTAAAAGTTTCATTTCACATAGCGATTTTTCCCTCCTTTTGAAACCAAACCAAACCTTAGTTCAAATATTTTGATGGAAAGATTAAAGAGCAGCTGCAATCCTAAGATTTGGTGATTCCAAGGTATGGGTTAGGGCAATACATTGTCTATTAGACAGCTCAACACTTTGTGGAGACAAAGGATGCAGGTGAAAACCTAATTCAACTATGGGAACAAAGTGGAATCCTCACCACCTATTTACTGATTGTGACTGCCTATTACACTCAAAAAGATTCAGAAACACTGTTGGATATTGTAACCTTATATTTGTGTTTTACCTGATTGGATCATTAACATCACTTGGATTTCCTCACAAACATTTAATGTCCCAGAATAACAATTTCCAAATCATGATCCCTTATACCAGAAGTCTGTTGTGGGTGACAAGGGCCTCTGTCCTGTCTACTGGGATTCTCATTTTGAGACAGGAGGAGATACTTTTTGCAGTGGAGAAAATGGGTAGCCTCAGCGGTTATTGCTTTCGCTGAAAAATGGAGAGTGTTTGATGACATTAGATAAGAGTTTGCAGAAGAGCAGCAGGAATTAAGTAGGATTGCCCAGATTTCTCAGTCATCTGTTGGAAAGCAGTGTTCTTCTAGAAATATATTTAATTAACTGGAGGCTTCTCAGTACAACAAGAAAAGTTCCAAAGAATCAGTGATAAAAAAGAATGACAAACATCCAGTAAAATTCAGGTTTTCGCTACTGGTGATATTTTCATTCCCCTCAGAAACAAGACAGAAGACAAGGATGACTGCAGTTTTTAAAGAAACTAATATCCTCATGTATTACACACTACTTTCTTTCTGTGACTTTCAGTATAATACAAAGCATTTTATTACTACCTAGTAAAATTTTCTCTTCTTGTGACAGTACTGTTTACTTCTCCTCTTTACCTTTTCCCAGACTTACTAGAACGAACTAAACTGAAAAATTCCTGAACCTCTGAGGGAGCAGTATCTCATCTGTATTACTTTTCTGGTATATTTTTTGCTCTTTTGTCTAAGCGTGATGCAGTGAGAGATATGTTGTAATCACAGAAACCAACAAGCTGTTTCACAACCTGCAGATGATTTCTCCACACCACTGTGGGGGGATGCCAGAATGTGTATCCCTGAAGGAAAGCAGTTTAGTGTTCTCCCTTAAAGACAAGAGAGCTAACTGTGGTGTGTGTGGTGTCATGTAGCAAATGAGATGCTTCTGTGAATGTGAGGTGAATGGGCTAGCCAGTAACGTCATGACTTGTTAAGTATGAGAGGATATAAAAGGTGTGGATGTTACTAAGAATAAACTCTCTTAGCTGAAACTCTCCTAGATGAAACTCTCTTGAATAAACTCTCGTAAGGCTTCTGATCAAGCCTTCTGGTGCCCGCTGTGCCAGAGCTCTTCTGACCATCATTCACATCTTCCACTTGCTTGGGATAAGGAGACCTCAATATACCACTTCCTTTGACTTTTTCTGTGCCATTTGTATGAAACTCACAATTTCATTCTTTCCAAATAATTCCAAATGTCAGATAAGAATCTAGTTGTGTGGACATCAACACAAATTTCCATGTTTCAGTTGTTACTGACTCAGTTGGCCAGTTTAGTTCTGCATACCTAAGTCCTTATCAGTAAGGCCAGTCTATAATTAACAGAAATTCAATGTGTGTACTAAAAATTGTCATATTAGCAAGTCCTTTTTAACTGAAATAACAAAATATGAGGTGATGACAACTTAAGGGCAGATGAAACCCAGTGAACCACAGAAGAGAAAGGTATACCTGAAAATTCAAAAGTAGATGGCTGTATGTGATGTCTTCCTTGCATTTGGTGATGGGAAAATTAAAGCACATAAAAGAGGCCTGCAAATTATGCTGTAGTCTTAATTAATGTGTTGTTGGGATGGCCTATGTGCAGAAAAAGTGAATATCCTAGCATGTTGGAAAGAGTGACATTTAAATTGCACTAGAACAAATCTACTGGGCTTGCATGCAGATTGCATATGTTCATGCACATAGCAGAAAGCCAGTGAATTCAGCCACTTGGAAGGGGCTGGTGCCAGGCAGCTACTGGGAAAATGGCAAGGTGAACTGAAAATACAATCTCCCCAACAAACAAATCCCAAAACAGGGAAGGTCTACAGTGAAACTTCATGTGAATTTGTTAAGATGAAATGTACTGGATTGAGCAGTATCTTATCACCTTTTAGGATCAACTGAATAAATTTCTAAAAACAAGGATTGGATTTGTGAATCCAAATAATTTCTTTTAATTTGAATTTTGCCTAGATGAAGAACTCTGTTTTCACTCCTAAATTTAAGAAAATAAAAGTAGTAGAGTCTAGCAAGGATAACAAAAAACCTGTGGAATCTTCTCTGTTGCTTGAAAGCAGTAGTAGATTTAACACACTAAGCTACATTCTGAGTACTGCTCATAGTAATATAGAAATAACACCTGTAGGTTTTGACAGAAATTGCACATGCAAAATAAAAATCCACTTTCAGTTAGTTGTGCCCTTCAGGACTGTATTTAATTGACTTTAGGACAGAGAGCAGGGTTATCTCTCATCTCATAGACCAGCTGTAGTGTTGCTTCCAGCAATGAAACATTTCAACCTTCAGGAGAGAAATCCTCCAGTAAAAGAGTGCTGTTAAATGCTCTTGGTAATATTGTGAACAGGATTGTCACTGAGTGGCCCATATGACATTGGGATTCTGGCACTGAAGAATAACTTAGCATGAAATAAATTACTTTCACTCCTATCCAGGATATCAGAAAGATCTGCAGTAGTTGCCCTTGAGCAAAAGGACAAAAAAGAAAAAGGGCGTTTGATCTTAATAATGCCTTGCTAATTCTCATTAATGAGTGGGATATCCTTTGTGAATTATAAGGGGAATAATGAAATGAAAGAAAAATGTATTGATAAAAAGCAATTAGAATAAATCCCAAAGAAGACCAACTCATGAGAATATTGAGGTTGGTTTAAGCTTGAGTTGTTAGAGCAGTCATATACACATTTTAAATTACTTATTTTTTTTCCCCAGGTTCAAGATTTGCAGATGGCCATGGGATAATTAATGAGGTCATACTGTATTCTTTTTCTTTCTTTCTTTTTTCTTTTCTTTTCTTTTCTTTTCTTTTCTTTTCTTTTCTTTTCTTTTCTTTTCTTTTCTTTTCTTTTCTTTTCTTTTTTCTTTTCTATTCTTACTTGAATTTTCTATAGCTGTAGCAGTTTTTCAAATGCTTTTAGAAACTACCATGGCACTGTATGGTTGGGGTTTTTTTGTTTGTTTGGGGTTTTTTAAGAGCTGATATAGTAAGAATTAAAGAATTTCCAGACAGCTATTTGGAATTGCTTCTCAATTATTTAAATATTGGGTAAATAGCACAAGTAATTTTTAGCCACATCCCACGCTACCAGGATTTATGCCCACAGTTGCAGATACACTCACAAATGTTTTCTGCAATGCTTCATTCATACAGTTCACATTTGTCTAAAATTTCTTTAAAAATCTTTGGATGCTGCTAGGTTTTTTTTGCTTTCTAATAATCAAGCATAAATATTAAGCTCTGTAAAACAGCAACTAAATATTAGAATATTAAAAAAAGGGTTATCTGATAAGGGAGAGATGGCCAGCTCCACAAGAATCAGGAATAGCTAGAATTGTGGTTTAAATAACTCTGCCAAACTCATTTGCAGAAACCTGATGTACTGCTTACTTGTTTTTCTCTGTAGCTGAAATGGACAGCTGTTGTGGTTTAGCTCTGGCAGCCAGCCAGCCCCACACAGCCACTTGCTCACTCCCATCCGGTAGGATGGGGAAGAGAATTGCAAAGGCAAGAGTGAGAATACTCACAGGTTGAGATAGAGTTTAGTTGGTGGAGTTAAATCTGCACAGACAAGCAAAGCAAACCGAGGAATTTGTTCACCCCTTCCCATTGGTAGGCAGCTGTTCAGCCCCTCCCCAAGAAAGCAGGGCCCCATCACACCTAACGGTGACTTGGAGAGACAAACTCAGTCATTCTGAATGTCCCCCTGCTTTATCTTTCTTTCCCAACTTTTACTGAGCCTGATGTTACATAGTATGGGATATTCCTTTGGTCAGTTGGGATCAGCTGTCCTGGCTGTGCCCCCTCCTGGACACTCTCTAACCCCCAGCATACTTGCCAAGAGGAAGAGAGTGAAAAACAGAGAAGGCCTCAATGTTCTAAAGTACGGTAAAACTAAAATTAAGAGGTAGCAAATATAAAAATTATAACAAATCTGAAAAAAATATTAATAATTCCCCCACATTCTTAACTTTACCCTTTTCAAATCCTGGCTTTTTCTTTTAATCTCTTTCTATTACCACTCTAATATCAAATCAGTAATATTCTAGCCATTCTAAAAGTAAACTCTTGCAAATATTTAGTTCAATATAGTTGAAAGAATATGTTCAATTTTTTTTAAAGTTTTTGTTTAAAATCAAAGTAAGAACATCTTGGAATAGGTTTAAATTGGGAAATAATTTGCATTACACTTTGTCTGACTGAGCTAATTAAATATTTTTTGAGCAGTCAGAAATTTCAAATATTCATTTAGGCATGTCTCAGTCAAAGGGTCTTTACAAAATTGTGGGCATTAGTTGTGAGGTTTTACTCTTGGTAAGTATCCATGTATGTCATATTATCTTGCTCTTTGTGGGAGGTGTTGTGCAATTGTGCTGAAAACTAATGGAAGAAGAGTAAGATCACATATTTTACATCACTGAGACAGACAAAAGATATAAACAGATAACATAGTTATCAGGGTCTTATTGATCAAAATAAGATAACATAATATCTTTAGCTCATTCCAGTCTAGAAAACCAATCCTGAAAGAATATTCTGATGACTGTCTGATCACTGTCTGTAATGTAGAAAATAAGAGAATCACACTGTTGATTCCAGATCACATCCAGATGAATACCTACTGTACTTAATGGTTATGAAGGACTAGATCTATGAAAATATTAAAAGTTGTATTTATAAAGTTCTGTTCTTCTATTTCAGGTAAGCTTTGAAATTATTGTGAATGAGAGAGAAGGTAGAAAATAAAAGCTTTGATTTTCAGGCTTTTTGAATAAACAAATTGTATTTAATTTGATTTTAAATGTAGTTAATTTAGGAGCTCTTCAGTGGTAGAATCCATTAGTACCTCTTAGGTACAAATTTTTTGAAAATTTTTAATTGATTTTTTCATTTGTACTATTTTCCTCTGTTTCTAACAAAAATGTTTTAGATAAGATAGATTTCAAATTATTATATTTACCTAGTGAAACAAAGCCCTTATGTATGTTTTCTTTAGCTTACCTTAATGAATTATGTCCATGGAGAAGAAAGAAGCTTCTGAAAAATACTTTATGAAAGGATGCAAATTCTAAATCTCAGCAGAGTTCTGTTGTAGCTGTATTAAAGAGAACAATATTAATCAGCTCAGGATAGATTTGTGGGCTATTTATTTGTAACTCAGCACACATTCATGACACTCTCATTGATATTTTTAAAAGAGATTTCAAGATTTAATCTCATCTTAAATTTAGTAATGCTGCCATTTAGCTTATGACAATGGTAGGTTCAAATCCTCTTACTGCTGCTTACATTGAATGTATAACCATGTTTAAAAAAAAGGAAAGAAGAAAGAGAACAAAACAAAACAAACTGTGAGGGGGGAAAAAAGTATTTCTGGATTTAGCATTACTAGAATTTAATGTATATTATTCAATAAAGGTCCAATCTGAATCACTGTTCCAGCTACTGATGCAGAGAGACAGAATGATGGTAGTTTGTCCATCTGCTCTCTGAAAGACCAGGTCAATAATTTTACAAATGAGCAAGACTGAATAATTTGAAGGGAAGAGACCTAATTTAGGTGTATAGAGGAGGATTGCATGTGAATACAAAGAATATTGCTGCTGGTAGAAGATGAGATGGGAACTGCACGCTCACTCTAGCACTTCTCAAGTTCCCCTTGAAGCTAAATTTTCAGAAAAACTGGTCCTGCAGTACCAGGTTTGAGATTCAGTGCTGTAATTCCTAACTCTTTGCCAAATTACTTCCTGCTGAGTTATATCCACTGACTACCCTAAGTCTTCATGGCAGCCCTAAGCAGAACTAAAAGCACAATATCTCTGTGCTTGACTCCTTGCTTACAAGGACCCTTCTCCAAACTGCAACATTTTTAATGTTTTGTAGGTGGCCATTAGGTTTCCCTGAACTCTTCTCCATATCTGGCCTCTCCTCAAAGGTTATGTGCTCCAGGCCTCTGCAACAATAGTGACCTTTGTTGCACTTGTTCTAGTTAATGCATGTCCTTCCTGCAATGCATGGCTGGAGGAGGGGGAAGCGAGGTCACAGTACCTGAATGTGAGGTCACTAATACCAGGAAGATAGCCTTAATCTTTTCCCTTGATGTACTGGCTCTGTTCCTGTGAATGCTGCCCAAGATGGTGTTGAAGACCTCTGTATTAAGGGTACTTTCCAGAGGCCTGGAAAGCACGTATTCCATTCTTATACCTAAATATTTGCAACGTCTACATATCCACGCATATAACAACTAACACTGAATCTAAAACTCCTAATACTTTTCCTTACTTTATAGCATATTAAAATCAGAGTTCAATATAATTAATATTAAAAATTATTAAAGACAGAGGATATATGGAGGTAGTCATTGAATATCAGAAAGCAGACCACATTGAGAAGTGATCAGTTTTGTTGAAACTAGAAGCAAGAGACTGTCTATCAAGCCACTTGTTCAGGATTGTGTAAAGTAAATAAAAAGCAGACTGAGTTGTATCACAGTGGATAAGTCATACTGCTACAAGAAAGTAATTTCTCTCTAGGAGGGCCCTTTTGATGCCTGCAGTGGAGAGCTGAAGTCTCTCTAGCACTTTGGAATTCTTTGTGCTACATGTGCTTGGTTATAGGTTTGCTACTAGGTACACAAATCCTGTTTAGCAGATGGTATTGGGAAATAGAAATTACTTTGCAAATGTGGGATACTGGTGCGCAGGAAAGTCAGGGAAAAGGTGGAATCGAAAGGAAGTGAGAGGCATTAACCAATATGAATGAAATTTAATCAGTGCTATTGAACAACTTTTGCAACCAAAAGGAAACCTGAGCCAAAAACCAGAAGCTGGAAGCACAGAATTAGTCTGAAGATTAAAAACAATGAAGGTTGCAGGTATCACCTATAACTTGCAGATGATATAAAGTGCAGATGAGCAGTTCCAGCTTTCAGAGAGAGGTTCCAACAGTTTGGAAGAAAGGAAACATCAATCTTATGATTAGGAAGTGCAAGAAGGATAATGTGGTGAACTACAGCTTTGTCAGCCCTCGTGTGGATCTTGGGAATGTGACATAAGAGCAAATCTTTCTGGAGACCCCTTCGAAACACGAGGAACAAGAATGTGATCAGGAGTTAGCAACATGGATTTGCCATGATGAAACTATGCTTAATCAATCTGATATGACTGACTTGGTGATTAAGGGGAAGTTATCCCATTACAGTAAGGCTTTCAACTGCCTCCTGCAGCATCCTGTCAGACAGATGAATGAACTGAAAACAGGCATTCCAGATGTATTCCAGGGACTGACAAAGAGTCCAATACCTTTTAAATTCTTTGTTGATGACCTTGAGGATGTGGCAGAATGTACATTGAGCAAAGCTACAAGTTGTACAAAATGATAAGAGTGACTGATACAGAGAGTTGCTGTCATTCAAAAGGACCTGGAAAGGTTGTAGAATTATGTAGAGAGGAATCTCATGAAGTTCAGTACAGGGGAATACCAAATCTTTCATGTGAATAGGAATAACCCCAGGCACTAGCATACAGTGGAGTTTAAACAACAGAGTTCTTAAGTTTAGTATATCCCTATTCACTACCACCCAGCAAAAGCTTTACTGTATTTTTCTGTCAATAATAATATGTATAAAACAGGTCGCTACATTTAAGAATGATTGTAAGAGCCAAGTTGAACTTTGAAAGTTGAAAATCCATTTGTGTGCAGTACATATGGAAGTTGGGCTTAGAGACCCATTCCATTGAAATACCATCACCAAATTTAAAAATAATTAGGAGACTGCCAATCTTAAAAATTGAATTTCAAAAAGAGACCAGTCCTAGTGAACATCTTAACACTTTGGACTAAACTGTTTCATTATTCTAATTTTGACATACATTTTTTCTAAAAAGATTCAAAAAGAAAATTTTGTGAAAGATACATTTCAAAATGTTCTTTGCCAAGTGTATTAGGTTTGCCTGGCAAGACATGGGTAGCGTGAGAGTACAGTAGTGGCTTCTGTGAGAAGATGCCAGAAGGTTCCCCTATGTCCAACAGAGCCAATGCCAACCGGCTCCAAGGCAAACCTGCTGCTGGCCAAGGCTGAGTTCATCAGTAGTAGTGGTAACATAAACTGGGCTAACATATTTAAGAAGGGAAAAAAACCTATGCAGCACAATTGCAGCTGGAGAGAGGAGTGGGAATGTGGAAGAAAGAAGTCTGCAGACACCAAGGTCAGTAAAGAAGCACGGGGGTTAAGGTACACCAGGTGTCAGAATAGAGTCCTTCAGCCTCTGGGGAAGAACGTGGTGAGGTAGGCTGTCCTCCTGCAGCCCAAGGTGAAGCAGAGATCCACCTGCAGCCTTAGCTGGAGCACGAGGATGCCCAAAGGAGCCTGTAACCCTGTGGGAAATCTGTGCTGGAGCAAGTTCCTGGCATAACCTGTGACCCCACAGTGAACCCACATTGGAGCAGCTTGTTCCTGAAGGACTGCACCCCCTGGAAGGGACCTAAACTGGAGCAGTTTGTGAAGAATTGCAGCCTGTGCTGAGGACTCCATTGTGGGGCAATAAACCTGATAACCTCTTGATGGGTTAAGGGGAACCCCTCAGCCCCTGGGGGGTGCTCCCAGGAACCATTGTCAGAGGACAAAGAGACTCCAGTGGCTTTCTCAAAGTGCTCAAGTCAGATTGATAGGATTACCAAAGAATGGAGTATTATGGAGATGACATGGCCTTTCTTTACCACACCCCATGAAGACACAGGGAACCAACCCTCAGGTTTATGTCATCTATCACTGCCCCCACAAAAAACCAAAGCCCACCATTACTCACTATAGTCACTCAACCTACCTAAGAAAAAAAGAAGTATAGAAAGGGAGTAGGCGTAGTAGACATGAGAAAAAATTGGGGAGAAAACTTCCACCATCTCTGTGGGGGGTAACCAACAAACTCTCTTGTCTCCCCTCACCCACAACACAAAATAGACAATTATCAATTTATTTGTGAAAGGGAAATCTTCAAGCAAGAAGCATTGTATATAGATAAAAGCATCCAGACAGACTATGAAAGTTCCAGTAGAGACACTTTTCAGACTTTTGTTTGATTGTTTGTTTGTTTGGTAGGTTTTATAATCTATCTCCTTTACCTCTTTCTACTGGTCCAAAGATTGTGGCTGAAGAGAGCTAGAAACATATGAGCTGTAGAAAGGATCATAAGGACAAAATTGAAGCTCTGATTGTATGATTTTCACAGATATTGTGAGATCTCTGTAGGTCATATTTAATTCTAATTGCTCTGTTGCTTACCCTCATCTAGATTTAACCTAGAGATCTTTTTCTGATTTGGCACTGAAAAGATTACATAGATGAGAGAATTTCTCCACCTTTCTGTTCTTTTTTTCTTTCTTATCTCCTCTTTCATATAGATTAAATACACTGCCATTGTCAATTTCTTTTTCTTAATAATTAGGCTATGCTATTATTAAGAGACTCAACAGTAATTATGGAACATATCAGCAAATAGAAAGCAGGATAAGAAGGTTTAAGTTCATAATGTTATTAGCAACACTGATAGTAGAAGTAATGAAGGGTTTATGGTTTCAGACAATCCAATAAAACTCATGAGACTAACACCTAATTACAACATTGTAAAGGAAATATTTTCTCTTCTTTCAATGTCTGCCTTGAAAATGTTATAAGTTAACAGATATAATATTGGTATGAAATGTATCAGATACCTATAGAGAAAACAGATTGATCCTGATATATCAGACTTCAGATCACACCACTAAAATCCATTTTGCAATTTTTTTTCTCTACCAAATTGTTCAAGTATCATCTGAGAAAAAAAAAAAAGAGGATAGTTGAAAATGTAAGTACATAAAATAAACCCTTGTGTATTAAGGACTAAAAATTCTGAGTAACCTTGAAAAAACACCAACATTCCCCACTGATTTCTGCCACAATTATATGCAATTCCATATAAAATACTTGTTTCTTTTCTTGGCTATGGTGAAACTCAAATCATAGTCTAAGGGATGACAGCATATTTCTGTGATTCTCTGGCTTTACCATGTACTTGGAAGTTTTATGTCATAGTGGAATATAGTGTGAGCCAGGCATGCAAACAGAACCATACCTCTCAGTAACGAAAAATCCAAGCTTTTTTTAATAAGTGGGACAGATATAGTGGGTGAATAGCAATTTAACACATACACAAACACATGCACACACCATACAGAGCATGTGCACACTATTAAAGGTCTATGGTCCACTTGTGAGCAGCATCATGTGGTGGTTGAGAACATTCCTTGAAGCTGGTTGAGGTGTTTGAGAACTAGCAGGTGGCCTGGCCTCTGTGGCTCTTCCACCTTGGACTTAGCCTTGTGCATGGCTTCAGATGCTTGTGGAAGTACAGTAAGATACCAGGCCTCTGGCTAAGAACTCATCAAAGCAATTTTATTTAAAAAATATTCAAGGCTCCAACAATATCTGCCCTCTGGATTATTGGAAGATTCCTCAGTTCTTTTAACACTTTTAGAGACAGTGCAAAGGAGAACACACTGCACACATTTTCTCAGGAGGCATTTTACTGGTAAACTTTAAAAAATAAGGGAACTTGGCAAAAGTTTATTTTACAACCAAAATAAAGCATTCTGCAAAGCATTGACTTAGCATATCTTAACACATATAACCTAGTAAAATCTGGCCCTAGACAAAAGGAAAAAGAGGAAGAGGAAGAAGAAGAAAGAAAGAAGAGGAAGAGGAAGAGGAAGAAGAAGAAAGAAAGAAAGAAAGAAAGAAAGAAAGAAAGAAAGAAAGAAAGAAAGAAAGAAAGAAAGAAAGAAAGAAAGAAAGAAAGAAAGAAAGAAAGAAAGAAAGAAAGAAAGAAAGAAAGAAAGAAAGAAAGAAAGAAAGAAAGAAGAGAAAGAAAGAAAGAAGAGAAGGAGAAGAAGAAGAAGAAGAAGAAGAAGAAGAAGAAGAAGAAGAAGAAGAAGAAGAAGAAGAAGAAGAAGAAGAAGAAGAAGAAGAAGAAGAAGAAGAAGAAGAAAGCTGTCACATTTTTAATACTAGGTCAGTCTCTCACATTCATACACAGAGAATTTTTTAATAAATGAAGAGAATATACATATTTTTGCAATAACCTCACGTGTTTTCAATACATTTTTGTGACATAATTTATGAGATTTTAAAATCTATATGCCATGTACTATGTGTAATTGCTTATATGATTAAATACTTAATTATGCTACAAGACATGAAGAGCTTCAACAATTTAATGGTGTTACGTCAAAAATATATGTTTGAACAATTATTTTTTAGGTAAATATCTCTTAGAAACAGTCATTTATCTTTCTTCTGAATTAAACCAATAAAGTATGCATTTTACCTTGCCTGACATTAAAATACATACAAGTATTCAGCCAATATCATCCCAGTTTTGCTTTGGGGTTAGTTGGGTTTTTTCCTTTCCTTTTTTAATCCCAGTAAATCGATATTCAGAGCCTACACTGTCCCCACTCATAAAAAGGACTGCTAAGAACTGCCACTTGAATATGTGATATATGATGTGATATTCTCCTGCTTTATATTTAAACAATAGTGAGTATTTAAAAATGTCCTGCATGCTTTTATCAATACAAGTGACAGAGGTTCCCTGAAGTTTCTTCTGTTGGGTTGTGAATATTTCCTCTATTTTTTTTTCTGTTTTCTGTAGTTATCATAAATCCCAAAGCCTTCCAGTTATTTGTTTTACCTTGTGTCTTTTTCAGATTTTTACTGTAAAAAGGTCACTCTTCAGTGAAGTATTGATATTGGGAGAAGAGTTACTTTCCTGGACTGCAATATTTTATTAAAAAAGAGATGTATGACTAATTTATGCAACTGAAAAACACGAGTCAGCAACTGGGTCCGATAGCTGTAGCACAGTAAACTAAACACTTGAGTACTTAAATAGTTATGTAGGATGTACTATATCTGATTGCTTCAGTGTGAGGAGGTTAGAGTTCACCAGGGAAAGAAAAATTCTCTTATATCTAATAATATGGATTAGTAAAGAGCGATCACTTCCAAAATGATTTGGCTGGAAATTCCCAAGGTTGCTAGTTAAGAACCAAGAAGAATTCATCTCTTAGACATTCTTTCCTTTAATTGAAAATTTCAACTTCCTGAAAATTACACTAAGCTGTAATTTCATGATTGTTTGCAGTTGAGATACTCATTCAGATCCAGTGAACTGTCTTTATACACCTACCATGTCACTGAATATCAATTTCAAATATTTAACCGTGGACAAATAATCTATTTTTCAACACAACAGCAATATTTCAGAGGAAAACTATGGATCACTTAGAAACTATTATCCCATTTTCATTACATGGCATTATAATGCAGAATTATTTAATTTTCAGTGGTATCTAAAATTGTTTATGGTTTATAATATGATGTTTGGGACTTGCATAAATTCTGCCTTATGCCAAATTAATTGGGTTTGACTAAAACTTTCTCCTTTCACTCACTGAGGACTCAGTTAATTCCTTTTAATTTTAAAATACATTGTCTTTGCACATTCTGCAGACACATTTTTATTTCAACTATTGTGTTGTTGCCATGACAACCATAATATTAATGTCCAGCATGTGTGTCAAGATGGCTGACTACTGACTACTGTTCTCTTTGAAAAACACTGTCTCCATGAGGCTATAGGTGGCTATTTAGTCTGGTAAAACTTAACAAACACAGAAGTTTTGTCATGTACTATACAGTGTGTATCGCATTGCACTGGGGTGGAATCCTCAGGTGCCATTTACTTCCTCCCCTTAAACAGGCAGGGGTGAAAAAACTGAGAACCAGCCACCATGAGCTGGCAGCTTTCAGAGTGAAAGGCAAGGTGTCTGTGTGTGACACACCTGTGTACCCCACCAAAGAGAAGGATCTGTCAGAGTTCAGGGGTTGCTACACCTCCTGCCACAGTCCCAGTCTACCTTAATGCTTTTTGGTTTGCAGAAACTGAGCCTGCTACTTCAGCCTTGTTGTAGTTTGGGATTATTATGTAAATTCTCTCCCCTGCCACTTAACTGCCCAGGCCAGCGGTTAACAAAAGAAGCAGTTAACTGTGATCGCTGGGGTGGGGGCAGGTTTGTCTCTTTTGGTTTTTTTTTTTTGGATATTCTCCTCAGTCTTGGCTCGGCGGAAGGGGGGAGTGGGGACTCCAAGGAGGCAGGCTGCCCTGCTGGTTACTGCTGGGGTTTTTCCCTGGCTGTCTTGCCGCTGCCTACTTCGGACCACCTTTTCCTGCCGTGCTGCTGCCTGCCTTGGATTTGCTGCTGGTTGCTCGTACCTTTCTGCTTCTTGGACGGGGAACACAGGGGGAAGAGACTGAGTCCATCTGAAAGCCCACTGCTCGTCTGTTTCGCTGGAGAGGGACTGAAACTCACTCTGCAGCCAGCCAGGCTGTGACAAGGACACTTAAGTATAACCTTTTCTCCCGGAGGAAAACCTGCTGGGTTTTGTTGTTGTTTTTTTTTTTCTCTTATGGTGTTGGGGAAGTGGGTTGCACTAGTCTGTTTACATATATATATATATATATATAGCAGTTATCCTTCTTGTATTAAAATTCCTTTTCTTAAATTTGATAAAGAGTGGTGTGATTATTGTGGAGGAGGCCCCTCCCCTGCTTGTGGGTAAAACATTTTGGTTTTTCCCCTCAAACCGAGACATTTTCTTGGCGCCCAACGTGTGGGGCTTGTAAACAAAGAAGGATAACTGCTATTTTGTGGCACCATGTGGGTCTTGAGCTTAGGGTTCATCAGGACCATCCTGTATAATATATTGGCTTTTTGTTGGTACAAATTCATGCCAAAAGGAGCGGCAGGTTTAAGTCTTATCAACAAATCAATGAGCAAAACTCAAATAGCCGCAATTATTATTGAGTTCTTACTCTGGATTTATGGTGCCATGAATTCGATGCCTTTGGATGTCATGTGGGTGGTGCTCTCCAGGCTGTTTTCCTGCCGCAACCTAAGCTGCTACCTCTGGGGATTCAGTGATAATAGTACGGACCCTTGGGAAGGAACAAAGGGGAATCTCTTCTCCCAACCCTTTGTCCATTCCCCATTCAAGTCTGCTACAACAGCTTTTGAGATGTTTAAATTCTCCCTGGATGCCAGAGATATCTTGCTCTTTATGGTTTTTCTGCAGGGTTGTATCCCTGCAGCTTACAGAATGTTTGAAGGTAGGGCCAGGGTTTTTCCAGAATGCATTCAGAAACCTAGCCCAGTGAAGGGGGAAAAGCGAGAGAATAAAACCCCTGATGCCACAGTGAAGGGAAAAAAGGATGAGGCTAAACCAGGAGGACAGGCCAAGCCTATGGAAGTTGCCCCTATTCAGAAAAGGAAATATAAGACCAAATTAGACCATCCAGCAGACGATGAGGGGGCTGCTGCACCTCCACAGCAAGCAGACCCAGAGCCTGAGATCATCACTGAGTCATTGTCATTTGATAATCTCCGTAGTTTGCGGAAAGACATTGCTCGACACCCGGGTGAGCCCATCCTGACTTGGTTGATCCGAGTTTGGGACCTTATGGGTGAAACCTTACAACTGGATGGTGCTGAAGCCAGGTTTTTGGGGGCTCTGGCCCAGGACGTGGCTATTGAACAGGTGTTCGTGAGGGAATCAAAGCCCCTTTCACTCTGGGCACGACTTCTAACGAGTGTAAGAGAGAAGTTTGTTTATAGAGAAATCCTGCAGGAACATCATATTAGGAAGACTTGGAAGACGATGGAAGAAGGAATTTTACGTCTGAGGGAGATGGCAATGATGGACGTGCTTTTTGGAAGAGGTGGGCAAGCCAATAATGACCCTGACAAGGTCAGATGCACACCACATATGTGGTGGGACCTTTCACGCTCGGGGCCAGCTGAATACACCGATTTCCTGGCATCCATGTATAGGGAAGAGAACCATGAAACAGTGGGCGCAGTAGCAAATAAGCTCCGGATATATGAAAGCATGACCCACAGCCCAATGCAGGCCCGTATTTCTGCTGTAGAGACATTGGTTGAGAGTCTCAAGACGCTGCCTGCAGAGGTAAAAGCGATCAGAGAGGAAATTAGGGAAAGTCTCCAAGTGGCACCAGTGCGAATGAGAACCTCTGAAGTCAGAGCCAGACGCCCCCCAGCCAGAGGAAGTGGACAGACCTCACGAACTGAGATGTGGTACTTCCTGGCCAAACATGGAGAAGACATGGGACGGTGGGATGGGAAACCCACCCGTGCCCTTGCAGCCCGAGTACAAGAACTGAAGGAGAATGGAAGAAGGTCAGTGAGAGTAAGTGCAGTCCCAGTTTCCCACGGGCAAGAATCTGACCCACAGGAGGGCACCTCCCAGGTGTACTCATCGAGAAAAGGTTCTGACCGCTATGACCAGGATCAGTGTTAGAGGGGCCCTGCCTCTAGCCAGGTAGAGGCACGGGACAACCGTGTCTATTGGACTGTGTGGATTCGATGGCCTGGTACATCAGACCCACAAAAGTATAAGGCTTTGGTTGATACTGGCGCTCAATGCACATTAATGCCATCAGGACATGTGGGCTCAGAAACTATTTCTATTTCTGGGGTGACAGGGGGATCTCAAGAGTTGACTGTGCTAGAAGCTGAAGTGAGCTTGACAGGGAGAGATTGGCAGAAACACCCCATTGTGACTGGTCCAGCCGCCCCATGTATCCTGGGCATTGACTACCTCAGGAATGGATATTTTAAGGACCCAAAGGGGCATAGATGGGCTTTTGGAATAGCCACTGTACAGACAGAAGGGATTGAACAATTGAACTCATTGCCAGGTCTCTCAGAAAGTCCTTCTGCTGTTGGACTGTTGAAAGTTGAGGAACAGCAAGTGCCAATTGCCACCACGACAGTGCACCGTCGGCAATACCGAACGAACCGTGATGCTGTGATCCCCATCCATAAGATGATCCGTGAACTGGAGAGCCAAGGGGTGGTCAGCAAAACCCACTCACCCTTCAACAGCCCCATCTGGCCTGTGCATAAGTCTGATGGAGAATGGAGATTGACTGTGGACTATCGTGGCTTGAATGAAGTTACCCCACCGCTGAGTGCCGCTGTGCCGGACATGCTGGAGCTCCAGTATGAACTGGAGTCCAGGGCAGCAAAGTGGTATGCCACTATTGACATTGCTAATGCGTTCTTCTCCATTCCTCTGGCACCAGAGTGCAGGCCACAGTTTGCTTTTACCTGGAGGGGCGTGCAGTACACCTGGAACCGACTACCCCAGGGGTGGAAACACAGTCCCACCATCTGTCATGGACTGATCCAGACGGCACTGGAGAAGGGTGAGGCTCCAGAACACCTGCAATACATTGATGACATCATTGTGTGGGGGGACACAGCAGAAGAGGTTTTTCAGAAAGGAGAGAAAATCATCCAGATCCTTTTGGGAGCTGGCTTTGCCATCAAACGGAGTAAGGTTAAGGGACCAGCCCAAGAGATCCAGTTCCTGGGAGTGAAGTGGCAGGATGGACGCCGTCAGATTCCAACAGAAGTCATCAATAAGATCACAGCAATGTCTCCACCCACCAGCAAAAAGGAAACACAAGCCTTCCTGGGTGCCATAGGGTTCTGGAGGATGCATATCCCAGCATACAGTCAGATCGTAAGCCCTCTCTACTTGGTAACCCGTAAGAAGAATGATTTCCACTGGGGCCCTGAGCAGCAACAAGCCTTTGACCAGATTAAGCATGAGATTGCTCAGGCTGTAGCCCTTGGACCAGTCAGGACAGGACCAGACATACAGAACATGCTCTACTCCGCTGCCGGGAATAATGGCCTGTCTTGGAGCCTTTGGCAGAAGGTGCCTGGTGAGACTCGAGGCCGACCACTTGGATTCTGGAGCCGAGGCTACAGAGGATCTGAAGCCAACTATACCCCCACAGAGAAAGAGATCCTAGCCACCTATGAAGGAGTTCAAGCCGCCTCAGAGGTGATTGGCACAGAAGCACAGCTGTTTCTGGCACCTCGACTACCAGTGCTGAAGTGGATGTTGTCAGGACAGGCTGCCTCTACACATCACGCCACTGATGCTACCTGGAGCAAGTGGATTGCCCTGATTACGCAGCGCGCCCGTATAGGAAAATCAAATCGCCCTGGGATCCTGGAAATCATCACAAACTGGCCTGAAGGTGAAAATTTTGGTCTAGCAGACGAAGAGGAAGAGCAGGTGACACGTGCGGAAGAAGCTCCACCATACAATCAATTGCCAAAAGAGGAAATACGCTACGCCCTCTTCACCGATGGCTCCTGTCGCATTGTAGGGACTAATCGCAAATGGAAAGCAGCTGTATGGAGTCCCACACGACAAGTTGCAGAAGCTACTGAAGGAGAAGGTGGGTCGAGTCAGTTTGCAGAGCTTAAAGCCGTGCAGTTGGCCCTGGACATTGCTGAACGAGAGAAATGGCCAAAGCTTTACCTCTACACCGACTCATGGATGGTGGCCAATGCTCTCTGGGGATGGTTAGACCGATGGAAGAAAACCAATTGGAAACGCAGAGGGAAACCCATCTGGGCTGCCGATATATGGCAAGATATTGCCACCCGAGTAGAGAAGCTGATTGTGAGAGTCCGCCACGTAGACGCACACGTGCCCAAAAATCGGGCCAATGAGGAACATCTCAACAACCAACAGGCAGACCGAGCTGCGCAAGTGAAAGTATCACAGACAGATCTGGACTGGCAGCACAAGGGAGAGCTGTTCTTGGCTCGATGGGCCCATGATGCCTCGGGCCATCAGGGCAGAGATGCCACTTATAAATGGGCACGAGACCGAGGGGTGGATTTAACCATGGACATTATCTCTCAGGTTATCCATGACTGCGAGACATGTGCTGCCATTAAGCAGGCTAAGAGAGTGAAGCCCCTGTGGTATGGTGGGCGCTGGGATAAGTATAAGTACAGGGAGGCCTGGCAGGTTGACTACATCACACTGCCACAGACCCGCCAAGGCAAGCGCTATGTGCTCACCATGGTGGAAGCAACCACAGGGTGGCTGGAGACACACCCAGTGCCTCACGCCACTGCTCGGAACACCATCCTAGACCTGGAAAAACAAGTGCTGTGGCGACATGGCACCCCAGAACGAATTGAGTCAGATAATGGAACTCATTTCAAAAACAGCTTAGTTGCTACCTGGGCGAGAGAACATGGCATTGAGTGGGTGTATCATATCCCCTACCATGCACCAGCTGCCGGGAAAGTTGAGCGGTGTAATGGACTGTTGAAAACCACTTTGAAGGCGTTGGGTGGAGGGACTTTCAAACACTGGGATCAACACTTAGCAAAGGCTACATGGCTAGTCAACACTACAGGCTCTGTCAATCGAGCCGGCCCTGCCCAATCAGAACCCCTTCACACTGTAGATGGAGACAAAGTCCCTGTAATACACCTGAGAGGTATGCTAGGGAAAACAGTCTGGATCAACCCTGCCTCAGGCAAAGGCAAACCCATTCGTGGGGTTGTCTTTGCTCAAGGATCTGGTTCCACCTGGTGGGTGATGCAGGAAGATGGAGAGACACGATGTATACCTCAAGGGGAACTTATCTCTGGGTAAACGACTCATATTACTGTATTTGTAAACACTTAATTATTTGAAAGAAAATTTAAGTTTAATGTAGAGTATCGGCATGGAAGAGAATTTAGGGGTGGATAATGTTGTAGTTTGGGATTATTATGTAAATTCTCTCCCCTGCCACTTAACTGCCCAGGCCAGCGGTTAACAAAAGAAGCAGTTAACTGTGATCGCTGGGGTGGGGGCAGGTTTGTCTCTTTTGGTTTTTTTTTTTTGGATATTCTCCTCCGTCTTGGCTCGGCGGAAGGGGGGAGTGGGGACTCCAAGGAGGCAGGCTGCCCTGCTGGTTACTGCTGGGGTTTTTCCCTGGCTGTCTTGCCGCTGCCTACTTCGGACCACCTTTTCCTGCCGTGCTGCTGCCTGCCTTGGATTTGCTGCTGGTTGCTCGTACCTTTCTGCTTCTTGGACGGGGAACACAGGGGGAAGAGACTGAGTCCATCTGAAAGCCCACTGCTCGTCTGTTTCGCTGGAGAGGGACTGAAACTCACTCTGCAGCCAGCCAGGCTGTGACAAGGACACTTAAGTATAACCTTTTCTCCCGGAGGAAAACCTGCTGGGTTTTGTTGTTGTTTTTTTTTTTCTCTTATGGTGTTGGGGAAGTGGGTTGCACTAGTCTGTTTACATATATATATATATATATATATATAGCAGTTATCCTTCTTGTATTAAAATTCCTTTTCTTAAATTTGATAAAGAGTGGTGTGATTATTGTGGAGGAGGCCCCTCCCCTGCTTGTGGGTAAAACATTTTGGTTTTTCCCCTCAAACCGAGACAAGCCTTCACTTGCTTTGTAATCCAAGTCTGAGATTGTGCATTTTTTAGCTGTGTAAGTTTATTCATATTACAATGTACTCATGGGTGTGATTGCTCCCACATCCTCTAGAAAGTGAACTTTTAGACATGGTTCGATGTTTGATGGACTCTGTCTATACTTGTGGGATTTACAGGTTGTATCAAGCAGCCACTGTGGCTAGAGACAGAAGGAAAATACTATACATCACTGCAAACTGTTAAGTTTTGAAAGAAAAATAACAGTGGTTTGGGGGTTTGTTTTCTTTTTCTGCAGGAATTTTAAACAGAATTTCACTCTATTACCTGTCTACTAGCCTATTTTTTCCAGAGAGTGAAAAATAATGTTCCACTGAAAAAAAAAGAAAAAATAAAAAAGAAAAAAGAAAAGGAATGTCTGTGCCTGGAGCTTCATCTTCATACTAAGACTGAGAATGAATCTATTCCCTCTCTTCCAGTTCCTCTGATTTTGCACCTCTGTTTCACATGAATAGTCAATGTTATTGTTAGCAGGTTCAATTAAACAGCTTTCATTCTTCTTCCTTGCTGCCTTAGGCAGTAGGTCTCCACAATATTTCTCAGTTCTGAATAATAATGTTTCAATGACAACATCTCAGATAGAATAGAGGGAGCTACCAACTAGAGTTAATTTCTTCACGAGCAATCATCAATAGTTCTTTTTTTCTAAAAAAAAATAAGTCACTTTCACAAAGTGCTCATATGTTTGATAATTATGATTGATTTCCAGGAATACTCTGCATTAAAACCAATCATGTTTAATCTTCACAAGACCAGGTATCAAAATAAATTATTTTTTAAATAAAAGATAATAATTTCTCTTTTGAGTTCCAGTGTTTCTTCCATAATCCCATTTAACAATTTAAATTGTCACCTGACAAATGCCTTGTCTAGACATGGAACATAAAACATGTATTCAAAGCAGAACATTTTGATTTAAAATACTAATCAAAACCTACAGTTATTACTGAGGAGGAAAGGTCCACACCTCTAACATCAGGCTTCACTTGATAGAAATAAAGTGCTTACTCAGAAGATGTCCAGACACAGTGTTCATAAAGGATAAATATAGAGTTTCAGCTTCTATCTGTTGCAAACCAGGTGCCTCTGAAATCTGCACACAAAACAGACCGCAATGGGAATGGACTCATGCACAATGGATTCTCCTTCATGATGACCTTGTGTAAGGGATGCTGCATCAACATTTGGACCGCCCATTAATTTTCAGGGCAATATTCCTGTAGTGTATGACTCAGTTAATTACTTAATATGTTAAACTGATTGTTCTTACTCTCTCAAAAGTTGTCCCCTATCTTCTCGTCTTCAACAGCTTGTTATTTGTATTCTTTACTACTTCCCCCTGTGCATGCAAAAGCTATGGTTAAATGGTAAAGGGGTACTGTGGAAACTATGCTTTGCTCATATGTGAACTTGTCTTTTCAAGTATCCTCCATCTCTGTCACAAAAGTGAAAGAAACTCCTGTGACTTTTCCCAAACAACAGACAAACAGTCTGCAGTCAGAATGTCTCTAGCAGGCAGGATTATGGCAGGTGGCACAAAGACCATCATACACACCATCTATCCATGACTGGTGCGTGCCTACAGTATCAGCAATGCCAAACAAACTTAGCGTGAAGGAATTACACAACCCCAAATGCACAAAGATTTTTAAAATGGGCACACTGCTAAATCTACTGAAAAGACATAGCCCTTCCCTCTCTCTCTGTAGATGTCTGCGGATTCCCACAGCAACTAAAGGATCTTTCAGTCACACATCCTGAAGGCTATTGTTAGACTGTCAGTGAACAACCACATATGCTCTGGCTAGTTCTGCCTGAAACTTGCAGCCAGTCAAAAAATAACTACAAAACCTGTGTTTGGATTAGCACCTTGTTCTGGGTTTAGCCAGGTAGGCCTAAAATTTAGGTTTTAAAGTTCAGACTAGGCCTGGAATTGTCAGCTGACTTGAGGTGGGCTGAGCTAGCTAACAGCTGACTTCTTCTAGCCAGTAGTGTTGTATTCCATACCATATTATGACATCATCTCAGAAGGGGTAAGAGCCGGTGTGTGGGAGGTGTTAAGTCAGTTCCACCATGGCCGAAGTACAAGCGAGATGTGCCAGAGTTGTTTTGCTGTGCTACACCTTGCTCCTGCTGCTGCCGCTACTTGCCTTTTGTTTGAGTTCAGGGAAGTAGAAATATTTGGTTGTTACTCTTTCTGTTTCTTGCTGGGTGTCTTTTAGGTGCTTATAGATCCAGAGTGATAGAATCTGTTTTTGGTGGGAAGTAGAAGATTATTGTTATACCTAACTTGTGTAAGTGTGTGTTATATTGTAACTTTCACTTAATTTTCTCTTTTCTGTATAAATATATGTAGCTAGTTTAAGTATAAACTTAGTTTGACAGTTTGGTTTTTTCCCTCTCCCCCTTTTTCCGTTGGCTGGTTGGTTAGGGGGGAAGGAACTTTTCTCTCTGTCTTGGACACTTGGTGTTTTGCCAGCTTAACCCAAGACAGACCTCTGCTCCTGTAGCATCTCATTGCAGTGTTTGACCTACTGATTTTGAAACAGAAATCTATGAGGGACAGGCTGAACATCAGCAAACTCAGTGTTGTGAAAACATCTTTTATCTTGAGCATCTTATACATCTGCATGAGAATGCAGGCAAACGATTTCAAAAGGAGGATTCACAGCAGGATTGTGTTCTTGAGCTCATGTACATCTTGCCTGACTTCACTTCCTCCATCTAGTTCAGGGCTTTTCCATCAAAGTATTCATGAAGATTGCAGTAGTATTCCATCAGCCATACCACAAAGCAGGTTTTAAAAATAGACTGGCTTCTCTCCCACCCTCTATACGGCACCAACACCTTTTCTTGCTGTACATCAGCTCCTTTGACATAAAAAACCCAAAACACAAAAAAATCCACAAAAAACAAAAACACCAGAAGAAACAAACTAACCAACCCACAAATCTGTAACAGGCACTTCCTCTAGACCCAATCATATAATATGGACCATTTACTTCCAACTACCCTTCTCCATTGCCATGCCATCTGCTTGTAACACAGACCATCTCATGAGGTGCAACATTCATTCTGCTAAATCAGAGCAACCTCTCAGCTGTTCTAGGCTGTTCTTCATCTGCCTCCACTGTATTCTCACACAGTCTTTCTGGATGAGCCGTGGGAACCCACCACCCACACTCACCTAAGCAGTTTCTAGATTCCACTGTTTCAAGCTTTCTGTACTGTATACTTGCAACTTGTAGATGCTGATTTAGGCTTTGCTTACACCTCTATATTAAGAATCTGAAGTGCTGTTCTCCTCTGTCACTATGATACAGATAGGCATTCTTATACAATGTTTTCTTTCCTATTACTGTGATACAAGGGCTTTAGGAAAATTCTGTCGCTTCCCAGTTTACCACATTGATATCTATTGCAGGTGTCTGCTACCCAACATATTCAGTCATAACATACCAAATCACAACACCCAAATGGAATTATATACCCCACTGTATATTCCAGGGAAAGGAAACCATAGAAAAGGGAATTTTCCATGCCTGCACTTCAAGGGATGCCATGAACTTAGGCAAGAGACAGGAGGGAAGCAGAAAGATAGAAAAGACTTGAGTATGGACTCCCCATCCAAACCTGCATCCAGTTTCCTCATGACAAAGCTCCTCACAGACAAGTGCAGTGTTCTTTCCTCGAATCTGAGGTTGTCTTCCCCTGCAACTCCATGCAACTGTGAGAACAAAAGGCTGCTCTGGACTCCTAAGGGTGGAGATACATGGAATCACCCTCTACGTGCTTATCCAGCGCAACTGGAGAAGAATATAACAGTATGAATGAGCACATGAAGTTACAGTATGTGGAGTCACAAGGCCAGCTTGGATATTGTTGAAGGACAGAAACAGGTCCCAAGAGATATTTTAATTGCTGAAATTCTACTTTGACACTAAGGTGAAATGTTATCCTGCATTGTTTCAGTTAATATGATTACAGCACTGCCTATCCTGAGAGTTGCCTCATCCAGAGGAGGAAAAAGTAGGAAGACCACGATTTTCTCCAGAATTTTCCGTCCAACTCTTTCTATGTACAATTTCTGGTCTAGTAGTGCCTTGATAACACAGGATGGGAAGGTGAACAACGCAATGCCTTTCTTAATTCTAAAGAAGAAATCCAGCTGCTCATTCTGGCATTAGGACTTAATAAAAAACAATCAAGAAAATAAATCAGTAGCTCCATAAAAATAATAGTGTGGGAAGCAGGCAATATAGTTTATTTGAGAGGAAAATACTGCCCCAGTTGCCACTGGACTTTTCTAGCAAAATGAAGAATCATGTAAGGAAAGATGGTCAGTCTGACATTGCCTGCCCAGATATAAAAATAAAATATATCCAATTTCTTGTAAAATAATGAAATGCATCCAAAATCATGAATAAGTACAATATGTTTTTTATATTGAAAATTTGAACAGCAGAGTTTTTAGAACATAAGAAATAAAACTTTCTAAATTTTTCACATCTCTCTCTTCCTGTTTGGTTTGTATTTGCACGTGAGCCAGAATTAAGTAAGGAAAACAAAGACGTGAAGAGAAAGACAGTTGAATTTCTCAACATTCAAGTAGAACGCTAGAAAGAAACTGCTTAGAATTCATTGGGCACAAATGGACTTTAGTTCTTTAAAAAGTTTTTTTATGCAGGAACCAGCACATTACAAAGGAACATTTCTAATTAAAAAGCCAAACTAAACTAAACCAAACCAAAAAGGTGCAGAATATTTTGGAAGCTCAAATGTTACATATTTGAGGCCATCTCTGACAACATAGGGAAACAAAGGGCATGGTTTCCATTTTGCTTCCATTTCAAAGGTCAGAAAAGTAAGACATCTTAGGCTAACTTGAAAAATATGAAAGAAAAGTTCACAAGATGTGTACCTCTAGAAATTGATGGCAAGTACCACTGTCCAATTCTAATTTCATAAAAGAATGACTGGCATTGTTTTGCAATAGATATCAAATGCTACTGAATTAAAAAGAGCAAAAGTATACCGTGCCCTTGGAAAGTGCTGTAAAATAAACTCTAAAGAGAGACCTTTTTGTGAAATCAGCAATATGTTCAAAGAGAATAATTCTTAAAATAAACAGGGGACATTTGCTCTATTCCAAAAAGTAGTAGAGTTAGCAGTAGTGTTAGAAACTGCACAAAAAATCTAGAAAACTCAGTTATTTAGTTAGAAAAAGTTAGATAAAAAGAGCTTGGGCTCTTTCAGAGTGATTTCTGACAGAAATGTTGAATTTATAGTTTATTTGTATATTTAAGCTGGAGACATCCCAGTAAGTAAAAGCAGATAAGGAAACAAAGGTTTGATTAGGAGACACCAGATGACCCAATCATAAATGTTTGTCAAATGCTGAAAAAATACAAGATCTCTTACCTTCACAATGAAGGAACAGACAATAACTAAGTTCAGGTTTTCATCTTTTATGGAGAACATAAAGTAATCAAAAGCAGAGTTGTTAAGCTTTGAAAAATAAGTGTCTCTCATATTTGGATCTTTTCTAGGAATACAAACTTTGAATTTTTTGGAATTGCATCTGGGGAACAAAATTTCCAGGGACAAAATATATATCAAAGCCTTTATTGGCTTGTTTAAAGGAAAGCTTTACAGCAAATTTACCTCTATTACCAGGAGAGGTACATACAGGTGTCCATATCAAAACAGTCTGTCTCAACTATAATTTTTGCACCACCCAGAAAAAGCAGAGTGGTCATTTAAAATACAATGATCCAATGATCACTGAAGAATGTCAGTACGTATTTAATCAAAAGGAAAAGAATTCTTGGTTGCAGGATACTTTTAGTCTTGGCCTCCCAGACTTTGTGGTTTAACCACAGTTGGCAACTAAGCATCATATGACTGCTCACTCACTCCTCCCCTCCCCTCACTCCCCAGTGGGATAGGAAGGAGAATCAGAAAAAGATCAACTCGTAGGTTGAGATAAGAGCAGTTTAAGAGTTGAAATTTTTTAAAAATGTAGTAATAATAATATCAACAACAACAGTAATAAAAATAATTATGATGATGAAAAGGGAGATAACAAAAAGAGAGACAGGAGTAAAACCCAAGGTGAGTGATGCACAATAACTGCACACCACTTGCTGACCAATGCTCAGCCTGTCCCTTAAAAGAAAATGGCCCTTTCCAGCCAACTTCCTCCAGTTTATAAACTGGGCATGACATTCTGTGGTGTGGAATATCCCTTTGGCCATCTTGTGTCAGGTGTCCTGGCCATGCTCCCTCCCAGCTTCCTGTGCACCTGCTCACTGGCAGAGCATGGGGTAAGCACTGCTCAGTGACAACTTAAACATCAGTGTGTTATCAACATTATTGCCATCCTATATCGAAAACACAGCTGCCAGGAAGAAAATTAACTTTCCCAGTTAAACCCAGGACAATGGTACTTCTGTCTTTCAAGCAGTGAAAAGTCAAAGGTGTGGTGTCTTCAAAGGCATCTTCATAAAAGTTTCAGTGCTAGAGAGTCTGATGTAAAACATGTACAGTTTGGAAAGGACTGCTTGTTCATTTTCAGAGAAAACCAGATAAACACTATTTTTAAGAGACCATCATAAACATTTCTGGAGCAGGGTACATGATATTTCCTAATGAATTAAGTCTTGCTGAAAAAATATTTAGCCAGGGTGCCAAAAAAATTGTTGCTCGTTATGAAACTTTTCATCATTTACCAGGATTATAAATGTTATAATATACAAGACATGGGAAATACAGTCCCAGATCTGAAGAGTTTACAGCCTTGAAGCAAGTCACCCTGCTGCAAGAAAGTAATAAATTAATATAAATATATATATATTAAAACTATATAAATATATATAAAAATACACACACATACATATTTAGCAGAAAGGTCTACATGTTCCTAGTGTGGTTTGGTTTTTTTTTCCTACTTGCTGTATGTATACTATATACCCTGAGGCTTCTAATAAGTAGTATGTAAATACTCTGAAAAGTAGTTTCTGTCTCCAACAATTTAATAAGAAAAATATATTTTCTGCAGTTTCTCAGCATTCTTCAGCATGAGGCTAAATATGACAGACTATTTTGTATGGCACTAAACAATGTGGATGCTAACCTCCTTTTCATTTCACGTGACAAAGCTGACAGCATGCTGTAGAAATAAAGTGATGCACAAGTAAATATGCATAAAAATTCAGTAGCTAGAAGATACAAGGCATGCCCACATCAGTTAGTTTCTGCTGAGATAGGAGAGCATCTTTATTGGTCCACTTCCCATTTGCTCACTGCCTTTTATTTAGGAGTCTAAGTTAGAGCTTATTGTAGTGAGGGGGGGAAAAAAGGATTACTTTGGAAAAGGTCAATTTTATCCAAGTTTATTGTTGTTAAACATGTGCACTGTCACACTCAGCTTTTGTGACTTAAGGGAAATAGGAAAATGTTTCTTCCATCTAATACCACATTCCCATTCTATCTCATTCTATTCCTAAACACATGAAGAATAATAACTAAGCACGAAACAAAAATATAAAATGAAGAATCTGCAAGAAAGAATGCTTTTAGTTTGATGTAAGAGTTTCAAATTTTTTGTCTAGTCCTTGGTTTTAAGGACAATAAGAACCATAGACATCATATCTTCAAAAGAAATCATTGTAAGTCAATTCATGACCATGTTCTGTTGTCTTGAAAGGAGAGCAACTGTAGGAAAAGAAATATTTTCTGATATTGGATGTGTGATATACTGCAAGAGTGGAAAGCTATGACTACACAAGTTAATTTCCATATTCATATACTATATGAGCATGTATTATATATTGAAAAACAGCTTTCAGTCTGAAATACCTGCATCTTCATCCTGTTGGAAGAAGCAGGAGGAAAACTGTGGAGAGCAGTGATGACCCATCACTAAAATTCCTTAAAATATAGGTCTAGGCAATGATATGGTACCAGTGTCACTTGCTGGCAGAGAGCAGAGAGCTGAATAGGCAGCAGGAGAACAATCTTTCCTGCAGTTCCTACAGTCTTGAACATGAGAAAATATGTAGGCAAAGAAAGCTTGTTCCAGCAGTTACCACTGTTAGTCAAAAGAATTAATTTTCATGATTTTCTTTAATGCTAACCTACTTTACATGGGAATCACAAAGTTGGAAAGAACCAAAGGGGAATGGAGGAAAGAAGGAAGAAAACACGGGTCAGTTGGAAAAACTGACTGTGATCACAGTTCAATGTTAGTTACCCAAAAAATTTGAAAGGAGAAAACATGAACAGAATAAAAAAACAATTTCCACTTGAAGTTGTTAAGTTTTAAACACTTTGACAATTCAGCCATTGCCTTTTTTTCTGTTCTCTCTGTTGGATTTGTGACTATTACTGTACTAGCATCACCAGCTGGTCAAGGGAGATGATTGTCCCACTCTATTCTGCACTGGTGCAGCCTCATTTTGAATATTGTGTGAAGTTTTGGGCATCACAGTATAAGAAAGATATTAAGCCATTAGAGAGTGTCCAAAGGAGGGCAACAAGATGGTGAAAGGTCTCAAGGGGAAGTCTTATGAGGAGTGGCTGAGGTCACTTGGTCTGTTCAGCCTGGAGAAAAGGACACTGAGGGGAAATCTCATTGCAGTTACAACTTCCTCATGAGGGAAAGAGGAGGGGCAGGCACTGATCTCTTCTCTGTGGTGACCTGTGACAGAACCTGAGGGAATGATCTGAAGTTGTGTCAGGGGAGGTTTAGACTGGATATTAGGAAAAGGTCCTTCATACAGAGGTTCTCCCCAGGGAATTGGCCACAGCACCAAGGCTGACAGAGTTCAAGAAGCTTTTGGATGATGTTCTCAGGCACGTGATGTGACTGTTGGGGATAGTCCTGTGGAGGGCTAGGAGTTGGACTTGTTGATGCTCATGGATCCCTTCCAAATCAGCATGTTCTGCAATTCTGTCTCAAAATTATCATGCTGATCAAAATCAAAATTCAGAATCAAAAATTGTCTAGGGAACTGTGCTAATGTGAAGGAGGTCTGATGAGTTTGCTCTTATGAACTTGGTCTAGCTATCCCAGCAGATGAAAATCTAATTTTGTGTAATATGTTTTAGGAGTTAACTCTACTTCATGGGTGTTATTTAACTTGTTTCCTTGGCATTATTTATTTACACAGAAACCATCTATGTTTATGTCCAAGGTAGACACTTAAAAAGGTCAAAGAACACAGAATTATTCATAGTCTGGAAAACATTACAATGTGATGTATTTTCTATTAAATAATTGATTTAATAAAAATAAAAGCTGTATTTGTTCATTACTTATTTGAAGATGTATATGACTAATCCTTCTGACATCCAAGAGAAATATTAAGCCATAAAGTGAATCTGCTAAACATACATTTTCAAGAAAACACAAACAAAACATTTACTATGAGGAATGTTGTCATAGCAAAATTGCGAGAAAGCATTGAAATAATATTCAGCAAGCTCTTGAATCAACATAAAGTATAAGAATTAAATAGAAAAGAGGCTGACCTTTCTTTCTTTAGATGTACATGCACCTATTTTTCTTTTATCCACATGAAAATTAATATTTGCAGTGTTTTAAGCAGAACAGTATCTTCTCTTAATTGTCAAAGTGAAAAAACATGAAAGGGCATTTCTCACATCAGTATTTGTGATCAGATTTTTTTCCTCAATAGCATCACAGGACAATCCATAAAATTTTCTTGTGAAAATAGGCGTCTTCTTTCCTTGCTGTTAGAGGTTTAAGTAATTGTGTGCATATAATTGTCAATACCAAAAATATGCCTGAAATCAAGTACTTTGAATAGTCTCTTACTAAACTGATTTGAAATTGGAGTATTTTCTTTTTAAATTCATTCAGGTTAAATTTACGTGACTATTTCTTTGGATTAAAAATAAGCTTGTGGAGTGAATGTTTGGAAACTGAACAGTCACAAAAATGTACAGCTTCAGGATGTAGTTTATGGAAGATGATATCAGACTGAACTGAAAGAAAATCTTAAATTCAAATTAAAGCACATGGTTTATAATGGAATGTAAATGTTTAAACAAACAATTTCTAACATGTATAGGCACTAGGCTTTGAATTTAATTTCAAAATACTGTTCTTTATAGGTCACATTTCATGCAATGGACTTTTCATAACCAATAAAAACCATCTTTATTTATGTCAATCAGCATAAGCTTTAGTATTTGAACAGCCTCAGAAAAAGACCACAGTAGCTGAGCAAGGACTGCCCATGGATTCCGTGCCCTACAGCATAGAGTGTCACAGTTTATAAGAAGTTGCTCCTACCCTTGTGACCTCAATTATAAAGATTAAAAATGTTACTATTGTAAATTAAACTAACTTTATTGTTTGAATCTGTAACTTCAGTTTTGTTGTCCTGGTAACTATAAAAACAGCCTGATCATTTAACTGCTCCATGTGTTGTGGTTGTTTATATTGGTTATTGAGTATATGAAAAATGGCTGACTTCCTACTGTGAGTCCCTCTTACAATGACTGGTGTTGCCTGAACTTTAATGTTAATCCAAAACTTTGATTTTCATTAATATTTTGCACACACTTAAGAGATTTTACCAGAAAAACTTCATAAATGTACTTAGTTCAGCTGAAAGCATTCAAAACAGATGGTATTCAACAGAATATATATATTTCAAAGCTATCACTAAATGACTAATCCTATAGCTTCCATATTTCACTAGATACATCATTTATACAGTTTTGATTTTATTTCTGAATTGTGATAGCTCAGTTAGAGATGAATGAAGTTGATCCAGGATGAATTCAGATATGAGTTGGTAGGAAATAAATTTATGTCATCAGAAATTAGTTGATTTTTGTTCTGTATTTGACTTGTCATTGATTACTAAATCTTCCCTATTGAGTCCCATCTTCACCTCTTACATACAGTATGGATTGACAGGACAACTTCTTGCTGGGATAATACTTGAAGTTTAATGCTGTTTTATTGTTAGAGAAAAAATATCAATTTTCCAACATTCTTCAATGAAGAAACTTACAATTTCTTTGTAAAATTATAAATCCAAAGAAGATGAGATAAACTAGAGATATCTGATATTTTTATTGTACCATGCATTTGTCAGAGTCTAGAAGTTGGTCTTAAGCTACATACTCCTTTAAAAATAGCTATATTAGTCAATATTGGAGAAAAATACTTTTGATCATCATTGGTTTGCTTCTTGACATATAGCCTGCATGTGACATCACAATGGTACTCTGCACTGGTGATGGTCAAAACCATTTTTTCTTCAAGTAGAAAAAGAAAGCAGAAGGTAGGAGGAATAGTTGCAGTTAGTGTATTATTTTTAAAATCAAGATTAAAGTTCTTTCTTGTCCCAAACTCTTCTTCTTTTGAAACAGATTCCCATTTGTCTTCCTGTAAAGTCTATTATACATGCATCTTACAGCATTTCATACTTGTTCCATCAAAATGATTTGGTGTTTTCCTTTGATAGAGGCACAGGAGAAAAAGTAAATTGATACACATGATACTGAATGATCGTTGGAGCAGCACCTAAGGTTCTGCACCACTGTTACAGAACTCTGATCAACGATAACTGCCAATCAGTCCCTTACGTCTCTTAGCCCTGACAAATGTCAAAGTGCCCAGGCTGAAGTTCTAACACTGAAAACCAAAAACTGGCTGTGGCCAGAGAATCCACCTACATACAGTGTGATGCTGGACATTGATACACTGAAGATACACAAAAGAAATACATTTAAATGAATACATGAAATTTGTAAAACTCTTTGCATGAAATAGCTAATTGATGCATGATTGCTCTCATTAAACTGTGTTTTCTTATGTGTCTTTGGTGGGTTTCATCAGCAGGTTGCAGAAAAAACCTGTGATGAGCTACACAGAAGCAAGTACTTAAATAAAAGGCACTGACAGACACCATGGTATCTGTTTCAGTGTCCTTTGGAGCTAAAGAAGTGATTTTGACAGTGCTATATGCTCAGGAATGAGGTAACTGTTATGGGATAATGGGTGGCCCTCACTGTTTCTTTGTAGAACACAATTTTTCAGAACTAATCAATAAGAGAGTTGCCAAAATGTTTTTTGGGTTATTTTAATTTCTGAAAAAGATTTTTGCAGGTAAAAAATGGACTGGGAAGGGAACTTTAGGTAAGATAGATATGGGATTTTAGAATTCTCTGTGAAGGTCTTTTAATTCTCTATACTCGTGTTCCAGAAAGGCTGTGAAGTTTATATAGAATATTTTGTTGGAGTTCCCAAAACGACTTTGAGTCACTAAACATTAAGTACATTAAATATCCTGAAACAACCCCAAGGCATGAATAATGTTGAATCTAATACCTTAGTTATTAGGAAATGGGATGGCTTAGCTATTGTCCAGATGAACAACTGCACCAAAAATTATTTTAAATAATGCATATGTTCCAATGTCCAGTAGCAAATAGTCCTAATAACAACCGAACAATATTTTAGAATAATTTCCTCCAACATTTCATGAAAGTCAACATCTCATTTAAGTGACACTAGTCAGAGTTGTAAATGAAACACATTTACATCTGCACACGAAAGCTTGAATTAGTGAATCAAGATTAGCATTTTATTTCCTCTTATAAGAGAAACAGACAAATCTTCTGAAAAAATAACAACCCTTTCATATTTCCAAAAATAAAAAGCTAAAGAGTACAATGAACAAGGAGTTGCATTCATATTATCTCCCCATTACTTGGTAGATAAAATACAATTAAGTTGCAGAAAAAAATAACTTTTGACTTTATAAGGCAAAGAATCTAGTTCCAACTTAGACTTTTTGAAAGGGTAAGCCCTTTGAAGGTGAAAATTTCAAGTCTCACTAGATGTTGCTTCTTTGAACAGGAACAAAACTGAAAATTCTCAAAAAAAGAGAAAATAATAGAAAAAAATAAAAGAAAAAATACAAGAAAAGAAAAAAGAGAAAAGAAAAGAAAAGAAAAGAAAAGAAAAGAAAAGAAAAGAAAAGAAAATAAAAGAAAAGAAAAGAAAAGAAAAGAAAAGAAAAGAAAAGAAAAGAAAAGAAAAGAAAAGAAAAGAAAAGAAAAGAAAGAAAATATAAAGGTTACCTAAATGTTTGTTGGATTTTTCTGCTCAGTAGCACATTTTTTTTCTTTCAGTTAGAGAGCAGGTTCTATGAATATAGCTGCTATAAAATGGCAACTCATATTGATAAAAACTGTGACATCAGACATGCAGGGAAAGTTCTTTCCATTCTTTAGAAAAAATACCAAGCAATGTATATTAGGTAAAGTAAATTCAGTCAAGAAAGTTAGTATACCAGGAACTTGAGAACATACCTGGGTGTAAACTGATGCAGCATGAGAACGCACTAAAAAAAAAGGAGAAAGATAATGCTGCTATAATCATGATCAGGAAATACTTCAGTGAAAAAAGTTCCTCAGTTGAAATAGGAGGTTTCCTAGTTCAGATTCCCGTTCCAAGGTAAAAATTTTAGCCTCTATGCTATGTATGTTATGGTATGTACATATACAAATACTTTCTGCAGCATTTCTACTCAAAATTCATTTAGAATCTGAGAAATTTTATCTTCATCAGAATTAATGCCTATCTTCAGAAAGTTTCAGGTAGTGTTCAAAAAACATCCTAACCAGCTCCTGTAGCTGAAATTGCTGAGTTACCTCATAAATAACTGATTTTCACAGTGACAATTTATCAAAGCAGAGTATTCAGATTAATAGTTATTAAGAAAATGGATTTCATTGAATAATATTGGCCCATAATCACCCTATGAATTAAATTTCTTGACAAATTAATTGTTTAGATATACATGAATTCTTTCAGTAAAAAAAATCAAGCCAACCACCTCTTTTCTTTTTTGACACAAAGTAGCCTGTGAAAAAAGAAACAAGATTTATGAAAAGAGGTAATCTATTATATATTCATGACAGCCACTGGATTTTATTTATGTTATACTACATTTTTTTAAAAATTGCCTGTAAACTGAAACCCCTGTTGCTGTGTTCTCACCTCAAAACAGTCTGCAAAACATGTGGCAATGCTACATTAGCAACTTTCATATACTATCCATTTTCAGTTACTACATTGTGTATTTCTGATCTTTGAGATAATAGGTTTATTTCTATAATGTAGGGCAGGATAAGTGTATTCAAAGATTTCTGCTATTGTCCTACTTACTGTTTAATTTTCAGAAACCCTGACTTCTTATCATATTGGTAATGAGGGAGACATTTTGCAAAGTAAGTTAGCACTGCACATTTTATATTTGCTCTTTTTTTTGTACAAGCAGACCTGGAGCATGTTCATATACATATATTAAGAACTTCCTTCTGGGTCACTCTATTTGCACATGCAATTCAGAAACTGCTGTCTCAATTATAAATCTTTTAGCAGCCCCATCTGTTGTAAATATACATGCTGATGGGGCCAGTTCTGTGCACGCTGAGCCTCACCTAAAAAATCCACAGTGCAGGCTCGAAGGGCACACCCCCACCTGGGGAGAGCCCTTCCCAAATCTTCGTTCGCGAAGTTTGTTCATACATACACACATACATACTGATACTTTCATCTTAAGGATATTTTACAGTAATATTTATTGGAAAGATTATACTCTCTCAGCCTATAACCATGAACAAATGCAAGAGTTTGGTAGGATGTTCGAAAAATTCAAATAAAGGTGATGGTTTAAATGTGCTGAGTCATCCGTAGGCACTGTTACATAAAAAAGGATTTTACTTCTTTCACATTCAAATACATGGGGTTGTTTTGGGACTCAGTCATCAGGAACTGAACACAACACAGACAAGCAAGCTTTCTGTAGGGGTATTTTTGGGCTTGATCATAGTCTCCACATAGGGATGTTTAGAAAAATGAAATACATACTGTATTGAAATACAAGACGTAGAAAAATAATTCAGTCTACTGAGTGAGAGTAACATATTATTTTGAAAATATTTCTCTATTTTGTGTCTGAATTTTTGGATGCCTGCTGTTTGTTTAAATAATTTTAAGAGATGTGGAATCATTTGCACCAAATCAATAAAGATTTTGGAGTATTTCATGTCCTATGCAGGATACTGCATGGTTAGCACACCAGCCTGGTAGAACTGCTTTCTTTAGCAGTCAGACAGGTTCAGACCATTCCAAAGAGCCAATCAGCAAAGGCAAAGGGATGACAGGGAATCATAAATATTAAACATACACGGCTTATTCCTTTGGGGATAAAAAATCGTGACCCTGGCCCTTCCCTGCAGGTGCTGACTGTGGGGAGCAAAAGACTGAGATTTATTTGGCAAAAACTGGAGAAAGGGGGTGAGCTTGGCATATGACTGGAATACCATTCAAAAGCTCTCCAGTACAGCAGTCATCTCAGCTATATCCCAGTCTACAGTCTGGCCACTTATTCTACTTTTCTTCCTACTGAAGTCTTTACTACTTCCAAGTTAATTTCTGAATTTAAGACTTCAGAAGAAGGAAGAGCTGTTTCCTTAAAAGAGTCATGAGAAATATGTAAGTCTGTATGGTTGGTGATGAAGTGGCAGACAGAAGCAGTACATTACACCCCGTATCAACTGAAAAAGACTACAAACTGTATGAAGTAAAAAAACAGTGAACAACAGGAAACTCACTCAGAGCTCCTGCCATCTTCTGTACTTGTCTGGAAAACCACAAACTCTCTGTACAAAAAATGAAAAAAAAGGTCTTCCATATGGCATTTTGCTGTGCAGTGGCATTGGAAAGGCCAAAATATCCAAACAGGAAGCATCATAAAATTTATTGGCAATGGCTCACTGAGAGCACTTAGCAGCAAAAACACTTGAGCAGCAGCACTGGCAGCTGCCTGCTGAGAGAGAATTCTGCTAACAGAACAGTTGGTTTGGAAGGGGAGAGAGGAGGAAAATAACTTGAGCGACTGGAAGCCAACCATCTCCCTCTTCCTCAGAATCAATCTCACTGAGAGTTACAGTAAGTTGTCATACTGGAAGACACCACAGAAAATTCAATAACTTGAGCAGCAAGAGCAAGACTTTGGAAATTGTTCTTCAAGGAGAATACTAACAAGCAAAAATGTACTGTGAAATATGGAGAAATTTTTCTCTCTGTAAACCATGGTTCAGATAAACTGAAGCCAAAGGAGTTGCATATCTTCAAAGTTATTGAAGAATTTAACTCTAACAGCTAAGGTTTTATGGTTTCAACTGGAACCATAGAATCATGCAATCGTTTAAGTTGGAAAGGACCTTTAAGATCATCGATTCCACTGGTAACTTACAGTTATTGTTAAGACTATGTTTTCACTAGAAATTGTTAGATCATTTCCTGTTTGTACTTTTGAAGTAATATATTGAAATACGTTAATAATAAAACTAACAGTAAATTATTAATCAAATCAAGTATCTGAGGAAGGGAGGAAGCTTACTTTTATTAGAACATAGATAAGAAAAATTGTGGATCAGTACCTGAAATGAGGAAATGAATATTGTATCTTGTGACTGTCCAATAACAGAAAATAGGTGTGTGTATTTGTCCTGTGTAGCAGTATTCTCTGCGTTTGTAACATACATGTTGTAGAATGCAAGACCATATTTTGCATTGTAACATCCTGGTGAGATACCAAGAGCAAGATATTTTAACCTTCAGTAAGATCAGATCTACCAGCTGTTCATATATAGGGGTGGTCCTTACTCTAGAAAAGACATGTAAATAAAAAAGTGAAGCATTATTTTTGCCTTTAGTTATGTGAGTTGTAAATACCAATATTTGCAAAGACTAGTTAGGATGTTATAAATAAATATAGCATTGCATTTTACTTCACCCTGCCTCAAGGTAAAATGAGACAACTAACTTAACAATGAAGTCTGTGACATAACCAATCAACCAACTGAAACACTAGAATGAAACCAACTGTGCATTTTAGACCTCTAGCACCTTACCTACTATATCAAGAGAGACACAGTGAGCCCTTGTTTGAGCTGTATAGCCCAGAAACTGTACCAGAAGAGGATGAATTTCCATCACGTTCTGATATGTGCTTTGGGTTGCATGTTTGAATTCTGAAGCTCACAGAAAGTGTGCCACGGGGGGAGGTGTGGGGTGTGGGGTGGGGGAATGATAAATGAATGCTGATATCTGAGAAAAGAAAAAAAGCTGTGCTTACCAAACACATCTATTTTATATGACAACTCTTCATGGGCAAGGCTTCTCCTGGACCTCTCAGAAAATTCTGAAAAACACTACACCATGGATATTATCCTGGAAAAGAACACATAGTCATATTGGAATAAAATCAGGAATCTCTCTTCTGTTAGTTCTAAGGGGACACTAGAAAAACTCCACTCAAGTGTTTTCTGGCCAGGAAAAATGGAGTATTTTGATTTGGAGCTTTCATGTACTATCATCTCTTCATATATCTTACTATTTTCAACCACAAGAAAAAAAATTGTGAAATAAGACATCACTATGACTGTGTATGTCATAAGAATTTTCTACTTATTTGAGCCCTTTTAGATGGATTGGAAACCCCCACATGGGCTTGGAAAGTAGTCTGAGATGTTTCTTTATTGTGGCCTGGATAAAGCGAAGAAGAATAGAAAATAGTCCAGAGAGAGGGGCAAATTGTTAAATAAGACAATATGCTTATAGGTAAATTGAAAGAGTAAGTGTAGTTTAATTAATCTTCTTGTCTTCTTGTCTTATTTAAATACTAAATACCTCTCTTAAGTGAATACTACACAGACATGAATCATTTTTTGTTAACCAAGATGTTGTTAACGTTCCGTGGATAGTGCCAGTTTATGCCACTCATTCCCTCAGGATTAGATTTCATTATGTTTATCCATAACAGTTAGTGAGTTACTATGCATGAAAATTAAATTATTCTAATGAGACCACTCATAAAACAAAAAAAAAGCATCATGAGGGAACATGACAATTTGACTTATGGTGACACTTTAATCCAGCACTTAGAGTAAGCAAAGAGATATCCACTGTCATCTTTCAATAGCAGAGTACTTTCTAATTGCTATAATAGAAGAGTTTCAGGCCACTGTAACACTGTTTTGGTACTTGATGAGATTAGGTCACTTACATATAGGGACAAAGACAAAACAGAAATGTCTAATGATTTCTTTGACTTTCTTCAACACTCATGATGGACTCTGGAACCACTAGAGCCCTTTGTAGGACAACTGTGACTGGAGGGATGATAAACTCACAACCAACTCTATAGTTAAAGTCTTGCTAGTCCAGCTGGATACCTATAAATCCATGGACCCCAACAGGGATCCATTCCAGGGTACTTAAAGAGTTGACTAATATTAGCACTAGAACTCTCTCCATTATTTTTCAAAGGTGTTGGAAATCTGGAAAGGTCCCAGTGGACTGTAAACTAGAAAATGTTCTGATTTTCAAGAGGGGTAAGAAGGAAGACCCAGTAATTACAGGCCTATGAGTCTCACCAGTGCCTGGTAAAATTGTGGAGAAAGTTATTCTGGGACTTAACTGAAAAACAGTTGAGAAACAATGCAGTCATTGATCACAGTCAGCACAACTTCATGAATGGAAAGCCCTAACTATCTTTATTTTCTGTTGTTACAAGATCATGCACATAGTCACCAAGAGAAGCCAGTAGATGTGGATTTTATTTCTTATTTTAGAAAAGCTTTTGCTACCTTCAATCATAGCATCTTTCTGGACAGATAAACACATCATGTGATTGGTGACTCATGAGTCAGGCTCAAAGGTTTGTAATAAATGGGGTTATATCAGGCTTGGTGGTCAGTCACTGGTGGGGTTCTACAGGAATCCCTTGTACTTCAGTGTTTTTATAAATTATCGTGATGCAGGAGTAGCGTGTACATTAAGTTTGTTGAGGATACTAAATTAGAAGAACCTACGGACTTCCTCAATGGTAAAGAGGTGTTACAGAGAGATCTGAACAGACTGCATTGCTGGCCAATCACCAGAGGTGTGAAATTTAACATGAGCAAGTGTCAGATTCTGCACCTGGGATGGGGCAATCCTGGTCATACATACAAACTGCGGTACAAGAGGCTGCAGAAGAGCCCAACAGAAAGAGATCTGGGGTTCTGGGTTCACGGTAAGAGGAATATGAGTCAGCAGTGTGCCCTGGCAGGCAAAAGGACCAATCATGTCCTAAGATGCATCAAGCACAACATTCAGACAGCTGATGGAGTTGATTGTCTCACTCTCCTATACACTGGTGTGGCCTTATGTCTTGTGTGCAATTATGAGCGTGACAATATAAGAAAGAGATGAAGCAGTTAGAGAATATCTAAAGGACATCTATGAAAGATGGTGAAAAGCCTTGAGGACAAAAGTTACAAGGAGCAGCTGAGGTCTCGGTTTGTTCAGCTTGGAGAACAGATGGCAGAGGGTGACCTCATCACAGTCTACAAGTTCCTCAAGTGGGGCAGCAGAGGGGAAGGTGCTGATCTTCAGTCTCTGGTGACTAGGGATAGGACACAGAGAAATTAAATAAAACTGGATCTTGGGAAGTTCAGACTGGGCATTAGGAAAAAAGTTCTTCACTGAGAGGGTGATCAGTCACCAGAACAATGTCTCCAAAGAGAGCCAATGGCACCAAGCCTGGCAGATTTCTGGAATATCTCGACAATTTTAGTCATATGGTTTAGTTTGTAAAGTTTTAAGTTATTTTATGCCTTGATGATTCTTATGCCTTCCAACTCGAGATATTCTGTTTCTATGATTCACCTGAAATAAATATTGTAGACATATCCTAAAAAATTTAGAAAAAATAAAAATCAGGATGAAAGACCGGTACAGGTCTCACATAAACACATTCTGGTATGACAGCCATTTCCACAGTAAACTTTTACAGTTATGCTAGCAATTCAGCCATCTGCTCTGTGTAGCAGTTGACTATAGTTCAAACGTAAAAGAATTTCCTCAGTGCATGTGTGAAATGTTTGACTCATGCAATGATTTCTTTAGTCCCTGTGCACATGAAAGGCTCTCAATCATACCAGCCTAGATATTTACACAGGTAGCAGATCTCATATAGGCAATGGACAGTGACAAACTTGGTCCTGCTTGTTCAGTTTTCCCTGAAGCTCTCACTGATCCGTTTTATAGTTTTCTACACTTAACTCTGACCAACTGAGGCACTGTAAGCATCAAAATGTTTTCACTTTTTCTTTCTCTCTCTTACCTTTTACAGATACAGAAAATGAGGCTTCTATATGTTTTATTCCTTTTAGTTCACTTATTATTTACGTGTGCTTTCTTCTCAATAGGGAGTAACTCAGTTCATAGTAGCTAAAACTGTGACTCCAGGCAGTATATTCTGGGTTTCTTTTTGGAGATGTTGTTTCACTTTCTTTCTACTCAGTCATTCTGTCTATTTTCATGTTCATTCTGCCTCTTTCCAGATTCATAACAGTGACCATGTCCTGAAATAGCTAGTTTATAAGCTTCTAATATTCCTCTCTTAAACTGATTCAACTCTCTTGTTAATGCCATCTTAATTTTTTTTTATAGGTTCTCTTTTGCTTTATTACCCATACTAGTTCTCAAAAGGTTTGAAGGGCAATGCATTTTTACTTGTAATCTTTTCATCGGTACTAAGCCATTTTTCTGTAACACCTTTGGGTCTGCCATCTCAAAGACAAGAGTGTTCTTCAGGTACAGAACACTCATCTAAGCTTTCCAGCATACTGGCATGAGTGGGAGATTATACTCAGCTCAGATTGCTAACACTGCAGTATGACTAAGATTCGTTTTTTTTTATGGGAAGTGATGGTGAACTAATAACTCATAGTTATTAAAATGAAGAAATCTTCCTCACACTTCTTCATCTTCCCCCTCATTTTGAACCATCTTCTGCATATTTCTGGCCCTTCTGTAAGCTGCTTTAGCTACCTCAACAGGAAACAGTCAAAAATGTTTTCCCCACATAACAGTGAAAAACCACAGGAATCTTCACCAAGACCAGGAACAAAAAATATTCTTTTAAACTTCTACAGGCTAGAGTTGTGGAAGGAAAAAAGCATAACCTTTGCAACAACGGAAGTCACTGTCATATCAAGGGACTGCTACAGCATGGGAACAAAATTGGAACTATACAGGTAGGCATGCAGTCAGACTGGCCACTGTAATGGATCCAGACATGACAAGCTTGATCTGTCCTTTCCTATACACAGCTGAGTACAATATTTTCCTGTGCTTCTGTTTATTATGTTTATCTTTACAAATGAATTATCCCTAACAGTGACAATATTTCTTCAAAGAATGATGTTTTAGCAAATCTTTTAGTCTAACATGCAACTTATGTCTGTGTGTATGTGTCTATATATGAACACATATGAACAATCCTTTTCATGACAGAGTCTTAGCAAACACTCAAGTATGCTTTATTGCCAAGAAAATAGAACTAAGATTTTATTTTCATTACATTTAGGCCACTTTCTATTCTGTCCTGTTCTGTGTATCTCATTCCACGAAGTTCATGCACATAAAACGTTTAATACTAGTGGTTTTAATCTTTACCATTTTTCTACTGTGAACTTGTAAGATGAGAAAGCACTTAATCAAGAGGTTTGTTATCATTCTAATCCGACAATAATGGCAAAAAGGAAAGTGTTACATCTTCACAATTGTCATTGACATGAGTAGATTTGAAAGTGGAATAACAAGGGAACCTCTATGCTCCCAAGGTTATATTATTAACTTCAGAGGTATAACTTTGTTAGGAACTCTGATCTTGTAACATTTTCAATTTTTAGTTGTTTGTTTTTCCTTTTTTCTGTATTGTGAAGACAGTTTTGGTTTCCCCACCTGAAGAGTGTGTGTGCAACATAAAAGTCAGAAATCTAATGTAAATTAAGGGATATGTTTCAAGATATCAGGTTAATTAGTACCTGTGTTTGCTAGTGTTAAATTAGCTGATCATTTTTCTGGTTTGATCTTTCCTCTTTTACAGTCAGTAAATACCTGGTATTAATTTGGACTTATTCCTACATTCAAGTAATATATCATGTTATTGAACAGTCTGTTGTTTATTTTTGCTTTGAGTACTCAAGAGTGGAGAGAAATGTTTTATTTCACAATATTTTTCCCATATCACTCTTAGAGAAAACTAAAAAACTGCTTGAAGTTTTTTGGGAGATAATACATTTATTACAATAAAGAGAGATTATTCCACTTCATGAAATCTAACAGTCTAACAGTTAAGGAGTAAAAGGTTAAGGAGTTAAAGAGAAAAGCTGAGAAAATTTCTTTACAAAAATAAATTATAGAAATGAGTCTTGCTATATGAAGTTTTAGTAGTGAAACAGTAGCAATTACCAGCAAAACTTTCAATAAAATGGCAGGCTGGAAATAAACACAGAATTTCTTGCAGGTTTTTATCTTCTATATACTAAGTCATTATATATGAATGAAGGTATATTGCACTTAAAAGGAAATATGAGCACTGTTACATTAGCTTGTGCTTAACATGAGAACATGTGGAAGTGTTACAAATAAATGTACAATAAAAATCTTTGACATCAAACATTAAGATTTATATTTCTCCATATAATTATTTGAACAAAGCCTTCTGCCCCTCAAGAATAAACAAAAATTATGGCCTATCAATGTAGGTTTTTCCTCTGAACATTCACAAATTCACAAATCACATATTACTATTAGAAACTGTGTTCAGAGTGTCATTAAAGTAACACTGTACTTTGAGAATTTTTCCAATCATCTCTGTCATTCAAGTAAAGTGCTGGCTTTCCTTATCAATTATTATCTTCCGGTTCTTTCAGTCAAAAGTCGAAAACTACACAGCAAAGACATTTTTCTGATCTGACCTCTTGGTTCAGTTAATTGGCTACGATACATTTTTTAGCATTTGATGCAAAAGCAAAAGATGGTTTGTTTTATGATGTGGTTATGATATGATTAAAGGGCATAAAAGCCCGTGTTTATGCATGTTGTCTAATTACACATTCTTTTCTCTCTGTCTTTATAAATGTATGAAGAAGAGAAAACTACTGCTCACTGTCTCCATAGAGACACCACGACAGTATCAAGAGAAAACATTTTTATTTCAGTACCTAATGGATTTCCCTCCTGAGCAAAACCACTCAATAAGGAAAGTGCCAGGAATAGAAAAGCCATTCATTAGAGGATGCAGCTCATTGTGATCTGCATTGGCTTGGTCTGTGCTAAGTGATTTAGCACAGTATTTAGAAATATTGGAGAAATATTTATTTTTTTCAGATTTGTTTACTTCACCAGGTTCAGGGCTTATTTAAGTTCACATTTTGATTTAAATGACACAAAAGATCCCTCTGTTTCTCTTAATATAGGAAAATTACTATTTTGTTTGGCCCAGCGTTATGGGTTCAGCTAGGCCTAAATTTAGGCTTTGATTTTTAGGGCAGACCTTGGATTATCAGCTGACTCGAGCTGGGCAGGCCAGCTGACAGCTCTGACTGCTACTGGGCCAGAGAAGAGCAACAAGGCTGGTGAAGGGACTGGAGCATAAGTCCTATGGGGAGAGGCTGAGGGAGCTGGGATTATTTAGCCTGGAGAAGAGGAGACTCAGACGTGACCTCATCACTGTCTAGAACTACCTGAAAGGAAATTCTAGCCAGGTGGGGGTTGGTCTCTTCTCCCAGGCCCTCAGCAATAGGACCAGGGGGACACGGGCTTAAGCTTTGCCAGGGGAAATTTAAGTTGGAGATCAGAAAAAAAATTCTTTCCAGAGAGAGTAATCAGGCATTGGAATGGGCTGTCCAGAGAGGGGGTGGATTCCCCATCCCTGGAGATTTTTAAACTGAGATTGGACATGGCACTGAGTGCCATGATCTAGTAAATGGACTGGAGTTGGACCAAGGGTTGGACTTGATGATCTCGGAGGTCTTTTCCAACCCAACTGATTCTATGATTCTATGGGTCAATGGTGTTCTATACCATATTCTGACATCATCTCAAATATAAATACAGTGGAGGAGGAGGTTTTTGTCTTTTTCCTCATGTCTGCAGTAGTAGGAGGACATGCTGCTGCTGTTGAGCTGAGAGGAGGCACCACTGCCACGCCACTGCTGTGTTATCTAAAGAAGGGAACATTTTATTGTTAGCTTTTCTTCTCTTTTGTCGGGTGTCTCTTGGGAAGTGTCTTTTGGGGTGTTTTTTGTGGGCTGGAGTGGTGTAATCTGTATTATTGGGTGGGAATGGGGAGTCATTGTTGCTTTTTCTTACCTTTGTGTGTGTGTATATTTTTATATGTATATATATATATTGTATTTAGCTTTTAATTTTCTCTCTTCTGTGTAAATATAAAAGGCTTGCCATTTTAAGTTTTAGTTTCTTTTCCCTTCTTTTGTTTTTCCCTTTGGGGGGAGGGAAATTGACTCTGTATTTGGATAGTTGGCATTTTGGCAACTCAGCCAAACACACCATGGAACTAAACTTGGTTAAAAAGGGAAGGTATTTATTTGAGGAAACATTCTGTATAATTTAACTGAGAATTATCACAAGGGATTTTTATTTGGAAAGTAGAACTGGAAGTATATGGTAACTGCCTGCAAGACTATCACTCTGTACCAGAGTTTGCCTGTGAGTCAAGGCTCTCCACAAGGTAATATGTCAGAGCCACAATCTTGTATTCTGAAAGACAGAGGCAATACAGAATCTTAACATTTTTTCACCACTTTAAATAAACAAATGTTTAAAAGAAGTTCAACCCCTATAGCTGTCTTTACTATTAAATATTTCCAATTCTCCTTCAATGTACAGTGTGGACTTATATAGCATTATTATTATACAACAGAGTTTTATAATATTGATTATATTAATCATCTATTACACTGGTAGACCCTACTGACCACAGTTCGATTTGTTATGTGAACAGAAAAAAAACAAAAAAAAAAAACAAATTAAAATATATGTTTTCCCAGGTAATTTATGTGTCTTAAACCAAAACTGATTCAGTAGGAACACATGTGATTTGGAAATTTTAGCTTCTTATGATGGTCTCATTTACTCATGCATTTTTTTTATGGCGTGTAACTCACTGGAAGAATTTTAAGTCTTCTGAGACAACAATTTTTTGTTGCAAAGAATTTCAGATAAAAAGACATACCAGATTGGCATTTCTATAGTTATAATGTTATCAAAACAACAATGCCACCTGAATAATCAGCAGCTCTCCTGTTTTTGAACTAAACAGACAATGATTTTGAAAGAGGATATTAAGTCCAATTCTACTGTTACCACTGAAGTTAGATATAACTCTTTTCATTTCCATTTGCTCTCATGGATATGAACAGATTTCCAGGAAACTTTTGCAAAAAACCCCCAAACTGAAACAAAGCAAAAACCCCAACCCATACGCTGTCATCAGCTGAGAGGTGCTGAGGTGCTTCTGTACATCAATTTCCACTCTTATTTATAATAGTGTAAAATAAAACAGATTTGGTCAATACTCCTGAACTGAAAGCTCATGGACAAAAAAGTCCTCTCACCACTTTTCCAAATACTTTAAAGTAAAGATGACTGAAAGCTCTTTAAAAAAATTAAACAAGAGTATCTCAACCAAATTTCCAGGAGCACTGAACTATTGTTGAGACATGTAAAAATACTATTACTTGACATGGTATTACAGTAACAATAGTAGCCCTACTGACTGCAGTACAATTTTAGGTAGTCTGATTTATTTAGGTAGGGTAAAGACTCACAATTCGATGTGAGAGGGCAGTAGAAGAAATAATTAGGTTTGAAGTATTGGGTAGAAACTGAAATTTTCTCTGGGAGAAAATAAGTAAATGAAATATACTACTGTGTCCTGTGGTTTAAAATAAAGTATTAACTACAGAATTCTTTAGTTGCCTGAGCAGGAAAAGATTAATGCTATTATTAGATTAATTCAGATCTGCTTGAGAAAATTATAACGTATAAGTGACAGTGCTGGACAAAACAGCACCATTTTAAGGTAAAAAATAACAAGACCCTATTATTGTCATCCTCCCACAGCTCTCTGTGATGTTTTCTGCTAAATGAAAAGCCACCAACAGGTTGCACTTCGAGTCTCTCTGAAGAGTGTCATCCCGATCAATTTGTCGAAGGCCAAATAGACATACTTATCTGAGAAATACAAAGTAAAATTCAGTATTCAATTGAATTAAAGACACTTTTTGTTTGAAAGACACTTAGAAATGATTTTATTTTCTAGAAGCTCAGATATGTGCTTCTTTATTATGTCTGGTTTTCATTAGGTTGTCAAGTCAGTGACAGAGTATTTAATGGCAATTTTTTTTTCCCAAATTGCAAACTTCAAAACCCATTTGTCTATTCAGGCTCTTGTCTACAGGAAATGGTAATTCTGAAGTGATGGGACCACAGGAAATTATATATAGTACTGATATAAGAAATAAATTGTATAATACCTTAAAAACATTTAACAGGTAAAACCACCCAAAGAGTATCAATACTGGAAGCAAGAACATTTAGGTCTAACAGGTTGCATCAGTTAAGGGATGCACATTTGCCTTTGAAAAATACAATCTCCATCTGTATGAAATGATCTGAAAAACTTGAAATTAGATCTGACTGCTCAGACATTTCTTGGCAAATTAGCTATTTTGTGTAGGTTTTTGAGGTCTCTGGAAAAAAACTGAGAGCTTAGAAAAGAGACCTGTGGTCTGGAAAACATATAATAGAGTAGAAGGTGATTGTCCAAGGTGCCATTCATAAAACCCATTAGTAATGATTAACTAATATGCCTTAAATAATAAAAACTCCATGAAATTTATCTGGGAAACTGGGAAAGCATATTTTCAAGTACTTTATTCACACAGAAAAACATAGTTTGGTTTTTAAAAGTGTTAGCCAGACATTCAGGGTATAACTCTTCAAAGAAATTCCTATTTTTTACATCTATCTATCTATCTATCTATCTATCTATCTATCTATCTATCTATCATCTATATCTATATATCTATATATCTTCTTGGGATGAAATAACATTTTAACTGATTGATTGATTGATTGATTGATAGATGATAGATAGATAGATAGATAGATAGATAGATAGATAGATAGATAGATAGATTATAGACAGACATTGAATGAATGAATGAATGAATGAATGAATGAATGAATGAATGAATGAATGAGGTACAACTGTAAGAAACCATATTATGAACCAAGAATACATTTTCCTTATATAAAATGAAATGCAAAATAAAATTGGAAATGGAAAAAATATGTGTTCAAATAGATGTTAAAATTTATGGAATAGTCAAAAACTACTTCTCCAGCACCTGCTATTTTTCAGGTAAAAATTATTTACAATAGGGCTTAAAATCCAAAAGTAGGCAAGAAAAAAATACAATTTAGAAGAGTAAAATAATTTTTTGATTAAGAAAATGGTAGATGTCTTACCAATTTAAAAATTAAGGCAGATGATTTTTTTAATTTTTTTAATTGTTTTGCCTCTTTGCTCTGCAAACACAGATAACAGATGCAACCTTCTAGTCTATATAGAGTACTTATCTGAGGTACAGCTACTTTGCTAAAGTCTAACAATTTTCCATGACCATCTCTTTTATCTCCTCATACTTGATTTTCCCAAATTTTTTACTGTCCAAGGCACCTTGACCCATTCCTCTGAATGTCCCTCTGATCCCCCCATATATCATTTCCTCCTACAAGGCTCATATAGCAAATTATTCTCAGAACTATTTTCCTTTGCTACAACTATATGCTTAAAGGTAGAAGGAAGATTTGACATTCTTGATGTAAATTGTTACCTTTTGGGACTCTTCTAAAATAATAATTAAGATTGTTCTCAGTGGAAACTCTTTGCTTTGAAAACGTAGTTTTAGAATATAAATGTGCACTAGGTACACTATGGAGGTATCTATACGTCCTTAGTGTAAATTGCTTACATGTTAGGTTATAAAGTTATGTAGTGGCTGAAGCAATGATGCTGAAATCATCACTTTTTTTTTCTCTCTAAATTAAAACAGATAAATTCCTCTTTTCAATGCTTGGGGTGCCATTATAACAATGACAAGGGAACAAAATATTGATGAGGCAAATAATGACTATTCTTGCCCAGACATATTTCTCTAGATTTGGGTATCCAGAGAGGACTTTTATGAGAAATTTTGTTGTTTTCTGTTAAAGAAAATTGTGGCTTCAGTGAGAACATTTTTTAAAACACTGGATATACTACTCAAAAAAAAGGCCTAATTGGAAAATACACTGTGGGGTTTTTTCCAGGTAGCAAATAAATTGATCCCAGTAAACAGAATTACAGACTGATTTTCAAGGCCAATAGGAGTGTACACTGTAATGTTTGAAACCTGGAAGTATAGAGAACTTCAACAAAAAAAAAGTCAGAACTACATGCCTAAATAGGTATAAAATTTTGTCCGGAGCTTGAAATGGTTCCCACACATTTCAGTAGGGTTTGCTGGAATATAATTCCTGTTTTATCTCTCTGTATCTATTGTGTGCTTAGCCTAGGTTGAGTTCTTTGAATGTAGACATCAATACTAAAAAAAGAAAAGAAAAAAGAAAAAAAGCATATGCAGTCATTGCCTGAAAAGAAGGGTTTGGTCCAACAGAAATAATTCATTCTAGTAAAATTTCCTGCTAGCCTGAGGATTTCTGTGAAGAAAAGCTGCTCAGTACCTATAAAGTGACCAAAGCTCACTCTAGCTAGATAAACAGATGGGGGATTTGAACTGTGGAGTCCTATTCAACTGTAAGTGTATCATTTTGAGTTGGGATTCAAGCATCTCTATTAACAATTTTCTCTTTTAAACTCTTATTTTCGTTGGACTGTATTATAGATATTATAGATGTCCCAAAAGAATGCTCCATTTTCATTAGAAGAAAAAAAAAGTTCATTGAACCACTCAAACATTGTTTTTCTACTAGGAATCTGTCAATCCCTCAAAAACTATTGTTTTGTAGTTTTTATGACAAATCAGTCTATCATCCAAGAACATGTCTACAGTGATGGTCTATATGAGTTTTCAAATATAAACAGAAGGGAGTAAATCCAAGATTTTTAATTTAAGATTTTTTTTGTTGTTGTTGTTCATTTTAAGCTGAGTGAGCTCAATTCCACAGATCACTTCTGCAATATATATATATAATTATTGCAGAAGAAAATAACACCTTTTTAATTCAAGAATTTATTCATTCTATCAGTAACTAGTAACATCCAATTGAACTGTTGGTACAATTTTCCAGGACACTTTCAGAATAGTCTTATTTATTGAAAATAGGTTGCATGTAAGAGAGAGAGAAATGGGGGAAAGGATGCTGGACAGTAAAAGCATACAAGCACAATTAATAAGAAAAATTCAAAGAAAAACTAACCAATAACTTCCTAATAGCATTTCAGACTTTCCAGAGGGGAAAAAATAAACCCCAAACAAAACAATGCAAACACTCAAGTGTTTCTTTTGCTTGTGTAATATTCAGCACAGCTACATTATGGATCCAAAACAACAATCTTCTGATCTTTAAACATAGTAATTCAGCTCCATTTCAAGAATTTTCTGCATGTGTGTGTGTGTGTGTATGCATGAGAGAGAGAGAGATTGTGTGCATATACAAAGAGAGAAAGAGGTAGAAATCTGACAAGATGTGTTTAAAAGGTGCTTTGGGGCTACACCAGATACCAGGAAATATGAATGCTGTAATTATTTTTAGACTTTTTTTTTTTAGTACACTTTTGTTACACTTCTGTTCAATTAGACTCCATGTTGGGTGGAGAGGCAATATAAATGGTTTATCAGTCACTGCTGTATTAACGTGTACCAGAGGAGATGAATGTTATCACTTTGTCAAGTAATACTTGACAAACAGTTATTCCTACAACAGGAAGAGTGAATGACCTTGATAATATATATTTCTGTCACTCCATTATCTCTCCAACTGAGATAAAGAATAAGGTCAGTAAATCAGACCATCACTGTTTACCAATCAAAGAATAGAATTCTGCAGAATTTTCTTTCTACTGTCCTTACTACTGGGAATGTCAATAACTGCATGAACTTAAGATACTTCTTAAAAGTATTTTTAAGTTTAATTTCACCATGTTTTTTGCTTATTTTCAGCCACTATGCTAATTTCTTCACTTTGCTAAAAGAAACTAAAATACTCAAAATTATAAATACACAAAAGTCATGTTTGCAAAACTGATAAAAAGAACTCAAACTTCTCAGGGCTTTCCAGCATCCCTAAGTGTGTTTTTGAGACAGATTGCAAGTCAGATTTGCAGCACACAAATAATTAATGGATGTGCCATCAAACTATACTGTATTTATTCTTCAGCATAAATACTCTAGGCAGAAAGAATATTACTGAATTGAATACAAGAATTGCATTCTATATGAATGGAGCAAAGCCATGATCGCACGAGGTCAGACTTTATGATACTTTTTCAAGTAGATTCATGTACTCACTGTCTTGACTTTTGAACTTAAGATTGCACTTACTTTTGTATGTTTAGATGTGTGCAAAATCCAAACTAGAGGGATAAACACAATGACAGCTACACTATCATGAGTTAAATGCAGAGGAGGAAAATTTCTAGGATGGACATAAGTAATAACTACAGATGGAAATAGGCAACAAACAAGACAAGAGGGCTTAACACAAAATGGCATATTTTCCAAAATATTCCTGACTTTTGGTTACATTACAAGAATTCCAAGGCATTAAATTTTCAACTACAAATGGGTTTTTCCAGAGACAAAATTTCCTTTTATTTCAGCCTGTATGCAAAAACATTTGTTGAAACTGAGCTTTACACTGAAAAACAGTTCTGATAGCAAACGTGTCACTGACTTATGTTACTCAAAGCTGTATCTGGACAGTCAGCTATTTGACTTGTATTTTCAGAACAAGAAGGAAAGATGGGAGAGAGAACCTCATTTTTTCTTAAAAAGAAGACTGAGTAGTCCTTAATTCAAAACTTACTGGGTTTTTATTTCTGACAGATGAACCTTCCTTTGCGGCCTTTATTTGTAATTTAGCTATTTGTAATATATGCTTCATATGAACATCTAAATAGTAATATATAAAACATTTCTGTGTGGCTGTTGTCTCAACTCAGAGAAAAGATAATAAATGGAGTAAGAAGACATTATATAGGCATTAACTATATAGTATATTCCTTAAGACTATCTTTGATAACTTTTAGTTATATCATGCTCTTACCATATAGTAGAAGCTAAATTCAGTTCTGCCAAAAGAATGTAAATACTAGTCATTTAGTAGGCTGAAATTAAAGCCTAAAGTCTAAAGGCTTTTTGCAAATACTGATAATGATAAAGCTAACACAAGCAATGAGTACTTCCACACCCAACTGTTGGGATATGCCAGTTTCATTGAGTGAATGGGCAGCAAAACAGCAGAAAAAATGATTATATGTGCTGCAGATGAATTGTGAGCTGACCATAACAACTCCATCAGATCTGAGGTTATGTGACCAGTTGTTCGTTTATTGTCAAAAAGTTCCAACACATCCAACAAAATGCAGTAATTAAGAGGAAAGATGTAAGAACAGAAGGGAAACTTCATTCTGTTATTGTATGAGCCCATGCAATGCTAGTGTACTTATGCCGAGTTTGGGTTGACATCACAGAAAGAGTGCAGGAGTACTAGTAGAAATTAGAAAAAAGTCTGTGAGAAAAATGACAAAATAGACTGCAACCATTCAGCTTTGAAAAGTGAGAACTAAGGAAACAAAACACGGACCTGCTTGCTCATTGGCATAGAGATCAACCGTGGTCAATTTTTTACCTTGTGCAAGGAGGCCAATGTACTTTTACCTCATCATTTGAAAGGAATACACTGTTCAAGGAAAAGCAAATTTCACTTAAACTGAAATAAAAAATAACTTTACAACGGGGAAATGAACTTATTCTAAGCTGAATCTGAAGTCATCTTAAGATCACATAGTTTTTGCCTGAAATCATAGAGTACCCAAGACACGCTAAATGTAACCAATATATTTATGAAACTTAGTCTTATATTTGGAATCTAATTATAATAGAAGAGAAAAAAAGGAAAGAGAAGCAGAACTTTTGCACACATCTAACAGCCTTGCACACCACATTCTTTTATCGTGAAAAAGATGTGTCTTTATGAAATTCAGTGATTTTATAGAGTCTTTCTATTTACAATCAACTTCCCTTTTGTTTTATATCATGATGTTTCACCATATTAAACTTGCCATTAAAGTGGGATATGGAATGTAAAAAGGGCTCTGAAAATTTATTATTAAGTTTTGAAAAGTTGGGGGATTTTTAAGATGGTATTTTCAGACAACATTAAATGGATCAGGCTGAAAAATACTCCTTAGGCTATTAGTATTATCAGCCACAGACTTTATGAAATAGTCACATTAGAAATAATTATTTTCCTTTTTACATTTTCTAACAATGAAACAAATTTTTACTTGAAAAAGGAAACAAACAGTGTTCTAAGAAAGTCGCTGAAAATGTCTGACTCAGTATTTTCTAATAGACTTCAAGCAATACGGAATATTCTGAATGCAGTTTTAGTCTTCAAACCTTAAAAATGTGATTTTGCTGTTAAAAATTTAAGGCTGTCTACATGTCTGTAGTAATTCTTATTTATTGCTTCTGAAGCAAGTACTTATTCAGCAATTTTAGTGAAGGAAGAGTACTCCAATCTTTGTTTATTTGAAGTGGCAAAAAATGTCTGAAGGCAAAAAAGTGTCCAGAGTTGATCTGATCAAAATATATCAGCTAAGAGCTGGTGCAGAAAACAGGTTTCAGCGTATAAGTGAAATCTATTGTCAAGTTTTACTTTTAATTTCAAGATAACTGTAAGTTTTCAGATTTTTAGATGATACTGTGGTCTACAGTTACTGACAGCTATGCTGGAACTAACTTCTCAACCTTTTTCCTGTGCTTCTTTCTCATGCCCAAAATATTACCTTTCATAGCTTTTACTATATTAAAGAGACAATGCTAAATTATGTAAGAGACAAAAAGGAAAAACAGGAAAAATGTAAGTGGCATAGGAGAAAGCGTTCAAAATTTTGACTTATTCTCATCACACTATTCATCAATTAGTTATAGAAAAGGAAAGAAGCACAAAACTTTAATTAGTTTGTCTTTCTTTCTCTTTCTTTCTTTCTTTCTTTCTTTCTTTCTTTCTTTCTTTCTTTCTTTCTTTCTTTCTTTCTTTCTTTCTTTTTCTTTCTTTGAGTTTTCTTTATTGAAAAAGTTACTTTGAAAAACACCTTTGTGTAAAACTAGAAAACATTGCTGGTCAAATACGTAATACCTTCTATTCATTAACTCTCCTAAGTGGGAAAACAAAGGTTGTTTGAAGCCGCAGCCATACTGTCTGAAGTTATATACTGATTATGCATATTATAAATTATTATCTCATTGACATTTCTCTATAGTTATATGCAACATATATATAAATGAATTTATTCATCCAAGAAGTTGTGCTAGTTATCATTACAAAGTTAATCTGTTAAAAATTCCTTTGTTTGATCTCCTACTACACTGGAACTTCCAGTTGAGATTTCAGTCCTCATCAGAAGACAACAGTAATCAGAAATCATGAGTGTGGTGTGATTAGTATGTAACAAAGGTCACAGAACATAAGTCACCCTTATAGTTATGTAGGTGGAAAAAAGAGAGAAATATCCTGACCCTAAAAAACTCCCCCTACACTATCTCACTATTTCTTAAAGTTACTGCTTCAAAACCAGACAACTTTTCTGAAGGATGCTGTGCAGCTAACAAAACCAAGCTTTGCTGAAGAAAGTTATTTCCTTCCCCACACTGCAAACAGAGCTTAAAATAAAAAATCCTCAAAAACATAAGAGCAAAAAATTCTTCTGCTAGTAGAATCTCCATACATAAATCAGAACATAGGTGTGATTTAAGGCTGTGCCTCTTTTTCATTTTGAGCTTGTCTTTCAGGAGACCGACTTGTGAGAAAATGCTCAAAGTTATTATGCAGTTCCACATAATTTGCAAAAGCTCTTGGAATCAATGGGGATTAAGTCAAACAAGTCTTCAATATTAGGAAACTTTCATTTTTTATTTAATTTGAAAGAACAATAGAAAAGTCACAACCTTGAAATTACCACTTTCACAAGCATCTATAAATTCTATGTAAAATTTATATTAAAACTTGGAAATTTGCATTGTATATTCATATCATGCTTTATTTTAAAGGTATTTATGTACAAAATTTCACCAAAATCTTGTAGTCTATTTAAAAGAATTTTATTTCTCCCCAAACTCTTTACTGATTTAGCTTCAGAGATACGTAGTTTTCTCATACAAAAAGGATACGAATTTTCTGGAGTGAACCTGACAAAGACATACAAAGACTGGAGTATCTGTTGTATGAGGAAAGGCTGAGAGCTATGACATTTTGACCTGGAGAAGAGGAGGCTTGGGGGGGTCTTATTGATGTATATAGACAAATACCTGCTTTTGAGAGATTGAAGCTGAGGGTTGCAGACCCTTCTTGGTGGGTGGTGACCAATAGCTGGACAAGAGTCGATGGGTACAAACCGAAATGCAGGATAGTACATCTAAACACAAGAAAACAGCTGTCCTGCGAGATTGGGGAAAGACAGGCATAAGCTTTCCACAGAACTGGTAGAGTCTCTATACCTGAAGATATTTAAAACCCAAGTGGACAGATCCAAGCAAGCTGCTTAAGGTGCCCCTGCTTGAGCAGGGAAGTTGGCCTCAATGACCTCAAGATGTCCTTTCCAACCTCAATCATTCTGTAATTCTATTGTTTTTTCACTGCTTCCTCTAGTGCTTTCTCTTTCCTCCTGCAAACTTTGGACCCCAGTCTTTGATTTAATTCAGGCTTTAGCTAAATGTCACACAGCAAAACTGACAATATGCTACAGGGAACTTTTTGATTCATATACAAGAGGAGGTAAGAAATACTTTGACATGAATTTTTGCATTTTCTTTCAGTTTACTTTTCACAATACATTGAACTATATGCTATAATTAGCCACAAAAAAAAAAAAAGGAAGCCTAGAACAATAGTCTGAAAGGACTTGATGTCAGAGACTGCTGCTGTATAAAGCAATACAGGTAATCTCCTTGAATTCCTTAGTGCCTTCTTTCTTTTCTCCCTCCCTCCCTCCCTTTCTTTCACAATCTCTGGGCCCTTCCTGAATTTGACAAGTTACAGTCTTTGAAGTAAGTGTCACTGTTGATCTGAGGACTTAGCACTGCTAAGATAAATGAATTATCCAACAGCCCAAGTACATGAATTCTGCCATTGCTTCATCCCAGTTCTTGTTCACTTGCCAGAGGTTCAGCAAGTGCTATCATCACTTAATGGGAGAAATGCATCTTTCATTGAACTGTAAAGGAGGCTTTGTTTTGTGGTGAATAATTCCATTACTTTCTTTTTCACATACTGCTTAAAGATGTTGTGGCATAACAAATATCTTTTTGCCATCACAAGCAGCAATAACACTCTACATTCATTCTGTGTCACTTCTGCAGAATCTGAAGAAACTAGTCACTGGAAAATCCAGGAAGATGAGCCTACCAAAATTAACCAAATCCTTAATTTTCAGGAACACCAGCTGGAACAACTTTTAGACCTCTTCTGGTCACTGAATTTAAGATGAATATTCTAAATTTTTCAGGGGCGTTGTTTTGTTAGTTTTGGTGGGGCTTTGTTTGGTTTGTTTTTTTTTTTTTTCAATAGTCATTTTAGGATAACTTTATCATGTTTAGTACTTAGAAGGGCAATCAAGTTCTAGGCAGCAAGGTCTATACCTAAATAAGAGCATGTATTTTCAATAAGTGTTAGATAACAGATTTTTATTCTTGATGATAATCAGAACTGAGCTTAATCTGGCAGGCTGTGTGACAGACCTGTGTGACTCATTCCAACCCCCTCCACATCAATTCCTCTACCCATTTAAATGAAGTCCCCCAGAAGAATTCTTAATCAACAGGTTGAGATGCTCATTCAGTTTTCCCTGAGCAAGCAGTGGAATTGCCAATTAGTGGTGACAGGTATTTTGAAAACATATTCACACTGAGTAGCATTTGCTTTCACTGCATCTTTTCTACTTGTATCTTAGGAAAGAAATCTCATTCTGCTGCTACAGTATAATATTATTCAGTGCAAATTATCAAAATGCATACAAAAAGCAAATACAGAACTCTACATCAGAAAAGCACAGCCTAAGCATATTGAGTGAGCAAAAGATAATTTTACATCTTTTTATTTCTTAATCCCAGCTACAGTGATAATACTATCTATGAATCTAAGCAGCTATATTTTTAGGGCTCCCAACTTGTAGCATAGAAATGTCATTTGTGGTTCATTCAGTGGGGTTCAACCTATTAATATGTTGATTCTGTTTAAGAACCTGTAGTGAGATACATTATTGATTATAGTCACCGTTCCTCCATCTGTCGGCTGGATTCAGTCAAACCAAAGGATCTGGGAACTAATTATTGTTCTGAGCACAGAGTTGAAAGTCACAAGTTTTATTGAATACAGTGAAGGGAGAGGGCAGTTTTCATCTTAATACTTCATCATATGCCCAAATAAGCAGAGCAAATATATGTATTTTTGCATGAAATTTCAAGATGTTTCTAGATTAGAAATCTGAGTGACATGAATAAGTGCAATGTCAGCATGGCTCATTTTCATTAATATTATATACAAACTAATGACAGAAATATGTCTGAATTTCATTATAGATTTATGTGTAAAACACATAAGACATGATACATTTATTTCAATTTCTGTATTCCTCTACACATAGTTTGGCAAATTGTAATAGAGTTCAGATTAAAATTAGAGTAATTTTAGTCTGCAGCAACAACTTCAGTTTAGTTACTATTAACAACTGTACTCCCGATCTATTAGAAATTAAGAACTCAAATATGCAACTATTTAAATTAAACAAAGCTGAACCAAGAATCAAAGAATGAATTATGGAATCATAAAATGGTTTGAGGTGGAAGGGACCTTACAGATCATCTCATCCCAACCCTGCTGCTATGGACAGAGCCACTTTCCACTAGAACAGGTTTCTCAAAGCCCCATCCAAAATGGCCTTGAACACTTCCAGGCATCTACAGCTTCTCAGGAAAATTTGTTCCAGTGCCTCATCACTCTCACAGTAAAGAAATTATTCCTTATATCAAATCTAAATCTGCCCTCTTTCAGTTTAAAACCATTGTTCTTTGTCCTGTCACTACAGACCTTGGCAAAATATCTCTCTCTGTCTTTCTTATAAGCACCCTTTTATATATCAAAGGGCCACAATAACCTCTTCCCAGAGCCTTCACTTATCTGGGCTGAACAACCCCAAGTGTGTCAGCCTGCCTTTACAGGAGTGGTGTGCCAGAATTCTGGTCATTTACATGGCCCAGACCAGCCTGAACAGGTCCATGTCTGTTTTGTACCCAGAACTGGACCCCAGAAATGAATGCAGTACTCCATGTGAGGTCTTACTAGAGCAGAGTAGAAGGGGGAGAACCCCCTACCATGACCTGCTGTTGACATTTCATTTTATGCCCAGGATACAGTTGGCTTTCCAGGCTGCAAGGGCACATTGCAGGCTCACGTCTAATTTTTCATCTGCTAGTATTCTCAAGACCCTTGCAGGGCTGCTCTTAATCACTTAATTCCCCAGATTGTGTTGATACTGTGATTCCCCTGACCCACGTGCAGGACCTTGCACTTGGCCTTGTTGAACTGCATGAAGTTCACAGGCATCCATTCCTCAAGCCTGTCAAGATCCGTCTGGGTGGCATCCCACCCCTCCAGCATGTCAGTTGTATACTCAACTTGGTGTCATCTGCAAGCTTGCTGAGTTTGCACTCAGTCCCATTGTCTATGACATTAAGAAGAGAAGTTTTGACCTGTATGCTGAAGGTCTGGTGAAGTGAAAGAGACTTCTCAGCAAAGGGATCACTTAGGGAATCGAAGTAAAAAACCAGCACCTTTGTCAGTATAGCTAAAAGATTCATGTCAGCCCAGTTTGGCAACAAGAGAAAGAGGTTAAATCTTCTGGCCAATAAAAGATATTTTTTTGTGTGACAAAAGGGGTAAAGAAGGAAAGTAAAGAAATAAGTACATCTGAAATTTCCATTGCAAATGGATTTTGTTTCTCTTCCCTAATATAGCTCTAAAGATAGATTTTAGTAGCAAAGGGCAATTATGCTCACTAAATTTACTCCTGTTATCATAACCAAATAGAAATTTAAAATTGTCTTGAATACAAATGAAGATTGGCATTTTCTTTAAGTATTTAAGTTAATGATTAGTGAAAAGTTTCCTGAAGCATTTCAAAATTACTTGCAGTAAAATATGCTTATTTCAACTTTGGATGGTCAGACTTGGAGAAGTTTTGGTGTAGCACATGACCTAGAATTTAAACAGTTTGAGAAACACTATTATTGTACTTTTCTCATGTTACAGTCAATGCTATTAAATGAGAAAACTAATTTGATGTTGCTTATCTTCTCCTGAAGCTTTCAATGTGTTCTTGTACAACATAATATAGAACTCTTATGCAACCCGTTACTATAGAAATGCTCTGATTCCCCTGTTCCCTATGCCTTTTCTAGATCTGTCAGGTTTGTATTGCTCCATTGAGTGAGATTGTGGACAGACAGCATAAGTCATATTCAGGCATGAAAACTTGTTCTCCATATCCATCCAAACAGACTCATTATGTATAGCAAAAAAATAATTATGCCACATTATTGCTAGCTCTCTAAAATCTTCAATGAATATTAAGTACAGTGATGAATATTAAAATAAACTTAAAATATACTCTTTGTACTCACTGAAATGAACAGAAGCAAATTCCTCCAGCAGCTTGGGAGTACACCAGGACTTAGAAGATACAAGTTTATATCATTAGCAGCTAATTACAGATTGCCAGTTCTGCGCACCCTGTGCCTCACCTAAAATCCACTGCGCAGGCTGGAAGGGCACACCCACGTGGGGGGACAGCCCTTCCCAAATCTGCGTTCGTGAAGCCGAGCACACACACACACACACACAGAGATTTCTAACAAGTTGTTACATTTAATCTGTTGTGTTTATACAGATGAAACTACTCTGGACTATTTTATTATGTATCTGTAAATTCCAGCAAATAGGGCCTGGCAAGAATTTCTCAAGTCACAGCATTACAAAAAACCTTAAGAGCTAGTTGACCTGCAGATAGTCAGCCAGTGCAAGATTTAGAATTAACTGAAGTCCTCAGTTTCAAAGGTGCTTCCTGGAAAGCTCTTGCCAAGTGCTGCCTAAACCTAGAAACACTTGGACATTTGCACATTATTGTGTATTTCCTGTGGGTTGTGATGTCCAAATTGGTGCATAATCAAAAACAGAACTTTCCTGACGATGGAAGTGGAGAAGTTCTTGTGCTCTTGCATGCAAATGAGGTGATAAAGAGAGCATATACTTTTGACTCTTTAAACTAAGAGGGCAAGGCATCACCAAGAAACAGCATAAAATTGCATAGAAACAATGAAGTGTCTACTTAGAAGCATGCCTGTAATCCAAATGGTTCATATTTATGTTTTGAAAAGCCTGGGGATAAAAACAAAACAATGGTGCAGAGAGGATCCCAGCAGATTTCAAAAGCTGCACTGAGAGTGTCAGGACTCCACAGCTCCTGCCACACCTCCCTAGGGTCACAGAGTGCACAGCCCATGAGTAACCTGCTGAATCAAATGACCAACAACAGTATGAGAGAAAAGTGTCCCTGGGAGAGGAGATGTATGTGCTTGTGCATAGATAAGTTTACGCATAAAACCTTGTATATCGTAGTCAAAAGGGTGATTGTATTTGTAATGTAAGCAAACTTTGTTGCCTTTTTTTCTGTTTTTAGTTCTGATGTTAGACAGAAATGTATATATTCCTAGGAATAAAAAGGAAAGTAAAAATCTCTCTCCCATCCAAAGTCATGGTCCAATACTCATGTTTTATAAATTATGAACTGAGAAACAGGTGTTTGCAAACACAAGCTCCATGTTAAAATCCTTCAACACAGAGATACCCATGTCATTTAATTTCTATCAGTAGTTTGAGAGCAACACTTTTATTTTACTGTAGATATCTGAAACCATTCTTTATAACTAGAACAGATAGAAAATTTTCAGTGATCCATTATTTAAAATTCCCAGTGCCTAGCTGTAGGCATCTTTCTCTGTAGTCTAGTGTTTAGTTTAGATTCTTTTCTGAAATAAAGAATGACTCACAAGTTCAAGCCATGAGGAAAGTTACTGCTACTCCCAGATGATCTTTAAGCCACCCTTCATTCTCCATGAACCTGCTGTCTTTACAGCAGGAACTTCTGAGCCGCATCCACACTTACTGGTAAACTTATCTTGTAGCTCAATTGCCACTATTCCCTATCTCTGCTAAGGTATTCTGAAAATCTACAGTTTGATAGCCAGGGAAGTAAAGCAAAATTGGAAGCAGTGATTAACCCAAAGTTTAGCTACCTATTCAACCTCTGAAAGAGGCAACCTAAGAAAGGCTGGATTGGCAGTTCAGGATAACATTGCCTGCTTCAGTTGTCTGACTTCCATTTGTGCTCTAAAAGTGTTGCATTCTTAATGCACTTCTTGAGCAGCCAGGTCACCCATGCTATTGTTCTGGTCTCCAAGCAAGAAATAATCAAGTTGAATAATGCATGTTCAAATCTTCCACTAAGTATAACTATTAATATATATCTATCTACCATAAATTCTTGCACAGGGAAACCAGAGAACAAAATAATTAAACAATAAACCTTCAGAAGCCATACTCAGTCCAAACAGCTTAGGGAATACTGCCACAATGAAGGAGTATGTCCAAAGAAATTTTGTGAATTGAACTTGTTTTAGCTAACGTACAAAGAAAAGATAATAAACCTAAAAAAAAAGAAATTAAATTCTGAAGTTATGTTACATTTATTTCCATTACTGTCATGAATAAAACAGTCTCAGCTAGGGGACTTTCACTTCATTTTGCCTTATTGACAAGTAGCATAATCTTTTAATTACTGATTCGGGTATTGAGGAACAAAACACATACAATTAAACAGACAACTGGGGTAACAGCTTTGCTGCTGGCTTCACTGACTCAGCTTAATTCAACACATTTCCTTACCCTTTTCTAGTCTCCATTTCCATGGTTTTCATCAGTCAGCTCCATCACAGGCTGCAGTACCTCAGGGCTGGCCCTGCTCTGCAGTCTCTCAGGGTTCTTACAGTCCCTCAGACGTCCTCCAGCATGGGTCTGTCAGAGACTGAAATGGTTAATTATTTATGCATTCTAAGAGACTTTGCAGACTTTTGACTTTTGCATTATACCCCCGATGGGCAGTTGGGGCCCATCCCTTCTTCCAGGGCTAAAAGTGTCAAGCCCTGAAGAGGCAAGAAGAGCCTTTACCTTGCCCTTCACATGAACCCGGTGCCCATCATGAAAGGCGGGAAGAATATTGGGGGTTCATAGCCCGGCTGGTGACACTACTTGATGGAAAACAACCCCCTGCCTCGGGGGACGTGCAAAAGGCTGAGGGTATAAAAATGGACTGATGACTCTGGGAATTTGGGTGGGTTCTGTTCCTTGCCCCCACCGCCTGCAGGTGGAGACCATGGCCTGCAGGCCTGCTGAGATGCAACGCTGGATCCCTGGGCAGTGAATATGTGACTCATCTTTTCTTATTTCTTCTTTTTTCTTGCTGTCCTGGACTCTTCTCCTGTCTTTCTTCCCCCGATGCATCTCCCCTCCCCCCCCCCCCAACCCCCCCTCCCCCGCCAAGGTTATTTTCTATGTCACAATATACGGAATTGTTAAATAAACACTGATTATATAGTGTCGTTTCACTTTAATCCACCCCAAAGGGAATTATTAATAAGACCTAGGTTACCCCGTCCCCTTTCCCAGGAGTGGGTCGTAACAGGGTCAAGAGCATGTATCCAGCTGCATTCAGCAAGGTCTTCTTCCATGTGTCTCTTGCACTTTCTACTCTGGTTTCTGCAAAAAGTACCTCTTCACATCTCTTCATTTATCTCAATTTTTGTCTCCTCTACTTTCTCACATCTTTCTTTGCACGTCTCCTGTTCCCCACAGTTAGTGTTATTTCCTAATAATGTTTGAAGAGTGGTGCCATGGGCTCCTTATATTGAAGTTTTGGTGTGCAGTGGACTGTTTGTATCTGTTGTCAAGTCAGTTGGACCCAGCTTGAATGTGACTGGGTAGTTCCTGACCACCTCCCACAAAGGACATCCTGCAATGCCTGATATCAAAACGCTGCCCAATAGTTGCCTGTTTGGGATGAAAAAGCTATCATGTTTATAAATAAGGGGACAGAAGTATTAATCCATTTTGAAATGATCAGAAAATTAATTATTCCCTGATTACAGATGCAGATCTGTACTGGAACATCAGTTTTGACATCATCAAAAAGGTTGTTTATTAATGAATTTTAGTTAAATAATTTTCTCTCTCTAAATTTTTGTATTAACCTCTGAGGAAGGTTACATAAGAAAGAAGAAATCAAAGCATTTTGTACCATAGCATTTTTGCATCTTTCAGCTGCCTTTTGAACAAATTTCAAGACAAACAGTCCCAAAGGCTTTTCTACAGGTATATTTATTACCAGGCCTTAAAACAGTTGATATGATGCATAATTTTTATCAAACATGAAAGGCTTTCAAATTAATTAGACAGCTGATTAGTTGGTAAGCCTGTTTGTCATTGCTATCACCCCCAACATTTTTCACTGCATAGCTGATAAGTTAAATACCTGATTACACTGAACGTTAATTGGTTTTTAATAGAGCATCTGCTGAAAAAAAAAGGTGTAAGCTCTGAGTTACATGCCAATCAAAATGTAATACAGTTTTAACTAGAGAAGATTAACACATTCCACTTCATAAGGTTTGAACCTGCCTTCCTCCTTCCTGAGAGTTACTTGAAGAGATAAAATTCTTGGCCAAGAGTACACAGTGTGAATAAGATGCTTTACTTCTTTCTGCCAGAGAAGTTTTTTAGAATTTTACATGAGGATAAGGTGGTTAAGAATACTCTAAAACAATTTATTTTACAAAGATTATTTACTTTGGTACACCTTGAGAAAAATACCTCAGTTTAACAAGAAAATGAGGAAAGAGGGAAAATTAATTGCTTATAACTTGAAACAAAACAATGCAAATCTCTGTTAAATCTGTATTTCTAGTTTTGGCTGAAATAACCCTATGCAGTGAAAATACTAAGAACATAATCAGGAACAAAGGTACCTATATCTTAGGGAAAATGATGTCCATTCACAGAAAAACTTTTTACTGCTTGTTAAAGATCATTCTTTTTTCCCCCTTTCTTCTTCTAGGTATGTATCGCAGAAATACTGGCATTAAGCCCAAAACCAGATTAGAAAATGTTCAACAGAACTGGAAGTAACTTGTCCTTAACCTCTGGGATTCCCATCAGTTTAGAGGAATTAGAGCTCCCACAGGGAAGATGCTGGCCACCACAACACCTACAAGATGCAGAACAGAGAGAGAAAAATTTCTGCAACATTATGCCTCTCATTTGCACCTGATCAATGTCACTGCTTAAGCATCAGCAGGTCTCCCTCCCTGTTTTGAGAGAGAAAACACCACTTGTTTTACCATTCACCCCCATAATTGCTTCTGCAACTCAGTAATTACTTTCTATTATATGACTGGGATTAACAGATTACAACTTTAAAATGCAATGTGTTTTTTTCATTCTGTTGTGTGTACATGCATGTACATACATATACATGTTTATTTCCTGCTTTGTCCTAGCAATGCAAAGTGTTTGATACTTCATGGTCAGGTCAGAGTAAATTCAGATGTAACATCACCATTTGTTAGACTAGTCAGTTAATATGTAAGTGTCTTGGTTTGAGGGGAAAACCCAAAATGTTTACCCCCAAGTGGGGGGGGGGGCCTCCTCCACAATAACCACGCCACTCTTTATCAAATTTAAGAGAAGGAACTTTAATACAAGAAGGATAACTGTTCTTAACTGCTATATGTATATATGTGTAAACAGACCAGAGCAAACCGCTTCCCCAACGCCACAAGAGGAAAAAAAAAACAACAAAAACCTCCAAACCCAACAGGTTTCCTCCTGGAGGAAAGTTATACTTATGGCAGTATCAGTGTCACAGCCCGGCTGGCCGCAGGGTGAGTTCCCAGATGAAACTCTGCCTCTCTCTCTCTGTGTCTCCTGTCCCAAAAGAAGAAGGAAAACTGGAAGTGATGAACCATTGGGTGTCCTGGAAAAGCAACTGCAAGTTCTCTCTCCCAGGTTGCTGCCCCAGCTGGGGCAGGCAGGCCATGATGCAAGAAAGCAACAGCAGCAGCAGCAGCCAGGAGCAGTCCGGGGCAGGCAGCAGCAGCAGCAGCGAGTAGCCAGGAGCAGTCCAGGGCAGGCAGCAGCAGCAGCGAGACGGCTTCTCCTCTACCCAGCACACACACACACAACTCTGAGCCATGTGTAGTCCCCAAGAACAAAAGAGACAACCTGCCCCCACCCAAGGGATCAGCAGTTAACTACTTTTTTTTGTTAACTTACTGGCATGGGCAGTTAGTGGCAGGGGAGAGAATTTTCATAATAATTCCAAACTACAACAGTAGCCAATTTCTCTGATGAATATGCCTACAAATTCACCAGTTGCCTTAAATTTGGCATAAAATTAGATAGGTAGATAGATAGATAGATAGATAGATAGATAGATAGATAGATAGATATACACAGCATCTATTTTTTTAGATATATACAGTTAAAGTCTTAAAGGGCACTGCAGAAAGGAAGTCAAAACAAGAGAACACTAGTCAGTGTGTAGTTAGTTCATAGAATCATAGAATCACAGAATCATGGAATGGTTTGGGTTGGAAGGGACCTTAAAGATCATTCAGTTCCAACCCTCCTGCCATGGGCATGGGATCTTTTGCTACACCAGGTTATTCAGACCCCCATCCAGCCTGAACAACTCCAGCAATGAGAAGTCCACAACCTCTCTGGGCAACCACTTCCAGTGCCTCACCATCCTCACTCACAATAAAGAATTTCTTCCTAATATCTATTCTAAATCTACCCTCTTTCTGCTCAAGGCCTTTTCCCCTTCTCCTATCACTCTCTCCAGCCTTCTTGTAACCCCCCTTTCCTTATTGGAAGGTGCTCTAAGGTCTCCCTGAAGCCTTCTCTCCAGGCTGACCAGCCCCAACTCTCTCAGCCTGTCTTCATAGGAGAAGTGTTCCAGCCCTAGGATTAACTTTGTGGCCCTCCTCTAGACTTGTTCCAATACCTTTCTTGTGTTGGGGGCCACAGAGCTGGGTGCAGTACTCCAGGTGGGGTGTCATCAGAACGGAATAAAGTGGCAAAATCGCCTCCCTTGCCTGCTGGCTATGCTGCTTTTGATGCAGCCCAGGATATGGTTGGCTTTCTGGGCTGCAAGTGTACATTATTGACTCATGTTGAGCTTTTCATCTACAAACACTTCCAAGTCTCTCTCCAGGCCTGGTCCCAATGCATTGTCCTCCAAGGACTAAAAGTAGCTGATAGGAATTTAATACCTAAAAGTTTAATGCCTAAAAGTTTAATACTTAAAAATAGCTGATAGCAATTTTTTTTCAGCAGCATCTAAATTTCATCTGTTTTCTAGAATTTACACTTTCAGACTGCAGGAAGGCATTTCCAGAGCCTTGATGACTGTAAGAGCTGGTATCTATTCATGTCAAAATTGCTGAAAAGCATTTATCCTTTTCTTCTGTGTTATATCTAGCGGACAACAGGCTGGCTGATTCTTTGTTTAGCCTCTGAATGGTTCAGAAACTCTGCTGTTACACTCGTGGAACCATGGACAGACTCAGAAACAGATCAGGGAGCCTACAGGATCAAAGAGACAGACAGCTACAGTGAGGGATGTGAGCGTAGTGTGAGTTTCTTCATTGAATAAGAGTGGGACAAAAGCATAATAGTATTTTCTGATTTCTGTTTGCAGACTCCTGGATATGACTTCTATCTCCAGTCCTGTGCTAGGCAGCCCAATTCTTTTTATGGTTTTAGTCAGAAGGATCCAGTCCTGCAGAGCATACACAAGCACTTCCCTTATACCTCACTATGATATCTGTATGACAAAGTACCAACATAACTTGTGGGCTCAGATTATTTTGTGTAAAAGGCTTTCTTTATGTTGAGAGGCACAAAGTATTGAAAAAGGTTGCTCAGAGAGGCTGTGGAGCCTCCATGTTTGGTGATACTTAAAATCCGATTGGACACAGCCCTGGGCGTTTTGCTCTAGCTAATCTTACTTGAGTAAGAGTATTGGCATAGATAACCTCTGAACATCCTTACCTGTTCTGTGATTTTGTGTGTGTGATTAACTGGGCATAGTTTCATAAGAATTCAGATACACTGGTCCAAACATTGTTACCTAGTGCAACTAGAAGAATCCACAGAATGTCAATGATTTTTTTTTTCCTGTTTGAAAAACTACCATCTGATTTATATAGTGATATAAACCTTGTTACAGATTTCCCATTATATTAACTGCACAGTGTTCTCATGAAGACCTCAGCTTGCAATTAGAAGAGAAAGCTACGGCTTTTGAATCAGTAATTCTCAAAGAAGCTTATTAATTGATTTCAGTCCAGTGAACAAGAATGAAACAATATATCCAACAAATCAGTATTTGGATATCATTCTAAGAAGACAGAGGCAGTGAGCTGACAACTTCAGAAACAGCAGAGTAAACCTCTGAGAACCTTCTGGCTTCAAACCAAATATAACTAATCACAACAGCTGTGCAAATAAACTCAGAAGTCCTATTTTTCTTGACATCACCTACTAATCCAGCAAAGTGGCAAAATGAGCAAGCAGAACTGAGAAATGCTAGCTGCTAGCAAACCAGCATTTCAGAATGACTGAAAGCTCCTTTATGCCAACAAGGCAAGAAAGGGAAATGATGTGAGGACAAAGGCCTTTGGGCTTTACCACAGAAAGACAGACTTTAGATAATAAACAAATTAACAGCCACAATATTAAAGTATAAAGTCGTAGAATGCTTTGGAGAGGCATTTTACTTGTTTTTGGAGGGTTTGGGTTTTTTTCTTTGCTTTACCCTCCAAAATTATGAGCATCATCCACTTTCAGAACAGGCAACACTTCTCTAATTTTTACATTTTGAGCCATGACCCCTTAAAATTAAAATTTCTCTCACACTTCCAAATTTTAGAAAGTGCTATCAACATTTTTTCTCTCTCTTTTTTTCTGCACAGTGAAATTTAATTTTCTAATCTGAACAAGAAGACTAGTTGCAGAAGGAGATGCAAGTGACTGATGGAAATTCAGAAGGCTCCAAACCTTCCTACCAGTAGGTGGAGCAAAAATGTCATTAATGTAGAGACACTTTGAACCAGGGCTCTGTGGTCACCTATAACTGGTGTCCCTCTTCTGTTCTGTTGCATAACGGTTCCACCCAGGAAGACAGCCTAATGCCTCAAATTGGTTTTGATCAGTGTAAAAGTAAAGAGAGGAATCTGTCTGATAAAGTGTTCAGAGGTGCAGCAAAGGAAAAATTACTTGTCTGATTATGTGGATGGAAATACTGGGGACACAGTTCAGGTTCAGGTCAGCATTACAGTGATGTATATTCATGGACTTCTGTTTAGATGGCAGTTTCCTTGCTTGCAGCCCTTAGGTCAGTCTAACAGAAAATCTCTTTTTCCTTTAGCTTTTCCTTGTATGTTGCTTCATTTCCCAGAACACAGTTGTTTCATGTCACAGCAGAGATAACAGGCACTCACTGAAAATAAACTCCTTTTCCTATGCTGGTTTTATTTAGTCAGACAGGGATGTGCTTTTGCTCATGACAAAAACATGCTTCAAAATCATATGTCCTTCAAACACACAGTCTTAAATCTGAAGTACCTGGAGTGTGCTAACATGTTGATAGATTTTTCATTCAGATAGTACTCAAGAAGCTATTAGACAGAGTACTTTATACATTAAAAGATCTTGAAAGCACCTTTCAACTTTGTTGTGCTATGGATTAATAGGAATCAGCATGGGACTTGCTACACAGACAGGAATACCTACCTGAATTAACATGTGAACTGAAAACCTCACAGTGAAGAGCCTTGTCATCTCCTGACAGAATCATACCTGCTGTTTCCATCATTAACAACAAGGCATGCTTAACATTAAATCACAGCTGACCACCAGGATGCAAATATTCAAAATGTTTTGTGAAAAGGACCATCAGAGTCTTGAGCAAAATTACATTTAGATTTTTGTTATCACTCATTAGGAACTTGTCTCTAAAATCATATGACTCTTCAAAAAATAACACCATTGTGGTATTTTGTGTCAATTTTAGATCAATTTTAGAAAATGCTAATTGGGGAAAATTCACTGAATTTCATAGTGCTTTAGATATTTAATCAACTAATGTAAATTTCATCTTACAAAATGATAGTAATTTAGTGGGTTTTTTAATTAATTTGGTCAATTAAAAAAGCTACCTTTTCAGATGGCAGTATTAGAGAATTTCTAACTGAAAGGACTGAATTTTAATTAAATGGTGCAAGCGAAATTATAGTGTTCCTCATTAGAAGAGCAACGAACCTGGTGAGAGGTCTGAAGCACAAGTCTTAGGAGGAGTGGCTGAGAGGGCTGGGGTTTAGTCTGCAGAACAGAAGGCTCAGGGGGGACCATATTACTTTCTGCAACTTCCTGAAAGGAGGTTGTAGTGAGGTGTGGGTTGGTCTCTCTCACAAGTAATAAGAGTTGCAAGAAGAAGAAATGGCCTTAAGTTGTGTCAGGGAAGGTTTAGACTGGATACCTGGAAAAATTTCTTCACAGAAAGTGTTGTCAAGCATTGAAACAGTCTGTCCAGGGAAGGGTTGAAGTCACCATTCTTGGAGATATTTAAAAGACAGGTAGATGTGCTGCTTGGAGATATAGTTTAGTGGCAGACTTGGCATTGTTGGGTTAACAGTTGGACTCAAAAGTCTTCTCCAACTTATATGGTTCTGTGATTCTATGTTTATGAAATTTAGGCACCTAAGACACAAAGGCTGAGATTCAATGAGGTACAATCCCCAGCAGAATGCTAGAAATTTACGCAAGCAAGACAATCTTCAGCTTTTTCAATTTATTCTTTGGTAGCAGTACAGAAGACACTAGATTTTTTCAACCTGAACAAGTTGCAAAATATTCAATACATTCTGTATGTTGAAACCACATATAGAAAAAAAGGGTGGTCACCAGCAACAGATGCACGTAGGCAGGGTATACAAATGTACATCTTCTGCAGCTATTGCAAAACACTGACTACTCACCTAATGAGATGGATTAAAGTGAACTGCACTTTTAGACAGAGGCTGACATTTGCAATTCCAGAGTTAATGATTTAGTACACAGAGAAAACATGACATAGTCAGATCATTGCTCCTTCTCCCTCACCATGTCTTACCTATGTAAAATCACACACATAGAAAATGACCCAAATCAGTGTTTTACTGGCACAACAGCAACAACACAATTGCAAAAAAGAAACCCAAACAGGGAACTTTCTCCTGTCAAGCCACATATTTAAGATTCAAAACTTACATGTACAAATTTCAGAACCTGGTTCTGTAAAGGTTTGTGTTATTTCCTAGAGCTTTAAAAGAGGATGGGGTCCCCAGGCACAATGAGATAAAATAAATTGTTAATGTCAGCATTTTGACTTGCAGTGGAGGGGAATAATGCTTCCATAATTTTATTAGCAATTTTACTCCTTATTTTATTTTCCTTTGTCTATGTCTTGGAAATATATCTCTCACCAGTCTATTGTTCCCACTGGCTCAAAATAACCACTGACCATAATGCAATATCACTCACATTTGACAAAGCAGGAACATTTTGCCTTCCCTGTTCACAAGCAAGTAAAAAGACTTTACGGGATCTAAAGACATCCTATACTCAAACTATTAAAATCTCAAAAGGTTAGAAAAGGATAAAGGAAAATATGAAATACTGATTAAGGACCAAAAATGCACAAATCTTGCAAACAGCTCTCTCAAAATTTCTTTGAAACCTGACTTGCAGTAAGTACCTGGAAGTACGTTATAGTAAATGGGTCCTCTTTATAAGAAGTTTTCTTATATTTCTCATAGTTTTCAGAAGAAAAATGGCCAAAACCTTTCTTCAAATTTAGCCATAAGAATGTAAAATATTAGTTTATTAAAACAATTCTGATAAGAGTTAATATACTTTAATGCAGTAAAAATTGTTAATGTATTCTATTAATTTTTAACTCTAAATTGATTTTGATGTGAAGTTAGAGAATTCAGCAATATTCCTATTAATCACTTTCCTATGTGCCAAGAAATACTAGAATAATACAAAGCCCCAAGAATGAAACATTTGGAAAAGCAATTTACACCCTGAACTATAAAACAAAGAACAATTGCTTGTGGAAGCATGTGAAGGAACAGAAAGTCAGTGAGAAAAAAGCCATCAATTTATCAAGGGTAAGGCCCATTTGACCAGTCTGGTTGATGTCTATGAGGAAACTATTTGCTCAGAACAGAGGATGTCACTTACCTCGATTTTAGAAAGCTTTTGACAGTCTCCCACAACATCCTTCTCATGGATAACCGGGTAAGATCTGAACCAGACAGATGGACCACAGATGAGTGGGTATCTGGCTGAATTGTCAAGCTCAGGGAGCGGTGGTTAACAGCTCAAAGTCAAACTGGCAGCTGGTCAGGAGTGGAATTCCTCAGGGGATGATAATGGATCTGATACTGCCATGGGCTACAAAATGGCAGATAAACCAGACACTTTAAATAATTTTTTTCACACTCCTCTGCTTGGGTTGTTTATGGCTTTATTCCCTCATAAAGAAGTTTTCATCTAAAGAACTTTTATAGGAATGAAAGTATGATTACTGAAACTTTGTGGCAATCACAATCTGGTAGCCACATTTATTTTTTTTAATTTATTTTTGTTTTATTTGGGAACACTTAAAGGCATAGCAAGTTCCAAATATGGGACTTTTTTTTAATTAAAGCTTGGCTAAATCCACATGAACAGCACAACAGGCATAACATATACTCCTGAAAAAAAATCTTTCTAAAAGACATTTGGACATCACAATTCCTTGTTAACACCCTCAAAGATTACTGACTTTATAAACAGTTAAATCTGAATTAAGCAGATCAAGAAATCACGCTTATCTATGATTTTAAAACAGCCCAAGAGCATTGTTCAGATAATAGCAGTAGAGTTAGTACTTAGAACTAGTTGCCTTTATGGTATATTTCAGGGAACTGCCACAGAACAAGAACATTGATTTCTAAAAATGTCAATACAAGCCATAGCAGTATTTTTATTTGCAGAGAAAGGAAATACATTTGGAAAAAAATACTAGTATGCTGAGTAAATATTTTAAAAAATAAAGTATCCATGGAGATTTTAACCTCATTTTTCATTAGTTCCTTGTATTTCTGTGTAGGTCTGCTGGCAAATAAAGCAGATCCTGAATACCAGAACCCAAGAAAATAATCAAAACTAAAAAAAATAAGAGTCATTAAATAAAACTTGTTTCTTAGCTTATGCATTCATACATTCAAGAACTCTGGGTAATCTAATTTCATGAAGAAAACCAATCTTTTCAAGATTTCTGATTTGGCATGCTACCATCACACAGTGAAACAGAAGGGACTGGAATATTGTAGCATTTTGTCCAACCACTCTTCAAGCTTAAAGGACTTAACCATCTTCATCTCCTGGACTCCCTTATTTGGAAGGGTTAAAAGCAAACCCTCCCCAGGAAACTTACTGCTCTGTCACTCATGTTTAATAAGTTTGGCAATTTCTTTAAGCAAATATTTTTGGAGGTGTCAACTTTTAAAAAGTGAAAGCAAACATACCTACAATATATTTCTTCATCATGCAGAGAACAATGTCACTTAAGGATTTGATTTGTTGCTCTTCAGTTGAACAAATGCCACCATCAACAACAACAAAAAAACCCCAAAAACAAATGAACAAACAAAACCCAAACCAAACCAAAACCCAACCCAACCCAAACCTCAACCCAAACCAAACCAAAAAACACTCAAGCTCAAACACATATGATGAAAAAGCAGTATGACTGCTAAAAATTATTTGGGCAGCAATGCCAAAGTTACTTTCTGAAGGCTTCCCTGTAGAATTTTTGTTTATTAGTTGCATGCAAATTTATACATCCACTGAAACTAGCCCTACTAAAAGACTAGGTAAGAAATAAAACCAGCTAAATCCCTATGAAACTGTGTGAAACAACATGGAATAGATCCCATCTCCATCCTTTACAGTTAATCTAAATGAAAAACTCAAAAGGTGGATCTGGAAACTCTAAGAGCAGCATAGATATAATTTCAAGCTATTAGAGAATCCACTGATTCAGGTCAGTTCAGGTTGTCCTATTTAATCCAGTTATAAACTACTTTTAGGGAAAGCAAGCATATCTAGGTTGATGGAGCATATTATGCAATTTCTACAACTAAACAGGTTAGACTTAATCCTTGATAGTTCTCAAGACAGCCATTTTTACACTCAGCAAAGAATTCCAAGAAATCACAGCTCATCAAGGGGTAGAGAAATGCAGATATTCCTCATGCACTGAAGGACAAACTTGGAAACCTTAGCAGTACCATTGTCATAGTTCCAGAGTGACAGACAAGATGTTCCCAAGAGCCTTTCAAAACAACATACATGGATCTGGCTTCATGAAGTTTGCCCTCCTCCCCTGCCCTAAAGGAGAAAGGCTGGTTTTTAGTATGCCTAAATAAAATACTTAATGGTATGAGAATATCAATTTTTTTTTAATTTGTTATGAACATCAGCAGATAGAGAACTTAAAAGCAGTTAACCCTGCTTTATGAAGGATTCTTGAGGGAGAGATAATTTTCAAGATACAGGAAACTTCAAAGACCTTTGCCTTTTATGAGAGGAAAAAGCGAGGGAGTGTGCCAACTAGCACCACTATCAGAGAAGTCTTCAAGGAAGCAACTCTTTAGAACAGCAGCTTTGAAGATATGGTGGTGATTTGTTGGAGATGGTCTGGTATAATTATTACATGACCCTAGCATCCTCTTCCCAGACCTAAAACCCCTGTAATTTTGCAAGATCAGGGATTACCAATACCCCTTTTCTACAGACATATACTTTAGTTTGACCAAGGCAATGCTTACCCTGTAATAGCTTATTTCTCTTAACTCCTTGGCTGCAACCACCAGTGAAACTTCAATTTTGACACAAGTTCAACATTTAGAGTCTGCTATACTTTGTGATTTGGCAGAAATAACCCAAGAATTTTTACAGTTAGAGAGATACATGAAGAAACTTGTTTCTCCGTGTAAGCAGCTGAGAGTTCAGGAGACATAAAGCTATTCAATGCTGTACAGAAGATACTTTAACAATTCATTACAGAAAAGGGCTCTTGGTAATTACTGATTTCATATATTTTAATATTCATATTAGTATCTCATATGATCAGAAAAAGTGACACCTGTGGCCCAGTGACTGACTCTGTCCTTTTTTAGATTGTCTTCTTCTGAATCAATTGGATTCTTGGAAGTGCCAGGGTGGTTCAGAGGATAATATATTAATTTCATCCAAGACATTCATACATCTGTGGCTACATTTGGTGCCACTAAATAAGCCAAAAAGCTGTAGAGGCAGATACAATTTTCAAAGAAGAAACAAGTTGTAACACCCACCAGTTTGTGTATTGGTACCACCTTCCTGGGAAAATACCAGTAAGGACAGATGCAAACTTCGCTGAGAATCTGTTCCTGCTGCAATCTATTATTTTCTAAATTTAGGGGAGAAGAGGCTCATGAGTACTGGGAGTTAAGGCATTCTTCAATGGTTTTATATCTGCAGGATCACTTAATTTTAACTTGGCGCTAAGGGCCTTAGCAAGGGGGGAAATAGAGGTATGAACACACTAAAAAGACTAAGTCCCTTCTTGATACAAGCTAAAGGGAAACAAACAAAGTCTTTGTGAATTTAGAGGGCTGAGAACATCAGGTGATAAGAATGGAAATACTAGTATCAAACCCTGTAAGAGACTGCAAATGGTTAATGGTTTAAACACTGTTAAGACTACTGAAGGACTTTGCCAATTATGGCACAACAGTATAAAGATGCTGTGATCCCAAAGCCCACTCCCCACACAAATATGTCTCCTGACTGCGATTTGGATTGTGAATCAAACCACCTGAGAAGATAAAGATGGTACTATATTCCAATTATCTTAGGTCTAAGGAGAAGTAAACAAGGCTGGGGAGAGTTTATGTCTGCAGCTGTGCCAAAAATCAGTTCTGGCTGGGTGGAGGCCATAGCCCACAGATTACTTTCTGCAAGAAATTTGACTGTTAATGGTTAATGACTCAAAGCACTCGCACATTTGTGAATGTGCCAGGGTGCTTTGCTGAGGCCAGGTTTGCCCCCACAAGGGAGAGGTTACACTGCAGAGATGAGATAGTTCTTTTTATCATGGTAAGTACCCTTCCTTACACAACTCCCCCACTCCCCCTCGGGAAGGTCTGATGAGGCATAACTGGCCTGACTGTGCTACCTGAGAGGCAGCTGTCATGTCTTAGAAGGGGGTCACAAACCATCAAAGACCACAGAAGTGTCCTCTAGATCCATACCTGAAGCCTTCCACCACAGGCTTGCACGTGATCCAAAAGAGCCCGTGTAAAACTTCCCCCTGGCAGGGGAATTGCTTGGGTGTTCCCACCTAGCCTTAATGTATATTAATCCATTGAATTTTATGCATTGCGAGGCCCTCACTAGCGAGAAGACCAGAAGAAGACAACTAATGGGATGCAGTGAGAATCCACAGTGTGGTGATATTCTCTACTTAATCTGCCTCTCTGTCACTCTTCCCCCCTCTTTTTTTCCTTTTTTTTTTTTCTGTCTCTCTCCACTTCACACTTGTTCTTAAATAAAATCCATGCTATTGACTTCAGGCATATGGTCTCATTTGCACCTTAATTCAGGCAGAAGCATCTCTAATAATTTCAATAACTGGATCTCAACAAACCTATAATAAGAAGATTAATTTAATATTCTTTCCACATTTCTTATCCTCTGTCACAAGAAAGGATTAATATTGAGCCATTTTCTACACTCATTAGAATATTTGTCAAGAAAATGAGATAGTGCAGTTTTAAATGACTCATTTCTCAAAAAAAATCCTGAACTATTTTACTTTGGTTCTTTATGTACAGTATTTAATTGGTCAGCAATTCCAAACCTTCTTTTGTTAGTAGCCCAACTAAGCTACAAAGAATGTCTAACATTTATCAAAACAGAACAATGCCAGGTCAAAGAAGAAATATGTTACAAAATACAATTTTGTTTTAATCTTGTAAATATAATAGAGCTATAATAAGTAAATATCTTTATAGTAAAATACAGTCTTCTATACTTACAAAAGAATTCCTTGGAATGAAATTGTAAAAATCTTTAGGAAGTTAGAAGAAATTAACATCTGGAAAATATATCAACACTCAGAAGTATTCAGAGCAATAATGAGTTTTTCAAACAAAACAGAAATTTACACCACTATGTGTACAAGCACCTTATTTAGGGAGGTTGATATTTGCTCATATTGCTGCAAAGAGATTTCATGAACTAAGAAACAGAACAACACCCTTCAGAAATCTGTGCGGAAGGTGCTGTACAAAAGGATGGGAAGAATCCAAATCTCTGTAGCATCATGTTTCTTAAAAAAAGAAAAATCCAAACCCAAGAATCTCAATCAAATACTAAGAACACGGGTAATTTATAATACAATTCTACAGATAATGTGTGTCTGTTAACCAGAGTAGCCTTGCACAGTTTGTTACTTACCTTTGAGAAAATGAATGCTTTCACTCAGACGTTTGCTAAAAATGATCAATTAGCAATGTGTTCCAAGGCCTTCTCTAGACTAGCCTCAAAGATTAAGCTGACTCATTGACATATAATGATTTTTATCAAGTAATTTATCTTACAAAGAGGCTGCCTGAGAGAATAACTCTTCCCAGACTTCACCTTGGTAAATACCTTACATGAAAGACCATACATGAAAATGAGGATGCCGTACTCATACAACTTAATTTTCTCAAAAGTTATAAAGCAAGACTTTAATCATAGACATGAAACAAAGGAGGTGACCTTTTTCTTACAGCCACTAACATTTTTGCTGAATTGGCTCAGTCTTCTCAGAGAGAGCTTGACAGTGCCCATCATAAACTCTTTCAGAAAAGAACTGTCTTTTATGCCTGCTGGAACAGAGCCTTGATCAACTTTTCAGCTTTTGTTTGACAGTTTGTTTTCTGTACTATCTGATGTGGTAACTTTGTTAGTTCTCTTAGAAGTTTTACAGTATGAAAGGTAAGTTTCACTAGTCAAAGAAAGACAATTTTGCATGTTGTTTCACAGTCTATATTAACTGGCTTCACAAGCATTCAAGACAGTCAAAAGCCAGAAAGAAAACCAAAGCAGTTCCTCATTTTTATCTTTGAAATGCTAACTTCCAATAGCAACAAGAGACTGGGGACAGAAACAACTTCAATGAGATTTGCTTCCTCCCACGAGACATTCTTTGAAGTCTTGCTATAGTCTACTTTTACTCATATATGCAATGTATCCCATTTTTATTCAAGCACAGCCTTAAGCAGCTGGCTATAATCAAGACTAGTAGTGAAAGAAATTTGTTGGAACTACAATACCGCCCAAGATGATGTCTCATGTCATAAGGCATGACAACTGCTTTTAAAGGAATGCTTGAAGCATTATTTGAAATCAGATTTTTACTGTGGATCTGCCAATTGAATAGACAAGATGAATTTAGGAAGTTTTAAATGTGGGGAGGTTTGAGTTTGGGGTTTTTTAAGTACTTCAACAAAAGCTGGTAAAGATATGATTTAGATTTGTAATTTTTATGGATGTCTCTGCTTTTCTTATAAATGCAGACGCTTAGAGTTTCTGTATCAAAGCTACAAATACAGACTTGCTCACAGCAGTCCCCAGGAAAAAAAACAGACTTTGAAGTAGATCACCATATACAACTTGAAATATGCTGGAGGAAGCTGTCTAAAGGTGAAATATAAGCATTTCTGGTTTCTTTTGTTTTCCTATATTTGAAGAAGTTTTATGAAATGTAGACAAGTTATAAAATGACAGATTTTACATAGCTTTTCTCTTCCTCAGTGAAAGCAAGCTGAGAGTACAACTGAAAATGAGTACCAGTAGTGCAATATCTGTGTGATATATTGAAATACAAATAAGCACCGAAATTGGAACACAAAGAACTTTCTTTTGCCCTGGAATTTGTCTGTGATCCTCTAACTTACAGATGACACATAGACAAAACTACAAAGTTTTAGGCAGGACTAATTGCCAGAGGAGTAGTAAACAATAACATCTCAAAGTGCCCAGAGCTACTTTGAACTAGTTTATGCAAAGTAAAGATTCTGATATAATAATAGAGCAGCACACAATCATGCAGTGTGTGGGACAAAAGAAGAATAAATAGTTTTAGGCTCAAATTCATGAAACTGCTAGCTAAAACACTTTTGAGTTTAGTAGGAAGTTGATATTTTAAAATTAAAATACAATATTATGTACATACATACTTTCCCTTTCCTTTTTAGATAATGTGTCCTTGGGAGAACTGAGGAGTGTGAGAAACTATTTTAGTAACTTCTAAACAACACCTCACATGTGAGCAACCCAGGAAGACCTATATAATTCCAAATTCTAAAAATCTTCAAAATACACACAGGAAGACATCGCAGGAATCCTTTTACTCTTCTTGTCCTTGATTAGGGAACCCTGTTAAACCTGCCATCACTACTTCCAATGAGTAAAGGAAAAATCACTCTTTGGATCACTTTTGGATCTGTGTGAAGGAATAGCATAACACTCTTATGGGTTTCAATTTATATAGTCAAAATCTTCAATTACTTATTTTGGCAGAGTATTAGAACCTGGAATGTTAAAAATAACCAGAGGAGAGAAAATACTATAGAAATAAATAAGAAATATTTTTAGATTTTTTTTTAACATACTGCTTAAAACAGTGATCTTGAAAATTAAGGGACTTTTAAAGACTCAGGTATTTTCATAGTACAAAACTAAGCACATAATTTTTTGTATATCATAAACTGTAATAAAATGAAGTAACCACTAAAAAGCATACTACATGTAAAAGAAAGAGTTCAAGCAGAAACAACTAAAAACTGTGTCACTCTCAAACATTTATCCATGTATTAAAAAAATAAAAATAAAGGGTAAATTAAAGGTCATGATATGACCCTGATATTCTATTAAAATAGAATGTTATTAAATAACATTACTAGGTGAAGGCACATAATTTCAAAATTCAGACAAAATGGTCCATATTGGCATCTTAAAAAGTTAAGTTCCACAGACATTAAAATATTTCAGTGAGGTTTTAAAAGGCTGAAAGAAACATATAATGATATGCAGGCTTAATAATACATCCAAATATAAAATTATATGAGTCTGTGACCAATCAGCCCTTAATACAACTCTTAAAAACTAACACACACACACACAAAAGTACAAATGCATCCTTATGAAAGGATGATAGACTTTGTTTTTAAAAAAAGATACAAGTTTACTGCAGAAAGTGAAGGATATCACCTTCTGAAATATTTTTGCCACCTTACTGTTATAGGAGTGTTTTGTATCCATCTTGCTGTGTCTGCTGGAGTCAGCTTTCAAGTAGAAAAGATAGAAAGCATTTTGCATTTTAATTTCACTGGAAGATTAACTGCTGCTGTTCCTTCACTTTCAAGTTCAGCTTTGTATTGAGAGACAGATTGCTGCTTCAATGTGTAAGCTCAAGTTTTCATCACATAAATACTTCAACAAAAATCTGAACTCATAGGAACAGTTTCCATTAGCTGAACTACTGAAATAGAGACATATCCTTTTCCGTGTCAACAAGATAAAGTCTCACATCATTACTCCTGTTATGTTTAGATCTTTTCATGTGGCTCCTGTAACCATGACAGGATACGTTTGAAAGACTGTCACCTGCTCCATTGAAAAGACTAACCTTTTGTCAGACAAATGCTTCACAGGCTGCTGTGTTTTCCTTCTACTTGTGTCACAAATATATGCTTGACTTGTTCTAATGGAAAATATTACATGCAATTATTTTTTTGTTTGCACAGACTGTATAGTAGGAAACTGTGGAGAAATGCTTCCAAGAGCTGGATGCTTTCCAACAAAATAGTGGTAGTGGAAGTGAATCAATTATTGCTAACAAATAGTTAAAGGTACTTATATTACACAGGATGATTATGAGTTTACTAGTTTTTTCTTTTATATGCTTAGCACATACACTAATAGGAAGAAAGAGGAAAAACTTGCAACTGCCTTTTTTTGACACCTGATGCCTAGAGGGTTTTTTTATTTTTTTATTTTTTCATTTTTATAGATTTTAGAAGTACTTGTAACTGTAGTAAAAGGCAAATTTAGTGTGCTAATATTTCTGGCAGCTTAAGTTCAATGTTTATACATGCCAACCTCTGCCACATATCAGTAGCTCAAAATTCTTTTAGCTATTTAGTCTCTCTTCAAGGCAGAAAGCTGAAGAATATCAAAAAAGCCTGCAGAATGAGGCAAACATGAGCCAACAACCTTGGGTCTAAGAACACTGGAAAACCTCTGAGCCCTATGTGTGCTGAGGAAGAGGAAAATGATGAGAGGGATCCCTGACTCAAATCCTGAGGAGCTGTGACCAGGGACAAGACAGGGCTGGACTGAGAAAAGTGTGAAGTGGGGTTTGGGTGGACAATATTATAAAAACCATAGAAATCAGTGTTTGGAGCTCATATCAGTATGTATTCCTGTGGGTCCTAGGCCTGATATTAAAGGACTTTCACTTTTATCTTCTCCTACACTAACTTGGCTCAGAATCCTGCTTTGCTGGGGTCTCTCACGGCATCACAGCAGAGTCTGAAAGAGTGATTTTTTACTATTATTATTTTATTAATATTATTATTCTCTCTTCTTTGTACAGTGGAAATAATGTCTAAGTTGCTATAAGATTTTTCAGGATAATGACAAATACAAAACCAGAAACCATTTTTTTCCTTTCCTTTAAACATTGAATTAAAAAAAAAAATCATATTCTACAGTACTTCCAAACTGCAGCTTATGGACAGAGCAGCTTTCTGCTACCTTATCTTGTCAGAATTACTTACTCTACTCTTTACATCTTAAGCTGCACCATCTAACAACATAATTGCTTCCAAGTGAGAGACAGACTTGTCACAGATTATTTTCTTTTTCCCACCAAGTGACCTCACAATGAAGAAAATTAAGTTTCATATCTATTCTTAGCTTTGCCAGAGTCCTGCCTATACAAGTGTATTCATACCTTATTGGTTTTAAGATTTAAAATCCACTTATCAGAAATCTGCTGTAAACTGTTGATGAGGCCCACAAGATTTCAGGCAAGAAACCTAATATTTTTCTGGAATATATGAGCATATATATGTGAGTGTATGTATGTTTGTCAGTCAGCATACAAAATAAACTACAGTTGATTTAAGAGTTACATGTCTACTTATTTACTTTGGCCTAAATAATGAGATCTAACTCCTGCAGAAAAGATGCAAAGGACCCAGCTGTTCATCTAGGTACAGATTCAAGGGAAACAGCCACTTTTCCTTGAAGCAATTCATATTCGTGTTTTATATATTCCTCTACAGGAAAGTACAGTCATTGATCCAATAATTGGAACAATTATCATAAAATATAGTCACAAATTTGAATCAAAGAGTTGATAAGGTAAGGATAGCAATGCAGGGACATCCCAAAACAAACACACACCAAACAAACAAACAAACAAACAAAACCAAAAAATCCCCCACCACTAAAATCAGGAACAAGTTACAATTCCTGGAATGTACAGCTATAATTGCTAATTTACTCCTCAACAAAAGCATAGCAGGGGTTTAAAATTTTTTTGTTTGCATGTATATCACTAAATATGTTGTATACAGCTATTAAACTCTTTGTATAGAGCTCTTAGACTGTGAAATAGATTACTTAGCTAACAACTATCATTTTAACATTGGGAAAGCAGAACATCTGTTAAAAATGTGCTTTAATAATGAAGTATCCAAACACTTCCAACGAAACAGGCAATTCTAGAAATGTTCACACAAGGTTAAGGACAATTTGCTTTCATACCTATTCCTCAGGTTACAGAGACTGAGCTGAACCAAGTTTATATACCTACTGAACTGCCAGAAAATTCCAAAAATAAGTCACGGCATAAGTCCTCATCAAGCATTTGTACAGGGAGGAGAGTAAGCATCTGGAAAATGTGTGTTATCTTTTTATCCAATTTCCTGAAAGTAAAACACGGGAAATTGCACTTTACCTTCTATGGAAAATAAAGTGGATAAATAGATACTTTACACTACTACTAGCTAGGTACATTATGTAGCAAAGACAGAGAGAAAAAACAACCACAACAAAAAGACAGTGAAAGTGTTGACAAGAAGCATACAAGCAGTACCCAAAAATCTTAGTTAGGGAGAAATAAGTACAGGAACAACAGCTGCATATCCAGACTATGGCATCATGATGTTGCTTGAGACTTGAGAACAAAACATTCAGCCAGGGCATCAGAATACTAGAGAAACCAGGCCTTGATTATTGAGTTTATTTGAAATTATCCTCCATTTACCATTTGAAGACTTGATTCATCACCTTTTTGGAGTAGAGTTCCCATACAGCACAGATCTATCAAGTCAACAACGTGAAAATTTTCATCTGGTATGTAAATTTTTGGGTCACTAGGCAATATTTGATTATCATACTAATGCCGAAGGGGTTTTTTGATTTTTCAATTTTCATATTTTGTAGATTTTAGGAACACAGTAAATGTAATGCTGTAGATTTTAGTGAATTAATATTTAGTAGCTTATAGTATAAAGTCCTTCTATCTCTACCCCTGCTCCAGAACAGGCAGGAAGATCTGCCAGCTATTTAGTCTCTTTCTCAAGGTACCAGATTAAAGAATATCAGAGAGAACATAAATATGGAGCAGTGTGACCTGAAGCCCTGGAGAGTGTCCAAAGAACCTTTGTGTGCTGAAGAAGAGGAGGTGGATGAAGACAGAGGGTCCCAACGACCCCAGCCCCAATTCAACAGGGGTGGGAACTGGGAGGGGATGGAGGTGGAACTGGACATGTGGACAGTAGTGATTGGATAGGTTATATTATAAAAGCTATAGAATTTAGAGCTTGCAAGTGCACGCGTCTGTGTATTCCTGGATGAGTGAGGTTGCTCATTAAAGTGCCTGCCCTTTATCTTATCTCCTACAAAACTTGGCTCAGAGTCCTTTTTACAGACTTTTACGGCAACAATACTCCAATTTATTCAAAGACTACTCTGAACATTCCTAAAGTGTGAATTTACTTTAATTGCAGAGAAATATGGGGGCATGGAAGTTCTAGGGAGTTTGCTGTTGATTTGGAAAGGGTATGCTAAATGGGTTTGGGGATAAACAGGAGAAGGTACAATTTGCATTACTCTGCATATTCAGTGTGTTTCCAAAGCATTTTGTTTATTTCAGGCTACAATCCTTTTCCAAGATACAACTTGATTCTCCCATATAAATTCATCAGCTGTTGCCCCACTGTACACTGGACTAATTTCACAAGACATACCTGGCTGAAGAGTGAGGAGAATGGGATTTGAAGACGTATATCTTTTTAGATGTGAGAAATCACAGTCTGTTTTGAAAGATGTAAACATCAACATTGTTTATCAATGGTCTTGAGGTACTTAACACAATTATTTATCCTAGTTCTGTACAACCTAGAAATTTTTATGTGTGGAATCATACTTTGAAGCATATCCACTTATGAAAGACCCTTCTTTAAATGGAAAGCACATCCACTGAGACTGGAATAAGAATTCTTATTGCTTATTTTGTATTTGAAAGATACACATCTATGTTGTAAGTCTCCATTTACCTCAAAGTAAAAATGTGTTATTGAGCCAAAGCTTATACAAAACTGCTTATTTTACCATAGGTTGTAACAGCAAAGGCATAATTACAAATATGCAATATCCAAACAAAATAAAGACTAGTTACTGATAGAGATTTCCCCATAATTAAAAAGGAAATGTGTAAAGAACATATTAAATTTCTAATAACTTATTTTAAAGACAGCCAACGCTTCTCATAACACAGAATTTGGCCAGCAAGCATACTACAAATCCTTTCCACTGCTAGTAAAGTTTCATATTATGTTACTGGGTAGAAGAGAGTCAAAATGTGAGAGTCAAGTTGTGGCTTGGGTGTGTTACAGTATTTCTTTTTTGGTGACATCAGCATTAGATATGCTACCCTTTAGGAATTTATATGTTTAAAAAAAAAATTCCAAATACAGTGAGTAGCAAGCTGTAGTCATTGAAAGATGGTTGTCTTAGCAGTGAGGTTTTTCTAATTCAGAGGCTGTCATCTATCTCCTTTTGAGAACATAACATTAATCATCTGCTTCTTCTAGTAGATATAAAATTACAAATAATTCTGACTGTCAACTGCCCTGCCATATATACATGATTTTCCTTTAAAAAGCAAAAGAAACTGTCTAGAACAGCAGGATTTCAGACACTGTTGGGACCCAGTTGAATCAAATACACAAAAGATATCTTGCAATATAAAAACTTGATTATATTGAAATTTGTCATAAGAAAACAAGATTTAGGAGCTGAGGATATTTAAACTGGGTCTAAAACATTTTATTTGTGATCTGTGCCTCCCCTGCATTTATTCTCTTATTAAGGGAATAAGAATTTACATCACCTTTCTGCAAACCCCAGGATATAAAATGTTAAAAAAGATAATACAGCAGTGATAGCTTTCAAGATAGATTACGTATTAAAGAATTAGAAGACTATAGCAGAAGATTGGTGAAGTATTTCGGAATATTTCAAACCCTTTCCCCACACTAGAGATACCTCAATTTTAACCAGAAATTAGTAGAAAAGAGTGTGGATTCATTTTTCTCTAATTCATTACCTTTCATCTAAGGAGTCAGTTACTTCATTTTTAGCAAAGTACTTCTTTATGAGAAACTAGTACTAATGTCTTAAACAACCGAATACCACATTTGCATTAATTTCTTAACTGTAGACCTAAGCAGCACTGAACATTTTTTTTCACTGCCCACACAGCAGTTTGTGCTGGCTACAGCTCTTTCTTGCTTTCAGTCCTTAACTTAAATTCAATTTAAAGCACATCCTTAGGCACATCCTGGAATATATCCTACTTACTGTAATATGAAAATGTATGTCAAGTTCTAATGACGATTATGGGACAAATAAGCCAGCGGGCCATAATTCAGAATTTTTGTTCTTCCCCTTCAAAAGGAAAATAGTAGCTGAAAATACTCATATGCAAATTTACAAACAGAAACCGTTTAGTATTGAGCCTAAGATTTCATGGATAAAGTTTTTTCATTAAGTGAAAGCAGTTATAGAAGCAGCAAAATTGCAAGTTATATATATTTGTACCGAAATTCAGGAGTATAACAGTTTGCTTTGTAACATGTTCTATGCTTTGCACTTCTCTAGTTTAAGAAAAAAGAAGTTTCACCTGTCAGTTAATGTGGACAGTTCTATGTCTGGAGACAAGTGTGGCATGCAACTGCCGCTCTCACAATAGCCATGGAAGAAAGGGGACAACTTTCTCGATTAGAAGTAAAACGTCCTTTGCTCTCTTTTCCAAGAACTGAAAAGATTATTACTCTGTGACTTTCAGCAATGATTTTCCACACCCAAGGCATCTACACCAGGGGAAATTTAATTAGTTTTAACCAAAGTTATCTGCAATATAGCTCTTGATCAGTGAATAATTTTCCCTTTTTGTTTGATGTAACCATAGAGACAAGTATCAGTTTCTTTAATTGGCTAGGATGACTATGATTCTCTGGAAAACAGAGAACACAGTTTTTGTGGTTAAAACAGATTTCAAACATTGTCTACATTGTGAGTACACACAACTACTTTTGTACAGCATGTTAATTATGTTACAGATTAAGAAAGTGGCTTATTTTAAGGAGTGACTGAAGGATATCTAGAGAAGGCAATAACCACTTAAACAGGATCTTGAAGGCAAGAGACTATACTAAAGTGTAGTACTTCTTAGATTTTAGACTGCCCAAAGAGAAAGACATCATAAACTCCTAACTGAAATCAAGTGGAGTGATTTTGATCAACTCATTGCATGCTCAATTACCTCCTGAGACACTTCTGAAGATGCATTTGTCCATCTAAAAGGAACATTCCAGATATATTAATTTAAGAATAATGCACTCAATTAGAATAAATAGTTGGATTTGAGAAATCTGACAAGCAAACTTACTTCATTGATAATTACAAAGGATTTCCCAACTTTTAAATTTTGTTACTTCACCACTGGGCATTCTAGACAGAGGCATTTTTATAAGTTAATTTTACAGGAAAAAAATCATTGTTATGTCACTCTCCTCTTTTACCTGTGGTTTGTTATTAACAAAAGGCATGAATAAGATATTTAAGAGATGTTTAAACATTTAAAAATAAATAGAAACATTGTTTTCCTGGAATATTTATTACTTTTTTCTTAAACTAAGATGAAAAAAATATTCTTGCCCTAATTGATAACTTAAGCCAGAAGAATTGCAGATTTATTATAATTTTCACCTTGATATCAGTTTTATATATTAATCTACTATGTCTTTTTCTTCTGGATTCATTGATTGCTTAGGTAATAAAAGCTAAAACAAGTGAGAATGCCTGAAGTTTTTTTAAAATTACTTTCTATTCTGTAGATTCAGCTGAGGGATTGTCTACCTTAAGTTATAGTGAGGTCAATGAGACATAAAATGAGTAGCAGAATGCCACCTTTCACCGAATGTTTAAAGAAGAGGGGCAAGGAAGCAGTTGTGTGTGGAAAGTAAAGCAAAAACAAACCAAAAGTTGCCTATTTTTTATTTCATATTATTAAAGGGAGAATATTATGAAAAACTAAGAAATGAAAAATATTTCATGAAAATGTAGAGGTGTCAGAGTCCACTGTTACACAATACACTGAAGAAAATAGACATCTGATGATTGGAAGATAGGAAAAAGAAGAGTTCACACACCAAATTGTGTAGAAAGTATTCCTGTTACATCATACCGATCGAAATCAAAAAGTTCTGTAAAATATTTCTCATTTGGATATTTTAGACTATAGCCGAATTCTTAACAGCATGTGTTGATCCTGTCACTAGTCTGCTTGCTGTCTGTTCGTGCATTCACTTGCATAACAGGACAATTAGCAAGAACTACACAGTTCTTCATTATGAGTCAGCAAACCCACACATCTACAGAGCTCATACAATGAATTCTTGAGCTTGTCTTAGTTCCTTTTATTACAATAAGAGATGTTTAAAACACTTTTCATGAAGAGTGTGCCCAGTGTGCTGGTGGAAAATATCCCTGGCAATCACATTAGAAGTCTAAAAACACACTTCAGCGTATGTTGAAGCCCAGAATGTAATTCTGCTTTGTACATCAAATAGACATTCTTCCAGTAATTGGATATTCCTGATTGGTTGAATTTACTTTCAAAAATTTTTGCACTGGGTAGGCTGACACAGTGGAGAACATTTGTTTTTTGATTCCTGACTGGAAAGTGCGGAAGGAAGCACTCTAAGGTATTGTGAAGATTTAATATTTTCTGTAGAAACACATAATAGTCCATTGATGTATCATGCTGAGAAAAGTAGTCATGTACATAATAATGTTGCTTCTAGATGATAGAAAATAGTAAGAAAGATGATCATTACTTCCATTATTAAAAAAAGTAAGAATTGTAAAAATTTCCAATATTAAAAGAAATAAGTCTTGGTAGCTCAGTACTATTAAAGCTTAAGCACCTGTGTAACCCAGAAAATTATTTTGCCATTCCTGCTAAAAAGACAGATGACTGGCAGAGACCTGGTAGTGGTGAGAGCAGAATGTATATGGCTCTGACTTGTCGGGAGCTGGTTTCAGATGTGTCAGCAGTTGCCTGGTGGCCATGTGTCTCTGGCCTGCCTGAATTAGCTCTGATCTGGGAGCGCCCAAGGGGCAGGGGGCTGTCACCCCTTCACAGTCTCTGCAGGACGGCCTCTATGACTAACGTAGTCTGGCAGCATACATGGCCCAAACATTGCCTGGGAAGAAGGAAGAAGGCCAAAGATTGTTATAAGAATATATGCAAATATGGGCCCCAGCAAACCCCAGAACTGAGGATGATCACCAGGAGTGTTGTGGTCCTCCAAAGAAAGACCTCACAGCACTTATGTCTTATGATAACCCTCCCTACACCAGATTGCTTCAACGAGAACATAGATTTACATTTGATGATAATAGAAAACTATAGTTAAATAGACAGGTTATTCTTTCAAAGGGCAAGGTGAAGTTACAGATGTAACTGATCAAATTACAAGGCGATGTAAAATTTACTGTTCTGTAGCTGCGACATATATAATATCATATATATTACATAACACTAAGGTATTTGAAAAGTACGAATTTGATTATATTAAATTTAAGACTTGGAGAAGGATTGAGTTCTTATTCCATAGGAATCAAGGATAAAACAATTTAGCCCATAGAAGTTTTTTTAAAAAAATCACAGAAAACATTCCATTTATTCCTAACCAGGGAGTTAACTACAGAGAAAAACATAGTGCTTTTGACTATCTGTCTCTACCCCCCTTCTTGTGGTTGATGTAGGATTTGTTTCTCAGTCTAGCTCTGTTTTCTTGGTACCTACAATAAATTGATTGAGATATAGGAATCATTGCATCTCAGAGGCAAACAGTAGGCACATACTTTTTTCAACTTGGCTGTGAAAACCCCTAAGCATTATTAGCTCTCATTGGCATGACTCAAGGGTTTTCAGTGATAAGTTAAACATTATTTGAAGACTGATGATTACTAAAAGAAAGCACATCAAATTAATAAGTAATTTAGAATATGCAATGAATCGCATCTCATAATTGTTTATCTAAAGTGTGTGGACATTATACAATTTTTTTAAAGTACAAAATATTTAATGGCAATATCATATTCTATGTGGCAGAGAAATATAAGCACTAATGTCTTGTTTAATACAAAATGTTGTGTGATATCAAGCTCATAAGAGCAATGATGATGTTAGAAAATGTTGTGCATTGCTCATAAGATGTGACCTTGTGTTTTCTACACTATAAAAGAAAAACCGGTAGATAACACTGAATCAAGTATAAATTCACACAGTTAAAAAGAGTTGCATGCCTGTGTCATTGAAATTGCCATGACTCTATTAGCATGAGTTTATGGAACTGTTTTCAGCTGCTAAAAGGATCTCACATCTTATTCATACTTTATGTTGTCAGTGGTCTAATCTTGGAGATGCTAAATATGCAAACACAAATCCCCCTTTTGTTCACTGATCTTTGAAATCCTCCTGGAAATAAATTAATATTGAACTCAGGTTGTAATCAAAAATGCATTTATGATTAGCTATGTATCTATATTTATAACTTTAATTGGCTCTGGAAGCTGACTCAACATTACCAAAAATTATGCAAGAAAGATACCTGGTTAAATCTCTGATAAGCATTATATACATTTTGCTTCATTTTACACACAATCCTTCCACCATCTGAATTGCTTATGAACTCACAGATGACTGTAAAAAACTGCAGAAAAAGAGTCTTTTTTCAGTCCTAGTCTTGATTGCAAAGCTCTAAATGAGGAGTTGATATAATATTTAGGCCAAGCTTTGGGTGAAAAAAGATCGTTGGAAATGTTTGGGCAACGAATTCCTCTTCCCAGCAAGGTGAGCTGTAAACATGAGAGAGATGAGAAATTTTTTCTGCTCAGGAAAAAAGACACTTGCAGAAAACAGAGACCACTGCTCCTTTTGAAAACACATATTAAATTTGCTGGATATAAAAAAAAAAAAAGTCTACCAAACACTAAGAAAGAAAAGGCAAACCAGCAAGTTTATGCCTTCAGACTAACTCTTTAACCAAAAAGGAGCTGTTGTAAAGATTTGTGTAAGACTTAGCTTTGGTATGCTACCATAGCACACCTTGAGAGTAGTTGTACATCCTTGTCTCTTTTCATAGAATCATAGAATCATAGAATTGATTGGGTTGGAAAAGACCTCCGAGATCATCAAGTCCAACCCTTGGTCCAACTCCAGTCCATTTACCAGATCATGGCACTCAGCGCCACGTCCAATCTCAGTTTAAAAATCTCCAGGGATGGGGAATCCACCACCTCTCTGGGCAGCCCATTCCAATGCCTGATTACTCTCTTTGGAAAGAATTTTTTTCTGATATCCAACTTAAATTTCCCCTGGCAGACCTTAAGGCCATGCCCCCTTGTCCTGTTGCTGAGTGCCTGGGAGAAGAGACCAAACCCCACCTGGCTAGAACTTCCCTTCAGGTAGTTCTAGACAGTGATGAGGTCACCTCTGAGCCTCCTCTTCTCCAGGCTAAACAATCCCAGCTTCCCCACCCTCTCCCCATAGGGCTTGTGCTCCAGTCCCTTCACCAGCCTTGTTGCTCTTCTCTGGGCTCGCTCCAGCACCTCAATATCCTTTCTGAACTGAGGGGCCCAGAACTGAACACAGTACTCAAGGTGTGGCCTCACCAACGCAGAGTTGGTGAACTATGTCCAGTTCAAAGAAACGCTTACTGACAAACTTGTTTGCCTTCTGGGTAAAGTATGCTTAAGATTACATTTTCAGTGAGTTATTGCTATACTATCAAAGAGCAGAAGATAATTCAGTCTAGAATTTATTTATCCTTAAATATTGATCCCTACTACTTGTAGCTGAATATCTTGCAGTACAGATATATAACATAACTTGATTTCTAAAATACCTTCCATGGAACTGTCAGCATCCACCCTGGGATGCAGGATTTAGGAAGTAAATTTTAAACCAACTCACGACAACCATTTCCTTCAATAAGTTCCTTGATGAACTAATTAAAAGACAAAGCAAACAAACAAACAAAAAACCAAACAGATGATCATATAACTTCCTTAATTACCACCTTTTTTTGCTTCTTTTCTCAGAAGTCTCAGCACATGTTGTTCAATTAACACTGATATCTGTGGCTAAAGGCTGTAGAAAAGAGCTGAAAGCAGTTTAGCTAAATCCAAGACAAATTTAATATAGAAGGCACTGGTTATCTTGTCTAAACTGTCAACTTTGAACAGTGAAGGCTGGCTCCATCTTAATGATTGCCACCTTCTCTCCCTCAGGCTGAAGAAGCCTCATCCCCTCAACTTCTCCTCGTAGATCAAGTGATCCAGGCCCCAAGCATTTGCTCCAGCTCTGCCCCATCCCCAACTCTTTGTACATTACTGATATCAATACCATGACCTCATTAATAATTCATATTCCCCTCATAATATAATTGTTAATGCAGTGTTAAAAGTTGAAAATGTTCTGAGTGGAGTCTAGTGAGTGCCGAGTAGAGGGGAATAATAATTTCTCTCATTTATTAGCTGGTTTCCTTTTAATACAACCCAGCATACCCTTGACCACTAATGCTGCCAGGGGACACCCCTTGTTCATTTTCAGCTTGTGTTTGCCAAGGCATCGAGCTCCTTTCCAATAAAATTGCTCCTCAGCCTATACTGTTACAAAGAGCAATTCCTCCCATCAGGCTTCATTTTGTATTTACCATGTTGAAATTCATCAAGTTCTTCCTAAAATAAGACAGCATAAAGCAATTCCACTCCTGAAAGCAGGCTTCTTACCCCTGCCTACACGAGAAACAAGGTATGTTGGATATTTACTGCTCTTGTTAGCAGCTACCTTTTCAGAATCAGTCATCTCTCAAATACTGCTATTAGACATAAATTGAAGCTATGAAGTCTCTAGAGCAAGATAGAGACCAGGTAAACAGGGATTTATTTTTGGCAACATATAACAAACATTTGACTTGTTAAATCACAAACTTGCCAGAGGATTTGCAGACTGCTTCAAACACAACATGCTAGCTACCCTCAAGATTTCAAAAGTAACCCTTGAATGTGACTAGCAATTTCTCTTACCCTCATCTTCATACAGGAAAAACAGTTTCACTCTCTTCATGAAAATGGCCACTTGCATGGGGCAGCACTTAAATAGAGAGCATTTGAAAATGCAGAGATTAGTATCAAACCATAGAAAGTGTCATGATTGAAAAAAAAAGTATCTATTGCTATGATATTAACCAAGACTCGAGACTTGGTAAGGACAGGGATGAAGATAAGAGCCTAAGCTGGTGGGTCAGTACTTGCATTCTGCCTGGCTTTGCATTCCCAAGCAGCCCCAAGATTATTTCTTTGTTCCAGTTTGTGTGTAGTCAAAGATGGAAGATACTCACAACTCAATGAGATCCAGAGCACTGTATTGCTCTATATCTCTAGCAACTAAACTTTATTTTTGGGGGACATTAGTTGCCAAAGCTAATAGCACAAAACCTGACTCAAAGGAATAGATACATGATCATCTCCATCTGTCACACCAGGATTGTTTCTTTCTAGTGGGTTGTTTTTGAAAGAAGAAAGATTGTTTCAAAGAAAACAAAATGTTTGCATAGAAACAATCTTCTTGTCTACCAGAAGCTTATTTCTTATGTTAATTTTATTTGAAGTCATAGATATGTTGACAAAATATCTTTAGTCCTAAAGTTATGAAAGGTCAAATTCTTATCAGGGATACATAAAAAAAGAACCAAAAAAAAAAACCCTTATGTCATCATATACTACGTGTTTAGGAGTCAAAAATTAATACATCATCTTGAAAACAAGTAATCCTGAACAATTTTTATTCATATAAATAAGGTTAAAATAGGAAACATAAAGAAGAAATTTGGTTCAGGTCACATGCAATAAATTACACCTATCACCAAAATACACTGTAACTGGATCTTGCCATTGGCCAGGCTGCCTAAGTATCATCTTAATAGCCTTCTACAACATACACCATGAAAACATTCCATGTCACCCAAGTTATGCCAGGACAAAGCAATATTGATACTTCACAGTTTATCAGTTTGATTCATTATTTGAAGTCCCATTGCAGTGACAATTCACAAGTTTTCTTTCGTTTGTTTGAATTTGAGTAATGAAAAATCCTACCAAGCAAAACAAACATCACAATCATTATCATGCTGGTAAATCTGAGAACAGTAAGGTAAGGAAGCACTTGGATGTACTGTGATCAAGCTCTACATTTACAGATGACCCAAGATACCAGCACAGGGTTGCATTGATCAGACCGCATATACATTCAAAGACCGCCATTTCTGAGCTTCACAGTTTACAGCATATCTTTAACTGTGACAGCTTATAGTTGTACAGTGAAAAGCAAGTCTGATGGCACTCTAGTCTCCTCTGTAAGTTCAGGATGTATCATTTTGATGAGATCATAGAAGCCAAGATACTCTGGCTAAGCTTAACAATTGAATTCCTGCTCCATTTGTGGTCTTGCATTATGAGAGACATCTGAGCCATACAGGACACCTTGCCAACCCATGGCCTGAAGGCAATTTAGTTACTCTGCTAGGATCAAATTAGCTCCAGCATGTAGAACTGTGTTGACTGTAATACTACTACAAAATTCACCTGCTGCCATTTTAACTTAATAAGGTGCCAAGACTAACTTTGTATAAAACCCACCTGTTAGGCAACCCTCATGCTCTAAGGGATCAGAACAGGACAGCAACTTTTTCTCGTCTATGACCTACTTTTAAGCTCTTTCCCAGATGTTTCTCAGCTGAAGAAAGGAGATAACCTCGAGAATTTATGAATTGCAAAACAAATAAAAAGGGAGTCATGTTGTTTGTTATGTTTCTTAGACTTTTATTCCTATGCTTAGTCTACAAATCATTTTTTTCACTTTCAATGATACGCTAAATATTTCCAAGAACTCTAATAATACAGAAATGCACATTTCAACTGTACAACCCTTACTGTCTTTGCAATGTTGACTCTTAGAAGACTGTGCTTCTGAAGTATTAGCCACTATTATTTTTACTTGTATACTACCAGAGCTTTACAGTAACTTTTCCAAGTATTTCTTTTACACAACTCCAATAAGAAGCTAGCAATAGCATCTGCTTTTCACCTTTCAGAGTTCAAAAAACTTTTTATTATGGTTTGCATCAAGAATATTTTTCCTCAAATAATGTTTTTGGTTAACTGTTGTTCTATGCAGTGAAGGTACCATACAGTTGTGTGTGGAAAAAATTATATCACCACATTTACAAATGCATGTAGAGAGGTACATATTACACAGAGCTGTGGGCACGTGGAATTTAATATACATACTCTGAAGATCTTCGGTAACATATTTAACTAACTGAGCAGCAAGAAGATAAAAAAGAATTGTTTTTTTATTTTAAACAGTTTGGAAGGAAGAAAGTTGAAATGGGTGTAGAGGATTTTACTTTTTGTCAAAACACACTAGTGATCTTCAGAACTGCACTGATTTGCAGGTCTTGCTGCACTAAATTTGAGTGATATATTTAGAAGGCAATTCAGCAATTATAATTCAGTTTGAATTATAATTCAAATACCCTCTAAAAGTAAACTTCAATAATGAAAAAAGTATAAATAGTCAAAATGTTGTATGCATCATGATAACTAAGAGAAACAAAATACATTCTATATTCACAATCCCAAATCATAATAGTAACAAAATCAATTTGTTATAAGTGATATCAGAGAGCAACAATTCAATGAAATTCATGCCTGAATAATCAAATCTTTCTGTTCTTTGGCATATGCCAGCTTGATGTAAGTAAAGTTGATTTATTTTTACCCCATGTATCAGCTTCAATAGGACATTAATATGTTAAGTTATAACACAAACCATCCTTCTGTAAGACCACTATTCATGTTTCCTCCTCTTTTTTTCAGTATCAATGAAGCAAAGAATAATTTAGAGGTCACTCGAAAATGGGTACCATCTCCTACCAAATATCATGCAATGCCTTTGCTAATCTCTTTCTCTTTCCCTAGCTTACAGTTTTACTCAGTAATTTTTCATGTTAGAGAATGCTTTTCTAAAGAAAACAAACCAACCATGGTAGGGATTCCTCCCTCAGGTCTGTCACATTTCTTGTATTTACCTGACATTGACCTTATACTTCTGTATGCTTCTTAGCAAGTGTGCTAAGTGTGCTTTTCTTCACCAACTTCAGTTGTAAAAGTATCTATTTAAGTGAAAGAGTGATAAAGTTTCCTCCCTGAGAAACTTTGTCTTTCATGCAGCCACGCTGAAGCTTCAGTTTCATAATTAGTAAAACTAATTGTCTTGGTCTGAACTAGGACTGAACTATTACAGGATGATCATAAGCTTATAAAGTTGTTAATAAAAATAATACACAGACATAAAAACAAACAGTCCCTGCTAACCTCACCAGCTTCCTGAAGACTGCCTTCTATCAAGAAGCAAAGAAAGGTGAAAATACTTTAGAACACTGAGTGATTTAATTTAATAACCATCGCACTCCCATATCAAAGCACCATCTTCTATAAAGGAAAGCAAAATGGTTAAAAAATGCAGGTAAATCCAAAATACTCCAACAATGTATATGAGATCTACCCCATATTAGCTGTTATAGCAACTTTCCCTCTTTTCCAAATTCAAGGCATAACACACTTCAAAAAAGCACACTCAACTCATATCCAGTCTTGATCTCCAACATCATCTGTTAGAAAACCCCACACTTTCTCCTCTTTGAGCTCTTCATTCTCCTTCAAAAGCTTGAAATATCTACAAGCTTCAAAGTTTTCAAGATACCTTCCTACCCTCTCACATCTAACCATGTGCAGCTGCTTCTCCAGCTGAAGGCTGATTGCCCCCACTGCCAACCACAGAGGGTATTCTGTGTGCTACGTCCCACTTGCCTATCAGGATCAGCTCAATCCTAATGAATTAGGCTACATTTACCATTAATTAGAGTTATCTCAAAACCTATTTTAAGCAATGCATCCATGTTAGCTTGGGTATTTTTGGCATTCTCTTTATTTAAAATTTCAATGTTGCTGTTCAGAAAGTTTTCTGGTATTGAGGAATTGTAATTGTCTAGCCTTGAAATATGTCTTTTATGTAAATCTAAATGGAATATATTCCAGAACATGTTCAGAGGCTTCCTAGGCAGTAATCTGCACTAAAAAAAAAAAAAAAAAAAAAAAAAAATCACTCACATCCTGTAGTCAAAAAGCCATACTTTGTATTTGCTTTTTCAACTTATGCATGTTTTATTGCTTTGGCTTAAATCCAGACAGGTGACAAATATGCTTACCAGAGTTATTTACAGCAACTCTGACAGCACAGTCTTCCCAGTGAGGCTGACTTGAAAAACAAAAGCTTTTCAGGGACAGTGCTGACATGAATACTCAGGACTCAGTTTCATGAGCTCCAAGAGAACCCTGCAAATGCTTAAAAGACCTCCAGCAGAAGGACAACTAATAGCAAAAACAGTAGGGGACCCAACTACTGCCTTCTGTTCTGGCCCAAAGGCTCTGAAGAGATTCACATTTCATTGTTCCAGAGCAGGGGGGAAAAAATAGGGAAGATAAGAAGGAACAAACTGGGACCTCCTTTCTTTGATGCTTCTCATCTCAGAGAAATAGTGAAGACATGAAAAGTAAAATCCAGTTATATATTTTCTAGCTTGTGAGGATCACAGCACAATAAACTGAGCAAGCAAAATAAGAAGAAAAACTGATGCAAATGTTAAAAGTAGCATGAATCAAATACAAACTGTTTCTTTTTGTTTCATAGACATGTTGTTCCACAACAGTGTGTGCATGTGTACAACACGTACAACGCATGCTATTACATACAGAGGTGAAAGATATAAAGTCCATTCAGACAGTATTTCTTGCATTTTTGTCCTAGGATATCTTAAAAATGTCTGCTTTTTTATTTTATTAAATTTTGCTTTCTTGCTGAACAGAGTAAGACTACATATTGCTGGAATCAATTCTCTAAATGGATCAAACTGATACTGATCCTTGGATTAATAACTTATTAAAATTTTGCCATTGTGCAGTTGCTAACAAAAAGAAAAGACACCCTTGTTTTTGGAAATAGGTATATTACTAAAAGAATTTCACTGAAGATCTTGGACCAACATTAATCAAGTGCTGGATTATTTCTGGACAGTTTTAATCAAGTTGGGTTATTTTTTACTTATGCAATTCTTATTGTAAATCATATAACACTGCTTCTGTTCCTTGAATAGAAAAGTTTTAAATCTGAGATTAAGGGCTACCAAATGCACAATAGAAAAAAACATATAGCAAAGATTTCTTATCTCTCTTTTCCATTTAAAAATACATTTTCACATCATGCAAATTCAGTTGAAAGCAAGTCAGATTTGAATCCACTGTGTATTTACAGTAGCTATTCAGTATTTTTGCTTTTCTATTTTTTGTAAACATAAACTCCTAGGTGTAAATGGTGCTTGCTATTTTTAAATCTGCCTGTCCATTTTCCCAGAGAGCTCTCAGGCTCTAAGCTTCTAGGTTATTTTCCTTCTCACCAATATTGTTATATTCTGCAAACAGTTGAAATTATATGGAATGGGATACCTTCTACTTTCCAGCACAATTTTGAAAATCTCGAGTGGCGTGAGCTATCTCTGAGCTACAGGACCAAAATTTTTTTCATACTGATAAGGGTCAGATTGCAAAGGCATTCCAACAGCTCAGCTTGAAAATAGGATGCCTTGTGAGATTTTTAAATGCATCTAGGCTTAAATTTTTTGGAAGTTACTTAGAAAACTCAGTTTTTGCTTACTCCTCTTTTCATGCATGACCTTGAGCACATCATTGGGAATCTCATGTCCTCACACTTGAAAGTGGATACAATGATATAGTGGCTCATCTCACATGGTAACATCAGGAGAAAAATCATTCATTGCCAAGTCACCAGGGGCTACTTAATTAGGTGTGACTTCAATGGACATGTCTGTTGTTTTGGAGCAGGTGAGTCTGAGCACCACAATTTTACTATAATAAATAATTTTACTATCAATAATTTTACTATAGAAAAACTAGAATATTGTAGAGATATTCTCACAGTACATCTCTGTGTCCTTGTCATGTATGTTTCTAAAGCCTAATTCTGCAAAAGGCTTTCATAACAATATTAGTGGAGATAGATAGATAGATAGATAGATAGATAGATAGATAGATAGATAATTAGCTCTGTTAATAGAAGCTTCTAAGGTGCACCACAAAAGTAGATGCACACGTGTCAGCCAAGTGTTACAGTTTTTATAATTTTCAATAATTAAACTGTTTGATAATTATAATCAACCCATGATGCCATTTTCCCTGACCCTCAGAACTCCTCACAACTGCCCCTTGGAGCCTCTCCAAGGGCTCTGAGCCTACTATCCTGTTTTGACTACAAGTTATCTTATTGTCTCGGTTGTAGTTCTTGCAGATGTTCTTCAAAACAGAGTGTCCTTGGTAATGTGTGTCTAAAAAGAAATTCAGGAATGTGTGAGAAAATATTTGGCAACCTCCAAATGCCACCAAACATGTGAGAGACTTAGGAAAACTTAAGACCCCTAGGCATCATTTCTATTAAATTCTTTCTGAGGATGTTGCAGGAAGTCAAATGTATTTTAGGTGTATGTGTTTCAAATTATTAACTTTGTTCTCATTTCATAAGACATAGTTGCATGTGAAGAACAAACTTGACTTCATTTGTGTTAGAACAGCTGATCCACCCAAAGGACAAGCTTACTTTTTTTTTCCCCTTAAACCACAATACCTCTTGCCTTCTATTATAAAATGTCAGAAAATTTCAGTTATGAATACTCTGTTTCTAGGGGAATAATTTAATTTTCACACTATTGAGGTATGCATCAGAACAAAACCTATAATAAAACACAATAATTTTCACTTCTGAAGAAATAAGTGCATCTATGATCACGGGTGTATACTAATCAATTTGTATAGTGAAGATCTTCAATTACTCAATATTTTTACATACATGGTGATAGACAAGCAGCACTGCAATGTTGTGTTTAAAGTCAAGGTGACATGCAGGGCTCTTTTACATGCTCTCATCTCAAGATATCTTTTGAGATTAGCTACTTCTGTAGCACTTGCAAAGGAGAGAATTGGTTGGCTTATAGAAACATAAAAGGTCCACAAATGCTTTGTTATCCCCCTCTGCATATTCAGCACCTCAGACTCTCATTCCCTACAAAGAACTTATTCCTGCAGCTGCTTTGAAAAGCTGTCCAAAGGACAGACGGATTTGCTTTGAGCAGGTATAACACACATATGAAACTACAGTCCCTCAAACTGTTATTGATTAAAAAATGAACAGCACAAAGGCAATAAAATCCATCAAATAATAGTAAATTTGTAAGTAGGGGCAGCAATATATGATGTCATAAAATAGGCTGTAGCATGGTTATCAGAGTTTTAACAATGTGTTTAGCACACATGTCAGTGCACAGCACAAACAAATCTCAGTGAATTTTTACTTTCACATTTTCCTCAGGTGGACTCTTCTGAAGGTTATAATCTGCCTCAGAAAAATTTGCTTCATACTTGCATGACCTAATGGGAATGAACTGCATGAATAAAGTCTGGTTTCTGGGAAAGATTTGTGAGAAGGGTTGCCACTCCCAGGCTACAGAGCCAGCACTGTAGTGGGGTGTGACTGCTGTGGGAGATCCTGGACCCCAAGCTCTGCAGGTCACATCTAAGAGTACCTGCAGAAATACTTGAAATAGTCTGAGAAATGGCTGGTTGAAATTTTCTTTTATCAGAAGCCTACTTATTTCACTGGTTTCTACTTGTCCTTTTTCTCCAGTAACATAATGCACACATTTTAGAAAATCAGAGTAGAAATAAGAGATCCTGAGCAGCAAAAAAAACCCCAAAAAACAGATTCAGCAAGTCCTGTATATGACCATAGACTCATACCCATTTTAATCCTGAGCATGTGCTTTGAATTTACTTAATCATGATGCCATAAGGCTAATTCTTAAATGCTTTTGTCCTGACTCTTGTAATTATACTCACATGGGCAGTTTTAAAAGAACAGCCTGATTATCATTTCATAGCAAATGCTTTTTTCCTATAGCATTTATTTTAGAAATAAACTCATCAGACAAAATACATGATTAGAAGTTAAATCAAGTCTTGAGCTTCATCCTGAAGCTACTAGTAAATAGAACTATTCAATTGTATTGGACTAACTGAAAAATCACAACATATAATTGATATGTCGATACAGCTGTCTGAGTCCTGTCAAGCCAGCCTGCATTTCAGACACTTGCATCTTGTTCAGAGAAACAGGAAAGATGCTGATTTCATTTAAGATTACATTCAAATTGTATCACTGCCCCAGACTAATAGCACTGTTAGGCTCTTTGTTTGAAAGCTTTGTTATTTTGAAGAAAAAGACTGTGGACAAAGAAAGTTGTTTTTAAACAGACAAAGGTGATAGGAAGCTTGCTTTGCACTGTCATTGTATAACCCTGGTTGTAGAGAAACACAGAGAATATAAACACATATATTTTTATTTAAAATGAAAAAGATAACTATCCTCATGAAATAATTAAAATAGAGTTTTGTGCTATATCAGTTTTTGTGCTGCAAAGTGCATAATTTTTTGTTATACTGAAAAAAAGTTCATTTCAAGAAAAATATTTTAATAACATCCCTCCACTAGAAAGAGCAATTGGTAGGTTTTTCATATAATTTTACTTTGGGAAAATAAAGTGTAGGATCTCTTATATTAATAAAAAGTTAAATGGTTAAACCTCAAATTAAAATAATTCAGTGTTTGATAGATGAAGATCTGATAACAGTAGTTCACATAATTCTTTTAGGAAGCTGATTTGTTTAAAAATGGATGCAAAGGTTAGGTAGACTAATAGTACTGAGAGATGGAGAGAATTCAAATAATTTCTTTACTGACATTCTGCTTCCAGACAGGAAAATAGGAGAGAACAAGAATTTAACCATTTTTCTCATCCTACACAAGAAGGGAGGACTAGTTTTGGGGCTCAGATTCAGAAACCTGAAAATTGTTCACCCTATTCAACAAAGATCATCTTTGTAGTAGGCATGGACATAGAGCTACCCTTTTCAGTGTGTTGTCTGGTACACAATGTGGCCAGAACCTCAGTCTGGGAGCACTCAGCATGATGGATCCATGGACTACAGGGCCTGCCTGCTTTGGGGAATCACAGGTTCCCTCTGATGCTTCTTGTGGCTACTTTATCACCACCACACTTTGGAAGCTCTGTGGGACTGACCATGCTGTCAGTCTCAGTACTGGATTCAACATGTTTTTTCTAACCTTCTGAAACAATACTGGACTTACAAGGAGAAAATTATCTGGAGAAAAAAAAAGGGGGTGACTGAATGGACCAAAATTTATAGAGAACTCCTGGCCAGTGATTAGGGTGGCACTTCAAGCATTTCTTATTCCGGAAGTGGTAGTTCATCACTGCCTGTCTTAGAATCTTCCTTAAGCTACTCAGAGAGATCAAATAAAGTTTGTTTGTTAAATCCCTATGCACAAAAACCTGTTTCTATATTAGACATAAAAGCAAGAATGTGCTAAGCTCTCTAAATCCTGTTAGAAAGATAAACGCCTAAATCTCTTACACTGTCTCTAGGGTCAAACTTTTGCTATTCTCTTTGTGGTGTTCTTTCAAGCATTGACCTGAATATGCTAAATCTACCTACTAAATACTTTGTTATATGTCCATTTGATCTGCAAATTTACTACTCTTTCATAACTCTTCCATCCTCAATGAAAATTCATAAATACTGCTAGATATTAGTATTGCTTAATTAATTTTTATTTAATGTGGAAATCCACCTGTACATTTCTCTATGTGAAGCTTGTTCTCTGTCAAAATCTGAGACTAGCACTTATCTCAGTGTTCAATGTTTCTTATCTACACTTACATAAGTGTGTATTTATATACTTAGACATAATTATGGGTAGTTAAATGCCACTGTGACACCCCATTCCATCAGATCTCGGAAGCTCAGCAGGGTCAACCCCAGTTAGTACTTGGATGGGAGACCTCCTGGGAATACCAGGGGCTGTAGGTTCTAGTCCTGAGGACTTTCACCATCCAAGCTTGCTCGGCCATGGCAGATGGACCTCAGGACTTAAACGGTGGGGCCAGTTCTGCTCACACTGTGCCTCACCTAAAAAATCCACTGTGCAGGCTGGAAGGGCACACCCATGTGGGTAGAGGCCTTCCCAAATCTTTGTTAGTGAAGCCTAGCCATGATGATATAATTATACACTTCTGATAGTATATAGTTATATATATATATATTTATGTCTATGGACTTATATCTATATTTGTATAATTATATATACTAATTTCCCATTTCATACATATCACTGCTACACTCAAGATGCAGCCTAGAATGGTCATGAAAACTGAACTATACTTCAACAGTTGGGCATATTGAAACCATGTAAACTAAAAAGGCAAATAAGTAATTATTAAAGCAACAATAACTGATCTGTTGCCATGATCTAAATGAACTTGTGTCAAAAATATAGACAAAAATGCACAGACATGCCATTTTTTGTCAACTTCCTGCTCATTACTAAGAGCACATGTGCACAACACTACAGCTTGTGCACTATCATCTCAGCTGAAATCCTTTCTACTTTCATACTGGAACGACCAGCTGCAACCCATGTTTTTACTGCAGTGGTGGCATGTGCTTCTGGGATTAAGGTTTTTTTCCTCCCTTATGATGTTTCAAGAACAAGCCAAACTGGTTCACAGATGGCATTTCTAGATACAGTGGACACAGAAAGATGTTGGCCAAATTAGAACTATCTGACCTGGTTGCTTCTGCAGCAAGTGGATTTTCTACCCACGCTGCAGTCTCTGCTAAGAAATCTAACCAGCATACTCTGCAATGTGAGAAAAGGACCAAGAAATCTACAAGGAAAAACAATCTGCAGGAAAAAAAAATTGTTTCAATAAAAAAACTGTAGCGAGATTGTGAGGAGAAACTGTGTTGTGAACTTTTATATCCTTACAGTGCTACAACTCTATTACTACTTTAAACTGCATCATTTTTCAAACTGCTATAGGGAAGGAAAGGTATGAGGAGTGCAGAATAAGATTTTCTTTTTCCTTGTGGCAGAACCAGCACTGTTGTTGGTACATAGTGATGTCATTTGGAGGAATGGTAGAGTATGTTAATAAAAAAAGTTTAACAGGTTATTTCAGTATGGGAGTTTGCTATGAATATGACTGTCAACCAGTGGTAATTTTCTCCCTACTCACAAAAAGGAGCTTGTTTTAAAGGCATGTTATTGTTTTATAAGCAATATAAACACATTTTTGCTCATAAATAGATGTTGAATCCTTGTAAATGTAAAGGCTAGATTATTCTGATATAACAATGGCTAGCTAGACTAATTTTCAAAAATTTCATAGATTCCAAAAGATAAAAAAATTACTAAAGATGCTTTTGTTTCAGTAGCATTTTCATTCTTTAAATGGCTTGGCTTGAAATAGTTCTGTTGTAGCTTCAAGGTATTTTGAAGTCTTAATTCAATTTAGCAGCCAGAAACAGACAAACAACAATTTAGAACTTGACCGGCAGTGAATTCTCCAGACTATGGTTTGAGAACTTCAGCCCTGTAGGTCTGCCAGTGTTATAATTTGTCAAAAGCCATTTTTAAGTTCTAGGGTAGTTTATAAATTGTGAGCTCTGTCTTCTTTAGATCTCCTAGTTCTTGTGCTGCTATTTATCACCATTAACAGTACTTTGCCAGAATTTAAATTTCATTATACGGCAGTACGATGATGTCTGAATGATCATAAACCTTGCACTGCTCTGTTTACAGGGAAAGGTAATTATGCAGTAATATGTTGTTCATTATTAAAACATTTATCTTTTTTCTTTTTTTCCCTTTCATTCTCCCTGCACTAAAAAATAAGATTTTGAAGAAAAAGGAACAAGAAAATTTTGTTAACTTTCTTAACCTCCAGCTACTCCTAACTCTCAGTGACTGAACTAGCATTCCATTCAAAGTAAATTTAAAGAAGAAGTAATGAAAAAACCCCTAACCTAATACAGACTAAATGTAAAGTAGCAGTCTCAATTCTCTCTACATTACGGCTTTTAAGTTACAAGATGAGATATAAAACCTACCTTTGAAAGGGTTTGAAACACTGATTTTGTAGTGCAGGGGAAAGGAAAAAGAAAAAAAAAACTATGATTTTAAGTTATATACTTGGATAAAACAGCATACTTTGAAATAAAAATAATACAAGTATCGTGATAATTAAATAGTGAATTGCTTGAACGCTAGACTAATACTGGCATTAAAAATCATGTAGACAGACTTGAAGTTTTGGCTATTTTTTTTCTAGCTATGAAATTCAATGTTTTTGAAAACAACACTGAGTTTTCAATTTTCTATTGGAGTTCTTATCTGGGGGCATAATGCTTAAATAAGTATGGTCATCCCTTCCTGATAAAACATCTCTTTAAGCCTGAGACAAACTGACACTATCATTAGTCACTTCTGAGTATTTTATTTACGAAATACTACAACCTTTAAAGAACCAGAGTGTTCTTAGTAAGACAATGCTGCTTAGATTGGTAATTGTTGACTGTTGATGGACAAAGCATATTTAAAAATTGTATGGCTTTGCAACATCCAAATCTCTTGAAATAACAATGGTTTCAGTTAAGTATTTAAAAATAAAAAATCCTTTCTAAAAACTGCTGGAAAATGAGATTATCACCCAACCACGCCATATACATGTACCATTCACATAAAATAGTTACCAAGATTTTTCACACTTCCAAACTAATAATGCTCAACAGACTATAGGTAGCAATACAAATTCTCACGGAGCACAATTGTTCACAAAAGTGAAAATAATGAAGATAATGTAAACAATAATAAAAGACAAGGTGTATTTATTGGCTAATTTATGCCCATCTATGACTAAAACTGTAATTGGTTACAATGACCTGAGCAAGGAACTGACAAAACTCAACACTGAAGTGGGTCCCAGAAGGTGCCAGTTTCAAATGCGTTCATTATTTTTTTACTTGAACTCTTTACATTTTCTTAAATATGTACAGCTGAGTTCATTAATATCCTGAAGGATGCATCTGCTTATAATCTGAAGATATTTTTGATTCTGTGGAGCATGAGGTAATACTACAAAAATAAGACCCTGCTTCCTAGTAGGAAAAGAAGTATTATTCTGAGTACAAAATTTCAAAGTCATGGAGTAATGTAGTAATAATGAAGAGTTCTGCTTAATAGAAATGCATCATTAGTTCAAACTGACAAAAAATGAGAGAGATCTGAGTATACTTTTTCAGTCATAGGATCCTTCTAAAGAACAATGTAGGAAAAAAATAATGCTAAGGTCTATCAGACAAAGTACCTGCAGTATAGAAAGGTAATACATAACTACACAAGACACAGAGAACACTTCAATTAGTGTATTTTGTGCAATTCTGATCATCTATGTTCAAAACAAGGTTAACTTGAAACAAGGGTAGTAATTGGCTTCTGGGGTGATCAGGGAAGGAGTATCTCTTAAAAAAAGAAAGTCGTAACATCATAAAATGATTTGTATTGAAGGAGACCTTAAAGTTCATCTAATTCCAAACTCCTGCCATGGGCAGGGACACATTTTACAAGACCAAGTTGTTTAGAGTCCCATCCAACCTGGCCTTGTACACCTTTTCTAGCTAAGCACAAAACCAACTATAAAGATACTGAGTCTTTTTAAGTATATTTGTGAGTACTAAGGATGGGAGGCAGAAATCAAGCAACTAACAAAATGAGATAGGATGTACTTGAAGAGTCTGGATGAATGATTAGAAGTAGGTTGTCAAGAGTTCAGTTCTCACTGAGTTGTTTTAGATATTTCACATGTGAAAATTAGAACATTTAGTACCAAATTTACTTATTTGCATGGGAATTTGATTGAGCAGAATAATATACTAATGTGCTTAAATCGCTGTAGGATCCCAAATCACACTTAGCACAGTATAGCAGTGTGTTTATTGGTAACATAGGTTTCAACAGAAAGTACAAGCAAAATTTTTTATCTTATGAGTAAGCAGAGTGCTAGATCGATCATCTGAATGAAATAACAAAAAGGAAAAAGCTTGAGTTTCTTTAAGATGCCATTTGCCAACTAGGGAAGGAATTGAATAGCAGGACAGAAGTTATCTCAAAGGAGGAATATTAAGTCTGGGAGAAGAGTACCTAGGAGGAAAAGTTACTGTAATCTCAAAAGTGTAGCAGGAGAATTCATTACTGTTTCCCGATTTCTTATTTCCATTGTAATTTTACTACAATCCCTCTGTGCTTTAAGACTGTGGTTGGTCAGCTGGAGAAGACAAGAGTTTCCCCACCAGTGCATAAGCTAGAAGTTTATTTTTTGTTTACCTGTGTGATCTGTAACTGCAGCTCTGGAGTGTATAAGTCTCACACATGAAGTTTGCTACTTGCGTTTATGTGTTCTGCTGTCTTTGGTGAAGTCAGTGCAGATGAATTAACTGTTCCACAGTGGTTTGGGTTGAACTGGCAAAATGCCAACTGCCCAACACAGAGAGAGAATCCAACACACACACCCACCCCGCCCCCCCAAGGGAAGGGGAGGGAGGAAAACCAAACCCCCAAATAGCAAGCTTCTTATATTATACAAAAGACAGATAATTAAACACAGAATATGATATAAAACATATATACACTAATGTGAGAAAAAACAAACTAACAACAACCACTGAGTTGCCCACTCAAGTAACGCAGACCTCCACCACCCCAGCTCACAAAAACACTCCAACAAACTTCCCCACAAAGGATACCCGGCAAGAGAGGAGGAAACCAATAACAAAGGAGAATAAAATGTACTTTCCAAACCAAACAGCTGTGAAGTGGTGAATGAGGCCCAACACCCCTGGCCATGGTGATAGGAGGTCTGTTTAGCACCTGGCCATCAAGGAACTGAGCTAGGCACTGCCCACACCTTCTTTTATACTTGATTTTGACGTCAAAATGATATATCTCCTTGGTTGCTTAAGTCAGGTGAAATTTGTCCCCCGCTGAAACTGAGGTCCAGCTGAAACTAAAGCCAAAACTACCACACAGAGGGTGTTGGAACTACAGGTCCAGCTGCCTGAAGCTGTGAGCCAGTGACCCTACAGCCCTTGCACAAAAATCGTTTGGAATATTAGAACAATATTCCAATAGAATTGAATGTGTCTTATTTATTGAAAAACTAAATTTTATGCAGAAAAAAGTATTAGTAGGCTTTCCCCTGTCAATATACTGGAAAGAACTTTAGGTGTTTTTTATTTGCCTTAGTAATTGGATTTGCACTCAAGATTGTGTCTCACAAAGATGATAAAAGCAATTGAAAAAGATAATTGTGTATGTCTAGATGGGAGGAAAGGAGGGAATTTTCCCACCAAATATTTACATATGGCCGATGACAAAGATTCACAGGAGAGGAGCACAGGAGAGAGCACAGGTCACCTTGCTCTATGATCTTTAGGATCCTGGTTTCACCTAGTCATTGTTTCTGATCTATATTCATGGATTTTTCAGAGACCTAGCAGTTACATGTCAGAATGATGAGTCCCAGTCTCGTTTCAGGATAAAGCATCAATCAGGTTGTAAGCACTGTAGCCTGACCTGACAGAGCTTCAGTAATACTGCAGGCCTTGTGATTCCTGTGAAGAGGGTAATTCTGAGATCAACTTGCAGTGATGGGCAAGATATTCTATCAAAGCTCTTCTCAGATTGTAAGCAAGAACTGTCCCAGGAGTATCTGTTGAAGCTGTTGCCAATCTATGTTTTTCTGAATGTTAACAGCACTTTTAGAATAGATCTCATTTTTTTCCCTTTGTCTGCTGCCTAGTCTGTAACCTCTTGGCATTTATTCTATTTTCTTTTGTGAAGACAACAACGTAAAATAGGTGAGACTTATTCTTCTTACCAGTATGAACATAAAAATATCTTTTCTTATGTATAATATAAAGATTGCTTTCTGGTAGCCAGGACTGAAACACTTTGGTTTTTGTCTGTCAGACAGGGGCCATAGACAAGAGTTTGCTGAATATTTCATCCTTCATCCATCCTAAGGTACTGAGGTTGCACATCATTAACTCGAGATGTACTCCATCACTGAGACTAAAGCAAAATACAAGAATTCAGGACCTTGAATTTTTATTGCTCATGTAATTCTGAGAATATTCTGTTCTTTCAAAGTACACTGAGTGCTGATTCGAAAAGAAAAGAAATTAATCCAAAGAGTAAGAGAACATTATACAGAAAATGACAGTGTCATTGTAGGATGTGCAGCACAGTTCATACTATCACACACCATCTGAGAGTGCAGAAATTGAAAGATGGTTTTAAAGGAAGGCTTTCTAAAAATTCGGAGATATTAATTGAATACATACAAGAGGTACTGCAGTACTGGAGCAAACTAATTTCCAATAAAATTTAATCTAATATAGGAAAAAGTTGGTGATGTAGTAAAAAAATATTACACAGAATATACAGGTTTTAAATGAAAGCATGTGATACTAAGCTGCCAATACATAAAGAAAACCTGACAACAAAATCTTGCTCCAGGAAAAATTAATGTAAATTAGGATTATCAGCTTAACATTATTTTTAAACAAAAATATGGGGGGTTTAATAATATTTTTAAGAGATATATATTTTTTCAACAATATTTATATTTAATACAGAGATATGTGACATACTGTATGCATCTTAACCTAATTTGTTGCCAAATATTTATATCTAAAATATTGACTACTATATGGTAAATTCAAAGTAAAATATAATACTCCAATGCCAAATACATCTTATCTAGGCAAAAGATTTGTTTCTTATTCTCACTCAAAATAACTTACCTCAGGTTTCTCTCAAGCACTAGTGTGATTTCTCAGGGAATTTAAAAAACTGGATTTTGTTTCACCCATATTTAATTAGGATGGTCAGAAAAAAATTATATATATATGCCCATACAACACTAGTGGGATCTCTTATATATGTTCCTTTTTCACTATTGCCTCAGGACAGAGAGTAGTTAAAAGAGAAGCAGAACTGTGAGAATGTGGCTAAAAGCACTATAGACATTTTGTAGAAAACTCAATTGCTTTGACAGCTGTTGCATGTTGAAACTCTTGGGTATCTTCATGCAAAACTGCTGACAAAACTGAAACTCTTCAGGTTGTTAGGTGCTGTTAATTGAAGCTGCCATTAATTGCAAAAGAGAAATGAGTCTACCATTAAAACAGGATCCAATATTTTGAAGAAATCTTTCAGAGGTGACATGGTCAGGTAATTTACAACCAAGTCTGAATAACTTCATTTTACTTCTTCTCTATTTACGTCATCAGTTGGAAACTCTGCTGTAGTGTTTTAGCAGTGGAACTCCCAACTATGATTCCTATGTCATCCTTAAGGCTATTCAGATAACCATTTGCAAGAGAAAGCTTAATGTCAACTAAGACAAAAAAATCAAATGGAATATCCAACCAGAAACATTGAAACTCTCTAGAATATGAAGCTTCATGGAAAAAGTTTAAAAGGTGACCTGTCTTCACTCTAACATCTCAGAGAACAAACTACAAATATGGGAGTGCAAAGCTTACCAGTGAATCAATTGGGTTGGAAAAGATCTCTGAGATCATCTAGTCAAACCTGTGACCCAACACCACCACATCAACTAGATCACAGCACCAAGTGCCACATACAGTCTTTCCTTATGAAAGCATACAGAGTGGGGGGGGTGTGCACAATTTTTCTTTACCCTGACCAGCAGCTAAGAACTCCACTAGTCATTTGGTCTCTCCCCACTTCAGAAAGGATGGGGAAGTGAATCAGAAAAAGAAAAGTGAAAAAATTGTGAGTTGAGACAGACACAGTTTCAAAAGTGAAGAAAAGCTGTGCAGGCAAGGAAGCAAAATAAGGAATTTATTCATTACTTCCCACCAGGAGGCAGCTGCAAATGTTCCTCCTTCATCCTCCTTTCCCTTTCAGATTTTATTACTGAGCAAAAGATTATACGGTATTGAATATTCCTTTGACCAATTCTGGTCAGCTATTCATTCCAAGGTTTTTGTGCATCCCCATCATATTTGTTCAGAGAGGCAGAGTGGGTAAAAGAGAAAGCACTGATGTTGTACAAACTCTGCTCAGCAATAACCAAAATATTGGTGTATTATCAACAGTACTTTTGTTGCAAGTTCAAAACACAGCCCCATACAGGTTGCTATGAAGAGAATTAACTTTACTCCAGGCAGACTTCTTATGATATGTTGTGAGACACTGGATTATTATATCAATTATTGTGTCAGACCAACTTAAGTCTGAGGGGGAGAAGGGATAGGTTAAATCTCACCGAGGTGAGCTGATACCCTGTTCCATATCTCAGCCCTCGAGACACCCCTGGGGTGACCCTAGTGCAGCCATCAGTCAAAGGCAGCCCGGGAGCACACCCACACTGCGCCCCTGGAGCCCCTGCCCCAGCCTCTGATTGTGTCACACACTGGGAGCACTGCCCGTCACCCCACCCTGGAGCCCTGGGGTGGCTGATGGGCCAGGAGTCCTGCCTGGGAGGTGTGGCCACAGTGGAGCCAAAGCAATAAAAGCAGCAACATGTGCTGTGCATGTTGCATGAGCCTTATCACCTGGCTGCAGGGAAGTTGGACTCCCACAGGACTCTGGAGGTAACTATAAAATTTTCTCTTTTTCTCCCTCTCTACTCCTTATCTTACTCTCCTTTCTTAATATTTTGGGTAACTTGGTACTGAATGGGTTGGATTTTGCTAAATTGCATGGGTTAGCATGTGTTACATCAATGCATTGTGGAATGCTTTATTTTGGTTGTATGTTATGCTTTAAAATTTTGCCAAGATCTCTTATTTCCTAAAGTTTACCAGAAAAGTCCCTCCTCTGCAGCATCTTCTCCTTAGTGCTCTCTTATGTTGCTAAAAGAGCTGAGGGCTCTTCTAATAATGTGGGAGGTGAATTTTTGCAACTTGGGGTCTTACATCTGTATATGGACTTACAATGACACAGGTACAGAAGCATATACAGACACAATAAATTCAGGCCAGGCTTTTCTGTCGTTCTGCTGTTGGGCCCTCTGAATCCAAATGCTAATAATTTTAAAATATCTATCCTTTAGAAAAAAGAAAATCCTGTAAAGAAAAGTGCTTTTTCTTTTTATCAGTTTGTGGAGTGAGATTTCCTGATGCTTTTGTTGCCACTAGTATGTGCCAGCTTGTGTTGGGACAAGTTTTCTGTTTTCTTTACAAAAGCTGTGTAAAGTGCAGTTAGTAAAGTGGTTGGTACTAGTTACTAAACAGAATATTAGATTTGCATAACTCTTTAACCTTCAATTTACTAAAATCTCTTATACTCCTTTAAAGTGCTCTTGAATTTAAAAATATATTTTATTAGTTGGAAAATGAGGACTTGTTTTAGTAAGTGAGCTAAAGATAACTTAGAGGGTCCATTCAAAAGGAAATAAATAAAATCAATAAAGCATGTATCATTGTGATAGTCCAAATACAGAATTACCACTTATTGATGTATTGGAAATCCTATTTGATGTACATTACTGTGGAATCAGTTTAATTTCTATTGACCTCTGAAGTTAATCAGTGGATTATTGGGCTGCGTTAGATTAAAAGTCACTCTGTAAATTTCTAAGTTGTTTAGTGACAAGAATGGGGCAGCTCCACAAGGATCAGTGAGTATCAGTGATGTGAATGGGAATGCTCTCACCGATGGACTCAGCCAGGGGAGCAGAGTTGAGGGGACTGCAATGGGTCCTTTTGGCAGACCAAGGAGCATCTGGCAATGGTGCAGGATCAGGCCAGGCCCAAATCTGAGGCATGAAATCCAAATGAAGAGCCAGAAACAGGGCTTAGCATCATCACTGTTGTAGCATTGTTGGGACAGGGACTGAAGGCCTCAAGCTGGGTGGAAATGGTGTGCTGGGCAATGGTTGGGGGGTGAAAGAATGTGGGTTAGGCTAGGCAGGAGCAGAAACTGCTAACAGTGTCCTCAGACACCTGAAAGAAACTTTTCACATCAATATTTATTATATTTTGGAAATTAACCTGATTAATTAATTAGAAAGTAAAAAAAAAAAAAAGAGTCACATTTAAAACTTTCATATTAAATCAGCTGTATTTCTTCCAGATAATTATTGGATAATATTTCTTTGTTGTTTATCCAAAAATACAGTAACGTTTCCTGCAGTTGCTAAATATTTTTCTGTATATTATAATACACATAGTTGATATAAACCTATTAGTATACAAATATATTTCAGAGGTTATCTGACAGCTTCCTAAATGTATTCCTTTTTTAGCTTAAACAGCTTTCCCCTCAGTATTCAGCTTTAGAATGAACTTGAAAAAATCAATAATTATTCTCTTCAAAAATTTAATTTATTAGATTAAGACTTAGAATTTTTTATAAAAAATTGATTCAAATAAAAAGAAGATGTTAACAAGACAACTATTAATTCAGAAAACATCAATCATGGCTAATGCAAGCTTTTACATATTTACCTATTTTGAAGTGAGAAGGGGAATAACAGGTGGTTATACATTTTGAAATACGAGGAGTATGAAAACTAAGATCATCACATCTACAATGAGGAACTCTCCCTCAGACACCATAAACCTCTTTTTCTTTTAACTCCTTCCAGGTATTACTGATATGAACTAGGATAGCTGCCTTAACCAGGGAGTTGAAAAATCACAAATGATATGTGGGAATTTTATACAAAACTACCAAAGTTCCTTTGAAATGATAAGGCATTCACTTTCTCACAGTTTCCCAAAGTGTTAACCCATAACTGTTCCAAGGGATTTAAAATGTGATGGATGTGGCTAATGAGCAATATGCTTAGATTCAAACATAACCAAATCAGTCAGAATTTTTTTAGAAGCAGGTTTTTTCATAAATTAATGCTATCTGACAAAAGTTGGCTGTTAACATTTACGTATTATTTCTTATTATCCTGTGCTAGCAAAAAAACACTCAAAACACATTCTTAATCACAAAGATGAAAATAGGTTTTGTACTACTACAGAACAGTAGTATCTGAGGTGCCTAAATACTTCTGTGGATCTGAACCTATGCACCTAAATCCATGGTCAGGAATACCTAATTAAACTATTCATAATTATTTCAGGCCGCCTAAGGCTGTCACACCAATGGGATCAAATCCACTTAACGGCCATTGGTGATTCCATACTACTTTTAAAGAAAAAGATAAAGTAAATGACAATGCTTTAAAGTTTCAAATACCACTCAGCACACTATAGAGAACAATGAAAATTCAGCATCTGGATTGCTCATGGAAAAACAAAGTCCATTTTAAATCCTCTTTTTAATCTAGTACAGCACTTTCTGCTCCTAAGACTTTCAACACAGTTTAGTGTGGCATTAGAAGCTGTCTGCCAGCCATGGATCACTTCTTCTTGTCCTTAGAACAACCTTCTGATAAGGGAGAAGTCACATCATGTGCCTGAGAGTGTTGTCTACATGCTTGTTGAACTCTGGCAGGTTTGATGCCGTGACCACTTCTCTGGGGAGCCTATTTCAGCACCCAGCCATTATCTGGGTGAAGAACTTCTTTCTAATATCTAACCTAAACCTCCCCTGAGACTTCAGAACATTTTCTCTAGTTCTGTCACTGGTCATAGTTCAGACTGCTTGAAATTTTCATGTGCATTCTCCACTGTACTACTATGATATACTTGTTTGGTGCCTCAACTGCTTCACACTTGCATATGACTTTTCTGTCAGGAAAATGAACTTTCTCTGGATCCTCTCTTATCAATGAAGTGCACTACCATTCTTACCTTCAAGTAAGATCCAGACAAAACCAGTCAAAAATAATGGAGATACCTCCACAGGTGATCTGGTTCACCCTCTGCTCAAACAAGGGCTAGAGCTTCAATGGCATATCTCATAGCTCAGGATGTGCTTCAGGTGAATTTTGAGGCACTCCAGGAATGGAGTTTTCACAGCTTTCCAAGGCAACATTTTCCAACGGTTACATGCTTCTTTCACATAAATTTTTTGCTGACATTCACCTTGAAATTTCCCCGCTGCAATTTATGCTTGTTGTCTCTGTCTTATTGAGGTACATTATGCAGAAAAGCCCAGCTCTGCCTTTATTATAACTTCTTAGTTAGATGAGGATTGCAATCAGACCTTTCCTTCACTTTCTTTTCTACAGCCTAAACTATTTCAGCTCCCTCAGTTTCTTCTGGTATGTCACATGCTCAGGTTACCTAACCATTCAATGATCTTCCTCTGGACTCTGCAGCTTGTTGATATCCTGAACACAGGGATCAAAAGTGGTCATTGTATCCCATCTGTAGGCACACAAGGGATGCAAGTCTTTGATTGAGGCTGATAGCAAGTTATTCATAATGCTGCCTGACTTTGTATCTTGCTCTTTATATTAGCTTCCTACCTTCTTTTATTGCTACACAACTCTTAGGAAGCTTATATCCAGGTGTCAGAAACTTTACAGTGAAGGAATACTCTTTTGAATGCAATTCTCCTGGTATCTGCAAAACAAAATCTCTGAAATATCAATGATTGAATCTTTGCAGTAATAGTATGAGAATTGTGTACCATGTTTATATTAAAGATTTCCTCATAAATAAAAATCACTGTGGGAATGTTATGTGTGAGAAAGGCTAGCTGAAAATGGGAAAAAAAATGGATAAATCATAACAATGGTAATGCAATGGTAATCCCAGTGTATTAACTGAAAGGGCAAGATGCATTTGCATGGACTGCTGGAACAGGAAACATCAGCAGTGAAGCTGTTGTATTTATTTTGTGTCCTTCTGTTCATCAGAAATTTGTTGCTTTCCTGAAGTGACTTCTTGTGCAGATTGCATATTGTATTCCAGGATTTCTTGATTATAATAACTTAATATTTAAATATATTTAAAGAATTTTACAGTAATATCATGCTGTTTGTGAATTCTTTCTCTAGAGCTTACCTTCTTCCCTCGTCCAGTCTATGTGATCAAGAAACTGTTGACAGAAAAACTTCTGACTTCAAAAGATTGAAGGTTTAAGGTGAGATACTGTATGTATAATTTACCCTAACCATCTTTAATTTCTCATTCCTACTAGTCTTTGAGCTTAATAACAATTGAAATAACTCAGCACATAACAAAGCAAAAAACAAAAAAAAAACAAATCCCAAAAAACTGACAACAAACCAAACCAAAAACAATAGCATCAACAACAGAAAAAAACACAAATTCCAAACTGAGTTTCTTATCATATGCAAACTAAATTTATAATTTGTTATATTAAACCCTAAACTATGTGCTTTGAAGAACTTTGTACTGGATTGTTTACCAAACAGAGAATTTTCCTTCGAATCTCTACATGCCTTGGATGAAGCATGAACATTTCTTGGAAGATCTTTCGTGAAGCAATTGGTTGGATGTAGTGCACATTTAGGTAGTATGAATAGAAAGAGTTTGCTCAGATTTTGTAGGGCTGAATGAAGGATCATAATTGTATCAATGACAACATCTCACACTTGTTCTAAAATAAATAAAGGTTTTGTGCATTTAATATGGTTCTTAGTTGCACTTGGGCACTGTCTGTATTCCTTGTCCTTTCATCTAGTTAAAATGCTGCACTTTCTTTTCTCACTATTTATACATTAATTCCTTTGATCATTTGAATTGTAAAACTCCTCAAAATATTTACAAAGATAAAAACTTTAGAAATGCCAATATTTACTGCTCTATGTTCTCTGTGGATTTGCCTTCTTAATAGCAATTTAAATTGAGAAGAAACAATTACCCAAGCAAAAATCCCCAGTTTGGATGTTTTCTTTGTAATGTTGATCGATTGTCTTTTGAGAGCAGAGCTATCAGATATACAATTCTGCTACAAGATATAATTACAAATATGGGCTCTCCACTTCTTGAAATCATTATGCTAAAGGAAAAAAGACTAATGAGTTGTTTCAGAAGCTCCTTAAAGCTTCAGGAACTCTAAATATAATTAATGATTTATGGGTTTACCTCATAACACAACCTGCAATATTTTTACCCCATTTTTTTTTTCTAAATTTTTAAACTGGTAAACTTACTAAATTTTAGGAAACATAATTCTATATATTGGATTTGGTTCCCTATTTGCACAGCCATTACTTGCAATGGCTAGAGGTTTATTTTTCCCCAGACTTTACAGACACATATTGCACATATGTAGGAAATCTGTTGAGTACTATTTGCAGCATTAAAAAGTGTGGTGAAGTCCAGAACAATGATACGTTCAAGGACACATATTTCACTTGTTGAGCTGCAGATAGTGCCCTCTAACTTAATACTGCCAGGTAGTAATGGGGAGAGTGCGTGTTGCTCCTGGCTTAGAGCTGTTTCCCTTTTGTTGGGCATGAATATTTATTTTGCTTTTAAATATATCTTTGCATTGCAATATTTTGGTATGCTGTTCATAGAATTATAGGTGAAATCTGACACTTCTGTTCTGTAAACAGATATCTCATTGGCCTTTTTGTTTAGTTGCTAGTAAATTTAACCTTCATGCAACAATAGTGATGTTTTCAGTCTACTTGATAAGTTTGTTGTGGGGAGAGACTTGGTAACTTGCAAAACTGCCTGAAGTCTTAATAAGATGATGAATTATGCAGACTCTAGGGGTTGAGCCAGGAGAAGTGAGCTAGAGAAGGTGTCAGTTTTGCTGACAGACTATAGAAATAATGTGAACAATGTATCTTAGCTGCTTGGTAAATGCACATCTGTTTGTTTAGTTTTGGTTGGGATAGGGTTTTGTTCAGAGAAAAGTAAGCAGGACTTTGAAATCTTAAAGATAGTGAGACGAGTCAAAATTTCACACATTCCAGACAGCTCACAAAAGCAGGTCCCAGAAGGTTTTTTTCATGTGATCTCTGTTTCTGTTGAAAATGAAAATCTAGAAACAGGAGTTTTCAGACAGTTTGTTAAGTGTGTTGGGGGTTGGTTTTGTTTGGTTTTATTTTGTTCCTTAGGTGTTATCCCCTATTACTACTACTGCTAAACAATGCTTATACCTTTTGAGAATGCCCAAATGTAACATTCATCTACATAAAGAGTAAGTAGCACCTGAGAGTGATAAATATTTAAATTAACACTTTATTTATTATTTCTTTCTGTGAGTAAAACTCTCATCCATGTGGTAGGTATGGTGTCTTCCTTTTATGCTTGTGGGGTTTTTTTCTGGTGTTTTTTCTTTGTTTGTGTTGGGGTTTTGGTGGGTTGTTTTTGTTTGGGGTTTTTTGTTGGTTTTTTTTTTTTTTTTTGTTGAGTCGACCTGAAAATCTGTATGTATAATTTGTATAAAACTGTGTGACTACAGAGGACACAGTTTTATGCCTGGCTCTGGTTTAGAGATGCGATAATCTGGAAGGACTTTGCCAGCATGACATTTGAAGAGCATGATTTTCACTTGGCCTTAGAAGAATACTACAAGAAGTGCCAATGTATTTTAGTAACTTGAGTAGGTGCAGCCAAAATATTTTTATCAGGAAGTGCTGCAGGGATCATTTGCACTGTTTTTTTCTCTTTTTCATCCAAACTGGGAGAGTTTTAAGGTGTTGAGTTTTTTTTAATTACCTTGCCCCACTGAGTGTGTTGTTGAAATCAGGGGGTCTAGTTCCCTGCTATGGCTATGCATCATGTCACAATTATGATAAATGTATTTTAAGATGAACAGTAATACTACTGGTCATATACTCTCCAAGAAACCTGTGTTTTGGAAGCATTACCAGTAATAAATCTAAAAATGGTGCAAGCAAAACTGTGGGGAAGTAAAATAACTTGTGAGAAACAAACAAAACCCACTTCAATCAGAAAGTGTCATGTAGCATGATTGTTTTCTCAAATGTAATCACATCTGCTGTTTTGTCTTCTGTTCTTTCCCTGTCCTTGAACAGAAGGCAAACCCTGCCACTGATTTGCTTACTCCTCTTCCACTGCTTACATACTTCAAGACTTGCTTTTCTATATCTAACACTCTTGCCTAGTTTGTGAAATGAAGACATATTAAACAATCTACAATTCCATTAAAAAAATCTTAATCAGGGGTGATTCACTTAAAAGTTGGGCTCAATGATCTTTGTGGTTCCCTTTCAACTCAGAATATTCTGTGAGTCTGGCTCCTCTAAAATACAGGCATATCTGTCTCAGATGATAAAGCACACAACAACAGAACTTACCAGGAAAGACAAATGTCTGTAGAGCTGACTTAACTTTTCATTATACATTTCTAATTGTGTGCTGTTCCTGTTGCTTCAAATTATTTGGAATCATGAGTAGCTATATTTTAGGGACAGAAAAGAGGAAGTGAAGTCTCTGCTTCCCTAGGACCCAGCCCAGTTTTAAAAGAGAAAAATAAGAAGATGAACTTTGAAAAATCACATTCATAATCCTTCAAAACCTTTACTCTCTTTACAAAATAACAAAGTAATCCATGGCTTAAACTGCAACAATACTATTAACTAGTTGCACTAGAACCCTAGAAACTTTCTCTGTAAAAGTGTTTGTTTTATTGTTTCATGTTTCAATAACATTAATTTAAGACAAAGTATTTTTCGTTTCTTTTAAGTCTATAGAGAAACATTGTGGAAGACCTTGTTTTGTATAAGAATCACAGCTGTTGGCAACCAATTGCAATAAAATTAGTATTCTAGTTGAAATCTGGCATCTGGGAGTCCCTTGACAGCATTTTCCAGACTTTGGGGCTTGTCCTCTCATGCATTTGAGAGAAGAAACATTACTCTTGCTTTCAAATAGCTGTTGTGTTGAAAGCCAGAGGTATTTCACCCTGCACTGGAATGTAGCACAGTCCATCGCTCTTACTGAGATGTGTCTTGCTAAAGCTCTGTTAAAGTGTCTGGGATTACACAGCCTGCAGAATCTGCCATGGATATTTTATCTGGAAGTATGAAGGCCACTGCACTTAAAACAGTGCTACATCTAGTGCTGAATGTGTATAAGTAATTAAAAAGAAAAAAGGAAAACATCTGATAAATCCTTTCAGTCTTTCCAGTTTAGAATTCTATCCCTCAGCCTGTGATGCTTGCTGTGAAAAATTCTATGCTGCTCTAATTATTTCTTCAAAGCAAACTATTATGTGGTGGAAAAAACAGTATAATGTTCTCACTGAAGTAAGCATGTGTTGTGCTCCTGGGTATTCATAAGTCTTTGACACATAGATAAATACTTTCTGCCTCAACAAAAATTTGGTGTTGAAAAACATAGTCTGACAAACTCAGTTGTTTAGTATGCAAAAAATTAAACCTTCTATGTTCCTTGAGTTACTGAGGCTTCCTCTGCCTAATTATTTGGCTCCTGGGCTCAGACTTCAGTATGTTCCTATATACTTAGAAGGGATAAAGCCTGCAGTACACTCATTTAATGTTGAAGGAAGACTATGATTGAAGGACTCTGAAACAATACTTTGTGATGTTTTTCTGTTCTAAGTTCTTCATGAGAAATGCTCAAACCTTCTATAATTTCTTAAAAATGTTTGAATTATAACAGCAAAGAAATTCCTGGAAGCCCTGAGTTTGAAATATAAATAATATAACACATATTTAAAATTTGGCTGATCAGTGCAGTCAAAGCTGCACATGCACACACACACACACAAAGTCATGGTGGTTTTTTATTTGTTATTTGCTTGGGTTTTGTTTGTTGGGTTTTTTTCCCTTCCCATATTGTTCTGTAGAATATCTGAAAGATTAAAGAGGTTCCAAAATATTTTTTTCAAATTAAGCTTAGCAATCAAATTATATTCAGTAATGTTATAATGCTGAATACTTTATTCCAATGGGAAAGTATCTGAGTAACTCTGAAAGTATGAGTACTAAAGAAGTTAGTGATACCTTTGGCAGTTTCTGAAGTCTTTTGGTGTTGGTGAACTGTATATGTAAAACACATGCAAACCCAGGGTGCCAGTACAGAATATGATAAAGTTTCTTAGTTCTGATTCTCACATTGATGGCTGTTGGCATGACTAGATATGCCCAGTTTGCCAGGGGTATTCTGGTACTCAGACAGGATAGCACTAGTGATGTCAGAAATTATTAAAATGAACTTTGTATACAAAACCAATTCTTCAAAATTCAGTCAATTAGAACTGGGGTTGATTCTTGACTAAGGGGGTCACTTAGGAATTTTTCTACGAGGCCCAGAGAGAGCTTAAGAAGCTTAGAGTTTGTACGATTATTGTCTGCTGTTAGAAACCCACACAGGAATCAGTATGTTCTCAGGGTCTCTGAGTATGTCTAGTTTAAGAAGAAATTTTAGCTGATTATATGTTTCCTTTGTCAAGCTTGGGGATCCCCATATAATTTTCCAAAGTTTGTTGAAGTTGTCACTGATGGATGACTTTACTGTTTATTCTTAAGGTTTTAAACCCTATTTTTAACAAGGAAGCAGCAGCATCTCACTCTACCATAGTGTAGTTATGCTACATATATATATATATAATTTGCCTATATATTCTGTGTACATACACACACGTTGGAATTTACACTCTATATATACACACAGTATATATACATTGTATACGTCCAATGACCTGAATGTCAGTAAGACAGGCAGAAAGAAAGAGTGAAGGTAGCTGAGCCTGGAGGGTTTGAAAAGGTGGTATGTGTACGTACAAATGTGTGTGTGTGTGTGCATATGTACACGTGTTTGTATATGTATGTGTGTGTGTATGCATACGTGTCTACACCTGTTGAGCTGGTGCTGCTGAAAAGGCATACGCTGAAAAAAAATGAATGGGACAGGTGAGGTAATTTCAGAAACCATCTTTTAGGAAGTCATTCAAGAAAAAGCAAAATATAACTAACAGATACAAAAATCTACTGTTACCTATTATAGGTTATGAGAAAGAAAGGTAAGGCTATAAAATTACTTTTATTTGGTATCAGTTTAAAAGAAAAAAAATTACAATACTTAAAAAAATCACTTTATTTTTTTGGTCTGATACTAGATCTCATAGATGCATGGATGGGTTTTAAAAAATAGTATTAGAGAAAAAAGACTGGTTTGGAAGCTGTTACAGAAGGCTGTTGTGTGCAATTTCAGTTTCCACCGAGGCTCACAATAAACTACCCAGTTTTATAGCAGTTCTAAGTATATCCATAATTCTTTACTCATAAAGATCTTGGTTAAATTTCATTTATGAATCTCTACAAGAATGACTGAAAGATAAGACTATTTCTTATATACAAAGAAGGCTATTTCTTATATATAAAGAATTATACGGTTACTTCTATCCCTCCCTCACCCCCATATTTTTAAATCAGTTTGAGTAGTGTATACTTTTTAAAAGCAAGACTGTCTTACTGCATCACATATTGTTCCATCACTTTGGTGCCAGTGGTAGGTAGCCAGCTCTCTACAAAGCACTGAATCTGTAATACAGTTGTGTTATTCACACAATTGCTTTTCATGAGCTGGCTCTGAGCCCATGGTGTAAGTGTCTCTGTTTGTGTTAGCTCAGTGGTGCACATGATGACATAATTGTTCCTTGACTAATAAACTATAATGTAAACCACATGGACTATGGAAATTTAATTTACAAACTAAGTGGTCATTTGACCATGAATTGAAGATGCTGCTGCATGGAAAGCAAAGATTTGAACCTCATGGTAGTGATATGCTCTCTGCTATGAACAGCAAAGAGCGTGTGCTGCTGGCAAAGGCTTCTGAGAGATCCTTACAGGACAGCAATATAGGATTAAAACTGTATGTCTTCTTAGCACAGAAACAATTTATCAGTGACTGTGACAAGATAAACTCTCAGTTTTTCACTGTTTCATTCTGTTCAGGCTGGATGAATAATTTTAACAAAATAAAATAACAGTTTTAAAATGTGAAATAGATATCCTTTTAGTGCTACATGTAAACAAAAGCAATTTAAACCTATGAAATTATTAGAGACTCTTGGATTCTAAGAGGTTTTACCAGCTTTATAAATAATATAAAATTGAAGATGCAGCTGGATATTTAAGATGTACAATTTTTTTTAAACACTTCCAACTTTTGTTTCACTTAACACTACAGCACTACTTCTTCTTGTACCTCTCTTTAAAAGATGGCTAAGCATGTAAGGGAACATCTTTCCAGACACCTCCAGGCAAAATGGGAATTATAACTCATTGAGTTCTGACACACTGAATGTCATCACTGCTCAAATTAATCAAAAATTAAGTAGGTTTTTGGTTCGTTTGTTTTTTGTTTTGTTGTTGGGTTTTTTAACTAGACAACATGGTGTCTTACAAAGGATTAGTACTGCCAATTAAAAGATGATAATTACATTTTATTGCAAATTTGTTAAGTTGTGAAGAAATACTAAGAATCCTTAATTAAAACACCAATAATGCTATTTTTGAAGTTCTTTTGCTTGGAAGACAAAACAAAACTAGACAAAAAAACCCCACCAAAACCCAAACAAACCAGGTTTCCTACCTGTTGTGGAAATCCAAGCTGAAAGTAAAGAGCACAGTGGAGATTACATGACTTTCTGTACCCAATAGTACAGATGATGCGTCTGAACCACTGAGTATGTTTCCTAACAACCTACACAGAATCTTCCTGATGTTTGTAATGAGGGAAATGGAGGAGAGAGGATGACTCCTTGTGTTGTCCCATTTCAAGTTAAATTAACTGTTCGTGTAGGGAGAAGCAGTACAGACTGGCATACTCTGCACAGAAATCACCTATCAGACTGCATGTACAGCAGAAGCCTTTATTTGGGTTAGTCTCTCCATGGAACTGTGATAAGACCTGAGTTTCATACACAGGAGAATTTAGTCTTCATTTCTATTTCCAGATAAAAATATAAGTTTGTCTGTTTGCTTTTTTTTTTAAGTGGAACAGCATGGGGCATAAGTTTTTTGTGTCATGCTCTTTGACTAGAACACCTTCAGAGGCTGAGGAACTCACAACACTGTGCTGCTTCTGTGGTAGAAGAACTTTTATGGTGATATGTTACGGACGGGTCCAAAGGAGATCGCACACACCAATATGGTGTTCAGGCAAATCCCAACTTTACTCAAATTAGACAACATATATAACCTGAGGTAACCCCGCCCCATGCACAACACATCTGACTTCATAGGCTGAGGTTAGAAACATGTACTTATAAGGTAAAATCTGAAGCCCCTTCCGGGTGAGATGCTGGGCTTGTAGTTGTTTGACCTCTGAGTCCGGTGTCACGTGGTTCTTCTGGACCCACTGGAGTCAGTGGGTGGCAACACCGATATCATTCAATAGGATTTTGCTACACATGGAAAAATGGAAGCATATGAATTTACCTTTCAACACATTTTAAACAACTCTTGGTAGGAATTTTTTTTTCAGTAATGTTGACTTCTTTTCTTTTTTTTTAAATATGTCTATCTTTAGCTCCTTGAAAACTCTTTGGTTTGTTCTATAAGCTGCTGTAGTTATCCCACCATTAATAAGTGCCATGTTACCTGGAGATTCAACACTGTAAAGCTCCTTACCTGCACTGCAATTCTCTGACTCAATTGCTTCTTGCTAGCTTCTTGATATAGATCTGATATGGCAGATTTTTGTTTTAAGTTCTTAATCACCATCAGATCATTCTGCTATCATGGCAGTTTTTCTACTCTAACAGCTATTAAGCCAGAATAAATATTTAATTGCAAACACACATTGCATGAGTCTTTACTGTAGTTCCATCAAGAAGTCACAGTATGGCAAAAGACTGTTGCACGCTTTAGTTAAAACACACACTTATGGGTCAGTGAAGAAAGTAGCTGATAATAGGAATTAGAAAAATATTCTAAGGAATAATTAAAAAAACACCCCAACTCTTTTTTACTGGCTAGCTCTTTGGAACAGAATACTGTTCTGAAATATGTCAGATTCTTTATCTCAGAGTCCAAACAGAGAAGTACTACCCTATATTTTTTTCTGGTTTTCATTTGAGAATCTTGACAGGTTTGATTCATCTGAAAAAGATGATGATTGCAAAAAAGAGCAACAACATTGCTCACAGTGCAAAAGACTGTTGCACGCTTTAGTTAAAACACACACTTATGGGTCAGTGAAGAAAGTAGCTGATAATAGGAATTAGAAAAATATTCTAAGGAATAATTAAAAAAACACCCCAACTCTTTTTTACTGGCTAGCTCTTTGGAACAGAATACTGTTCTGAAATATGTCAGATTCTTTATCTCAGAGTCCAAACAGAGAAGTACTACCCTATATTTTTTTCTGGTTTTCATTTGAGAATCTTGACAGGTTTGATTCATCTGAAAAAGATGATGATTGCAAAAAAGAGCAACAACATTGCTCACAGTAGAAGGCATAGTTGAGGTCTTCAGTTTCTCACATTTAGCAGCTCACAGCATACAGAATGATTAAGGTTGGCAGAGACATTTGGAGATCATCTGGTAAAAGCACCGTACTCAAGTAGAGGGATCCAGAACAGGCTGACCAGAACTATGGCCAGGAAGGTTTTTAATCTGTCTGCTCATCCAGCCCATAATTCATCAGATTCTTTAAGTAGAAAGTAGAAAATGCCTCATCTACCAAGCCAATAATAGAGTCATAGAAGTTTATCAAGTTAGTCATGCACTTTTCTAGGTCCTTGGATTTCTGAAGGATCATCCTGCTACTAAAGACTGATGTGAGGAAGGTATTTATTACCTAGGTTTTTACAATGTTCTGGGTCAATAAGTCTCCTGACCCATTTATCAGCTGGTCCACACTTTCCCTAGGATTTCTTTTGCTGCTAATCTATATATAGACTTCCTTCTTGCTGCCTTTGCCATCAGGTTCAACTCCAGGTGAATGTGTTTGCTTTCCTAACAGTGTCTCTCCATACTCCAACAGTGTCTCTATAGTCCCTACCTGTTAACTGCTTCTACCTTTTTCTATTATTCCTTGCTATGTTTGAGTTTTGCTTGGAGCTCCTTGCTTATTCACAGAGGCCTTCTGGCAATTTGTACTTTTTCTGATTGGACTGGACTGCTCATGAACTACTTGGAGTTGATCCTTGAATTTCATCCAGTTTCCTTGGGCCTCTCTTCCCGCCAGGGCTTTATCTCATCGGACTCTTTCAAGCACATCCTTGAAGAAGACAGAATCTGTTCTCCTTAAGTCCAGGGTTGTGATCTTTCTTTTTGCCCTTTCTCTCTTACCAGGATCCTGAAGTCTGCCATCTCTCATGGTCACTGCAGCCAAGGCTGCTTTCAGCCTTCACATCCTTAAGCAGATCTTTATTTATAGCTGAAATTTTTTTTAACAGAGATCTGCTCCAGAAAGGTCAGCATCTCCTCTGGCTGGCAAACCAAAATATTCTGGGTTTGCCTTTTGGTCCTCTAAATTGTACATACTGTTTATGTCTACAACTATGCAAACGTTTTAGGCTCTGCTCACATTCCACTTCTATGATACCCAGTCATACATAAAGATTGTTTTGTTACCTGTCAGACTCAGAAGCTTACTTCTCACTATGGATTTAGGTGTTGTATTAGTTTTACAGGGTGCTTATCCTGCCTTGTTACTTCTAAGTTTTTATGCATCGTAGAAGTTTACACCCACAAACAGTGACTGTGTGGGGTTACTTAAACAACTTGCAATCAAAATATGTTGCTGTTTCGCTGATGTGCAATATTTGAGGTGGATGTCAATATATGGGACAATGGAGTGGATCCACAGGAATTCATTGGACCGATGTATTATTGTTATCTGGTTGTAAATGGCTAACTTTGACAAAATATTATAGAGACCTTTAGCTACCAAAAAAAAAAAAAAAAAAAAAAAAAAGAGGAAAAGAAAGGAGTTCTTCAAAATGGTAGAGATTTTTTTTCCTATTGAGCTTTCTACTCAGCAGCAAAAATTGTGATCATTACTATAAACAGCTTGTCAGTTATTAATACATAACATATTTATAAATTGACTGATCAAAGACAATTTTTTTCTCTGATAAATCACTGATGGTTTTTATTTTTTTAAATGGTAAATAAGACCTTTGTGTATAAAAGAAAACTCCTTGAATATCTAAATTTTAACTGATGAAATTCAGGCTTAATATATCTGTTTGTACTTGATTTCTCTCATCCTGCACTGTGCTGTTTTCTCAATATACTTTCAAGTGCCCAGGGTGACAGATGTTCTTAGAAGATGGTTCTCTTTGTTTTCAATAAAAAGGAATTATAAGCATGCAGTTCCCTTTAGAAGAAAACTGGTTCAAGTTTCGTGCTAAATGCCACAAGTAATATATTACCTCCTAAAAAACCTAACAGGATAAATTAGTCTCTAAATGGATCATATACAGAAACTCTATGAAAGGGCTAGTTATCACAAGGCTGAGAGAAATATTGCTGTTGGAGTTTTTGCAAGTGTATGCTACCATTTAAATAGTTAGACATGACCCTAGCCATCTCTGAGAAGCAAACATTTCAGTATGGTATCTTTTCAAAGTCATAGAGGAGGTCTTTCTAGTTTGAAGATCGTTAAATGCCTCAGTTGTCTTCCAGATTTGCTATTCCTTAGTTTGGTCTTAATCCTAACTGTGTTCTAATTTTACACATAATTAGTTTCAGTAATGTAAAACACTGATTTTATTTTCTTCAAATATCAAGGACAGAAACATCTGCTGAACAGAAGTTCCTTCTTTTTAATGTCATAACTGATGGAAAGAAAACTACTATCCATCTTGAAAATATTAGAAGTAAACTTTCAAGTACTTGCTCCTGAAGGGTTTCTAAAAGCCTGGTCTTGCATATCTGTCAGCTTCACAGCTCTTTCTTTGTCTCTGCTTCTTGTTTCTACTCTAGTCTTCTGTTGCCATGGGAGCTGCTTCTTTCTCTCTCCTTCTTTATCTTTCTCTATTCACTAATTTCCAGAAACTTCTCCCAAATGTACTTGCTTCATGCCTCATATATAAATTGCTGTCCCTTCTACCCTGTAGAGAAATCTGTATGATCCAAGAAATTGAATAGACAGCTCTTTTCTCTATCAGTTAGCCATACACATTTTTTAAAAACCAGAACATATAATCAGTATAATGTAAAAGATAAACAGAAAAACAAAAGTGCATAAGCATCAATATCTAGTAAGGTTTCCTTTAAGATGTGAGAGAATGGCTGATGAGAATAATCTTGCCTACTAAGAAGAGGGCCACTCAGCTTTGTAAACTAGAACTTGCAACAGCTAGTGTAAAAGATTGTTTATGCTTGAATATAAAAGGTCTCTGAATTCTACCTTTTACCCACATCCCTGGTTTCAGTGTAAGGTTAGTGAGATGTGGTTGGGCTGTTTATCGCGATCTCAGCCCATGTACTTATAGGTGTAATCAAACAAAATGCTGGAACACATTTCTTCCAATACGGGCACCCTGAGAAATCTCTCCTTGCCTAATTATACAGCTGTCAGACTTCAGAATGTGGGAAGGACAACTGAAACACTGTTTCCTCTTAGATCTTTTGCACCATTACTAGGGTAGCTATGCTCCACATTAACAAAAAGTCTAACTAGAAAACTATTGTTTTATGCCTGGCCTCACTAGTAGCACAGAAAAAGTTGTCACATTCTGCCATAGCACTGAGTTCCCATATACATGTCCTACTCAATAAAATCTTGTCCAAAGATTTAAGGGATTTGATGTAGATAACAACTAACACTGCCTTCGATTTGTTGTTAAGATGGAACCAGGAAAAAATGTATATTCTACTTCAAGATTTCACATCCTCATCAATGTTTCCTTCATCCCTTCTAGATAATCTGAAAGAGTCCTCTCATGGTAAATCATCCTTAGGCAGTGTTCAGCCTCATTATTCCACTCTGATCCCACCTGTATCTCTCCTGCCTCCGATAATGTAACAAATATAAATTCAAGTAACAGTCAATTTGTCTTTGGGACCCACAAGATCTGTGTAGACATTATTGTTAGCGGGAATGATAAGCATGTTCATGAATTCTCTTCAGCCTTAGTTTCTAGCACTGATACTCCAATATTGAGTGAATATTAAAGAAAAAGGGGTTTTGTATAATTTGCCAAGCTCTCACTATTCAGTGGTCTAAGTAGCTGTATCATTACTTTTGGACTGAAAATATATTTGTAACCAATTATAATGAAGAATAAGGATCTTGATATGTGTGTTCTTATTTAGAGTTCAGGAACAGGCCTATTTGAAAGAAAAAATAATCAGTTCCACTGCCTGGGTCAGCACCACAGACTGTCTGTGGGAATACAAATCACTTACTTGGGTTTAAATTTGTTTCTTTTATCAACCAAAAGATTGTTTTACACTCCAGGGAATGTACTGTGATGCTACTTGTGGTAGTTAGGGATTTCTCTAAATATTTTTTATGACAGAGATTTTATCTAGTTTTGAATGTCTACCCTATTCTGTCAAACTGAACTTTGTTATACCAACTTGACCTTTTTGAGTATTTTGCTGTTACTCACAGGTCATGCAATTGTAAAGAACAGAGGTGGTTGTCCAAATCACTGAATACTGAAAAGGTCAAAGTAGTAGTGCAGTCTGAACTGTTTCCCCAGTTGAAACTGTGTCTACGTAATTCTCATTGCTAGACTTGAAATACACCTGTAAAATGGTCTATGCAAACTCTTGGTTTTGATGGTGAGAGTGATGAAAATACTAAATCATATGATTCCTGTTCTGTCAAATAGCTTCTTAAGAGTTTGATTAAAATTTTTAAGTCTTGCCATGTCAAACTAAGGTCATAAGCAATACTTCACTATAGATATTTTGGCTGTTCACATAGTTTTCCCATAGCTGAACCATGCATTACATGTTTGCCAGGTGATGGTTATGTCTTGTGGTTTGTATTGTGCAAGACATGTTGAAACAATCTTATTCTTTTTCAGTCTACCATGCTACCATAGAATTATCCTGTATGTGCTTGAGTTAAATGCCAGGCAGTTAAATGTCAGGCAGTTAAATGCCTCCCTGACAACCGATCCCATCAGATCTCAGAAGCTAAGCAGGGTCAGTCCTGGATTAGTACTTGGATGGGAGACCTCCTGGGAAATGTTGGGTGCTGTAGGTTCTAGTCCTGAGGACTTCACTGGCACTGTCCAAGCTTGCTCGGCCGTGGCAGATGAACCTCAGGACTTAAACGGTGGGAGGCAGTTCTGTGCATGCTGAGCTTCACCTAAAAAAAAAATCCACTGCACAGGCTGGAAGGGCACACCCACGTGGGGACAGCCCTTCCCAAATCTTCGTCCACAAAGCTGAGCTTGAGTTTTGATATTTTTCCCCTCCACATTACAAGATTTCTCATCCTTACAAAGCTATATTAAAAAAGAAAAAATCAATACCCCTGCAACCTCATGTGACTATTGACTAGTAAAGAGCAAACAGAGTCATTGTTTTATCTGTTTGGTACTCCATGACCTTGTATATAATGGCATATAGCCCTCATTTACCACATAAATCTGATGAACAACATGACTTTTTTTAGTGTTTCACTGGGAGATGAATGAAATATTTCAACTTCTACAAAATTTTCCTAAAATCCTGATATTGACAGATAAACCCCAAACCTTCTAAATAGAATAATTTGCTTTAGATCAAATAAAATTTTAACAGACTTACCATAATACAACAGTTGACACAAATCTACACACAACAATGTGAACAGAATCTCAATTAATATGGAAAATCCTCAAAAAAATATATATGTGCAGATATTTTAGGCACAGTTTTTAGAATCTGCGACTCCAGTATTGTGTCTATCATTCCAGCATCCCTTTGAGCCCTAAGTTTGACAGCATCTTTCTGAGGAAGAACAGTGATGATGAGAGTGTTAAAGTCACCATTGTCCCAAGTCCTTTACCTGAAGCTATGTGATATTTGCAATGAGACTTTGCTCCTCTTTAGTTTTGCATTTGTTTTGTTTATGTTATCTAGTATATTCTGCTTACTTCTCTTTGAGTTCCAGCTAAAGTACAAAATATCTGAAACAGTATGTTCTAATTAACACAACTTCTCACTGTTTGCTATGCAACAACAACCTAAAGCAGACACAAGGTATTTACAGACCTAAACTGAAACAGGCAAGGCAAAAAGTCCCTCAATTGCTACACAAGTGTCACCACGATTAAAGCAATTTAAAACTGGCTCTGGACAATACAGTCCTCATCAAGTCCTGTAACTTTGCATTGTCAATTCAAGATGAAGCCTGTGACCTTTTACTGGGAATGGTGGAATGGTAGAATGATGAAAGTTGTATTTGTGGGTCATAGTAAATATGCAGTTTGTTTTGATAGGTTTTTTAAAATTTTATTTTTCTACTTTTTTTTTAAGAACAAAATATATATAATTCCATCTGGACTTTCACCAGAAGAAAAGGACTTACCTGTTATGCTATAAGACTTAAGAAATAGGAAGACAGCTCCCCTTCAAATCCCAGGATAGTTAAATTTTCAACTCTCCTCTTCACACAATATATGCACATGGATACAATGTGGATGAACTCTGATGTTCTAATTTGGTGACAAGAGAGTAATAGTTAATTAGAAAACTGGGTGATAATTTTTTATGCCTGGTGGAGGTCATGCCTAAGGATTTTAGTGTGTTTTTGTAGATTTTGAGAATCATAGAGGTTACATGGATTCTCCTCGGTTGTTCACATTTTTAGGTGAGTTACTAAAGCTCTTTCTCACAGATTCTTAAGCTTTCTCATGCCCTGCCAAGGCCGTGGTGTTTGTGAGAAACCACCTGCAGATAGCTTGAAGACAAAACACAAAAAAAAGGCCTAGAGGTTCTGGAGCTTCTCCAAGGGGCATTTCTGAAGACTCCTATAGGTGGAGCACAGAGAGAAATGAGAATCATGATTGGTCATAGATATCTCATGTGTTAATTGCTAGAGAGGTTATAAAATTGTAACATTGCTGGTCATGTGGGTGCAGACCTTTGGTGTGCACCTTAGCAGCTTCTAATAAAGGTAACCCATCTATCTTTCTCCATTAAAAAGTGAAAGTTTGGCTCAATCATATAATTCTAAGATTTGAGGCTCCTTTGGGAATGTCTTCTGATAGAGGACAGCATTTTGTTGCAGCAGTAGTGAGGGAGGTTAGCCCAGTTCTGGGGATCGAATGGGATTTGCATACTGCGTACAGACCCCAGGCAAGTGGCAAAGTTGAACGTATGAACTGTACTCTTAAAACCCAAAAAAATAAAATCTGCCAGGAAATATCTATGACATGGGTTCAGGCCATACCTTTAGCTCTACTAAGAATTTGTATACAACCTAGACAGAGGGACAACATGAGTCCCTATGAATATTATATGACAGGCCATATCAAATTCCACGCATGAGGAGAAATCTACTGAGAGGGAAAATAGATTTGTAGAAATAACTTAATGACTTTGTGTTCTACTTTGCAGAAACTCCAGAGACTCGTCGTGTTATCCAGACCCTTAGAGCTGGACACTCCTGCACATCTGTTCCAGCCCAGAGACTGGGTCTATATTTGATGGTGGGACAGTGACCCCCTGCAAGCTAAGTGGAGAGGACCATTCCAAGTCCTGCTGACTACCCTCACTGCAGTTAAAGTTGCTGACAAAGGACCTTGGATCCATTACTCAAGAGACAAGAAAGCCTCTCCTCCTGAAATGGTCAATAAGCCTGATACAGAAGAAAATGTGGTTTAAACTGTTCCTTCTGTGCTTATTACCTACACAGCTGATAACCAGGATCCAGATTTGGAACCAGAATTTGCACGTGGCTCTAGTCCAAAATGTATCCACCATCCTTAACACAAGTCACTGTTGGATTTGTAATCAAATGCCAGGAGTTGACAAGGATAACAACTGGCCTTTGGTTGGCGTTTTAATGAACGAGACAAGCCTAAGTAGAACAGATCAGACCTGGATAAAAGTCACTGAGGCGTACTTGCCTATAGCCCTGACCAATTTAATTCCTGACCCAAGAAATTATGCAGTACCCTGTGTGATCGTTAATGCCACTGGAAAGGCCATTCTCCCCCCGTATTGTCATAAAACTGAATCTAAAATAAGGATAATACCAGAGATCGCAAGAGCTATGGCACAAACACCCTGGAGGATGATTCCTCCACAGGGTTCAGGGTGGTATTGGATATGTGGAAATGAGGCATGGAAAGTTTTGCCCCTTAATATAGATCAGGCTTGTGCTCTTGGGGCTGTGATCCCACACATAACAATATTCAATCAAATTGGAAGACATAATGAGAGAATGAGAACCCATGTGAAAAGATCCATCAACACTCTGGTGGAAGGTTCCACAACTTTCCACAGTGTGCTCAGTGCTCTTATTCCCTCTTTCGAAGTATTTGAATTGGAGAAAGCAATCATTAATATTTCGGCCGTTGTTGAACATATTGAAAACAAAACATTAGATGCAATCAGGGCCTTACAAGAATTCCATAATTTATCTCTTGTGGTTTTACAAAACCGAATAACTCTTGATTTCTTACTGGCCTCACAAGGAGGTGTGTGCAAAATCATTAATGCCAGTTGTTGTTCTTACATAGATCAAAGTGGAAGGATTAATAGGGATTTGGACAAAATTTGGAAACAAACTCAGGTTTTACACAAGGTGACTCTTGATGATAAACTTTGGGACCTTGGAGGCATCTTAGATACGCTTACTTTATGGTTGCCAAAGTGGACCTGGTTAAAATGGTTGTTCATTTTGGTTCTAGTCATGATCAGTATTAGTATAATAACTCACTGTACTAATCAATGCTGTCGTCGCTATGCACCTCTATGGTGTTGGGTTTGAATAAGTTAAGGTGTAGAGAATAGGTAAGATATAAGTTTTAGATTATTTTATTTATGTTTGTTAGTAGTATTACACAGAAAAGGTAGTTGCATGATTTCATTGCTATATAATTGTTTATGATATAGAGTTAAATAAGATAAGTAGTAGAGACTGGACAAAATAGTTTTGCCAAACCTCTAAAGGGGGGAAATGATGCCTAAGGATTTTAGTGAGTTTTTGTAGATTTTGAGAATCATAGAGGTTACATGGATTCTCCTCGGTTGTTCACATTTTTAGGTGAGTTACTAAAGCTCTTTCTCACAGATTCTTAAGCTTTCTCATGCCCTGCCAAGGCCATGGTGTTTGTGAGAAACTGTTGGGATTCATGCATTTTCAGGCTAGCAAACCAAAGACAAATTTGCAGGTGCCAGCTTTTGAGATAATGGAATCTATTTGGAGACCTTGGGCCCACACAGGAGCTGGAAACAAAGTCTGCAGAAACTCTGCAGAGTAACATCAAAAAGAGCTCTTTAATAAAGTTAAAATAGTTTGCATAAGGACTGTTTAGACCCAGCAAATTTTGGGAAATATATATTACGTAATAATTAGCTGTAGCTGTGTGATGTTAGATAGTTTGCAAGGTGTGTGTAGGTTTTAAGATTGTGTTTAACTCTGTGAGAAATTAGTTCTATACTTCTGTAACTTGTATATTCCTGCCTGGGAATGGTTAAAAAGCCTTAATGTAAACATACTTAATTCTTCTTCCCTTCTCTCTGCAATTCCCTAGTATGACAAAGAGGACGAAGAAATAAACTACCAGAAAACCCCATGAAACTAGATGCAGTCAAGTGCTTTATTTAACAATAGAGGTAGGAGCCTCTAGAATACTTAAAAAGGCTCAACTGAGAACTGTGTCTGTGGAGATCAAGCATTGTGACAAGAAACCACCTGCAGATAGCTTGAAGACAAAACACAAAAAAAAGGCCTAGAGGTTCCGGAGCTTCTTCAAGGGGCAGTTCTGGAGACCATGGGTGGAGCACAGAGGGAAATGAGAATCATGATTGGTCATAGATATATGTTAATTGCTAGAGAGGTTATAAAACTGTAAAATTGCTGGTCATGTGGGTGCAGACCTTTGGTGTGCACCTTAGCAGCTTCTAATAAAGGTAACCCATCTATCTTTCTCCATTAATATTGTTTCTGAGTATCTATTTTCACAGGAATTTAGGCAATAGAGGGATTGCTTCCACTATCTCAACTGCCTTTAGAAGTATTATTCTAAAACCTCCTTTTCTACTGAAGGTCAGAGGCAGATTTACAAAATGAATTGACAGCACCCACTACTTTTTTCCAGCAACCAGGCTTTTAAGGAACTCTCTTGGAGTACAATGCAGAAGTTGTTTTTTTTTCCCCTTGCCTTTATAATTGTGTTATTTTAAGCTGTACAGTAGGTTCTGTAATTCCTTCAATCAAGACTGTTTTAATATATTAATAGATTTCTATTTCTTTTGCTGAAGAAATTTAGTGAATCTTCCAAGACCAGTGTCTTTTCTGCTGCGTGCTATTGGTGATTACTCAACATTCACAGTGTAAATGAAGTACTGCAAGCTGAAGAAATTTTAAAGTAAATACAGGGAAAAAATAGTATAGGTAAGATTAAAAAAACCTCTTTCTCAGTAGAGAAACAGTTGGATGCTTCATAGAGTATTGAATATATTTGAATTTCAAAATTATAGGAAGGTCTCATGTTCATGGGAACAAAAAATGACAGAAGACTTACGCAAGTAATATATAATTCAATTCTGTGCAAGTGAAAGATGGATGGCTAAAGTTTCCCTTAAAATACTGTGGGCACTTGGACTTCTAAAGTTTAATTTTTTGTTTGGTTTTGTTTGGGTTTTTTGTTTGGTTTTTTTTAAATTTTAAATATCTGGCAAAATAAACAAAAGAACAGGCAAAAAACCCTCACCAAACCCCCAAAACAACCAACCTGTTGTTTAATTTTCACCAGATAAAAGTGTAAAACTAATTAGCAATATGTGTAGAACATTTTTGCCCGAACACACAACTAACAGCACAAGGTAACGTGTAAAACAATATATTAAGAGTGAGTGCAAATGTCTTCAACATTAAAAAGTAGAGTTAATTGATACCAAAAAGTAATACTCAGAAAACTGTAATTACATAAAGATTATAGGCAGAAGAGGAAAAAAAAGTGACAAAACATTTCAGTCTCAATTATTTTCATGGAAGGATGATTTGGATATATTCTGTATTTCCTCTTGAGGCTTTCCTTAAAAGCTCTGTCAGTACTTGGTATGACTTGACGCAAGTTTATTTCATCTCAACTGTCATCTTGGTCTTAGTATTTACATATATATACAAGAGTTATGGTATTGGTACTAGTGAGACTTGGTGACATTTAGTACTGGAATGGAGGTCAAAGTATTTCTGCCTACAACTTTTTCTATGTGTGTGTGCTATACTGTAGTTCAGATCTTGAAGGTATTAGAAGCTTCTCTTCCTTTTTCATTTTAGATATAAACTCTTAACTTTCTGTAGTTCTTGTCCTGGATTCTATCTGTATCACAGAAAGTCCAAACTAGTGCCTCCTTTGCACTTTACCTCTGAATCTGCTTCACATCTCCCCTAATCACAAAGAGGAAGAAGGGAAAAGAAACAAAACAAAAAAACCAATCAAAACTAAACACCTTAATTATCTGCTTTCATATTCCCCCCCCCCCCCCCCCAATAATAGATTTAGAATGATGTTGTTAAACACTTACCAAAGTGTGAAACTGTGAAGACACTGAGACAATCCAAGGAAATAAAAAAAAAATCAAGAAATTACCAGACAGATCAGCATTTTGGTGGTGATAATTTTTCATGGTGGAATGAAAAAGGTTTAATTTCAAATAAAACCAATTATTTTTGTAGTATGTCACTGAGACTGACAGTAATATGAATATTTATGAGAAAAAATTGTGAAAGAGAACATAGTAGGAGAAATAAGATTGAATGGAAATATTTTTGTTTCCTTCAGGTTCGTTCAACGTAATAATTTTGTTAAACTTGAATTGTCATCATTTTGGTTTGATCTGGCCACACTAACAACAGTCAATTACAGAACTAGATAAGGAATTATTACCAAGTAAAGCCTTAATCTACAGAAAAACATCCTTTTCTATTAACCCCTCTCATAAATACTACACTGGAAATCTATTTTGTTTCTTCTGTTGTAATATCTCCTGATTCTCTCAGGTGATGCTTTATAAGTATATAATTTGTCTTCTGTACCTGAACTCTTTTAGGTGCAGAATGTGTCTCTAGTTGTAAAACATTGTACAGATTCATGGTGCTGTATCAATAATTAGTAACAATAATACAGCTGAGTAAATAGAGATGACTTTTTTGAGATTGGAAAATGCTACTGCTTTATTAAGGAACAAAATTAAAAATAAACATTCTTCACTGACTTTGGAGACAATTTGTATGAAGGTCACCAATGTTTATCTGTCTTGCTATTTTGAAGAATGCTACACTTCCTTCTTATTCTTTTTATGCCTGTTTCAACATGGTCATCTGTTTTGTTATTCTCTTTCCAAGCTTTGTGTAAATAGGGCTTTTGTTCCTGATGGGCCATTATAATCTCTGGCTTTAAAGCAAAGTAGGGAGAAATATGAGTGAAAAAAAGGGGGAAAACCATTGGAAACAAGGTTGAAATGAAGCCTCTGCATTATAGTAGATATTATTGTTACAAAGTTTTCTTCTCTTTTACAACAAGTTTCCCTTTCTCTGTAAGGGTCCAACACCTGCTGAGAGGGATTTCTGCCTATCTAAGCCTCTGTTCTGGTAAGTCTCAGAGGGAATTAACTCAGCACTGCTAAGTCCACCACTTAAACCATGTCCCTAAAGTGTCATATCGACATGTCTTTGAAATATACCTAGGGATGGTGATTTCACCACTTCCCTGGGCAGCCTGTTCCAATGCTTGACAGCACTTTCTATGAAGAAAATCCATTCATGCAGCCAATTTTTCTACCTGACAAAGTCTACACCCATCCAAGAAATGAGCAGCAAATTTATCTACGTGACAATGTAAAAGAGAAATTGCTGTAAAGCGCATCATGAAGGAAGCTATGAAGAAAGAGAATCACATGTTGGACTTATGTTTTCCAAACATGTTATTAAAAGATTTGTGTGTGCTATTCTAAGGTCTTGACAGCAGTAGAAAAATGATTGGTGTATTCCGTAGTGTACTGGAAAGTCAAATTATTACAATTATCAAACTAAATTACTATCTAGACAGAAATGTATGGGTGGATGAGTGATATTTCTCATTTCCTCATAATTAAAGCAATCTGATACTCTATCTGGTTGTTTCAGTAATAACTTCTCAGCATTCCATTCACATAAACTTTACCATAAAGAGTAAAATGGTTCCACCATTCACACATGTCAGAACCTCTTGAAAATACAGTGTTTCCTTTCCTTTTTTTAACAAAAATGTCAAATTCTTGAAACCAAGCTATTAGCTGCATCTGCTATATGAATTCAGTTTTTCTCCCAGCTGCCTTATGCTGCTACAGAGACCTGCAGATGTCCTTTGGTAGCATTTTTATTATGCTTTGCAGCAAATATACCTGTGGATTTTGTCTATAGCCAAACCAGATGGGTACTTTAAAGTAATTAAAGCAAACTTTGCAAAATAAATAGCTTTGTCCTTATCTTTCTTGCCTTAACAGGAGCTATTTGGGTAAGATTATATTGTATGACCACATTTAGCAGAAGAACATTGAAATTAAAGATTTATGAGGTTCCTTACAAATCTTTTTTATTCAGTGTTTCGAAATGTTGTTGCATCTGTCCTGTGACATAAAAGTTTCCAAAAATGATTTTATACAACAGTAGGATACCTCCTATGATATTGCTATTTATGTCTGTGATGAGAGACCTACCTGTGGTAGCATACCAGTGTCTCAAATCTGGTTTCTTACAGGGTCTTCGCAGAAGAAATAAAATATGACCTGTGCTATAAGCCAGTTCCTCAGAGTAGAGAATCTTATTTTCACAAAATTGTTGGGAAAACAGTCAACCTGCTTAATCCATGGGACATACAAGCAAGTGTATGCTTTTTCCACAGCCTTGTTAATGTTCTCATCTTCAGACTGACAATCTCTTTGGAATGATGAGACAGTGGAAATAGTTTAATCTTTTGGTAAGACCAGTTACTTGTCATGTATTTTATGAAACCAGGTAACTGCTGAGCTTGAAAAACCAAAAAGATTCCTGGTTGTGGACTTTAACATGGCCCTAAAGTTCCTCTTTTGAATTCATTCTGTTACTTTTAAATTCATTCTGGTTTGATACCTTATTTTGTTACGGATTTCTGTCAGAAAAGTATTTGAAATATCACAGAATTACAGAATATGTGGAGTTGGAAGGCACCCACTTGGATCATTAAGTCCAACTCCTGGCTCTGCACAGGACTAGCCCCAAGAGTCACACCGTGTGCCTGAGAGTATCGTCCAAACCCTTCTTGAACTCTGTCAGACTTGGTGCTGTGACTGCTTCCCTGAGGGGCCTGTTCCAGTGCCCAACCACCCTCTGGGTGAAGAACCTTTTCCTAATATCTGACCTAAACCTCCCCTGACATGACTTAAGGCCATTCCCTTGGTTTTTGTCACTGTTCACCACAGAGAAGAGATCAGTGCCTCCCTCTCCTCTTTCCCTCATGAGGAAGGTGTAACTGCAATGAAGTCTCGTCTTCTCCAGGCTGAACAGACCAAGTCTCCTCAGCCCCTCCTCCTACAGCTTCCCCTCAAGGCCCTTCACCATACAGCTTTTTTTCTTGGTCTACTTGCTCACTTCAGTCTTAGTGATGCCAAAGGGGTTTTCTGTTTTTTCATTTTTATAGATTTTAGAAGTATTTGTAACTGTAGCAAATGTAGTGTTCATATTTGTAACAGCTTAAGTTCATTGTTTATATATCCTAACCCCTACCACAGATTAGTAGCTCAAATTCTTTTAGCTATTTAGGCTCTCTTCAAGGTACAAGAGCTGACAACTATCAGAAAGGCCTGCAAAACAAGACCAAACATAAACCAACAACCTTGAGTCTAAGAACACTGGAAAAACTTCAAAGCCCGAGGAAGAAGAGAATGAAGAACAGGGGGTCCCAGTGACCCCAGCCCCCAAATCCTGGGGATGGTACAGGGGTGGGACTGGGGCTGGACTGAGAGATGTGTAAACTGGGGATTGGGTGGGCAATATTATAAAAACCATGGAAATCAGTGTTCTAGGAAGAAGGGGACAGCACGAAGATGTCATCATGTATTCCTAAAAGCCCCAAGCCTGGCCATTAAAGAATGTACCTTTTTATCTTATCCCACATTAACTTGGCTCGAAGTCCTGTTTTTGGGGGCACTCACGGCAACATAGATAACTTGATTAGTCCATATAACTGCTCTATGACTAATGGTACTAAAAGCAGTTGGGAAGCATTTTGCCACCTGAAAATAAGTGCTTTTTGACTGTCATAAGGAAAGCTAGATGAAAAGGACTTGCTGAAGAGTTTTTCAGTTTTTAAACCATTTAAAGGCAAAGAGGATTGCTAAAAAATAGATTTGGGTTTGGGGTTTTTTTGTTTGTTTGTTTTGTTTTGTTTTAAATAATATACCAGGAGCAAGACATCAAAAGATACAGTAATCAGTAAAATAATGTAAGACACGGCAAAGAATAGAACTGGTAGGAATAAGTAACCTTAACTTTTTCAGGAATTATCAGCATTGCTTTGATAAAGATAAATTGTCTTGCAAGTGTATTAGAACTCTCAGAAGAATTCAATAAACACATAGGAAGTTATGAATATATGCATGATCAGCAATCCATGCAGCACTAAAGTCTTAGGGACATGTGGTAGAAAGCTGCCTGACAGAAAAGGACCTGGGGGTGCCATTCAACAGCCTGCTGAACATGAGCCATCAGTGTGCTCAGGTGGCCAAGAAGGCCAATGGCATTCTGGTTTGTATTCAAAATAGCATGGCCAGCAGGACCAGGGAAGTAAGTGATAATTTCCCTGTACTTGGCACTGGTGAGGCTGCATCTAGAATCCTGTGTTCAGTTTTGGACCCCCCACTACAAAAAGGACATTGAGGTGCTAGAGTGTGTCCAGAGAAGGGCAACAGAGCTGAGGAAGGGTCTGGAGCACAAGTCTCAGCAGCTGAGAGAGCTGGGGTTATTTAGCCCGGAGGAAAGGAGGCTCAGGGAGGACCTTATGGCTCTCTATAACTGGCCTAAAGTTGTGTCAGGAGAGGTTTAGATTGAATACTAGTAGGAATTTCTTCATGGAAAGGGTTGTAAAGCATTGGAACTGACTGCCCAGCGAAGTGGTTAAGCCACCATCCCTGGAAGTGTTCAAAAAACACTTGAGGTATAATGGTGAATACTGAGGTGGTGCTAGGTTGATGGTTGGACTTGATCTTAAAGGTCTTTTCCAACCTTAATAATTCTATGATCTATTGGGGCAGTCTGTATTAAGAGGCTTACTCCAACTGCTGGCAAAGTAACAACTTAATTAACAACTAAACTACAAGTAGCAAACAAGCCCAGAGGCCCAAAAGCCCAAAAAGCCCCCTTAACAGAAGCTTAACTTTATAGTCTCTGTCTACTGTCCCTGCACATATATATCATTTTTAATTGGCTGAGTCTTTGTTCGCAAGCCTTTAGCTCAAGTCTTGATAGGTGGCTGATATCTCTCTCCGTGTTGGCAGTTCTCAACCTTTGTGCTGGCAATTCTCAAAACACATCTTGTTATTTTGCAGACGTTTTTCCTCTTCTCTGCTTTCTCATTCCACAGCTAAATCCACTCAAGGCCAAGGCTGAGGCTGCCAGAAGCCCAGATCTCATCCACAATCTATTTACTTAAACTTTGTCAAAGCATATTTGTCAGATTTCTCTTTCAGGACACTTATAGAATATATGTGATTATTCTTTCAGAGGGAAAATCTTGGCATATTTAAAAAGCAACTTAGAACAGAGACCAGGACCAAATGTCCTTAAAGTAAAAGGAGGTCATCCCAAGCAGTGCACAGGAACTTTGGCTGGGAGATGTCATGTTTAACATATTAAACATTACTAGGAAACAAGGAGACTACTGAGGTGATTTTGTTAAAAACATGATATTTTAAGGTGATGAAGAAAAGGGTTAATGGTTAAGAATCACAAAAAGTCCTTAAGAAAGTGTGTGATGGGTCAGTAAAATGGCAAGTGATATTTTGTGGTGTTAAAACTCAAGAGGTGCACAGGTGCACATTCCTAGTTCATGTACGTATAGAATTATTTTCTGAGTCAGTCATTATCACTCAAGTGTGAGGTCTAGGATTATAGTAGAAAGGCCTGTTATGCAAGAATAATAATCAGGAACAGCTAAAAATCAAAATGTATGTTTGAAGACATTGGGAAATGAATATACAATAAAACCTAAAAAATATTAGCACAATTCTGTTTGAATCTAAATTTTGAATACATCTTAATTACATGAATAGTTTTATTTCCCTAAGTCTAGGTTCCCAGGCCTAGAAGACTGGAAAAATACAGAATTTCAACAAAAATGGCCAAGGTTATGGAACAGATGCTACAGTAAGTACGATGGACTAAGCAAAGCCTTCTAGTAGAATTTCTCAAATAACATTTCTGTCCCTGGTAATGCACAGCAGGTTGAAAAAAAAAAGGAGTTTAAACCTGTTGCAACTCTATGTATATGGGTCTAACTACAGCAAAGTTAATTTTCTTCATAGCAGCCTCTGTGTTGCTGTGTTCTCATTTTGTGGCTAAACTGTTTGTTGATAACACAGTGTTTTCTCTGTTGCTGAGCAATGTTTGCAGAGAGTCAAGTCCTTTTCTGTTTCTCCTGCTGCTCCCAGAGAGCAGGCTGGGGCTGGGCAACAGGATGCACAGCTGACCCCAACAGATCAAAGGGATATTCCATTCCATATTACATGCCTAGGCATCAGTCTGATCATGAAAAGTGGTGAGTGGTCACGTTTGCATCACTTTGATTGATTGTTATTTTTCTGTGGGCTTCCCCCCTCCCCCCTAGTAATCTGTCTTTATCTTAACCCATAATTTTTGGAATTATTGTTCTATGCAACGGGAGTGTTAAAAAACACATCAGTCATCAAGATCTAACTCCAAAGCACACTTAGATTGACTTCTACTAGTAATAGTATCAGCCCAATGGTTAGTTCTTGTTCATCAGTCACTGTCATTACCTTCCAAACAATTTGCCCCTGTCAATTATAGCCCACATCAGCTGTGAGTGCACAGTGCTGATGTTGTGTAGTTTAGCTTTGATGGCTATGGTCCTTGATGATCTTAGTGATCAGGTTTGAAGGAAACCTGAAGCAAAGTGAATATCATCTTTCTCCCCCAACCTTTCTCATTCATTGTTGATTTTTCTGTAGTCCTGTCCTCTTCCACAAAAATTAGTGTGACCTCATCTGATCTTCATAGAGACTAATTTAATTAGATATCCATTGGATATCTTTCCAACTACTTCTACAGGATGACTCCTGTTTCACATGGTATGTCTCCTGTCTATTCTACTTCCTTTGCTCTTATCTTGCAAATTTTGCTATTCTCACATGGGTGTTTTTTGTACCCTGTTTATGAAATTATACCACAAACGTCTACTGACTGCTTGGATATTATTTAATGTGTATAAGCTTCTGCCTAACTTTGCTACAAAATGTTATAAACTGTTATTGGTTAATCTAATTGCATGTGCTATTTTGTATCTTCAAAGCAAGCAAATATTGGTTTCATCCTGTTTAGTATATTTTGAATTTACGGGAACAACAAGCCTCTACATTGGCTGTACAAGTACCTTCTAAATTCCTTAACTAGCATATTGTCCTGAGCAGGAATAGAGGCTGTTAAATTTTGTGACTTAATTAGTCATACAAGGTAGAAAGGCAATCCACAAGTAAGGTAGAAGAAGCCTCATAAGAGGAGAACAAAGTGTTGATACAATCCTTCCACCTATGACAGCTCAGGATATTCAGCAGTGAGATGTCTGAGAATGAAAATTTTCTTTTTCATCTTTTTTAATGTTGGATTGAAACAACAGCTTCTGGTGAAAAATTAAACTACAACTATTTTAGTATTTGAATGTGCAAGAGGCTTGATAAGGCTTGAGAGTATAAGCTCATAGCAACTGTGAGTGTAAGGCCGCATTCCACAATCTTTTATTCACTTTGTTTATGGTTTAAGCAGATGAAGGAATTGAACGTCTTTCCTTCACGAAAGCCTGTATTGCATCTCAGTTTGGGCAATCCTTGTATTCTCAGGAAAATTTTTGATCAAGTTTAATGTAACAAAGTAATAGGATGAGAAATTCAATCTATTTCTAAAGGCCTCTCCACAAGCTGCATTTCCTGAAGACTTTTGCTAAAAATAAAATAGATACCTATCTGAAAAGGAGTAAACTATAGCCACAAGTAGAGAAATTTGTGGAGGCAAAAAGAATCACATTTGTCATAAAGTCACATAGTAACAAGTTTTAATTTTCTCAGTTTCCAGGTTTGAGTCAATAACCATACTCTTGATGAGCAGGCTATAGAGGTACATTTAACCATCATCTCTCTTATGAACTTCTCCTGCAGTAACAAGAACTGGAAGAGATGTGTTTAAAGGTATTGCACATGACATTCTCATAAGAACATGATTTTAGGTACAAAAATGTTCTCTGAATTAATGAGATTAAAACCAGACTGCATTCTAATGTACTGATTAACAAAGGAAAATATCAGATTCCATGTTTAGCAACTGCTATTTAGTTTGAACATTTAAAAACAGTTCATATATTACAGCTGAGATGACTCACTGATTAATTTCTATTCATCAGTCAAATAATCAGTTCTGCTTATTTTGATTATTCTGTACTCAGAATTATTTTAAAACAGTAAAAGCTTTCCATTATATTCCACGACAGATTTGTTAGCTACTTTTCTGTGCAAATGTTAATAATTGCTTGCTTAGGTGTTCAAGGAGGTTGACTCTACAGCAAAGCCCAGAATGCATTTCAGGTTCAAAGTTACAGACTGGAGTTAAATGTGAGATGTACTGACAGAGCTGATCACTTTTTTTAATCACCATTTAAATTTTTTTTTGGATGGCTCACTAGCTCTGGAATACAGAGATAGAGGTCTCTGCACCTCTTCAGTGGATAGCGCAGGGAAAACTGGACCAATCATATTGAATGTCTTCTAAACCAGAGCTGGAGTTAAGGAGTTAAACTGTTTCAGTGATTTACCCACCTCTTCTGAAAATTGCATGTCATCAGAGTTCTGGAGATACTTCTGTTCCTTACTTCCTAACCTGGAAATTTTTTATGAGACTGTAAGGACTTTTAAGAGCACAACCGCCTGTCTCAAACACTATTAAGACCACAGAAGGACTTTGTTGTGAGATAAGCAGAGAAGGGAGCAACAGGATGGTACTAACTGCAGGCCTGGAGAGGTAAGATCTGGTTACCACATCTGGGCAATGCATCCAGACAACAGGGGAGTTTCACAATGGGTGATTTAACTCTGTGAGTCATGGGATATTTTTGGAATCTTTGGTTGTCTAGGTCATTTCAGCTGCCTGTTATAACAGTCCTTAAATAGCCCATTAGCAGACATGACCCCTCAGGCTGGGTGTGATGTTGCTAATGCCTCCCCAGAGGGGACTTATTGCAGCTGAGTCACTGTTGCAAAGACAGAAACCTTCCCCTGCCTCTCAGGGTTCAACATCCAGCTTGTAGCCTGAGGTGCCAGGTGTGCCCTGGGCAGCTGCTGCAAATGATCCATTATTAGCAGTTCATCAGAAATGATATGAAGGTTGTAGAATGCACAGTTTTGGTTACAACCGCATAGTGATAAAACTGGTCCCAGCTGCTGTAACAAGGATAATGTTATTTACAAATATCTTCATATAGTAAATAAACTTGGATTTTTTTAGCCTGAAAGTTATCAGAGAGATAAATATGACAGTAAAATGAAAAGGTATTAGCTCTTCAATCACCATTCTGGTAAAAGAAATAGAAAAATCAAATGAACCTATCACGTAACAGAGGCAAAGCAAGTAAAATAAGTGTACCTGTAATTAAGCAGTTGAATTCCTTGCCACCACTGTTGTAGATAATCAAGTTTATTGGCATGGCCCTGAAAGGACTGGACAAATAAATTAATGGAAATGAAATCCAGAGAGACTATTTTACCTAGAAATTTGTGGCGACAGATACTTCAGTCTAAGCTGCAGGCTGTTGAAGACAGTAAACGTATTGCAGAGAATATATTTGTGTGCTTCTTTTGTTCTTTCATCCTTTCACAAGTATCTGCTTTTGGCACAATTGAAAATGGGATGCAGGTCATGCTGGCTTCTGGTTTAATGCAATGTGACAGATCTTAAGTTCAGAAGATAGATTTGGATTGTGATGACAGGTTCCTCTTAGACATAAGCAAGTATTCTTTTCCAGTACAGAAGCACATTTGAACAAAAGAGTTTCTGCTAGCACTGTTGCATGAAGGGGAAAGAAAAGGAGGTCAAATAGGGAACCTTCAGAAAATGAAAGATTAGCCAAAAAATGGAAAACCAGTAGAAAGTATCTATGTCTAGTTTTCAGTTTATGGAAATTTTAGAACCTGTGACATGGAAATAATTATTTATTTTCATTTATGCAGTAGTCAAGAGGACAGGACTAAAGGATATGTTTATTAATAATTACTGTATAAGTTTCACCTAATAGTGAAGTTCCTGCTACTTTAACATTGACTAACCAATGAGAATCTGACTTAGACTAAAACCTAATGTGTCTTCAAAGCAGAGTTAAAACTTGTTGTATTATAGTTCTTTGGGGTTTTTTGGAGAATCTTACACATAAATATTGACAATGACCCACTAAAGTGCTTTGCAAACATGTATTACCTAAATTATTTATAATTAAGAACCAGGATTTTTTTTCCTGAAGAATAAACCAGATCTATCTCTAAAGACAGGTCTTCCTTAAACAAAACCATGTATCAGTGCCTGGCAGAACAATTTACAAGTGTTTTTCAATGCCATATCCAAATTTTCAGCTTGGGATTTTAAAGAATAGTAATGGAGTTTGTTTACCTACTTCTTGCCCTCTTTGAAGACTGGGTTGATACTCACTTTCTTCCAGTCCTCATTTGCCTCTTCTGATCACCATGACCTCTCAAACAGGATCATGAGCAGCCTAGCTATGGTGTGTGTCACTACTCATCGATGCATGCATTCAGATGTCAAGTTTTCCTAGGTGTTCACTAACCCAATTCTTCATGACCAAGGACAAGTTTTCATTCCAACATTCCTTTTCCTTGGACTCCTGTGTCTGTGGTCACTGAGGTCTGGTCTTGTCAGAGAAGACAAATCCAAAGAAGGTGTTCAGGAACTTTGCCTCCTCTGTGTCCACTGTTACCAGAGTCTCTACTTAATTTAGTAATGGGCTCACATTATCCTTTATCTTCCTTTTGTTATTGATGTATTTGAAGAAGCCCAGATATTTATGCTCATTGTCCTTTGTCCTGTCACTGGGAACCATTGAAAACTGTGTGGTCCCATCCTCTTGATATCCTCCCTTAAGGTATCTTCATACATTGATAAGACTCCTCAGTCTTCTGTTCTCCAGGCTGAAGAGTGCCAGGTCTCTCAGCCTTTCTTCATGAGATAGATGTTCCCCTAACGCTTTTCTCAGTCTGAAGTCTTATCAGTGTTATGAGAAACCATTCTCTTGCCTCAGGTAGGAATTGGCAGCTTTTTTAATCAAACTAATTTAAAACAATGAGATACTGAATTTGAATACTACTGCAGAAGCAATGTGGACATACAGATGACTTTAAAGCCATCACATGACATCTGAAATTTGATATCATGTGATTTTTCAAATATAATAATGCTTATTCCTGTAATTGTTGGCATTTTGTTTTAAAGACAGTACACATTTGACTTTGATAGTTGCCAAAATTTTGAAGAAACATACACTGTTGACGGTGTTCTGATAACATTTCACTTTAGATTTAAATTTTTTTTTATAAGCTAACTAAATATACATTAACTTGTAAACAATCCACAGAACAGAAGCAGACATTGTACTACTGAAGAATCACACTTCTACAATAATATGTGTTCACCTCTGTGGGTTTCTCTAGAAAACATTTCATAGAATTTTTACATAGGTTATTGAATCTATTCTGATTATATCTAGGATTGAAACTATCACCTTTTCTTAATCTCGGATCATCAGTATTACTAAAGAATTGTCTTTTGAGAACTCTGATTCATGCCTTTACAGTGAGGCTGAGAAATGTTGAAGATATTATTATTCATAAAGGTTTTGAGAGTCTCCAGAGTCCAAGTAGATTTGAGCCTACAATTTGACCTGCATTTGTACTAAATGAAGTCTACAGTTTATATCAAATTGTACTTTTCCTTTAAAAGGAAAATTATACTTGATGGGTTAAGGAAACTTGACAATTTCTAGCATTTATTTTGTCGTATTAGAAATTCAATCAGAAGACTAGAAGACTTCACAAAATCAAATCCAGTTTGGTTCATTTATTGCTTTGAAGGCTCAAATAGGTCATTAAAAACCAACAGGGATTCTGGGCACTTTTTCATACATACAAACTTTTCTCATTTTACGGTAAGTGTACCTCAAGGACCTTCCCATATTCTAGTAAAAGTACTTTCTGACAAATCTCAAATTGCCTCCATCAGCCAGATGTCTCTATTCTTGCCTTCATCAGCAAAAGCAGTGTTGCATTTTAGTTACCAATGCAGCTAACATCAGCATTCACAGAGAAGGAAGAGTTTGTATGAGAGAATAATAGACTTCTGAAGTCAAGTGATGCCATAGAAAGTGCACTAAAGTTAGCTGAACTTCCCTGGAAAGGGAATCCAGTAATACTATGTGCAGTGCCTGTTAACCACTTAGGAACCAAAGATATCATAGAATCATAGAATCGATTGGGTTGGAAAAGACCTCTGAGATCATCGAGTCCAACCCTTGGTCCAACTCCAGTCCATTTACTAGATCATGGCACTCAGTGCCATGTCCAATCTCAGTTTAAAAACCTCCAGGGATGGTGAATCCACCACCTCTCTGGGCAGCCCATTCCAATGCCTGATTAATCTCTCTGGAAAGAATTTTTTCTGATCTCCAACTTAAATTTCCCCTGGCAGAGCTTGAGCCTGTGCCCCCTTGTCCTATTGCTGAGTGCCTGGGAGAAGAGACCAGCCCCCACCTGGCTATAACTTCCCTTCAGGTACTTCTAGACAGTGATGAGGTCACCTCTGAGCCTCCTCTTCTCCAGGTTAAACAAGCCCAGCTCCCTCAGCCTCTCCCCATAGGACCTATGGTCCAATCCCTTCACCAGCCTTGTTGCTCTTCTCTGGACCTGCTCCAGCACCTTAATATCCTTTCTGAACTGAGGGGCCCAGAACTGAACACAATACTCAAGGTGTGGCCTCACCAACGCAGAGTACAGGGGAAGGATCACTGCCCTGGTCCTGCTGGCCACGCTATTTTTGATACAGGCCAGGATCCCATTGGCCTTCTTGGCCACTTGGGCACACTGTAGGCTCATGCTGAGCTTCCTGTCAAAATGCCTTTGAAAGTTGAATTACTCAAAATTATACATGTTAAAGATATATTTGTTAAGAGCAGTACTGGAGAAATAATTCCCTCATAATAACAATCAGAATTCATCTCATTATCTTATCCATTAATAGGAAGATTAAGATAACACTGCAAACCTTGTCAAACTCAGTGAGTGTCAGCTTGCTTTCCTGATTTCCTGAAAGGTTCCTACTCTTTGTCAACTTGCTAGTGAAATTGCTGATTTTACCTCTGATTTTTGACACAAAGATTTACCAAGAACATCAGTGTTTATTTGCTTCACTGCAGCTGCAGAATAAATGAATCATGAAGTATTAGAAAAATATAAATCATACTGCAGACAATTAATGCCGTGTTAAAAATATGAAGCAAATGGGACTCAGTTACATATGTATGATTATGCCTACAGATCAGGAATTTAAGGAAATACTTTCAATAGGAAGGATTAAGCTGTATATTATAAAATAACTGAAATCACTGAAAACTCAGAACATGTTTCTAAAGGATAATATCGATGTATCCTTGAAACTATAAAACTTTGACATAAAAATTTCTAATTTGGGCTGCCAGGACTTTATTCTCCCTTGGTTAGTGATTGGTTTTGTTCTTATGTTGTTTCAATTTTTCTAAGATTGTAACATTACAAAACTTTATGTCAATACTAAGCAGAGTGTGTAGTATTGGTAGTTGAAAGGTCAAAACCTCAAAACCCCATAGATTTCTTTTCTAGCATGTTATTAATTCTGACATTAATTCTGTTGCATGGCAGGTGTTGCAAATCCAGCATTTGGTAACAAATCACCTTGATTGAAACACAAAACAAGCATCATTTTTACATAAAAGACATTGCTTCATTCTTGTACTCGTATTTGGCACCTACAGAACTAGAAGTAAAATTATGAAGAAAATTATCCCGACCAGTCTACCACATTTTTTTGTCATCTTCATTTTCTTGTTTCCTTCTTTTAAAAAGATTCTCCCACCTGCTACTAGACTGTTATGCTTGTCAAAAATAATAAAAGCAAATGGTTTCAATTGTTAAGAAGAGTCCTCAAGGCAAGACCATTAGGGAATCCTACTCATCATCCAGCTGGTCATACAAAATCTATTTGCTGCTGCAGTGTGTGAGCAAGAGGTTCTTTTACATCCAGTGTTTGAAAGCTGCTTTTTAATTTTGGCCTTGTTTTTTGGACCGGGAACATCTGCCATACATCAAGTGCTAAATTTACTACTTGACACTGAGAAGCTGCTTATTTTAATGCTATTGCAACATTACTGAAAAGAAATGAAACTCGTACAATATCAGCTGGCTCTTGTAGTTTGTTTCTTTGCATTTGCAATTTTGACTGGCATGCTGAATAAAAAGGTTTTCTCAAAAGCACAAATCAATGTTATCACATCTTTTCCAAAAGTATGAACATCTCTCAAGGCATTTTTTGAAAAGAAAATAATTTCTAGACGGTGAATGTGGTTTTTAAAACTTTGAAAACCCTGAAAATATCAGTAAAGAATGCCAGTCATTGGTACTATGCAAAAGTTTTTAAAATTTTTGCCTAAAGTATGTTTGAAATAAAATACTCCTAAATAGTTTATCGTTGGCTAGGAGAAAACATTTTTGGATCATCTTCCTATCTCTCCTTTTAGTAATTTCTTGTCTAGTGCCTTTCAAAAGTTAAAAACAGAATGTGTGGAAGATCCCAAATGAGTCATTCTCTAATGTAGCAAGGAAGTAACTTTTGCAGTCTTTTTTCACAATGACAAAAGCTAAGTACCCACAGATATTTAAGGTTCTGCACTACCAAACTTCCACTAAGTGAACACATTAGATGTATTTAACACTCCCTGTGGAAGTGCTAAATACTGGAATATGCTCCAAACAACAAACTTCTCGTATGATATTTATGTTGGATAACTAGCACTTTTTTCAGACTGCTATAAAACTCAGGAGAGAGCTGATGTTGCTTATTGCTTTCTGCTAAATGCTTATAACTATAACCTAAGAATATTCATGACAGAGATGGAAAAGACTACTGAATTCAGTACAACCTATGCTGCTTCAACTGGTTCATGGTTCGTTGCACTCCCAATTGGCTTAATAGCATTTGTTGTCTTACTGTGCATTCATAGTGGAGAATTCTATTTACAAGATGTGAAGACTGGGTGACTGTTTGAGTGATGGCTTAAATACTGTATCTAGTAGAGGAATGAAATTATGCTGCCATTCTTAGACATCTGTACAGGCTGAAGAAGTGGGCCAAGAGGACCATTTCAAATTGCAACAGGGATAGAAAAAGGACAAGTTGTGCCACAGGCAGGAACCCTGTCCAGCTGTACAAGCCAGTACCTGCCTGGCTTGGGGCAGCTCTGCAGAGAGGGATCTGGGATCTTGATAGATGCACACTGAGCATGAGCCAGCACAGACAGCCAGTAGTGCACTGGAAGGTATTCACAGGGACACAGCCGGGACATCAAGAGGAGGGATTTTCCCCTTATACCCAGCACATCTACCATGTCATATCCAATGCTGAGCCTCCAATTACAGGAAAGATATCAACAGGTCCCTGACACTAATGGCTCCTAATCACCCTAGGCCTCTTAGCGTGGTCAGAGACTGGGGCGTGTGCCCTGTGAAGAGAGGCTGAGAGACTAGCAATTGTTTGGCCTACAGGAGATATAATTTTAAGGGGAATCAACTGCAGTGTGCCAGGATCTACAAAGGGCTCTCAAGATGTCAGAGCCTGGCACTTTATAGCACTGTGTAATGGGAGGATGAGTGAAACCTAGCACAGTGAGCTCTGACTGGATACAAGGGGAAACTTTTTAACCACTGGTACAGTCAAATATTGACCAGAGATAAGTTGCCCAGCAGGGTTGCACTCTCTCTTGCTCTGAAGGTTTTCAAACCATGATTGATTTAAGACCTCTGTTAGCTACTCAAACATGACCTTCTTTGAGTAAGATGTTGAACAAAAGCCTTTCTGAGATGCCTTCCATCCAGAATTATCCTACGAAAATTCAAAGTCTTTTGCAAAGCATCCAATGTTCTATATATCTAGAATATTTCAAGAAGTGAGAAGCTCTGGATGCCAGAAAGTTCTGTTAGAAATGTCACATCTCCAACAGAAGCTGGTGATTCTACTCCTGTTGCTCATGCTGACTACTTGTAAGTATTCTCACTACTTCCACAGAAATTAGTACGGTTGCTGTCAGAATAAGATATAACCAGTGAGAAAAACAGTTAAGTCTAAGCTGTCAGTGTTAGCTAAGCCTTGAGAGGGTTATCACTTTCTCCTCAGTTGTGAATTAAATGTCAATAACATCCTAACAAAGCAAAATAATTTGATAACTTTAAATTTCAATAATACCTAATAATTGATAGGAAAAAAAGTTGACTCTATTGTTTTTCCATTATCTATAAGCTGCTCTGTAGTACAGAAGTACAGTTAAACTGAACAATATCTAAATTGCAGATATGATGCCAAGTAGAGCTTTCCTTATTTAACAAGTGTTATATCATTATATGATTTGATATACATTTAATAAAGTTAAATTATGCTAGAGAAATACAAAATTCATCAGAAAAGTTTCCCATATTAATGTGCATTATAATTTAACTTGCAGTACACATTTACCAGAGTAGAATTTTACTGATTAACACTTGCCATGTAAACTGCAATATGTTGGTGATGAATGTCGTGATGATAGATTGTATGAATGGCATAAATAAGAGTCCCACCTAATAACTTATCAGACTGATAAGTAATTATGTAGAGAATTTACAAGGGAAAATTAATGTCTGTGACAATAAAAATGTGTTCAACAGTAAAGAGCAAATAATGTTTTGCTGGATTTTCCACTTCTTATTTACTAGGGGTACGGATTTCAGGGGCTTTGTATAGTTCTCACATTGCACAATAAACAGTTAGGGGTTTTTGTAATGTCTGTATTATAAAGAAGGTATAGTGAAATCTTGTAGGTTTTTCATGTGCTGATTTAGTTTGAAACATAGTTGATTTATGTTATAAAATCCACAGAGACAGTCTACAAAATGAAATTCAATCTGCAACTGCTTAGAAGAACAGAATCACTGCCTTATAATACTAGCCTTAACTGTTGTGATCCCATCACATTAGAAATATTAGAAATATTAAGGAGACTATGTAAAACTACTCAGGTAACTTATAATGTCTGGTATTCGGTGTTATGCTATAACTAAAACATATCAGTATAAAATCTCCCTAAAAATAAAGAGAAAAGAAGATTATTTTTTCCGCTGTGGATGTAGTCATGAAGATGGTGGTACAGTCTCTCTCCCCCATGTGTCAGGCTACATGCTGTATTGGCTTCTAGTAAGTGAGGATATGAACTTTTCCATCCCCTTCCTCCTCACTAGTAAGTGTGTACCTGTTTAGGGAAAATGCCATTGGTACTGCCTTGGCGGAATTCTGAACATTACTTTTAAATAGTTGCTTATTAATTAGGTTTTCTTAGAGTAACCTAAATATTAAAGTATGTTTGGTATAGCTGAGATTGTACTTTGACCATATGCCTTCCAAAAGATGAATCCTTTGATTCCTGTGAAATGTATAAATGGTTCAAGCAGAGGAATAATATTGCCAACAGTGTTAGTGTTAACTGCATTATGTTTTAAATGCAGTGGATACTCCTTTTGGTACGGCCATCTGGACTGGAAGGGATGTTTATCCTCACACTCAACACTGAGAACGTGGGTGCTGTCTCTGCTATGAATATCTCCCTAAAATCTTGTAAGGCTTGTCCTGCTTGCCTATGAGAAAGACAGATCATCCATTTGCTTTTTTTATTCTTTCAAAAGTAGAATCTGAAATGCTGATAATTTGCTTCTGTATCAGAAAGGGAACTTATTTCATGTCATAATATCACTACATTATCACTCTATATGCTCTGTAATTTATTGTTGAGGAGTGCAGCATCTGGAGTGGGTGATTTCACAGGGGAAATTTGTTTAATTTGCATAGTTTAAATTGAATCAGGTTTATTGCCACATAATTAATGGGTAATCAGTGAACTGGATGTTATGGGTCAGTATCATAATTGCAACAGGTACACCACTGTCCTAGATGCTCATAAAATGCCTACATATACCTACAAATTTCTAAACAGCCTTCTCTAACTAATACTGAAGAATTCTGTGAACACACACACATAGACACACTCTGTCTCAGAGGATGTGTGAGTTAAAAGTTCAAACTCTAGCTCTCCACACTACCACCTGCAGCCCTTAAATGCACACATACAGTACAAGAACAGCCCACCTGGTGACATACATACAGAGGTGTGGATCATCCATGCTGAGGTGTGGATCCTCCCCTGCTGCACTCTGGCACAGTCATGCCCCTGACAGAAAGTCACTCCATAAGACACAGACAAATGGCAGCTGGGGTGACTTCAAGCAATGTCAAAACAGATTTTGATTACTGTTCTGTCACTGTCTCTCCTTTGTCTCTACCATTGCATACTTTTAGTCTCCTTTTATGCTTCTCAGGTGGAGTCTGTCTTTGTTTCCAAAAGTTTATGTAATTCTCTTATTTACTGTTTAATCTGGTTTAATGTTGGTTGTTTTCTTCCTCTTCAGTTTCACTAAGTTTGGGGAAAATGCTCTCCTGGACTGTTCTGGATGATCCATTCAACCACACACTTGGCACACAGGTTCCTATCCTACCAACTGCTGCTATCAAGGCCATTTAGCACACAGCAAGGACTGTGAAAGTTAATCTCCTGTGACATTTTTGTCACTGATAATAGTCCTGTGTCCTAGTTCAGGCACACCTGCCAGAAGTTTGCTAGCCCTGCCAGAATCTCTTAATATAATTCTTTAGTTGCGTGCTCTGCTATCAATGGCATCACCATCCTACCTTATGTAGACTTGTAAAAAGTATAATAGTAACATTCATTGAGATCAGTGGTCTATGTGATTGGCAGCAGTTGCCAACAGCAGATGCTTAAGAAAGAATATGGAAAAGGTAAAAACAAACAAAAAAAATAATCTAACATATCTCAGTAAATTTCTCTTTCATGACCATCTTTAGTTGTCTTTAGTTCCCTATGAACCCACAATGATCAGATCACCAACTCTGGAGGTCTTTAACAGGTGTGCAGATGTGGTGCCTGTGGACATGGTTTAGTGGTGGACTTGGCAGTCCCTAATGGTTGGACTTAAAGGTCTTAAAGGCATTTTGCAATATAAATGATTCCATTAAATGGATTGAATTCAATGCTTGCGTCAGATCTTCAGTTTGACATTTTATTATACCCTTATGGTCCATAACTAAATTACAAATCCCATTCCCAGGGGAAACTTTAGGTACTGTGAGATTAACTTGATGAAAAGAGCTAGAAATTCTAGTTCTAACTGCCTTTATTTGTGTGAGGAAATGTCTTATATAAATTGAGATCCCAAGTGTTGTTTCTCTACAGGTCTTGATTCATGCAGTATGTGTTCTAAATGTTGGCTTTTAGTAGACTTAGGTAAAGTTTTAGCCCAGAAATTCTTTGGCCCTTGGGTTCCATGGTTTTGCGCTTTTTTTTTTTTTTGTAGATACTCTTTTCCTAAGAGGCAGTTCTTAGGATGAATTGTGCTGCACTTTAGTAATGTTCAATACAAATGATGGCTTTTCTTCTTGTAGTTTCTGGTGCACGGCTCAGGCTGTAGAAGGTGGTTTGCAACAGATCTCCAGTTCCAGTCCTGTCCTATATTCTGGTATCGTGCAGAGGAGACATGAAGGAATAGCAAACGTAGACATTCCTATCAGACATGGCAAAAGAGCAAGCAAAGTCATCTTTATTTTAGGTCTTATAATAACAGCAATAATAATAACAACAATATTAGTAATAAGAGTAATAATAAAAAATACACCTTCCTTAGGTTAATTCTTTGTGTGTTTTATACTACATTACAATTCTTATAGTATTGCAATTCTTTAAATCCAAGAAGCAACTCATTGTGGATCCACTAGGATGCATTTACATAGGAATCTGGCTTTCTTTTTGCTATAAACCAGTTGAAATTACAAATGAGGGGTTTTGCTGATTATATATTTAAAGGTGAGCACATCAGAATCATAATGTATATATTCTAAAATATATAGCAATTCTTAATGTCCGAGTTGGCTCCAAGGGATTCAAGCTAAATTGGAGAAATTAGAACTGAAACTAGAGACTAAGTGCAGATACTTGTTATCTGAGAACTCTCATGGGTGCAGTTTGACCTTGTATGGGAGTTAAGAACTTTAACTCAATATTCATTTTATGAATGTGGCTTAAAAAAAAAAAGAAGATTCTTAGAAGAAATGTTTCTAATTCTAAAACCGAAACACCATAAGTTTCTTGTTAGCAATCTCTTACTCTTGTGGTTAACCCCTGCCAGCAACTAAGAACCGTGCAGCTCCTCACTCATTCTCAACCCCACCCATGTAGGATGGGAAAGAGAATCAGGAAAAGTTAAAATCTGTGGATTGAGATGGGAACAGTTTAATATTTGAAATAAAGAAAAATATGTTAACAATAATAATCATAACAACAACAAGGGAGATAAGCATATGAGAGAGGAGTAAAACCCAAGCAAATGAGTGATGCACAATATCATTTTTCACCACCCACTGACTGGTGCTGAGCAGTGAGCGACCTCTCCAGGACAACTCTCCCCAGTTTATATACTGGCCAGGGCATTCTAAGGTATGGAATATCTCTTTGGCCAGTTCAGGTGAGCTTTCCAGGCTGTGCTCCCTCACATCTTCTTGTGCACCTCCTTGCTGACAGAGCACGAGACACTGAAAAGTCCCTGATTTACAGTAAGACTCAGCAACGACTAGAACATCAGTGTGTTATCAACATTATACACATCCTGAACCCAAACACAGCTCTATGCCAGCTACTAAGGAAAAGATTAACTGCATCCCAGCTGAAAACAGGACACTTATAGACCAAACAAATAAAGAAATAAATAAATTCAACATGTTACACATTAGAGAATATGAATCATTTTGGCTACAAACATTGCAAATTAGAATAGAAATTTCTCCCGGAAAATATCTTATGGGGTATAATAGACTTGGAACTTTCAACTGTGTGACTAATGAATTACCCAGCCTTATGCCAAACTGAAGCACATATCTTCAGTGCTTAAAATTAATCAGGGAACACTAATTCCCTTTATCATCATGGACAGTAATGAATGGGGAATTTGAAATATGACATGGGGATTAGAAAGAGTAGAAATATTGCTCTTAAAACCTGTTACACACTAGAATCTGCATGTTTTGTGGCAAATGTTGATTTAGTTTTACATAATTTTACAACATGTTAATTATGTCTTGTGTGAAGTGGGGTAGGGAAGGAATGCTGTCACCCACGTAGACAAAGCTAAGACCACAGGCAGCTGCCTCTGTATAATGGCTGTGCTTGGAGGTGCTAAGATCTCCAAGTATAAGTGTAAACATAGGATGAAAGACCTCTCCTTTGGCTGCAGGGAAACACCTGCTCAGCTGGCGTCTCTTCTGGGCTGGAGAGTCACCCTGCTGGGATATCTCCTCCCCTCCTCCTCCCTTCCTCCTCCCGCTCTGCCCTCGGGTCTTGCAGGGCTGTTACTCCCCCGGTTGCCCTCGGTCAGCCCTGGCTGCTGGGCAGCGTTTTGCCCTGCCTTGCCCAGGCTTTCCCCGGGGCTCTCGCCCACCCGCCCATGGCCGAGGGGGCTCAGCCGTGCCCTGCGCTGGGGCCGCCGGAACCGCTGGGACCGGCCGGATCTGCCTCCATACAAAGGCCGCCCCGGCAGATCTGACACGCAGACACCTGCGCCCAATTTGTAAGTGCACAGAAAGGGAAACTAATGTTTTCTTAGACGTCTGTAAGGCTCATGGTCAGCTCAAATTTGAAGAGCCAATTAGCTGTGTGAAGCAGCAGGCTTTATATCAGACTTAAATAGCACACAAGTAGTTAGCTCCTTGCCTTTTTAAAAAATGTCTTAAATTGATTTTCATAAAGTTATTTTTTCTTAGACGATAAATAAAGTGGGCTGCAGTAGTGGTGTACCAGTGTCAGACTATTGCCTGTGAATCCGTAATGACCTGTGAGATGCTGGCTAGCAACATTCAGAAAGAAGGGTGAGTGCTTCCTCCCTATGGTGGCTCAGTTGCACTGAAGAAAGCACTCTGGGAACTGAAAAAGGAAGGAAAAAGGAGAATCACCTGCCTTCGAAGGAAGAGGGAAAGATTTAGGAGGACAAACTAGGAAAAAACAAACAAACAAACACAACACAACAGGATGAGGCACAGAAGGAGAAGATAGCCTAAGGATGTAAAGGTAAATGAAGAGCAGACAGGAGAGAGAGAGAACAGGAGGGGAAGAAACTTTACACAGAACTGGAAAGAAATACATAAACATAGCAATACCCATCAGAAACAAACTTCTTAACACCAATTTGTAGGTGTTAAAAAGGGCATTCTTTATTCAGCATGCTGGAAGTTCAGAGGATAGCTCTTCTAACCAAAGCACAGATAGTCAAAATATTTACATTTTTAATGACAGTCTCACTTACTTAATACATATTCATTATTTGCTTTGCATAGTCATACCCTTATTGGAAGTCCTTTTGTGGTCCTTCCATGTCGTTTTTGTCATCTTGACCTCAGTTCTTGAGCAGGTGCAGCGTCAGAGTGTTTCACCACCAAAACCTGTAACGTTTGTTCTTTATCTTATCGGTGTACACAGACCTTAGTTTATATCTTATTTGTTTGAGTTACATCTCTTGTCTAATTCTCTAGGACTTCTCTAAGATCATATTGTTCCTTATTTGGGCATTCCGGGATACTGTGAGCAAAGTTTCTATTTCTCTTATCATAGGTACATACTTAGAATCACAGAATCAGAACAGTTAAGGTTGAAAAAGTCCTTCAAGATCATCAAGCCCAACCATCAACCCAGCACCTTTATCATGTTCACCACTGAATCATATCTTCCAGTGCCATATCTATACATTTTTAGAACACTTCCATGGATAGTGATTCCATTACTTTGCTAGGCAGTCAGTTCCAAAGCTTGACAACACTTGCCATGATGAAATTTTTCCTAATGTTTAATATATAACCTCCCCTAGAGTAACTAGAGGCAATTTTCTCTTGTCCTGTCACATGCTACTTGAGAAAAGAGACTGACACCCACCTGATCTCAACCTCCTGGCAGGTAGTTCTACAGAGAAATAAAGTGCTCCCTGAGCCTCCTTTTCTCCAGGCTAAACCATTTCAGCTCCCTCATGTGATGACTCTTGGTCCAGGGTTGGACTCAATGATTCTTGTGGGTTGTTTCCAACTCACCATATTCTGTGATTCTATGATTTTGTGATGTGTGTTTTTGACAATATTCTTTGTTAAATATAACTTTTTTATTTCTTGAAAAGTACTCGAAATTTATTTAAAGTACTTTTATATGTTACTTTAATAAGGTTTCTAAAATACAAAGGATTTTGGTAAAAGAACACTGGTTTTGGGAAGGTGGTTTTACAGAAAGGTATTGCACAGAAATCTCATATGAATGGGTAATTTATATATTAGATAATTCTGAATGGCTTCAATAAGCTTGTTCTTCTATATGACCACAAAACGAATTTCCTGCATCTGCAAATCCTGTTAATAGGATATTGATTACATATTTTGCCATCTAAATTTCACATTTCTTAGATGTAAATAATAATATTGTTTTGAATAATGTGTCCAAACAAAGAATGAGGAAAACAAAACAACATCCAAGAAAACAAAATGAAAATTTCATCCAGTCAAGTGCCTCTGGCTTAGGTGACAAAACAAGAAATCAATTGGTTGATATACTCAATCTTGTGTGTCTGCACTTTCTATTAATTACATTTCAAGGGAAAATCATACCCCAATCTTTCCCTCCTTTTCTACCTATCATTAGAATCCGGAGACAGCAGCAATACCTATAGCAAGAATATATTAGGAGAAAAATGGTACAATTATCTTAGTTTCTGTGGCTTGATATTTAATTTAAGTAATACCGAGCAAGGGTGCTAGGCTCTGGTAATGATACACTGATAAAAGTGAGAATTCAGCTATTCCATACTATAATTAGATACAGATGTGAATGCTCTGTTGGCCACAAATTGTAAACCTGTGTATCTGTCAACCACTCATTTGTTTGCCATCAGTTCTAAGCCTTTAAGAAAGAGTACACAGTGCTAGCTGCAGCTTGTTGGCAGCTGGTTCCCAAGGAACACAGTGTGAACAGGCTTGGGAAAGTTGTGTTTTGCAATAACAATTAGCTGCATCTTGTCAGGTTTTTTTGTGAGTTGAAGATTCAAAATTGCAACTCTAAGGAAGCAAAGCAACCTCAGTCACCATCAGCTTCCAAAGAAGACAAAATTAATTAATGCAGCCTGTGAGGAAAATGCATAATTTCCAGTAAACTACAAATGTATTGAATTAGTTATTTTGTATATGAAGGAGAGAGGCTGAGAAGCCTTACTATCTGTGAAGTCTCTCAGGATAAGCTCATTTCAAAAAATTAATGTTACACTTTATTTGAAGAGTGATGATTGACCTGCCACTTTTCTCAAAATGGTTATGTATTAATACCAGATGTTTAATTAATCTTATCCATAGTACCTTTCTAACTTTACATAATTACAAACAGTTTCAGTGACTAATCAGGGCCACCTAATATGGCAGGATGTGGAGGTGCTTTTTTGTTTCAGTCCAAAAAAATTTAGTGTTTCTACAAAATTATTCAGAGCAAGCCCTGATTTATGTCGAAGTAGTGGGACAAAGGGGCTCCACTTTCTTGAGGAGCTCTTTGTATTTTGTATCCTGGAAATTTATAGTCCTTAATATGCATGTTCATCCCATGATCTGCTTATATGCAATGGTCAGTTGTATCTCTGTGGCTCCTCTTGGACTGATCATATAATAGAATCATAGACTCATAGAATGGCTTAGATTGGAAGGGGCATTAAGATCATCTGGTCCTCATCCCTCTGCCATGGGCAGGGACACCATCCACTAGACCAGGTTGCTCAAAGCCCCATCCATCCTGGCCTCAAACACTTCCAGAAATGGGGCATACACAACTGTGGGCAATCTGCTCCAGTGCCTCACCACCCAGAATTTCTTCCTGTTATCGATAACTAAACCTACCCTTCTTCAGCTTAAGGCCATTAACCCCTGCCCTTGATGAAATGTCCCTCTCCTGCTTTCTTTTAGGCCCTATTTAGGTACTGGAAGGCTGCTATGAGTTCTCCCCAGACTCTTCTCCAGGCTAAACAGTCCCAACTTTCAGTCTGTCCTCATGGGAGAGGTGCTCCAGAACATCTTGGCATCTCTCCTCTGGACTTGCTCGAAGAGATCCATCCCTCTTTCGTGCTGAGGACCCCAGAGCTGGATACAGCACTCCAGGTGGGCTTTCACAAAAGCAGAGTAGAGGGGCAGAATCACCTCCCTCATCCTGCTGGCCACGCTGCTTTTGATGTAGCCCAGGATACAACTGGCTTTCTGGGTTGCAAGTGCATGTTGCTGGGTCGTGTCCAGCCTCTCACCCACCACTACCACCAAGCCCTTCTGGGCAGGGCTGCTCTCTATCTGTTCATCCTCCAGCCTTGATCCAGGTGCAGCACCTTGTATTGGTATTATTAAACCGCATGAGATTCCCATCAAGCTTGGGTCCCATCTAATGAGAATGGTTTCCATATATGTTTAATGATAGCTTTTAATTGATTTGTTTTACAGTAGCATACTTTTCTGGGCAGCAAAGCTGACACTTCATGTATAAATACAAGAATTCTGAGCTAGATAATCCTCACAAAAACCCTGCTCCCTCTTATGAGAACCTTATTTCTTGCTTCAGAAGGAAAACAGTATTCATAGACTTTACCTGACAATAACTAAAAATTTTCACACATCCAAATTAATGATGTTATTTCTGTTTGGCCATGGATTCTGTTTAGGTCTTTTGGTACTACATTGGCTAAAATAGAAGTCTTCATAAAATGAATACCTGACATACTGAAATACTTTTATAGGCACTGTGTAAGCTAACAACTGTTTCTTCCACAGTGCCCTCTCCAAGAGGGACCAGAAAAAGTAACTACATCAGTATTCCTGTCACAGGACTGTAGAGAGAGAAATATGAGAAAGATGTGTGGGGTTTTTTCTACTATATGAGAAGCAGTGCTGAGAAAGGCTAGAACTCAGCACAGTATCAGTAAAGCTCCATGGGTAACTGCTTTGCTGAACAGAGTGAATTCTGTCCATTTAGTCCTTGAGCAACACCAATTTCAGGGACAAGGACTAAACTTTTACTGCAAACATCAAAAGCCTATATTCTGAATGATCTGACAGCTGCAAACACTACATTTAGTGGTTTTCTTAAATTTTGTTCTAATTATTTTTTAAATTGTTATTACTTGTTTCTCTGCAATGTGAAAAAACCTCAAACAAACTTTTAATTACTACTAAAGGTTCCCCTTCAGAAAGTAATTTCTTGCTGCTGGTAACTCATTAGAAGAAAAGAGCTACTCTGTTACCACACATTGTTGGACCAAAGGCAATTACATCCACATGTTACCTCTATGTTTGTTTCTCCTGCCCCGTGTGTCTCCCCTTCCTTTCCAAAAACCATAAATATTCACCTATTCAAGGGAAAGGTAGATTTGTGGAATGTAATATTAATTTTAATATCTTGCAGCATTGAGAAATGTCAGCAAGAAATAAAAATATTTAATTTACCAAGTCATATAGCAATTCAGTTTTCTGCTACAAAACTGTTTCTGGCTTTTCTTTGTTTCCTTTCCCTCCCTGCCTTTGACCATTACAGTACTTAAATAGTAAATGTCAAATTTGTTTTTCTCAAAATAAGCATAAGTTTCCTGTTACCTTGTGAAAGCCCTTAAAGCATGCCAGGAACTTGTGCTCTTTCTTACTCCTTATCTGTTCCCCAGTATTCAGTCTCTTCATTTACAAACCTGATGGCTAAAAATGGATGGATTGAGAATGGGCAGCTCCTAAGAATGGAAGGGTGTTTTTCAAGATGGAAGATATTTTTGGGGAAAGAAAGCAATTGTACCTAGTAATCATCTGTCTTATAAGAAAACCCTTATGGGATGGTCAAAACTTTGAGTTTGGTCTGTTTAGGCAGTTTTGCAAAGCTAGTACCCATTAAAAGGCTGAAAAAACTTTTAAAGTAAAAAGTCATGTTACTTTTTTTTTTTAGGGGTAGGGGAGAAGAAGGGGGAGGGTGGTTTTTTGGGGTTTCTTTTTGTGTTTTTTTTTGTTTGTTTTAACTGAAACAAAAACAGGCAACTTTTTAGAAATGGACCTTAAAACAACTAGCTAGGATAATAATAAATTATTTGTAAACAAAATTTCCCCTATCACTTTGTAATTGTGGGACAGGTCTTTTATTTCAGCTTTTATTTACACTGAGTTGACAAGACTTTCCAACTCTCCAGTCTCTTTTATGTCTCCAAGCAAAGTCATCATTAACACCTGTAAGGCTTGACTGTGTCTACCGTCTGCTGCAATTTAATATTCAGGGTTTCATTCGTGCTAGAGGCTCACTGCTTTCTGACCACTCACTCATTCTCCACCATAAAGCACCTCTACACTTTGGATATATATCTTCCCTGGGCTTGTTCAATTCATTACAGTATGTAATGCACTGTCCAGATCTAAACTCATTACTCACATTTTAAAGAATTACCATACAAGTTACATAAACAGTGCCATTTTTGACATATCACCATGGAGATGTCAAGTGCTATTGGATATAAGGAAGGGGAAATAAAGGATTATGAGAGTAACACAGCCACATAGTCCTTTTCAGAGGGGAAGCTGCCATTCAGCTTCCTCACACTGTCATGTCCCATGTCAGCTTTTGATTTTGGTGGCTTTTGCTAGATAGGGAAGGGGCCATGTCTTAGACCTTCTTAGAAATCTCAAGACTGTAAATCTTATGTGGAAGGGAGAAAATATCTGAAAAGATAAGGGCCTCAATCATATCCCACTTTAGGACATATGTTTCCCAGGAGGCTCACCAGAGGTAGCACAAAGTCCGAACATATTTTTTAATTTTTTTTTAACTATTTGAGTTTTTCACTTGTATATGGGTATAATTAATGTAGGCTGTTAAAATTAGTTCAATGCTTACTTATTTTGACACAGTGATAGACATGATAAAATGCTCTCTGGTGCCTCAAGCACATTCTTGGCAGAAGATATTGGAGAGATTTGACTGTCCCTTCACAACTAGGAGTCACATTTATTCTGCATAAAATTGTTTGTGACAGACTGAAGTGAATGAAGACTGGATGTTCAAATTCTCAGTAAATGTAATTAGTAACATAAAATGTAAAAAAGAACTAGGAGTGTATCCTTAAGGTTTTATGTAAATTGTCTTTGAAAGAATCTAGGTTTTACTCACTTGTAAGTATTTCTTTCCTAAAACATTTGAACTAAAAATTATTCCTCTAAAGCTATCATATATTTTGTTTTTGATAGCTAAATATATGTGAAGAAGAAAGTGAACAGAAATCAACACTCTTAAATTCTTTTTCTTTCTAAGAATTTATTTTCCTTTAAAGGACTTTCAGCCTTCAAATGAGCACATTTAACCTGAATAATAACTGATGATTCAGTCACCTGGATTAGTAAAATTTTGTTTTTCTTTAAGGTGATTGTTGCATAAACTTTACATTACTCCAAGGAACTGAAAAAATTAAAAATGAAACAGAAAACAAATAAACAAACAAACAGACCCCCCCCCCACCAAATGTACTAAACCCCATTTTTGCATTTCAAAACACTGATAGGTTTGTATTCACTCCAGAATATTTCCCCACCCTTATCAACAACCAAAAGTTCTTTCTGCATCTTCATATTTCCACCTACACGCAAGATATTCTCAGGAAAGAAAACCCTGTGAACACATTTTAGAGTTAGAACAGTAGTCTTGACAAATATATGCAAAAAAGAATAGATGGAGTTGACTTTAATTATTACTTTAAAGAAAAGTAATTTTATTTGCCCCGACAACTTGTAAATAAATAAATACATTAATAAGTAAGTAAGCAAAAGACCAGGCAGACTTTGATGTATCACTCCACTGCTTTTTATTGTTGAACAATGTACAAAATGGAAAAAGACTTTGAATAGAATATTAAAAGTTGCCTAACATAATTTTCATGCGTAGACATCTACAATAACTTCCCTCTGATTGTTCACTGATGCTGACAATTCAAATGCTCTGTTATGGCAAGCAGTATTTACAGCTGTTCTTGTGAAGGGATGCACAATGTTAAGTAATACAAACAAATTATCTCATAGGAAAAAAATTCATGTGAGTGTTTTAGAATAGAAATGTCAACTTCACAAAACTGTTACTGACACTGAATAGAAATAGTAGTCTCTGAGGTCAGGATGGCTGGGGATTATCTTTTAGTATTGCTGCTAATAAGTTCAAGTTTCTCTAAACTGCTATTTTCTGTAGTCTGATTTTAGAACTGGAAACCAAAATTTTCACATGTGCTTCAAACACAATCCCCTAAAACTTAGTAAAAGCTTTTTATCATTATGAATGTTGCAGCAGAGCAATAGCCACTTGCTACTGATTGCGTTGCAAAGGTCTTGGGCAGTGACAGAAACATTCTCTTTCATTGCAGAAGTTGAAATTAGCATGCTAGTTTAAAAGAAAAAAACAGTATATGTCAATGTCATAGGCAAAGTACTGAAATGAGAAGGCCATGTACATGAGCAGAACTGATTAGGGCATGCGTGGAAATCAGGTATCAGCCTCTTGTAAAGACTAGCTCTTGTGGGCAAACCATTTAATTTGCTCATCCTGCATCTGGAACTTCCTCATAGAACTAATTTTAAACAAATCTCTGTGAATCCAATAATGTTAAGGAGTTGAAACTATAAAAGGTGAAGAAAGAATTTGAAGGGAATTATTCTGCAAGTAAGCCACTATCTAATAAAGAAGAGTGACTTTGTATTTATTGACCCTGGTGTTTCTGAAGCGTCTGCATTTTACTTCATCACATGGACTGTTTTGTATTTTAAAACTGAGAGTACCTGTCAGAAGGGAAGCAGATCTTAGAACACTGGTAGGGAAACAACTGCAAATTTACAAATTAAAAACTGTCAGCAATTCCTTATATCCCTAAATGTTCATCTTCTTCTTGAAATTAGCTATGAAAATCATTCTATGAACACAACACTGGTGAACTGCCAGCATACATACCTGATATTCATAAGAGATAAGACTTGGTTCTCTGAGATCACCTTCATGCCCAAGAATTATAGAGTACATTTTTAAAAACCTTTGCTTGAAATTAATAAATAATTCATCAACATGACATGCCACTGCAGTGTGAAATTCAATCTGGCACCCAAGTGTACTGATTGGTTGTGAGAGTGGATGAAATTAGGCAAGAAATTTCCTTGTTTGAATAGTTCAGTTTGCACAGGTGTCAAATAAGAAAAAAAAATGCTCATTTTTCCTTATAAGCTATTTTGAAATCTCTTGGTAAGATCACTATGTAAAAATATAAAGTAGAAAAGCCTTCTCTGTGAAATCCTTTTTTATTTCTGAAAAAAATTTTTGGCATTAATCAATACAGTAATGCTCTGGCAATATGTGCAAGAATATAATTCCATTCTTTGTGGCATTGCATAAATCCGAGATAATGGTTAAGGCAGCTCAGAGGCATTTTCATTTTTCAGTCTTCACATTCCCTTAATGTGGGCCCTTCCTGAGCCATTTCCATAGCGTCAGATTGTTAAACATACTAAGATTTTGCTTGCAGTTACCTACATTTCCATTAGAAAGTCTTGCCAATGATACAACTGTAGATAACTACATTAAAGACTGAAAATAATCTAAGTTTATGGGGTATTGTGGGATTGCTGGGCATGCTTCCCCTTCGGAAACCTAAAGAAGAATTGTCTTGCTGAACTCAATTTTTTCTGGTGTATGTGGTAGTCATATTTTAAAGGGAAAGCAAGGTGTATACGATTGTTCTGAAATTTAAGGCAAGTTAGCTTGTCTGATAATACTTGATAAAAGAAAGCCTCCTTTACAAAACTGTATTTAGCTAATTTATTCTGTATTAATAATGATTGTGGTGAATCTTTAGAATCATAAATAAGTTCTGTAAATAAGATTCAGAGAGAAGTAAAAACTGTAAATGCTGCTGCTAGAGTTTTCTAAGAAGTTGCTGGAAGGGTAGAGATTTTTTGCCTGTTTTCCTGAAATTTCAAATCTGCTAGAAGGTAGTTTATAGCTGTTCAGTACACATATGTGTACACATATTCAATATGTGACCGACAGATTGCTATTTCATATGCATAAGACTCCCAAACAGGATATTTTTCTTTTTTTTTCCTTACCTGATAAAATCTGGTATTCTATTATCTATAAAGGCCAATATTGCTGCATGAAAATAAGACTATGAGCATCCATGTTCCTTCTCTACAATAATCAGTGGGAGAGTTTTTGTCGTGCTATCTCTGGGGTTTCTGTAAAATAATGGTGGCAAATATGGCCTCACCATATCTGTCATTTTGTTGCAATTTCTACCTTTCCCCAGTTCAAAGGCTGAAGGAATATTTTTACATAGTACTAAACTATTTTTCTTTTTTTAATGTTTGTTCTTTGCTGACTACAGCCTAAAATGGTCCAGAAGTTAGTTGGGCCTGGGTTCCTCCGGTTTCTTTTAATGATTTATCTTTTGCTGCCAGCTGAAATACATTTTCTAATTTTCACTTTGAATGTATCCATGGCTATCTTGATTATATAAATCTGTTAGAGTGCATTTCAGTTCAAGTATCCATTTTCTTTCATTTGGTTTTAAACCCACTAATTAGTATAGAGAAACTCTTCTGATCTACTCTGAGCTGTTAGGGAACCTGTCTAATTTAGTTGCCTTTCTCTGTATTTGTGTATATTTATTTTCATCTTTTCCTTTTTATGTGTAATCTGATTTTGCACAGAAATAAATTTCCTGGCAAAACAAGGGGCTATGCTTTCTCTTTTATGGTGATATCACCTTATCATCCCCATTCTGTATGATGGAAACATGGACTTGTTAATCCCTTTTCCTTTAGTTCCCATGTTATACTGCAAATTACTTAGTATCAAAAGCACAAGTGTGTCCAATTACAGGTCTTTTATTTTAGTTTTCAAGTTGTTCCTTGATGAGAATCCATTGACTGTCACAATGATGATGTCCCCCAGATCTTTCATCAATCAAGACACTCCTACTTTTATGACCAAATAGTTAATTACATTAATTGCTACAAAACCAAAATTAATTCCATTCATTTGAATTGCATTCATGAATACCAGCAAAGCCAAAATGAAAAATCACTTTCTACTAACCACAGAGGTTCTACATGAAGTTACTGTTTCCTGTACTGGGTTACTCCTTCATAAATATTTTGGCTAACATCCATAGGATGCCTTTTTAAAGTATTTTAACACAGTGCACTGATCTCTTCTATGTCCCTTGTATTGATAGGTCATGAGTTTCTGTATTTTTTTCAAGGAAGAATGTTAGTACCAGAAGGTGATTGCTGATGTCTACTTTTATCTTTTACATTGTGCTTAGATGTGTTCCCTGAAAGGTCTTTCTTGTTTAATTGCCATTGTCTTTCTGTGGATGTCACACTTCTAGAAGACATACAGTATGTTCTATCCAATTAGATTTATTTTTTAATGCAATTTAAAGTGACAGCTTCTGCCGGGCTTGAAAAACCTTTAGTGAACAGAAATTTCTTACTCAGAAAAATTCCTATTTGTTTTGTCAGACTTTTAAATATTATTTTAATGTCTTAGTCCTGCTAACTTCCTTCCTATTAAACTAGATAAATGAGCAAGTTTGTATTACTCCTATGTTTTGATAAAGCTTTTCTTTAAACAAGCAGAAAGCTGGTAATGTTCTCATCCACTTCAAAATTTTTAATAGTGTTTTTCTTTTGTTCATTTTTTATCTACACTGGGGAAAAACCTCCACTAAAGTAAATATAGGCAGTGAAGGATAACTGTCACTAACACTCTGCATGCCTATAAAACAATACGTCAGTTTCTACATAGACAATGCACTAAACTCCATTGTATGCTTTTCTGGTAAAAAGCTGTCACTGATACACAGTGTAGACCTTCACAAACACCCTTGGAGAGGGATTAACACAGGGACAAGGTAACTCTTTGTAATTGAAAATCTTGAGCAAGTAACCAACCAGAATTTATAAGAGGTAAAGCTACTGGTTAGTTTGAAAATATCACTTTGTAGTGATGCCATTTCTGTGTCTTTTAAAGACTGAACACGGTAGCCTCTGTGCTCCTGAAGATGTCTAGCACAGGCGTTTTGCACCTCTTAGGTTCTGCAATAAGTGCAAGCTGGCTAATGGTACATGGTATACCCTTTAGAAAAACATGACTACCACTGTTGCCACTTCTTCAGGCAATACCAAGAAATTTCCTGTTCAGTATTAGATCCACTACAAAGGATTCATGCTACTATACAAGAAACATGTTGACTTTCTTCTTTATTTCCTTCCTGACTTATTGCAGGTAGCCAAGAATGGCATGTTCACAGACTATTTAAAGTAGTATCTGCACATTTTTTAGTATATTTATTTTGCAACATATAGGGATATCTTGCAACATACAGTTATATTTTTAAGAGTGTAGCAAGGATCAAAATTTTTGGTTGCCAGATGTTATCTAAGAATATTTCACTAAATGAGATAAAGAAAACAGTCACAACACTTTGGAGAACCAAGTAGTTCACTTTCTGAGTTGTGACACTTAGAGGCAATTTGGGCAACATCTATGAGCATTAACATACATAGAGAAGAGTATGTAATGCAAATCCAGAAGCAGAAATTTCTTCTGACCAGCCTCACACCACAGGCAGGGACACCTTCCACTAGACCAGGTTGCTCAGAGACCCATCCAACCTGGCCTTGAACACTTCCAGGGTTGCAGCACCCACAGCTTCTCTGGGCAGCCAGTTCCTGTGCTCAACACCCTTGAAGGAAAGATTTTTTTTCCTAATATCTACTCTAAAGCTACTGTCTTTCAGTTCAAAACCTTTGCTCCTTGACCTATCCCTACATGGCTTTGTATTTAGACTGTCTCCTGAGTTTATAGTAATAATACTATAAAAGGAAGTTCTCTATTGAAAAGAAATTATTTCAGTGATGGACTAGGCATTGTTAGCATAGAAATGTCTCTGACATAAGTGCTATAATGCCAGGCATAATGGCTCAGAAGTACCTCCAAGTAACAATTACATTCACAAGATTCTGAGTTTTCATTTAGTGGATTATGAATGGTTTGGTGGATTATGAGTTAACTTTAATTTTTTTCTACTGAAACCCTTTTTGAACTAGGAGAACATCTAGCTATAAGATAGCAGTTTATAATCCAGCAAAACACTTTTTTTGTTTAGGAAGAACCCATTGTTTGAAAAGACATTTTATAGTTAAGAAAAATTAAATGTATTTCTCAAATGGATCCTGAAAAAAATGTTACCTTTGCTTTTTGGAAAGGATTGCTACAGAGAATGTAGATATTAACTTTTGATTAGTTGCAGAAGGGAATAGAAGGGATTATTCTTTTCATCAAACACATCTGAGGAATTGATTTAGTCACAGTATTATACAGCCATTAGTGCAACTTGGAGCATTGTGACCTAGCTGGGCACACAACAGGCAGCCTTTTCTGGGCTGAATTAGAGTACTGGAATAATTTTGAGCAGAAGAGTGCTGTGTATTTCAGCTCATCCTTCCTCTGAGACCACAGTTGCATAACTCCATCTGACATCACAGAAGATCAAACACTCATAGCCTCTATATTAAGACTGTCATAGTATTTGAATTGTTTAGTGTGCACAAGTTTTGAAAACCAAGCTTATATGTGTGTGTATATAGATATATGTATAATGAGAATTCTAGTATTTGAGAAGAGAATTCCTCTGCTGGGAAATGTCTAAGGAGCCAGAAAAAATACAGATATCCTATCTGGTTCAGAAAACTAGTCTTCCTACAGAAGGCTTCTACATACAAGCTAGACTGCAAAAATAATATACTTGGAGAAAGGCAGAATTAAATGGTCAACGGAATGCATAAAGAAGCTGGACAGAATAGGGGAAGTTTAGAGGCTAGAGGAAGGTACAGATTAATAACAAAAATAGTGAAGGAAAAACATTAAAAAAATAATGTCTATGAAGGAGAATGTAGATCAGAAGCAAAGAAAGCTACTTTGACAATTTCTTTTTTTTTTTTTTATTCTTCTCTAAGCCTTTTTGCTCTGTTCTGAAGCAAAATACATACCTGCTATTGAGAAAAATAATATATACAAAAAAAAAGGAATGAAAATAGGTTAATGGAGCCAGTTTAAAAAAAACAAGGTCAGCTGGGAGCCCTCTCTTTTTTGATTTCTTCAGGTATTCAATTTCCTCTTTTACTTATACCTGTCATAGGGGTAATTTGGGATTCTTTGGTGTACTTTATTGAATAATAGATTGACTAAATGAGGGCAGATGTTACTGGAACTAAGCTTGAGAGTTAATGGAAGAGGAATGTCTCTTTTCAGTAAAAGCAGAACACTAAACATAGCAGCTGTTTTCATAACTTAATTTCATTCACATTTTATTCAAACGTTATGCTAAATAAAGCTTGTCTGGGAACACACCTTATGCAATGCATCTGAATTATCTATCTTAGCACATCCTCCCCTAATTAGTATCTTTTCCATGCATGTGGGATATTAACACTGGCAAATGTCTTGCAAACCAACAAGGGACCTGTTAAATTTCATTGAAGAATATTCTGTTGCTACAGCAAATTTGGGACAATAAAAACCCATATGACTTATAAGACCTCAATATTTTATATATTTAAATCTAATAGTATGCATTGCAACACAAATTTCAAATATTAGCTACACTTTGTATAATTGATACACGGTTTTATGACCATGCAGCAAATTAGGGTGATTGTTATTTTGAGGTTGTTATTGAGATATTGCCCACACTTTCTAATTGTAGTCAGACTATCACAATAGAAAGATCTTTTAATTTAGAACAATATATTCTGACTTTTTAAGCACAATGTTAAATCATTGCTTTAAAAATTTTCATTCTACCTAAAAATTTTGAATTTTCAGAAACTCACTCAATTATTCAGCATACTGACCAACTTAGTACCACAATTGTTATATAGAAAGGGGTGTGTGCTGGTTTAAAGGTAAACTGGCAGGAGAAATGAACCCAACATAAAAGAGATTATAAGTCAGAGTTACAATTTAATAACAATACTACAAAAAATGCAATGGCACAAAGAGAAATTGGTTTTAACCCCCAAAGCCCAGAAGTATGACCCAGCACCCTGGGGCACAAACACAAAGGGGTTTGCTAGTTGCTGTGCTGAACTTCACATGATTCCCCTAAGTCCAAAGTAAAAGGAAGCAAAAAACCCATTGGTGCAGCTGATGGTTGCAATCTGGTTGGAAGTGGTGGTCTCCTCCCATCAAGGTTCTGGTCCTTCTCCAGATCTGACAAGTAGTTCCCTCAGGTCTTCAACCCCCAAGATTATGTACCCTCAGCTCCAGGTGGGAGCACTCAGTACCTCCCCCAGGGTGGAGTTACACAATGGGTCATCTGACTCTGTGAGTCATGGGGTATTTTGGAATCCTTGATGGTTCATTAGCAGACACGCCCCCCTCAGGCTGGGTGTGAAGGTGCTAATGACTCCCTGAAGTGGAGTTATCATGGCTCTTATCTCACAGGTTTCTTTCACACCCAGCTCACAGCCTGAGGAGTTGGGTGTGCCTTGGGCAGCTGCTGCAAATGTTCCATTGTTCTTGGGAAATGATTAGAGGGGGTAGAATATACAGCTTTGGTCACCCCAAACAGTGATAAACTGGTCCCACCTGATGAACTAGGACAGGGTGGGAAAGCACTAATTTGGAATCTAGCTGAAATACAGAAGCATCTTTAATATAGTGGGAAGAAGACACTAGGAATAGAAGAAAAGGGAGGGAAAGAGGTCTTTATTTACTGGAGTTACAGAAAAAGTCTGTTCTTCATATTTATTAGGATTACATTTGCTAAGTCATTCAAGAAGTAGTTTATAAGATATCAAAAATGTCTGTAAACAAGTTCAGGTGTTGATAGCAAAACTATCCACATGTGGTGAAGTGTCTTGAGAGTTATATGCTTAGAAAGGAGATCTGAAAGGATGTGCTTTGAATTTGACACATATATAAAACCTAGAGGTGAAGAAGGAACCATGCAAATACAGTGATACAAGGAGACCTATCCAAAAGACACATGAGAAAAAATTGGAGAGCTGGGCATGGAATTGTGTGTGGGTAATGAAACAAAAATAAAAAGTTTTCAGTGAAGTTTCAGGAATAAACAGACATTGGATACAACACTGAAGCTTGGCCAGAAAAGTAGAATTAGACCTGGTAAGCAGGGTAGTTACACTGTTTGGCAGAAAGATCATCCCAGTGGAGCAGAACTATGGGGAACTCTGATGTTCACTTTTTTGAAGGTAATTCAGTTTAGATGATATATGATATTTAGAATAACTAAAAAGACCTTTTAAATTAATATTATCTTCAAAAGCAATAAGTATATACCCATGCTACAACATCAGTGCTATGCACATTCTTCTTAGTACTCTTAAGTATTAAACTCCAAAGCAGAAATAACACAGATGGAAAAGATGTTCTACATTGCAGTCTAAAATCGGTCACTATGGAAACTACTTGAGTAATGTCAGAAAGTATGTTAATAGTAATTCAGAGGGGATATCACATTTCAATCTCTCCCTATGAAATATATTTGAAATATTATTAGAATCTGTGTGCCTGTAAGAAGAGTTGAATGTGTTGATTCATATGAATTGCATCATAACATCAATTAAGGTTTGGAAGCAGATTTTTTTGGGGTTTGACATTTTCACAGTCTTACACTCCATGCATAATCCAAAAGGTCAGAAACTTCTGGTAAAGTCACTGCAGCGTGTTAAATGTGTCTGAACTGGAGAAAAAACTGTAATGTGAAATGCAATATGAAAGCTTCAGACAAAAAATCACTGTGACTCAAAAGGTCAATATAATTTCAGGTAATTCTATTAATTTAATTGGGCCATGATCTAGACATTAAATTTAGGACGCTTCAGGTCTTGTATCAAGATATTGAGTCTAAAATTTTGTTCATTTATTACAAAAGATTTCATTAAATAAATTCTTATGAATTCATACTTAGCTTTTGGCTATAAATTACCATAATTTTTAAAACACTTCTTTTTATATGATCAAATTCAAATGTTTCAGTTTTAGAGAGCAAATTAAAGTCTTTCTTTCTTTTTTATGTTTGGGTAATGTTTAGTTCTTAATATGGTAATAATGAGCAGGGGAGAAAGAAGTGAGAGAAATAAGATTAATTATTAAAACACTCTGACCTTAAAGAGACTGCTTTTTGGAAAATCTCTTCTGGGAGAACCAGTTGGCTTTACTTAAAAATGTAGCATTTATGAACTCTATGTTCAGGAAAAAGCCCTCACTTTTTTACAGAGAGGAAAATGGAATACTTATGAAACCGGTTGCATCTAGAATACCACAAAAGTTTCCAAACTCTTCATTATTTTCTCTCTGCTCATTCCCCAAAATCTCTTCTGATTCTAGATAATAGGATTAATAATGACAAAGAACACTGTTCTTATGCACTTTTAGAGATTTTTTTTTAAATGCTGCAGAGTATTTATATGAATTACTATTATGTATAAAAGTCAAATTTCTTATTGTATTTTAAATACTTCAACTTCAAACATACACCTAGAGCAAAAAGAACTTATTATACTTCAGGTAACAAAGTTTGGTAACATTTTCAGAACTACTGAAATAGAAGAGAGTTCTCTGAAATCCTATGCCAAAATATTAGGGCAGGAAGAGCTCAGTAAGAGTTGGTAGTGGGAGCTATAGCTGCTTTCTGCTGTGTGACATGAAAGATCTCTACTGATGACAGATTTTTTTGGTCTCTGAAAATTGAAGTATACATTTAAAAACTATGGAATCCATATGTCTTGGCCTGTAGAATTAGAAATTCAGTACTAAAATTTTCATCAGACTTGGAACAAACAGCAGGGTCCATGGTCCTCTTTAGCACTGTATATTTCACTTTAGGAAAAGCAAGCAGAACAAAATAGCTTATTTTGGTGAAAAGTACTTATCAAGGAGTTTTCAGCAGCACAAAAGCATATTCAGTGCAGTTAATCCCCTTGTCATAACCATTCAATAATTATTGTTACTTTTATGTCAAAAACTCTGTCTGTTTAACAAATATTTTTCCTTACCATGAAATTGACTTGTGATCTCATGATTACACACAAACAAACCTGAAAAATGAGAGATATAAAACTCTTCCTGGTGTAATTAAACTGACTCTAAATTTGGCTTTGGTTCTGGGAAACACACCTAAACTGCAGAGTGGAATTTAAGTTCCATTTCAACATTATAAGATAAAGTTGGTGACTTTATATATATATATATACACACACACACACATATACATACATATACATATATATGTATGTATATGTATATTTGTCTATGTATATGCATAGATATGTGTATATATATATGAGTATATATATGTGTATATATATGTATATATATACGTATGTAATTGTTCTGTGCCTGAGTTGTTTGCTCACTTAACCCATTTCAGCTTTTGGTGGAATTTTCCTCCTAAGTCTTAAAACAACTTTTAGACTGATGTGCTGCTGGCCCTAACAGATTTCCATAAATATGGGAAAACAATTCTGAACTGAAGATGAGAGTCTATGTCTTACTTAGTCAGTGTCTATGTCTTACCTATAATCCCACAGCCTATCATTTAGGGTTTTTTATACTTCCATTTTTGCATTCCTTGTCTATGCTTGCACTTTTCAAGTATTGGGAAGGTATAAGTAAACATATGCCTCTGAACTTGGAATTGTTGAAGAGGCTCTTTCTGAAACGTTCAGAGGTTGGTTGGTATAGCATGGTTATAAGGTAATTAACATAAAGTAGTCCTGTGGAATGAAGTCTAATTAGTCTACTCTCCTTTCCTTTGGCAGTCTTTGGGGACTGACATTTAATGCAGACATAACTTTATTTGTCTCTTCCAAGCAGGCTCCTTCACCAGGAACTTCTAAAAATTTATTTATCTTTTCCCAAGTTTTCTGTTTGTGTGTCTTCTCTGTATATATGTCATTTAAATGTTCTGTTATCATTATTACATGTTTGTGAGAGACAACTGCTCTACAGGAACTTTGATAACACCTACAAAAGCACAGCTTCATTTGTATTAAAAAGTTTTCATAACTTTGCAATATCAATAATATTATCAAAAAATTGTCTCAATTTGTCAATGGTAAAAATAATGCTGTGATGTTTGACCAAATGCTCTAGGTCTTGTAGATTCTAATTTTATTGCATTTGACGTCAGATAGAAATTTTACATAAAATTTCTCACAATAATGTTACAAAAGGAAGAACAAGAGCTCTGAACAAAAAGTGCTTTTCAAGATAAATCAATTAATTTACAGCTTGAGTTGTTTGCTTGTGTTTGAGTCTGGAGCCCATTGTTTGAATGGTGTATTGCAGTACTTTGCTTCTGAAAACTGGTATAATTTTTCACAGATGATGTGTAATTTGATATTATCTACTTAATTTTTATTTTAAATGTAATAGCAGAGAGAGGTTGACTAAGGTCCGAGTCAGTTCTTTTGGTCTAAACCCACATTTGTAAACATATAGAATCCTCATGAACACACATCAGAACTGATGTAATATTAGAGCACTTAAGAAACATTTTCTGAATTCAAATTTGAAGTTTATCTTCCAATGGCCCCATGTTCTTAGTAACGGATTCACAGAAGTAATACTTTTTTAGCTCCCTTCTAGGATTAATAGGGGATGGAGCTATTATAAAAGTCCTTTCAGCTTTTAAAGGTTGAAAGAAAGAAAACATCAAGGATGCAGACTTAGATCTGTGAAGTGCCACAGCTGACATGGCATAGACAAGCCAGTTTTTTGGTTCTGCAACCCAAACAGAGTAGCTGTCTGCTATCTCCTAGAGCTGATAGGGCTTAGTCAGCACATATGTACCTCCTGGCTGTAACCAGAAAATAGCAACTGTGCTTTTTTGATGGCAAGGCTAATGTACAGAAAGTCTGTGGACAGAGTGGTAGTAGAGCACCGTACTGTCCATCAGCGATAAGCCAAAGGTTTTAGTGGGCTTCCAAATTACTTGAGATGGGAGTCTATATCAGGATGATATACCACCAAAAAAAAATTACCAAACATGGAAATCTTACGTCTCTTGTGATTCTGACTTTTTATCTGTTTCCATGTAATGTTATTCCCCAAGGAGAACTTGTCCAGTCATTTAAGACTAGAAAGTGACACCCTGTGCTGCCACTGGAGCTAAATGAGCCTGTCCTCATTTAATTTTTCTGTCTCCTTTTGTCTATCAATACTGAATAGGAACAGAGTATGATACATACTCCATACATGTATTTCCAGTATAAATTTGATTTTTCAGCTATGCTTACATTTTGGTTATAATACCCAAATTTCAAAACATAAAAATCAACATATACTTGCTCTGCACTGCATGATTTGCTAGTGAAGTACAGTTGTTGCATCCTTGAATTAGCTAATAGAAAGACATTATTTCATACAGTTAGTCTCACCAGTACCACCTGCCAATGCCTCTCCTGCAGCACAGACCAGATATGCTAAGTGGGCAAGCAAGTGATTTCTCACTTCATGTATGAATGTACAACGGGGCATTCCTAATAAACTGCTGGCTGGTGGCATGCAGCATGGATGGCAGAAAAATTGGTAGTGGTTTACTAGACTACTGTGTGCTGTTTTCTGAAAACTGGCTTTAAATCAGTTACATTCTGCTTTGCAATTCTTTGTTACAGGATCTGTACATCTGCAGGGGTTTCTGTTGTGTGCAGCAAGCAGAGAGGCAGATAAACAGTCTGTGGAACACCAGTGCTGGGTCATCAGCTGCTCATCTGACTGAGGAAATAAAAAGGCAGGGTGCTCTAAAGTGAAAAGAAATAGCTTTTGACAATCCACTGTTGTGGAACACCAAAAATCTGTCATTCATATGACTCCTATAAACTGACTCAAAAAGCTAATTAAATGCTCAAATGAGCCTTGAGTGGTCTTGAAACACATTTATGATTTTGCTACATGCTCTTGAAGTACAAGAGAAATAGATAGAAGTAGTACCTACCCTTCCTGAAAACAGATTTTCACCTTGTATTGAAGGTCCTTCTGTTATAAATTTTTTTCCCATTCCTTTACAGCATTACAGATTGCCCATCACTTTTGAAAGATCATTTCAACCAGTCATTGTCCTCTTTGCACTCAGAAATGGCAAAAATTCTCTATTGTTTCCCTGAAACAATGAATACGGAATTAGTTGGTGGTCTCTTTTAATTCTCTTCTATTTTGAAGCATTCTACTTTAAAGTTTGAACTACGGAAAGCAGCTGTTCATTCAGGTTATTAAACCCACTATCTAAAAACAGGAAGGTGAGATTGCTTACTGTGCATTTATTGGTATAGCCACTAGATGGTTGTGGTACTGAGAAGGAAGTAAGCATGAGTTCACCTGCATTAATTGTTGTTCAATTTTCATTTACATCACGTTATTTAACAACATATAAAGGGTTAAAATACATTTTAGTAATGCATTTAACTGAAATTCAACAATTTTGGCAGTGAGAAAAAAGGGGAGAATACAACCTTAATTTGAAACAGACCATGGCAGAATTCACAGGTTCCCTATTGCTGTGTAATCTGTCTTGTTTTTTTCCTGCCTACTTTATACCTGCTCCTTCTCCTTGTCATTCACATGCAGTAAATTAGAACTGCAAAACTTGGGGTGTTATAAACCAATTACTTTTTGTTGTTTCTCTAAATTTTTATTTTTCCACTGGAAAACCATCCTCCCTGTAGCATAACACAGATTGCAGAAGCAGAAATCCCTGGTGAAAGAAGGAGTATGCAGCTGCTAATACCTGTGCTGTTCTTAAACAGCCTCGGTACACTCAGTGAAGAAAATTTAGCTGCCAAATGATTTTGCATATTTCTATTCCAGTTCTTTAACACTTCACTGCTTCACATCTAGCCAATGTTTCTGCAGAAAGCTTTTGAAAGCATTTTGAATTGTGAAGTGGTTTCAGTGATATTGAAACCTTGGAATGTCCTAGAGAGTAGTTTTGCCAGATTGAAAACTGAAAATGCCATCATGTTGTTAAAGCATTTCATTATATTTGAATTGTTACAGTTTTTGAATGCAAGTCACAATGATACCCATAAAGGTCTTATCTTGTGAGAGATAGCGGCTCTTTTTGTCATTGTCTGATTCTGCTGCTTTTAATTTGCTTGTGTTAGCTGTAGATTATAATCTTAGAACATGCAAAAAACCCAAACAAACCAACCAAAAAAACAACAACCCCCCAAAAAAACAACAGCAACAAAAGAAAAAAATAAACAAGGTGCATTTCAGGTAACCCTGATGAAGCATAGCAAAATACTTTATTTTTCTTATTTCTTCCTGAATGGATGTTCATGACTGTAAAGGTCAAAGGATTTGCAAAACTCAAAGGTAGAAATTGGATATTCAGTTGCAAGACCTTATCCCATTTAGTAATCTTACGAGTTAATGAATACACACCATTGTTAAAGTGATCTTTGTTTTTACCGTAACAGTGCTGTTACTAAATTCTTGTGTTAGAGAATGAGGTTTGGTGAACTGTTTGGGATAGAAAAAGATATATTTTTTGCCTTTAGAACTGTGTGTGTTTAACTCTATTCAATGATTGTCCTTTAAAACCCTCAATGAGTTTATTTTCAGTAAATAATTTCAGACATTGATTCTGTAGATACATGCAGATACTGATTCCTTAATTAGGATATTTTATTTCTCAGTGAAGTCATATTATGATTTATATGTGCAAAGTAAAATAAGCAACAATTCAATTTATCATTTAGTATTCTTTTATGTCAAAACAGATCCACAATAGTATCCTGAAAGAGGTTGTGAAACTTGCTTGTCTATCCAATGGGTACAGTATAGATTTGCAGCTGAAAAGATCAAACAACTTTGAAAATGGCCTCAGGCAGAGTGTACTGCAGTCACCTAATTCTGGAGGATGATATACACAGGAGAATATAAAGTGCTATTTACTGCTATTTTTTGACATCTTTGAAAAGAAACATGGCAGGACATGCTCTATACCAGAAAAATAAATAGTATGCCCACACTGATTCACACTAACTGAAAGTAAATGAGACGTGAATGTAGTGATGGTTCCCTTTTTATCCTCTCCCAGCTTCCAGCAAGCTGTGAATCAAGTACTTCATGGATTGGATGTAATCTCTTTTTATTGAATAGGTCAAGTTAGATTTTTTTGCCATTACTTTTCTTGTTTTCTGAATTCATGTACATTTTTGTCATCATCCACATCTGTGATACTGTCTCGTTATGTGTTGAATGAAGCACATCTTCTATTTTCAACATGTATCCTGTTAGTTTGTTTTGATGGTCTCTTTTTTTCATACTGTAAGAGACAATCAGTAATCATCCCCTCTTATTGTCCTGCCTATGATGATTTTGTAATCAATTACTGCATTTTCTTTGTCATCTTTTTAGTTGATGATAACTCTCATCCCTTCAGCAGCTAGAAAGAATATGTGGTCCTTTGTCCTTGTTGTCCTTTTCTGCACTTGTTCTTTTTGCCATATTGAGGATGGGAAGATTTATGAGTGCTTTTGAAATATTTTATTTTGGGTTGGTTTTGTTACCAGTAGTTCTTAACATTCAATACTTTTTTACCAGTTTCCACTTTAAGATAGAAATGTGATAGTTTAAGTTTTACAGGACAGATGAACAAGAAGATAATTTATGATCATATACACATTATTTGATGTGTGTTAGCCACAGTGGTGAGAAGTTACCCAGGTTTTATATTATATTGTGTGGTAATTACTATGAGCAATTTAAAATATGCATATTAAATGAGCTTTTGAGTTAGAGCAAGCAGTACATATGAATATTTATTTTACATTCCAAGGTTTCCTCTTTCTCAGCCACCAGTTTGCTAGATGCTTGTGGCTAGTCAGAGAGATTTTACATGTTGATTTTTTTTTCTTTTCTCTGATGGATGGTGTTTTTTTCAATATTCAAAACTTGGTTGCAAGAAGAAAGATAACCGATTTTATATTTATTTTCTCCCCAACTTTGCAACAGATTCAAAATGGTCTTACTGTCCAAACAAACAGAAAATAAAATGAAAGCACCATTTACAGGAGGTAGTAGTTTGTTACGGTGCCATACGCAATTTGGGGAAAAAATAGCTCAAAATCAAAGCCAAATACACAGGTATTTTGTTGTGTCTTCTTCTGAGCATGCTAAACAGAAGAAGGCTATTTAAGTCCAGTAAGCACAGCAAAACTAATCTCTTACACATGCTGTTGCTGGAGTGTGAAACAAAAGGATCACGATTTTTTTCTCCTAATCATCTGTTAACTAATTGACAAAGAAACAGAAATGACGTAGTTGGACAGAGAATTTACTTCTTTAGAAAAGATAACTAGATTATAAAACCCCTTAGTAGTTTCCATGGTATATATTTTTTCCTCTTTATTTCTTTGGTGAAAGGTGCATGTATACAGCTTGGATTCTACTCCTCAATTCTGCTCACTTGTCAATATTTTTTGTCATTCTACATTGCCACATTTAATTTTCATACCTATATAATACAAGTTCTATATATTTGTATCAGCAGATATTTAAAGTTCAGCACTATTGGCTCTGTAATATTTATCTAAGCTATCAAGATTCAGAAATCCTAACCTATAAAATGTATTAATTTGCTGGAGAACATTTGCAACACATGTTCAAATCAGTTCTTCCTTAAAAGTCATCACAGTAAATATTTCAAAGCTAGGACAACTCATTCTAGATTGACTTGTCCTGCCATTGCTCTTAATGTCACCTGTAGGGCTTTTTTTAAAATGAACTTGTAATTGAGAGTTGCAAGTACTAAAAGACATACAAGTAGATTAGAAGAATTTTCATTTATTGTAATCATTATTTCTAAAACAAAGATGTATTCACTCATGCAAAGTAACTAAGTATGATGAAATGAATGCTACAATTTTTAAAACTGCACTATGTCTTTGAAAACTTTCTGTGGGAGAATTAAATGCAATTAACAACATACATTACCAAAACAGAGTGTGGATTGGTGGTTTGGTTTTTGTTGTTTGTTTGTTTGTTTTTAATTATCTGTATCTAGTTCATTTAGAAAGAAACATTCAAACTACCGAGGAACTATTGCAATATTATCCTATGAAAAAAAAGCTTTGAAATATCTAGGATTTTAGAGTAATCTCATTTTAGAACACAGCGGTGGAGTTTGCAAGGAGCCATTTCAGAATAAAAATCAGATGTAAAAATTTGCAGGTTTCATCTTGCTCTGATCTTGAGTAGTTTGTAAACTCATTTCTTAAATCCTCCCTTTATCATTTGCTAGAATGGAAAAATAATGGTCTTTTTTTTTGCTTTTGAGCTCAATTCTTCTCCCTTGATTCTGTGGCAGCTTCAAACTGCCTTCCCACTGCCTACCTCCAGCCACTCAGATAAGTGTGGCAGACCACTAACATCATGAAGAATGCACTGCTAGGGGGAGAGTAAGCACTGTTAGGTTGAGAGTATGCAATGTCTTAATTTTTTCACACATAAATATCTTCAGAATCTTTTTTAAAAGGAGAAAAATGTACTAAAAGCAGTGTTGGATTGACTAGATTATCCCATTGGATGATCAGACAGATGATACCAACCACATATACAGGCAAGTGAGTAAGAAATTCTGTCCCCCATAAAGTGAAAAGTCTCTACTGTAGGAGAAAGCTTTGAAATATTCATCTCAGAGACTAAGATCGTTTAGCTGACAGAGCATGAAATTATCTGTGTGGAGGAAAAAACATTTTGCTTATTTTCTGAGGTTTAATTAACTTTTGATTAATATTTTTGACTCTTAAAGTGAGCTACCCTAAATAATAACAACTTCAACTTAAATTTATATGTTTACTTCATAGGAATATATTCCAGCTGCAGCATTTCTAAAGGCTGCACTAGAGATTTTAATGTTTAAACACTTCCCCCATAATTAATGTGCATGCACACATACACATAAATTTGTAAATCCAATCCCTTTATCATAGCTTCAGTTTTTTCTTTGAGAAAGTATTAAGGTTTGTGGCATAGTTAATTGGAGGGAAGAGAAATAACTTCAAATCTGATGAATATCAGCCTGTAAAGAGTTTGAATGGATTAAATATTACATTTGTATTGTAGTGTTACAAAATACCTAGTGGGAAAATCAACTACTGAAAAAATTAAGTGTTCTGCATAATATGAAAAATATTCAGTTTGCTAATGTTTTCCACAAAGCTATACTTTCAGGAATTTTTAGGACTGAAAAATGAACTGCAGCTACCTTTCCATTCTCTTGTTTGCAATAAAAAGGAATTAAATAATAACAACAAAAAAAAAAGAAAAAGAAAAAAGAAAAAAAAAAGAAAAAAAAAAGAAAATTATCATGAGGGAAGAAGGAGGAAGATAACTTAAAACGACTTCTTCAATGACTTTTGGATGCTTTTATTAATTTACTTTTCTTAGATGTGATGTATTTGGTCAAGTTAAAAAATGGATAACATTTCTTTCCTCTTTTGTCAGCACAGAATTCTTATGATGGTCACTTAGATTTCGACAAAAGGGTGTTATTGTGATAATGATGATCAGTTACTGAGACAAAGGAAATAATGTTTGTGTGCAGAAGGGAAGAAGAAGCATTTAAGGAAAAGTGCCTCACAAGTCTGAATGACCTCACAGGTTTGAGAAATCTACTTGCCCTCAGAAGAAAGGAAAAAGAAGTATGCTGCTTTCTTTTCCTTTTGTAGGAGGATAGGTACAAACTGAGATCAGGTTTTTCCTAAGTCACCATGAGAAACAAAAAGTTAATCAAAAGCATAGAAGACAAGGAAGGCTTTAAACTAAAAGTCTTCCTCACCGTCTTTTTTAATCTAGAAACAAAGACATTTCTGGAGATAGGATTTTTGAGGCATCAGACTATTGCATGAAATTAGTTGACTATCTATTCTTATTCCTTATCTAAATGGAACAAAAGGTTTTTATCATCTTTATAAAAATGATCTTCTGGGCTTAGCATTTGATTTGTGACAAATTAAGCATCACAGCTTAATTCCAGAGACAGTTTTCTTCAAGGAAACACACACACTGCACTTCTCTAGACTTAATTTTCCCCACCGTGACATTCCTTTGTATATTTTTTTTCTTAATATGGCATCATGTTTTTTCCAGCTTCTGTAGTCTCATTAGTATTACCAGTTTCTAGGATTTACAATGCCCTTCATCTTTGCTTTACTAAGCTGTTTAGAAGGTTTGACTTATTAACCATTGCTGCCAGCTGTACCTTGCTCATGAGAATCAAACTACTTTCTGCTACTTTTTGTCACCTTGTTTCTCTGTTCTGTCTTAACAGAGAACTTTTCATATTTACTCTTTTAACTTGTCACTGCTGAAAGCTTTCATACTCTTAATGTACTCTTCTACTGAAGACGACAAGCTGGCATGTAATTTGCATGAACTGCTTTCAAGATCTGCTTCTAAACATGACAGTCTGCTGAGCTGCTGTCACAGGTAGAGTGTTAATACCTCTTCCCATTAAAGGCACAAAGTGTGGAGGAAGCACACAGAGAAGTGATGGGTCAGACTGCTTCCCTTATACTTCTAAAAAGCAGAATGCTTTGACACAACTATTGTCATGACTGGGTTTGAGAAAAATAACTGTTCAAAACAGAAAAATAATCTTTTCTTCCCAAATGTGGTGTCATCTCAGAGATTAATGAATTAGAAAACAGAATTGATAGATAAGTGATAACTTTCTGGATATCAGGATGCCTGTGAACTCAAGCACTGCTTATGAGAGGCAGCCTTCAAAGTCTGTTATTGTGTCTGAGGTAATTGCCATTTTAGGCTGCCAGTTCTACAAAGGATTAAGCATCCATTGTGTAGTTGTAGGCAATTCAGTGAAATATATGATTTTGTGTCCTTCTGTCATAGTAAAATCTGCAGTTGAATCAAGCATGTTGTGTCAAGTATGGCAGACAGGGATTTTGCTTTTACCTAATTATGAGCTAGTCTAAAGTTTTGTTGCAAATATCCCTTCAGTCAAGAAAGAGAGCCCCAACAACTTTGGTGGGAAGATGCCTTAAGCTGTTTGTACTTGGAAGCTACCTTCTTGGACTTTTACTTCTCTCAGGGTTGTGATAATTAACTCAAGCCTACATATTATTACATTTTTCTTCATTGAGCACAGATGCAAACATGATTTCACTGTCAGCTAGGTTGGGTTAAGAAGGTAATTGCCATGCTGTGCTCATCACAAGATACTGTTTCCTGTGTACTGTTGGTTTAATCATTCAGTTGCTGTGATTTTACCAAGTCCTTAATCCAAGTTTGGAAAGAATGCACAGAAAGTGTTTCTTTTTTCCCCTAGTACAATTCTATCTTGTGGCAATCCTTTCCTGTACAGACTCTATAACTCTTTACATTCTCCAAAGTTTTTCACTCAAGGCTCATTTAAAAATAGACCTCTTTTTGTGTATCTCTTCTTTGAAATGCAGAAAATTGTCTCAATTCTCACTGAGTAATGAACTGTTAGGAGCCACTGAATGCAGTGGGATGGGGAGGAAAATTAGGAAAAAACCCCCTGAAACTCATGGGTAGAGCAGCTGAGGTCACTTGCTTTGTTCAGACTAGAGAAGAGAAAACTGACAGGACACCTCAGCCTGGTTTATAGCTTTCTGACCAGGCAAAGCAGAGGGGCAGGCACTAATCTCTTCTTTCTGGTGACCAGTGAAGGACTCAAATGAATGGCACAAAGTTGTGTCAGGGAAGGTTTAGGTTAGATATTGGGAAAAGGTTCTTCACCCAGAGGGTAGCTGAGTGCTGGAACAGGCTCCCCTGAGAAGTGGTCACAGCACCAAGCCTGACAGAGTTCAAGAAGTATTTTGGACAATGCTCTTAAGGCACATGGTGTGATTCTTGTGGTTGTCCTGTGCAGTGCCAGGAGTGTGATGATCCTTGTGGATCCTTTCCAGTTCAGGATATTTTATAGTTCATTACATTCAGCTATTACATCGGGGCGGGGGGGCGGGGGGGGGAAGGATAAATATGACTTTTAAGTCTTTTTTCTTTTCAGATTTTTATTTAACATTATCTCCTTTCCCTGGACTCATCAATCTCTACTTCTAAAATCTATTCTAATCCTGATTCTTTTCATTCTCTCTAAATTATTATGATATTTTATGAACATATAGTAGTTCAGGATCTTGATCAGTATGCTAATATGGACCAGTGATGTCAGTTTGGAAAATGATGAAAAAGGCATTACTTCATTAAATTGGATTACAGACCAGAGCTAAAAGTTTGATTTAAATGTAACAGAGTGGATTACATTATTCAAACATCAGGAGTTTCTGTGTTAGCATTACTGATCTTATTTAAGTTCAGGGAATGTTTTTCATGTTGGGAAATGGTTGAGGAATACAGAGTAGTGCTCCACCTAGTTACCTAGCAGGCTTTATTTCTGTTGCTTTCCCCAAATCCCCAATCAAATCTGCAACTCTAAATTTTCATATATTTTTGCCTTGTTGATGTTTGCAGTTATAGCTCTATTATGGTAACGCCTACGCAATTAGTTTTCATAAGGATTTCTACACCCATTAAGCATCTTGACATCCACTGCCTGGAGACATCATCACCTGTAAAAAAGACTTGCACTTTTATACAGCAACCAGAGTGTACAGGATGAAATAATACAATGTACTAGATCAACTATTCCATTGTAAAACACATTTTAGCTTTCAGATTCAGCCGAGTGCCATGAGGTTTCTCAGACAACCACAACTATGTTGCACATAAAAATACCACCCCATGCACACACCAAGTAATGCATACATAATTAAAATATCATTCCAGCCTTATGGAGAGAAAGACATGTAGGACATGGCACATGTATGACACGGCACACAGTATTAATCTACTCTTCTATCAATTTAATGAGTTCGTCTACTCTAAATGTCAATTTATGTGAAATGTGTGGGCAGAAGATTTGCTTGTATTAGTCTTTAGACAACAGAACTATGTGACTCATGATTTCCCTACCTGTTATCTTTGTGTGGCTCTTTAATAAAAAAGCATATAAGCCCTAAGGTTTAGAACCAAACTAAGGGAAGATCCAATTTCTCACTTGGACAATCTCTACATTGATGTACTTCTTTCTGTTATGAATAGGATTTTTATGTGTTTGAGAGCAGGGAGAGATCAGCCTGCTTTGGATAGCTGTTCTTATGAGGCATTAAAAGAAAAGAGGAAAAAAGCTGTAATGGGGAAGATGTTCTCAGATGACTACACAAGTGGAGCAGATATAAGGACAGGGCAACATTCAGTAAAAGCATTTTGAGGATAATCAGTCACAGGATGCCTGAAACTGTGTTGAATTCCATTATCAATGTCAGAACAGTGCATTTTCATTTTATAAAAGCATATATCTTAGTAATAAACACCACTAAAATTTTCACCTTGAGTTGGTAGTTGTTATGAAGATAAAAGTTAATTTCTTCATGTCTGACATGTAAAGCCTGACAAGAAGCTGTTTAAATGTGAACTCCAAGGACAAACAGATTTCCTAGAGGTAAAAACAGGTTATGCTATTATGTTGGAAATTTCAAACAAAAAACATATTTATCAATGAAGTGATATGACATTTCTTTATACTGCACAACATATACTTCAACTAAGAGTTGCAGACATCTTAAACTGTAAGCAGAGAATATATAAAGTAATGTATTCATTTTCTGTGAGAAGAGAGATGTAATTCAGTTGATAAATTGACAACTTTTACAAAGCGATATGTGCAATCAGCCTTAATTGTTTCAAAATTATCACAACATAGCAAAGTGGAAACTATCAAACCCCAGCCTTGTAAAAATCAGTAATTATTAGAAACTGCACATCATGCTTGCTTTGGTTCACTTGCTAAATTATAGCATTTCAGTACTCATAGGACAAAAATTATTTTTGGAAGTGAAAGCTGTCTAGAAGCTTAATTTTATGTGCATTTTTATTTAAATAATTACAATTAATTAGGTCTGCTGTATTTACTGCAGTTCTCAAAGATATTTTTTGAGTTGTACTTGATGTGGTCGCATCTGAGCAGATAAAGAAATTTTCCAGCTCATAATGCACTGTACTCAGAAATCAACTTAATACATCCAAGACAATAAAACAGAAAATAAAACTATAATTTAGTCCAGAAAGCCATATTAGGACTAAATTAGTTTATATTAGTTTAGTGAAAACACCTTCTGAAGAAAACAAAAGACAAACCAACCAAAAAACAAAAACCAAACCCAAGGAGGTCTTACTTTACTGTCTAGTTGAGTTCTTTTGAAAAATGATGATATTTATTGTAAAAATCTGTCACTTTTGACTCTGATGCTCCATCATCACAGAAGTTTTGAAACTTCCCTCCTTGTAAGTAAGCTCTTCTTCAGGCTTTATTTTGTTATGAGAAAACAATTTGGAGGGAAAAAAAAGGCCAAGCTTCCCTAGAATATATTTTCTAGATTTTTTGTAGGGTCTTGAGAGTTTTGTTTGCCTGTTCCTAGTATGATCAGACATACTCTGGGGAAATCAGCAGTTTTATCAATCTAGCTTCATAGTTTCCAATCACTAAGTCTGCAAGGAGAACTTGCTTACATATGCCTGTGAAACACCAGGTACATATTTATTTTAGTAATAGTTAACTCCTAGTCTCATCATTTGCTAGGTCTCTTCTACATCTATTGCACATCAAATTCTTCTTTCCCAAAGACTGTGTAATTAGAGTTCTTATTCTAACAATTTCTCTGAACATCAAGACTACTAAAGAGTTTTGCGTATCAGTTTATTTATGCAAAAGGCATGCCTCAGAGAGTGGAATTGTAAAGCCTGAACCTCAAGAGTCTCATTGAATAGATAAATCTTAAAAAATCTGACTTCAAAGGATCATATTAAATCACAGGAAAGGGAGTAGCAGATAGCATAGTATCAGCATATCATAACATCTTTCTTCACCTTTCTCTTGCTTTGGCTATATGAAAATATTGGTGTTCTGCTTTTGGTTTTTCACCTGGTAAACTAAAGTTAATATCTCTAAGACTATAGGAAAGTAAGCTATGCTTCATGTTTATAATAATCACTTTTCTTCTTGAGCTGATATTTCTAATCCCTTACAAATCTGTGTTGCAATTTCTTTTCTTTTAATAGATTATTTTAATAAATAGGAACTCAGTTGCACAATCAACTTTATTTCATCCTTTACAATACAACTGCTAAGAAAAAGGAGGGGGAAAGCCCTAATTCGCTACAGCATTCGATATTTGTTTTCCAGATACAGAGCAGGAATGTCAGCACTACTGGGATTGAGCTGAAAGGTTATTCAAGACGCTTTACTACGCTAACCTTTATTTATGACTGGAGTAAACAAGTCAGTGAGGTTGTGTGCAATTCATTTTTTTCTATTCCTTCTTACTTCTCACTCTGTATTTGTGACCTGTCCAGAAGAAATTTCCTTGAGATCATGATTGTCTTGTAAAAAGCACTAATTAGCTGTTGAACTGATTCTGGCATATGGTGCAGCAGAACTTTCAGAAAGCTGGCTTCAATAGAATGGTGCCATCTGTCTGGGTTGAGTTCAGCTAACAATCTGTCAGATTTTGTTGTTTTAACCTCTTCAATAATTAAAGAGAAATTGGCACAGACTGCTAGGAAAATGGAACCTCCTAGATAACTACCAGACCTTCAGTTTCTGTTCAATCAAGGGTCCTCGTGAATCATAAACAACCACCAGCTTTAATATTAGTAAAAACAAACTTCATGGACCATTTTCTCTCTCATCTTTGAGCTTAGGATTCTAATGTAAAGCACAATGGGGCTACAGAAGATCAGTTGATTTCTGTGTTCTGGAACATTGCCAAAACTGTAGATTCTATTTAATTTAAACTTCTTTATTATGAACACTGTATCATTTCGTTTAATGATGGCTATCTACTGGGGAGAAATACATACACTGAAATTTAAAATTAAAAAATATGCTGAATATTTGCCTATAAGTGAAAAAACATGCAAAACAGACTTAGTTTTCTACCTTGTTAATATCTATCATAAATATTCAGCATCAGACATCACATAAATTCTTTCTTTCTTTAGGCCTGGACCTCAGTGAGTTTCAAGAGAATTACATTATTTCAGAATGAAAATAACAAGCTTTTATTTCTGTGAACAAGTTCAGACCAATGCCATTACCCAGCACAATAGATTATGCTTACTAAACTTATTAAAAACATGGTATTTAGCTTATTAAAGAAACTACTAAAGAAAAGAAAGAGTTTTTACATTAGCAGGGTAGGGGTAGAGAATTCTTCCAAAAGAAATGAGAAAAATAAAATGGAAATGACAATTAATTGATGATATTTTTCTCCTTCACATTAAAAGCAGCTTCAGTTAACACCTGTTTACATTTCTGGAGCAGCCAGTGAATGTTTTTAAATATTTAACTAAAAGGAATAATTTTCAAAATAGTATCTGCAGATCAGAAACTCACCCTTATAACCCCATCTAGCCCTTCTTCTTGAGGCAGAACTAGCTTGATCTGTCAGTTTGTTTTGCAACAGAGCATGACGTTCATTCCATGTAACAAGATACTGCAAATGCAATCATCCTAAAACTTGAGAGATTATACAGCCATTAGTCTTAAACTTCCAGAAAATTCTGCACAGAACAAAGTCAATAAAAATCATGCAGAGACCAGAGAGGAGCCTGTTCGTCAGATCTCATTCCTGTGCACAAAGGCAGAGGCGAAGCCGTGCTGCTGGCCAGCTTGACACTGAGGCTTCTGCACTCTTGCAAGGACATCCATTTTCAAGCCACAGAGAAGTGATGAGCTTCTGGATCTTTCCTAGATTTGATATAAACTAGTATAATGAGAACAGAGAGGCCTATCTGCACCCAGCTTATTTAGTGCCTGGTCACAGAATGAATCACAAAATCTTAGAATTATAAGGATTGGAAGTATTGATAAGGATTAAGTATTGTGTTCAGTTCAGGAAAGATATTGAGGGGCTGGAGCAGGTCCAGAGGAGAGCAACAAGGCTGGTGAAGGGACTGGAGCACAAGCCCTGTGGGGAGAGGCTGAGGGAGCTGGGGATGTTTAGCCTGGAGAAGAGGAGGCTCAGAGGTGACCTCATCACTGTCTAGAACTACCTGAAGGGAAGTTCTAGCCAGGTGGGGGTTGGTCTCTTTTCCCAGGCACTCAGCAATAGGACAAGGGGGCACGGGCTCAAGCTCTGCCAGGGGAAATTTGAGTTGGACATCAGGAAAATTCTTTCCAGAGAGATTAATCAGATTAATGGCCTGCCCAGAGAGGTGGTGGATTCACCATCCCTGGAGGTTTTTAAACTGAGATTGGACGTGGCGCTGAGCGCCATAATCCAATAAATGGACTGGAGTTGGACCAAGGGTTGGACTTGATGATCTCAGAGGTCTTTTCCAACGCAATGGATTCTATGATTCTACGATTCTATGAAAAACTTGAAGATCACCTAGTTCCAACTCCCATGCCATGGCCAAGGACTCTTTCAACTAGAAGGTCATCACCCTACTATTTCACCTGTTTTAGATTAGATGTATCTACCTATGTTATCTTTTATCTTATTCTTCTAGGCTGAACTAAACTGTGATTTTAACCATCAATCTACTGAGACTAGTTCTGGAACTTCTCTTTTCTGAGTTTTCTTTTTTAAATAGATTGTTTTTCAACTGAATTAGTGCACTACGATTCTAGAAAAGATAAGTAACCAAAATGAATATATTCTCCCTATTTTCCAGCACTGGTAAGAGTACAATTGCACAACTGAAATTTCAATTTTTGTACCAAAAATAAATAAAAAACCCAAACCAGGCCCTAGCACTGTAGTGATTCAGACTTGCATGAATTTCATAAAACAGAGCATAGAAATGACAACACTATACTGATAGTATACTTCTTCTAAAGCACAAATATTTTAAGGACTGAATAAGAATTATACGAATTTTTTCAGCCAACAAGTCTTATTTCAAATTCTTTTCAATATAGAAAAATCCTCGAAACACTGGAAATTTTGTCTTAGTTACAGCTAGTAAAATATTCAAGTCCAAAGTTCATGGAGGTAGGAAATAGTCTTTATAATCTGATTTATTAAAATAAAATCTACTAAAATAGTGATTTCTGACACATATATCAAAGAGTTGTCTACAAATTACTTAGCAGTTTAAAAACTGAGAAACAACAAATAGTAAAACAGTGTTATCCACTTTATTAATGAAAATAATGTTTATTGTGTAATTAAATCAAGAAACTGAATTAAAGATATAGAAGTGTCCAATATTAGTTTGTCAAACTTGTCTGTACTGTTGACTAAAACAATAGTAATGGAAAGGGAATGGAAATTTTCAAAGACAAACATTCCCCCATCCAAAGAATGGAAGACTAAGATTAAATAGGCCTTTGTTACTTCTTTGTATAACCTGTACATGTTATACAAAGCCACATACTTGGTTTGAATTTTCTCCCCCACCATTTTTAGACAGCATCAATGAAAATGAAATTTCAGTTTTTACAAAACTCAGTTAAAAACTGTGACACAACTTAAACAGGATATTACTAAACCATTTAAATCTACAGAAAATCACCTTTAATCTTCACTACTGGAAAACATTCTAATCTTAATCACTGTGTTGAATGCTGAATCATTTTGTGCAATACCGAACAAGAGCTCTTATACCTGAATGCTTCATTGACTCCCTCCAGCTTAACAAAGAGCCTGAGAACTGATAGGTTATCTCCATCTTTATTTAAGAACTTTCAATCTTGACTCATGTCACATTTTGAGATGTGGAATTGCTGCCTCTTTACAACTATTGGTTTAATTCTTGTAAAAGCAATAGTGCCAAACCCAACTGTCTCAAAAATAGTTTCTGGCTGCACTTCATTTCTTTGAGTGTTGCATTGTTACTTGTGTAGTTCCACCTGTGTAGTAACCACATTGCTTGATATTGCCTGCTGCTGTCAAGCTATGACAAGACACTCAACAAGTTGCCTAGAAAGCTGATTTTGGCCACATAGAATACAGATAATTCAAGAAAACATGGCCAGGGAATTTGTGTGTTAGACATCATTTCAGTAACTACATTAAAAACAACAAAAGTGTGGGACTTGGGAAAAAAGAGTGTTATTTGAATTGTCTAAGGAGTTCTTTAATTAAAACCTATTTTGAAAGATACTTTCAGTTTTTGAGGTAAGCTAAACCTTATCCACACTCCAGCTAGTTTGGAATCACAAATTACTCCTCAGAATTATGAATCTGTAGAATACTCAACTACTGACCACAGCAGGACCTTTGACAAATGGAAGGTACGTCATTGGTGTTTTATTCTTTTCCAAACCGTCATGAGCAAGAAGTTCCAATTCAGACAATTAATTGAATAATAATGGTCAAGAATTTTTCTATATATGTTGATAGACTTTGAATCTAAATGAAAAAAAATCCACTTTTGAACTTTGAAGAGTTACTGAAATTCTGGGGTTCCCAAATCAGTATTTCATCTATTTTTCTTTTGAGCAAACTGCCTTTGGAATCCAAGACCCTGAGCTGCTGCATTTTGAAACAATGGCTATTTATTTTGAACTGCTGCTGATAACTTAAAGGCCATTTATTACTTTATTTTCAACTGTGTATTTCCAAATATAAATATATTAGTCTAAAATATAGAATTAAAATTTGAAGTGTTATTACTTTTGCATATTATGACTTGACTTATAGTACTTTGATGAAATGACTTATTTATATACAAATTTAAAACACTTAGAGAGCAAGAGAGATTTCAGACTCCTAAAATTAATGTCTTGTAATATGAAGATAGCTTTGCTGATCCTGTGCTGACTTAGCAATAACAAGTTTTTCTAGATCCAGAACAAGGCTGAAAATTCTGTTGTTTGTCTGTAGTGGCAAGTAATTTTACTAGGCAAACTGGGAAATTATGTTAGCTCCTCAGTGTTGTGTTTGTTTGTTTGTGCTAGGTAGCTGCTATATATTTCATCAGCTATTAGAACTGACTACACCTGTTTGAACCTCATCAAGAACTTGTAAGAAGACTTCTATGTAAGCAACACGTTTCTTTTATATGAATATGAACAAATTGACTAGTTCTCATTTAGCACTTGAACTAAATTTTCCCTGTGAGACCTATTATGTTTCTTTTGAATCTCTTAAAGCAAATAGCTTTTTTTTTAAACTGTCCCCACCCGCTGTTATTCTCCTCTTTTTTTTTTTTGTTTTAATTTTAACTGGAGAAGAAGAATCACTTTATAGACCACAGTTCAATTAACATGAGTTATTAAAGAAATATAATGCACATATTTGAGCATTTAATGTACAGATTCATCTCCCCTATAAAAGTGACATATACATCTCTTCTATGTAAGTGACTTTCATTTTGTTTGCTGACATGCTTCAATTCTGTTTCACGTGAAAGTTCCTAAATAGACCCTCTCACCTAAAAGCAAACACAGACTGGTTCAGTGAAAGCAATACAATTAAGCATGAAAAAATCAAATCTAATTGATTTTTGGTCACTAATGGACCTTAATATAAAACATTTTCCTCCTTTTTCCCATAAGCACATTTCCTACATATTTTTTTTCTGGTTTTGCAATGTATAATGAAAATAATGAAAATAACTCCATTCAGATTTGTCTACCCACATTTTGATTAAATCCAAACCACAGTTCAAGAAAGGGTAAAAATATACTTTTTTGTAATTTTTTTTACAAAGATTTTTTTTACAATCAATTCTCAGCAAAATACCGTAGGAAAGAAGACTCAAATATTCTGAGTTAGCAGACACTAAAACTGATTTCATATTGAAATGAGCCATGAAAAAGGAAGTCCTTATAAAGAACTTGGTTGTTATTTCTTTTAATTACCTCCAAAAAGTTTTCCTTTTTTTAACTCAGTATTTATTATGTGAAACTAGTAAAAGGTGGTGGGGTGACCAAATCCCTTTATAATACAACACAGACCATGTATGTATGGTCAGCCTTCGTGAACAAAGATTTGGGCAGGGCTCTCCCCACGTGGGTGTGCCCTTCCAGCCTGCACAGTGGATTTTTTAGGTGAGGCTCAGCATGCACAGAACTGGCCCCACCGTTTAACTCCTAAGGGTCCATTTGCCAAGGCTGAGCGAGCTTGGACAGTGACAGTGAAGTCCTCGGGACTGTCTACAGCACTCGGTACTAACCGGGCCTGACCCTGCTGAGCATCCGAGATCTGATGGGATGGGATGGCAGGGAGGCATTGAACTGCCAGGGGATGGTCCCCACTGAGACTCGAACTCAGGACCTTGGGATTCAGAGTCCAGAGTGCTCTCCTTTACGCAGCACCAAACATACTCTGTAAACAAATACAGGTCAAATGATGCCAACTCGTATACACATCATGTCATTTTGACAGCTGAAACTCGGGTTAGATCCATCTGCTGATGAGCCTCAACTACAGAAGAGAACACCTACTCTAAAAAAGTATTCATCAAATAGTTAATAAACTCTGACTTTTCTATCTTTATGAATAATTTATGTTATGAGTATTTCCGATATCATTTCAATGTCCTTTCAGATATTTAGATTTTTACATTATGTATTGCTTCTTGCTTACTTATTTTATTCAGTGTAATTATATATTTCTGATATTATTATATTATAGTATTATTATCATTCCATCTTCTAATTTTAAATATTTAGGCCTTAAATAAACACTTGTTTCCCAACCTTCAAAGGTCAGCTATTCTGGAAACTTTTATTGGCTAGTTACACCAATTGGCCAGTTACATTAATTAAAAAAAAAAAAAAAAAAAGATCATTTTAAAGCTTCTTGATGAGCTATAGTGAAATTTGGTTTATTTGCAGTGAACTCAGCTTAAACCAGAGATGAAGACAGATTTTGGTATTTTGTGTCTGTTACAGCTAAATTCTTAGATTGTTACCAGCAACTTCTAAATATTTCATCTGAAGCATGTTTATGCATAAATTCCTCAAAGAATTCGCTTTCCTAGAATGATCTTACAAACAAAAAAAAGTAGTTATAGAAGCTAAAAAGTTAGACTATCTACCATTCACATACAGGAAGATGTTTGCTAACATATTTTAATTGTTTATCACCACCTAAGCAGCAGACTATTGCCTCTGCTGATGTTTTTTCATCATCTAATATTATTGACATTAGTCCTGAGTTGTGCTTTCTCTGACTGTCCTTTACTCATACTAAGCATCTCAAAAAAGGTCAGAAAACTTTTTAAGTAAAACAGCATGACTTGGAATCTAAAAGAAAATCTCAAAGAAACTACACCAGATGAATACCAGAAATATAAAGTTTATAAACATTTCTTCAAGTGTGCCTTTGCATTCAGGCTGACAGTGGTCTCAGCAGCTTGCTGAGTTGCAGTAAACTCTGTAAAAGCTATCCAAAATGCAGAGGTAACTACTCTGCACTGGTTACCAATTGGGTTTTATTCTGTGACTTTCTGACCACTTTCTTCTGTGTGACACCTCATGAGATGTCTCTGAACTTCTCTTAATCTTTCTCAGCCAAACCCAGAGGAAAGAGCAATCACTTGCTTCTAGAAGAATCCTCTCAAGAATTTACCACAGACAACAAATACAGAAAGAAGTGAAACAAATGATGTCCACCATGATTCTCATAATCCATTCCTCACTGATTTAAATGACTCTAGAATTTCTCTTCTAGGTTCTCCCTTATGGGACTGTGCTTCCCTGTTATGTCTAAAATCAAATATCCAGCTCACTGACACTACACTTCTATTCAAAAGTTCAAGTTTGTTTATTAGTATGGCATTTTCATTTCCCTTTTTCTGATTATTAGTAACAGGACATTAATGTGAGTATCAACTTCAGTTCAGGATTTTTCTTCTGAGTGATGATTGTAGGTAATTTTTATTTGCCATTTCTGTGCAAATAGTCATAAGAATATTGCCCTCAGGCTACTCAAAACAATAATGAGAGACACCTTGCTTTCCACTCTAAAAAAAAAGAATGAGTAAAGCTACCAGAGATGTAAAAATCAGTAGCTCTCTTTGGTACCAGTATACCAGATTGCCTACAATGCAACTGAAATTTGAGAAAAAGATAAGATTCGTTTCAATTATCATTCTCTCTTTTCATACACATCTACTTATGATACAACTATTTGCATGTAATATAACTTTATATTGATATATATTTTTAAATATTTTTTTAGTATAGCAATATAGCATTCTCTGACACACTAAAGAGTTCTTTTAAGGGCTGGAAGCTCTGTGCAATATACAGAAGTGCCTGGATGGCAGGTTATCACTTAGAGCCCCTGGCTTTTTAGTGGAGCAATGTTTTTTTTGTTTTTTTGGTTTTTTATAGGTGCTCATGGAAGACCTGAGACTGACTTTCTTCTGTAGGAATTTCCCCTGTGTTGAGAGAGTTTTGTCCTTGTGTACTGTTTCTGTAATGGTTTGGCTGAGCATTAGTAAAGTTTCACTTCACTATAACTAGACTGAAAAAGAGACAAAAGGACAGTTTATATCACTGGGAAAACACAGACAATCTGGGTGGAACTCAGAGGTTATAAGAAAGAAGAATGTGCATTAAACTCACTGTGGACATAGATAAAATGTCAGGTCTTTGGTGCAAAAAGAAAAAAAAATCTCATTTAATACTTATCAGTTACATTAGAGAGGACCAGGACTCATCTGCAGAAATATATTGAAGAAACTTCCTTAACCTTTTCTTAGTAATAACAAGGGAAAATAACTAGTTCCTAGCTTTGCTTTAAAAGTAAAGCTGAGGGGGGGAAGGGAGGAAGTTCAAAGCAAACAAAACCACAAGATGAATAAGGAAAATCAATTCTGCATACATAGAGCAATCTTTGATTTGCCATTAAATGATATTTATAAGTGCCTAAAGAGTCAAATGAGGTGATGGAAAAGAGATGAGAAAATTATTTTATCAAATTTAGGACTAGAATAGGAATATGAGAGAAATAGATATAGATTAGCCATTCTTTAAAACATCACCTCTGTTCAGTTGGCAGATTTCATAATGGGAGAAAAAAAATAAGCAAAAGAAGCTCTAAGTGTTCTTTTGTTTTCATCTTTTTGCCTTAGGATTTATATATTTGTAGGATTTTGTATACTTGTAGATTTTATATAGTTATGTAGCTTCTTATGCTTGAAATATTAACTGGCAGCTTCTAAACCCTGTGCTACATTCCTGGATTCAGTCTTAAGGGTCAGATAATAGTTAGAACATCTTGCCTGAAACTCATGTACCAACACTAGGATAATAAGATACCACTTTAGTCAAAACAAGAAAGTGGACCCAGGGACCTTGGAAGAATTCCAAAGAGGGAAAAGAGGCATAATGATTAAGAAGAAAGATGAAGTCGGGGTTCTCAGGTTACCAGACCAAATTCTGAGGGTGTGTGTCAAGGGCCAGACCCAGGGTACATTCAGTGAGTGACACCAAGGTGGCTTGAGAGTAGACAATACTTAGATTGGATAACTTTAGTTATGATAATTAAGTAATGTTGTAAATTGTAATATTTCTATGCTGTAGTGCGTGCATCAATATTTTGTAGGTCTGAAAAGCTCTTCAGTAAAGAACTGTTTTCTATCTTTATCCAGATTAATATTGTCTCAGAAAGTTTTTCAAGTTTAGGCAACAATCCAACTTTATTCTATTCTGAATGGCTTCTCATTTTTGTTATGTGTTTAAGAGAGTCTTCCATACCTCTACTGATGCTGAAAAGTGGCAGAAACAAATTCCTTGACACCAATTTGTAGGTGTTGAAAAGCAGGCATTCTTTATTGCAGCACAGTAGATATTTGGAGAATATCTCCTCTAATCAAGTACGCTAAATGAGAGAGAGGCAGGGCTTTTTATTTCATATACTGTTTATATATTCATTACTTTGCTTTACAATGTGACTCCCTTATTGGATGTCCTAATTTGGTCTTTCTGGATCATCTTCTTGATCTCAGTTCTGAGCAGAACATGTTTCACCACAAAAACTGTAACTTTTGTTTTTGTCTTATCTACATACACAGAGCTCAGCTCACATTCTGAGTTACATTCCTTATCTATTTCTTTGGGACTTCTCCAAGATTATATTGTCCCTCATTTGGCTATAGTGAAATGCTGTGTTGCAAGATCAATGCTTTATTTCTTCTATCAACACCACTTTAAAGCAAAAAGTTTTTGAAACTTCATTTGAGAGAAAGTGGGATCAGAAATTGAAAATATTATCATGGTAGTCATGACATCCTGTCACATTTTATTGTTATAGCAGAAATATTTGTTAACTACCAATTTGTTCTTTTATTCTAAGATAGTCTTTTTTTATGTGTTATGATACCATATCAGGTACTATGAAATTATTTCCTTGTCATTCTTAAATTGCATCTAGAGATGTAATACACAGTACCTGCATGAAAATTAGGACTTTCTTATATTATGCTGCTTTGAACTGGCACTGATTAAGGCAAACATCTTCTGCTTCTTCTTCCTGTTTAAATGGATAGATTTTTTTTTTCCAATTTGAGGTTAGATTGGAGTTGTCAGGAAATAAAAGTGGAAAAAAAAAAAGATCTTTTTGAAATGGTGATGTTTAATAGCATTAACACTTATTTTGAAACAAAAGAGTATGAAGTTCAGAAGTTGGCTTTTAGCTATTCTGAAAAATTGTGTTTAAAATGTACTGTATATGCACTTGGGTGATACACACATAAACTTCCAGTCGCTGGTGCTCGCTAACCTTTGTTCATACAGTAGTGCTTTACTCCAGCACTGATTCTGAGAGGAGTGGAGAAGAGTTTAATCAACAGCTGTCAATCCTAAAGGAAAACATGTCGCTGTGTATGCACAGATATTATATAATGTACACAGTCTAGAATCCATTTAATTATTATTTTTGTAGTTAATTAAATGGCAAACAGTAATGAATAGGGTATACAACATTTACCTTCTCAGCAAAATAAGCCCCAAATCCATTAGTCTACAGTCACAGTAAGGATTTTTTCACCTTCGGTATCTAGTTTGTGCTTGTATAGTACAATTTTAAAAATGTCTTAACCTTGTACACTGCCGAGATTCTGCTTGAATCTTTTCTCATGAACAGTTCTTTGTCAGTCTTATTTTCCATTTTTGAGTCTTGTACCAGTTTTCAAGATCCTTTTTCTTTTGCTAGGTTTAAGATATGTAGTTTTTATTATGTATTTTTTCCATATGACTATTTATGGAACAGGTTACATTTCCTTTATGCATCCTATTTGCATTTTTTTCCTTTATCCCATTTTTTCATTCTTTACATCACTACTGCTGCTACCTTACCTTCAAAGAATAATTACCCAAGGAATTGTTGAGCTTGCCTGCTATTTTGAAAGACAATGCTGTGTTTTGAGAACAAAACAAGCTTTGTGTTCCTGGTTGCTTGTAAGAGACTGTCATTTGAAGCACAAAAAAATTATCAAATTAACACAACTTATGTTGAAAAAATGTTTATTCTAAATGACCATTTAGGCTCAAATCCATGTAGTTTCAATTCTTTACCTAAATGACAGAAGTTGAACTATTTTAGATCAACTAAACCCCCCGCTTTTAGAATTTAATGCATTTTTAAATAAGGCAGGACTGTGAAAGAGAAAAAAATAAAGTTCATTGGAAAAGAGTCTCAATATAGTCTAAAACTGCAAATTATTAGAGTGTTTCTATGGATACAGGGATGGTATTGTCACAACTGCATTATAGGGGTAGAAAAGCTGGCTTCATGTTAGTCTTGCCAACCATGTAATTGAACTGAGAGTAGACTTGGTTATGAAACTTGGAAAAAAAACTTAGGGCCATACCTTCCAATCTTCATTTTTCTTTAAATTTATGTTTCTTTTAAATCTCACATACATAATACCAGTTTGGAGGGGCAAAGATATTTTTCTTCAGGTATTAATTTATTTCTAAATTTGAGAGGTCATTACTTTGCCTTTTTTGATTTAGTGCACCAACACACTCATTTTTCATTAATGCTTTTGTTTTCTACAGTACAAAAAATGGAAAGGGCTGTAGGATTTTTTATTTTAGCATATATATTATAGACTCATATATCTGCAAAAAAAAGCACATTATTCTGAAAGGCATGAACCATGTGATGAGTGAGCATAGACTAATCAACGCTCCTTCATGAAAACATCTCCTTTTCATCTTTATAATTGACTGGATTTACCTGCAGATGTTGAAAGTCAGAATTTTCTGGAAAGAAAATATATATATTGTTCCTTTTCAGCTTTTCTGTAAGGTTATTCTCTTTAATCTCCCATCATATTACCTTTCTGGTTGGTTTTTCCCCTGCATCATGCCCACTCTCTCTTCTTTGCTGTAGTCCTGGAACCTTTCTTTTTCTTGCTGTCTTAGTTTAGAAGATGACTAAGATATTTATATGGACCAGAAAAGAAGGTCTTCCCCCAAAAAATCACCACAGCTTTGAATTTAGGAATTTTAATCAGAAAAATGTATGTGAATGAAGGATAACAGTTCTTAACTACAAATATATATATGTATAGCCAAAAATAAGAATAAACAAACAACTACCCTGTACCCCCAAAGGAAAAGAAAAAAACAACAAACCCCTTTAAATGTAACTGAATTTTTTGTCCCTGTTCCCTTTTGGTGCAATTATATTTATGGACAGCAGGGGTCACTGCCATGCCTCAGCTGGCAATGAAGTGACTCAGTTTCTCTGGTAAGACAAAGACAAAAGGCAGTCCGTGAATTCATGACTCCTCTGAATGACTCACATGGAGAGATGAAGGCCACAGAAGAGGATGGGTGGAACCCTCTGGCAGTCATTTGTCCTCCTGTCAGGAACGCAAGGCTAGGGACAGGGGCTGGCAGTGGTGGTGCTCATTCCTCTGCAGACAGAAAGCTGGCTCGGGAAAAGGGATCTGTAGCAAGGATATAGGACCATGGCCACGGCTTTCCTCTCTCTCTCCTCCTCCGACGAGCAGCACAGAGCACCAGAGCTGATCTGGGGTCATGGGTGGCCAAAACCAGTGCAACTCAGCTCCCACCAAACACCTTCACGAGTCCAGCAAGCAGTGGGGGTTTTTTTACTCACTGCAGCTGGCTAAGAAAAAAAGTTATGTCCCCCCACCCTCCAAGAAACCTCTCCCTCCCCCCTCAAGGAATCAACTTGGAATTCAAAGCAGTTGACTACTCCTTTTGCTATCTAGTGGCATTAGCTTCTGAATTCTGTGGTGGCAGGGAGAGAGAATTTCTTAAACACCCAAAACTACAACACTTGCCCTCTTCCTGATCCACTGCTGGACATGGTACTTGTATTATATTGCATATCAAATACATCAGTGTTCCTTGTTTCGACAACCAAAATATCATTTCCCCTTCCTTTACTTGTTTTATATATTCCCATATGTTTCCATTTATTAAAATAATATTGAATTATAACTTTTTTTTTTTTTTACAAGCCTGTGGCCTGAAAGCAAGAGGGAAATGGTGTAGTTCATCCCTTGTGTCACTGTCAAAAATTGCTGCATGTTAACAGTCTAAGCTTACTACCAAGTAAGCATTTGAGTAAGTCTGCTGAAACAGAAAATCAAGCTTCCAAGTACAAGTTAAGTCTGTCAATGTCTAAACTACTAATTTGTACTTTTGGAATCTCTGGAGGAGAATATGTAACAGATAGTACCGAGTCCTCTTGGACTCTTGGGAAACAGACTATTTCAACCTCCTAGTAAAGCATGGCAATAATACATCCATTTCTTTTGATAGATGTTCTCCTTTCTTCTTTGCACACAGTGGGACAGATTACATGATGTCATGACTGGTTTTTCCATTCCACTCCTATCTCTAAGGAACTTTCCAAGTATTTGGGACTTTTAGAAGTGGAATGCTATTCCAAATCTGTTTATTTTTCAGATGACTGTTGTCACAGTCAGCAGCCCAAGAAATCCTTGCTGTGCAGTGGACAGTAATTTTACTAAACCAATTTCTTAAATGTTCCATCCTTCAGGCCCTGCCTTCTGTAATTCTGATATCCCTTGCTGAGAACTTTGTCCACAAAACACTTAGACTCTACTTGAAATTTAACACACTGCAGCCATTCAACTGCAGCCATTGTGTCTTCTTTTTGTTGTGTGTAAGACAGGAGGCCTGAAGACAAATAATATTTCACTTAATCTTCACCTGCTTACATCCACCTAGCTCTCCTGAGTTTTCTATGAAATCCACCAGAAAAAAAATCCATCCCTTGGAATCCACCCATATAGCATTGCTTACCAGTTCAGGACTTGCGTTGTTTGTCAACGTTCACAACAGATTTTCTCTATGTGATAAAGAATTTTTTATAGATTTTTCATTTCCCATTCAGTTTTGGTGTAGTTGAAAACCTCATCTTTTATTACCATTAGCCATTTCTCCACTTGTTGATAAAGCTTTTGTCATTGTCCTTTAATAGAGCATTTTTCAAGGGAAAATTAGCACTTCAATCCCACCTCGAAAATAATATCAGACAGATACTCAGCAGATCAAAATACAACAGAACAATAAGTCAAGCTTGTTAGTGGCAATGAACGTATATTAAAATTAGGAGTTTTCAGGTGGTGCAGGGGATAATAATAATAATAATAATAATAATAATAATAATAATAATAATAATAATAATAATAATATAATATATAAAATATATATAATATATTATAATATATATTATATTATTATTATTATTATTATTATTATTATTATTATTATTATTATTATTATTTTAAAAACAGCCAACCAAAAAACAAAATATAAATAATAATAAATCAAAATAATAACAACAATAATACTAATACTAGTATTATTTTTACACTACTGGAAAACTTTGTTAAGAGCTAACATAATTCAATATTCTAGCATGCATTAGCCATGTAAGAGTTAAGAAGTGACAGAAAAAAAATGTGACATTCATATTGTATAATAGACATCTTTGAGGAAGTAGTTTGGTACTTATCTAAAGGTAGTTTTGATACCTGTGCACTTTGGAATGAATGCTACACTTAAAAATATAAGCTCATATTGCTAATAGGAAATAGGACAAAATATTTCTCTTTCTGAGGAATGAATGCCTTGCTTTCAATCATTACAACTTATGGTTTCAATTTTACTATGGTGCTTTTGTGACTTTATGTAGTATGTTACAAATTTAAAATTTCCCATACAGCCATTTGGTTTATTAATTTTTTCTTCTCCCCATTAAGGAGCTCTCTACATCTAAAATAGTACATAATAGCAGAAGGGTAGCAAATGTCATGAAATATATGGAATGGCTAGGAAGAATGACTGAAAACACTCCAAGCCAAAACTTGGGGACAAAAAAAAATATTATTGAACAGGCTTAGAAACTTACCAGTGATGTTGGTAATCACAGAATCATGGAATATCCTCCACTGGAAGGGACCCACAAGGTTCATTGACTCCAGCTCCTGGCCCTGCATAGGACAACCCCAAGAACGGAACATCATTTGCCTGACTAAGATGATTTCAGAGATGAAACTGAGCAGGCTTACTTTCTGTAAAGTTACATAGTGCAAGCTAACTAGAGTTTTGAGTTAAAACCCCATTGCAAACCTGGGTTATCCTTGCAAGGAAGCACAGTAGAGTTATACCTACTACCTTTCATTATTCAGTTGCTAACCTACTGGCACATTTTTCTTACTATGAGGGAAATGATCAAGATTATAGAAAGCTATTGCTTTCTATTTCTAGAAAACTGCCCTTACCCTTAGTAATTTACCTAATTCAATTTGAAATACTTTTTTTGTTTGTTTTCTTTCCCCCACATATGTTCCTTTGAGGTAAAGGAATTCTCAAAATCAGGGTGACACCGTTGGTAATCTCATTAAAAATGAAACTGTCTACCACTAGAAGAACAGTTCTCCACAAATTTTTGACACAGAGCCTTTCAGGAATAAATTTTATGATGTTAAAACATCTTTTGTAGTGTGCTGACTTAGAGCACTCATGGAGTAAAAAGAAGTTCTATTCCTTCCAACTCAACCAGAGTTTATGATGTAGTTCTGATTTTCTCAAGAGAATGTTAATGTTTATTTTATTCCAGCTGAGGGTAGAGCTCCGTCTCTGTCTGTATATGTCTGTGTGTCTAAAAGAAACGAAACCACAGCTGATTTTTTTTGTCTTAAGACGAGAGAATTCAAATGGAAATACTTTTTAATGTTGGAAAAATTACCTGCAGAATATCTAGAAAGGAAATTTGGCTTCCCCTGACTTTTGTTGATGCCTGAATTGCTGTTATTGTATATTTAGTTAAAAATAGAACACAGAGATGATTTAGCTGTTTGTTGATAAATGTTTTCAAGTGTTAATAACAATCCAGTTCCCAACAGAGTCAATAGAAAGAATCATGAGCATGTAGCATCCATTGAAATCCATTTTTGGATGCTAGGGATTTTGTCTGTATCTTCCTCAGGAGTCTCAAACCATAAATATTTATGACTCACTGAAGAGAGTGGAAAGGAGGATGAGCTAAAGTATCAGTATACTGAAAAGGTAGCCTTACTTATAAGAGAAGCCTTGAAAAAACAAACTTGCAAATGAGGAAGAATAGTACTAATATTGTTCCCCCCCAAAATATATTAAAACTAACTAAAGAGAAACAGGAATACCAAGTCACCAGCACACTGTTAAAATGAACTTTTTAAGTGGTCCAAGGAAAAATCTTTGCACTGCGCACAAACACACCTGCAGTAATGGAGAACTGCTCTATACATCTCTCCAAAGACTTGGGAATGTTCAGTCTAGGGAAACTGCAATGCTTCTGGCAGCCAGTCTCAGTGTCAGGCTCTGGGCAGTGGCTTGGCACTAATGTGCAGTTGCTTCACCTCAAGCAATTTGATTCTACGTGGTTTTGTATGGCCAAGTAATGAGGTACAACCAGTTTTTACTACTAAAGGCCTGTATAGGCAGATGACAACACAGGGTGCCAACCAAATCAGTTAATGATGATATCACGGTATATGTTTCCAAAATGTTGAGGCATCATTCCCTTGCCATTTGTTGATCTGTGGCCAGCATCTAGGCTCACCCCACTCTGTTATTGCTTTTCTTGCCCTGTTGGACATGGCTTAAATACCCAGGGGATTGTGTCTACTGTCTCCTCAGCCACATTTCATTATACTATCTTATTAAACACAGATTTCTCTTAATACATTTTAGAAAGGCAAATAGAAACCCAGGTCTGAATGTGTATGCAGGGGAGAGGTAAAAGGGTTGTTGGATTTTTCAAAGAGAAACAAATTTCTTGCTGCCACTTCTGAACAAAATAATTTGACAAAATAAGTTAATCTTAATTTGCATTTCTGAGGAAAAATAAAAATTCAAATGAATAGTAAAACAGGAGAAAGAGTCACCCTAACCAAGCAACAGCCTAGAATGTCTTGGCTGGAATCTAAGAGAGCTATTTTCCTCACCAGAGTTTCTGGCCTGATGACGAATTCTGTAGTAGAGATGTGCATATTGCTAATACTCATTTCTAAAGCAGCTCCAAGACAGAACCAGCACTGTGATGGCCAAGAATTTTCAAGATTGCTTTGCTTAATGTGGTGAAGAGATACAAAGTTTCAAAGAGTAGGAGCTTCTCTGTTTAACATAAACCAAGAAATTCTTTATGAGCTGACAGGTGTCAGAAGTGCTGAAAAAGGAGACCTCATAAAAGAAAGGAATGGACATGTTCAAAGTGTGCTCCACATACATTAAGGGAAGGCTTTGTAAATGCAATGTAATGACTGAAAAAGCTCAAAATGCACATTTTTATATTTGTAATGTATGGCTTCAGAAGGCTTTTAAAGTAAGGGCTGCATCAAATCTGGTGGTTTTTTAATATGACCTGGGCTTTTTATTACTTTCTAGCCCTTTCCATTTTTTTTTCTATTTTTCTTTATTTTGATCCCTTGACTTGGTATCTGTGAGGGGAAGTGACAGGAGCTTTTAACTTGTGCTTTCATGTAAGACATAGAAAATTAGGCATGTTATTGGAAGCTTATTTGGTTTTGCAAGGAAAAACTACCCTTCTTTTTTCCTGCAGGTACACGTAGAAGAGTAATAAGCTACTGTCAGTCATTTAAGCGATAATATTAATTAATTGCTGGTGATTGGTGAGACAATATATTATGAGTAAGATTAAATATTTTTGCAGAATTACCTAAATCATAATTAAGAAATAGTAAGAAAACACACTTCCAACACACTCATATGCAGTGTAGTACAATGTGAACCAAGAACACAAGCACTGTTCTATCACTTATGTCTCAAAATATCTGACAAAATGGTGAGGAAATCATTGGTGGCTTCCTCATCGTAGGCCCATGTTGTGGGTTGAGCTGGCAAAATGCCAACTGCCCAGTACAGAGTCAGTCTTCCTCCCCCTCCCTGTGAGAAAAGGGAGAAAGGAAAAAAACCTGGAAACTTGGAACAGGTTTAAACCCAAACTAATTATATATATTTATAGAGAAAAGAGAAAATTAAAAGAAAACTACAGTCTAACACACATACACACAAGTTATGTATAACAAAAAAACCCCAAACAACTCCCCACTCTCTATCAAACACAAATCCCACCATTCTAACTACAAATCACTCTGGAGAACTCAATTCCCCAGAGACAGACCCAAGCGAGAGAAAGACTAAGAACACACATTTTATTTCCCTAAGATAATATGGTGGTGAGCCGGTGCTGGGCCTGGGCCTCCCGTCCCTCCTGGGACAGCACAGTGCATCCTCCTGTGACCACAGCCATGAAGGAACTGACCAAGCCACTCCCACACTGGCTCCTACACTTTGAGATGATGTCGGAATATGGTATGGAATACTACAGGCCAGTAGTCAGTTGCCAGCTAGCCCAGTCCTGCTCAAGTCAGCTGATAGTCTCAGGCCTAGCGTGAAATCTAAAGCCTAAATTTAGGCCCACCTAGCTAAACCCATAACAGCCCCCAACATAATTATGAAAAAAAAGGCAAACTATTTCCTTAATTCTTTGAGAAGACAGTTTAAAAAAATTGATCTTATTTCTGTAAAAGGCATTGTTAAAACCATAATGAAATTATCTTTCTGGTTTTTTTTTTTGCTTTAAAGAAAATTCAGAAATGTCAAGGTTGAAAAGAAGCACACCCCAGTGGTACAGAAGCTGTAAAACAAGTCTAAAATCAGAGAACAGGAGAATTACATGTTCCCTAAATAAACAGCTGGGAAAGACACCCATCAAAAGCATGTTCATTTCCAAGTCTGCGAAGTTGGAATTTAGACAACTACAGCCTTAAAATAGAAAATCTTTGTCTATTTCAGTTACTACTAATCTCTGTTCTTGCCACTGTCTGGTTTTGAATCATGTACTATTATATCTCCCAGTCCACTACTGCCAAACAGGATTCAGAAGCTTCCACTGTTTGTTCCTGTTCCTGCGGTTTTGAAGAACTAGTGCCACTTATCTTTTTGCCAACACAAAGATTGTCTTGATGCTGAGTCTAATCTGAAAGCTTTGGTGTTTGTTTTTGTGTGATAAAGCTGTAGGAAACACAATTCTTGTTTAACACTCATCAGGCAATGATGCAGTGAAGTCAACAGTCTACAAACTTCAATCCAGGAATTAAAACTACAGTTCTGTTCTCTCTACTACATTATCACCTCTTTCTACTGCAAATGATTTTCTATAATGTCTGCCAAGAAAGTATTGATAATTAACTATAACCATATGCTAAGCATGGAGCTCAGCTACTGTTAATAGTTGTGGTATATGTTCAATTCATGCCAGTTCAAACTGTGTGTCCTTTGAGAGATGTTTTGGGACTTCTCAAAGTTTGCATGTCACCATCAGAGTAATTAGATGTTCTCATTAATCCTTTGAAGTACAAACATCTTGCTCATTAGTCGGGGTTTTTTTTGCTACCAAGTAGACATATATTTAAGCTCTAATTTCTTCATTTGCACACCTGTAGCAATCAGATATATTTTAGACCACTTTAGCATTATCTTTGCCTACATCTAGAAGGATAGTTCAATGTCCTCAAACTTTTTAACACTGGTGTGCATCTGTTAGAAGATTTACATATTCGCTAGATAGAATTTGAACCTCTTTTTGTAAGTCAGACCTAACCTGCAGGAAGTATTCTTTCTTTACCTACGTAAAATAATTTAAATTACTCCAATGAAAGTATAATAACTTCAGTGTGGGAGATAGGAAACTCCTACAAAAAATATCCCCAAACTCAATGTTTTGCTGAATCTTCTGGAAAGTTAGGACCCAGGACCTCAAATTTCTTTTGACAGAAGAATTTGAACCTAGGCCTGCTATGTACTAGCTTCTTTTTATAATGAATTGACTAGTACCATTTAGAAGACAGGTCATAATTTCATCCAATGGTCTTGACCTGAATCACTAATTTTAATCAAGGTTATTCTTGTCTATGGGTGAATTTTATATTAGATTTTTCTAAATAATCAGATCAGACTGTTCTCTGCTTACTGTATTGTTTTTCTCTGTGCTTGAGTGTATCCTGCTCTTTTGTGACATAACTGTGATAGCTTAGGCCATGAGAACATATGCCCGTTTCTCTTGCATAACTCTTATCCTTGGTTTCCTGCCAATAAAAAAGCTCAATTTGATTTCCAGGAAACAACAATAATTAAAGTTTGGAGGCTGGACAGAAACTAACTAGATGAAACTCAAGGACCTTGGGTGACAGGTGAACAGACTAAACACTCCAGTGTCTGGAGCAAATGAAAGGTCATATGCAACGTGTCACAGAGACAGGGTATTCTGAAAGGTTTTGTTCTCTGTCTTGGAATACAATAACAGGATATTCAGTGTCAATAAACATTAATAAGCACCACTACTGCATTTCAAAATATCGATTTTTCAGGAAAGTACTGAGCCAAATAAATTATATTTAAAAATTAATAGATAAAATACTTGTGGGGTATTCTGCACTTTGTATTGAAGCAAGTCTCTGTTGGAACTGTCAGGGTCCTGAAAGCACTAACAGGATTTAATGGTGCTGACCTGCATTATCTGAGGTCTTCAGCCAATGGAGACCTCACCATTGGGGTTTCATATCCATAGACTGAGGAGCCCCTTCTCAGCTAAACACTGGACCTTGAGTCCCTGTTTAAGAGATGTTATCGGAATGCCAGTTTTCAGTCCAGCCACAGCCTATTGTCCCTGATCCAGACTCTGACATGTGTTTGGATTTCACTGAGGTTTTATGGAAATATATATAACTGAATTGATAGCAGCAGCAAAACAATGTCACTTAAAGCTATCACTTTGGAAAGATCAGAAAGGGCACTTGTTCATGAGTTTTCAGAGAGAAGATGAATTTCCCTAAAAGAGGATATGGAAGACACATTTCAGCTAATGTGGTTTGGATTGAAAGTGTTACCAAAGAGCCACTATCTTGCCACTATCTTATCTTCTATAAAACCTATGTAGAAATATATAGATCTCACTCTGTTCAAATAATTTTTGAATGATGACTTTAATTAGGAACTCCTGAAGGTTTGCTTGTGAAGAATATTGATAATTCAAAACTCCAGTGTAGATTTAGAAAGACCTGAAATGTTCTTGTGAAAGTATAGAATGGGACAAAAAAAGAAAAATGTAGGAGGGTCCTCACTTAAAAGAAGAAGAACTGAAAACACAAGAGACTTTAACTTCTCATGAGGCAAGGGACTTAATTTAGACAGATTTGTGTTCATGAAAACAAGATTAACTTCTAGGAAAACCCTGCCATGTGGCAGTATTTTCAATCACTGAATCACCTAGTAAGTCTTAATGGACTCTCGTCTTACTTGTTATAATGTCACAGAAAAATAATTAAAACCAACTGTAGACTGTTTATTTTTACACCTCATGCCTCGTTCCATTTATATGCTTTAATCCAATTAGTTTTTCTTTGTATTTTTTTTTTAAATAACAGTTAATTTTTTGTAAACATGAAGGCATGTTACAGAAAAATGAGGTGTTTTAATTCTCTTCAGAAAACTTCTCATTTGTAGCTTCTGGTGAAGCTGTAATTCCCAGATTCATTACTACACAATTGAAATCTATTTATAAATTTCCATTACAGATTTTTTTTTGAAATTTTTTATACAAGGCACAATTCACATTACCCTTTGAATAATTTCTAAATGTAAAATAAAATGTTATCAAAAATTTTAAGTGTATTTTCATCCCAGATTTTCAGAAAGAAAACTGAGGAGTAATAAATTTTGCTATGTCTTCTTTGATATATTAGACACCTGTTATTTAGCTTTCATACCTATTCTTATATTTGCTCAGAGCTGCCATTGCATTAAATAAACAACCAAAACCCAAGAAAGATCTCGTGTTTTCAAAGTAGATCTGTGTAATGGTTTAATATGTTTCCTAAAATATATTAAAACTAAACTTTTAATAAATCTTTTCTGTATAAAATAATCCAATTAACTTTTAACATCAAGTTTTCATCTCTCTCTGCATTACAAATCAATGGTGTCTTTCATTCTAAATTACAGAATTGATTCTTTGATAACTGATGTTCTTAAATTTGTTTGTCTGATTATATTTTTAAAACAAAGGAGGAGATGAGGTGATAGTTTTATTTTTCTCGAAGCTACAATATTTCAGAATGTGATTTCAGACAACCACTGAAATGAAGGATAAATGAAGTCATTGTCCACATGGCAATTCTGTAAAATGTTTGTTATAGACCAACATTACAGTATTGGCAAACGGTTTATGGAAAATGTTCAGCCATAGTTTTTTCCCATTAGTGAGCTACTCTCAAAAAAATACTCAAATATTTTACTTTATTAGCTTATTTTAAAATATATTGCATACATTAAAAATACCTTTGCAGAGCGTTACTGATTCAAAAGCAGCTCTTTCCCTCGCATCCTAAAGCAGAGATTCTAAACAATGTTTCAAAAGTTATAATGATGTTGACATAATTACAAAAACTATCCTCTCTCATTTTAAGCAAACTTCTTAGGCAAAGAGTTTCAAAGTATTAAATATCAATTATTTATAGTTTGTTATATGCAGCATCTCCACAATAAGAAATACTTCTACTGTTTTCTTCCACTCAAGGTCAGGCATTTGAAGGCAAAGATGTTGCTTCCTTATAAACCACCAAATGTGAAAATTGGAACAGCTTCTCCATTACAGAGGGAGGCAGACAGGGATGTAAAAACAGTCCTTTGGGAGCCTGAAGCTGGAGTCAGACTTGAGTTCAAAGTGTGTTTGCTCATCTGATGGCAAAGAGTGTGTTCCAAGTCAAGTCTTTTTGTTGCTGGCAGGAAATAAATTTTGCTATATACACCTCAAGCACTATAGTTTCAACCCAAGAGTCTGGGCCAGTCTTGTATGAATGTAGGAGATAATGTCTCTATTTTTTCTCTATGCAAAATTATCCTGCCATGTAATTTATTTTGCATGGCAGTGCTGGTTTTCCTGTGGATAAGTCTATCCTGTTCTAATTTGTGTATGTGTTTCAGTAAAACAGTTGCATTAAAGGCTTATATTACTTTTTTTTTCCTACATATTGGGTGCTATAGAAAAGAAACTGTGGGATAATTAAAACAACAACAACAAAACCAATAAAACAGTAAAGAAACGTTTTTCACTGAAGTGATCAACCTGCCACTAGAAAATGTAATAATCTAAAAATCTTAAATTTGCTCTCTCTCCTTTTTTTAAATCCACTGTGTTCAGAGATTTTATTACTTCTATTTTTCCTGTAAAATATATTTATTTATAAATGGGAACAATTGTTAGTCCATAAATGGACTAGAAACCTTGAATTCACTACAGTGTATTTAAGATGAATGTCACAAAGCTTTCATTTTTTTCTTCTAATGATTCATTTTATGTATTATCAGAATCTCAAGAATGAGAGAAGAGAGGAAAATTCATGCATAATTTACTTTTCATTAGCAATACTCAAAACAAGCTCCTTTCTTGTAAACTCTAATCTGCATGATGTTTTTAAGCTCTGCTGTCCTAGATCTATGTAAAAACTATTCATTTTTTTTATATTCCTTGTCTCTTAAGGAAACACTGCTTACTTAGAGAATGGACTGTTCCCTTGCTATTATTGTGGTGTTACACCCTATAATGGCAAAAAGCTGTTACTAGGAAATATGAGAGACAGCATGAACTCTGACTTAGAGGATACTATACTAAGAATGACATAAAAGTCAGGATAAGAATGCAATGATAGTCAAAGAATGTTATAATTCTTGCTAAAGGTTTCTGTCAAAGAAATCTGACAGTGAAAGAGCAACTAAAATATAGGATCATGTTTCATTCATATTAAAAGCTACTGTAAAGGTTGTAGGGGTAGCTCCCACTGAATGTATGAATTTAAACAATTTAAAATTATAAGTAGAGAGAAAAAATTACAGAAATTCTTTCATAAGCAGAATACCCATACATGTACTTAATGCATATACAAACACATACTCTCGGTGCCTCACTAAGATTTGTCAAATTACCAATGAAAATTTCATGATGATCAGAAAAATTTACTAGTGATTGGAATTTTTTCAAATTGAATTTTTCCAAAACAGATTAAAAGTCTAAAAACTGAAGCAAAAAAAAAAAAAGACAAATTCATGTGACTTCAAAAGCTGTCTGTTTCTATTTGAACTTGTTAGAAATTAGTTCAAAAGGTAATTGAATGGCTGCAAAAAAAATAACTTGAACTCTAATTGGATTTTTTGACAGATTCACAGGATGTAACTACAATATCTAAATAAAGCAAATATCTAAATCATTTAGAAAAAAAAGAACCCAAACAGTCCTTAACATGTAGAATGATGCAATCACAAAATGCACAGATCTTAAACTTTACATATATTTTCTTTCTTTGCTTTCTTGCAAGTAGTTTCATTTATGTGCCTTCCTCTCATTAAAGTTTCATGTGAATTTATAATTTTATACATTACAAAAAAACAGGTGGCGAAAAATGACACACGCTGAAAAACCCATAGTATTTGAAAAGCCCTTGAAAAATAATAGTCAGGACAGATCTATCACAGTTTTTAACATGAAAGTTTAATTAATTTTTGACATTTTAACTGGCCTTGTATGTCAAGGAGAAGTAAAGGGTGTCCTGTTTTGTCTTGAGTACAGCTTTTGATAATCAGGTAGTAAGTTCATAAGTCATTTAAGGAAATAACATCTTGAGAAAAACTGCAGTGCAGGTACAGAGCTCCTTCCAAATCATATTAAAAGATTTACTGGAGGTTCAGAAAAACTGCAGGATTTATGGATTGGTTATTAGTCTAGTAATATATGACTTCTTAAATAATCCAGCTAATAGAATAGAGAGTTCAGGACTCAATTCAGATGTTGTCAAACTTTGTGGGCTGAAATAGGTTAGAAATCCACAAACTCAGAAAAAAAAATTAAAAACCAGAGATAAGGGCTAAAGGAAACCAATAACCAAATTCCCATATTTCATTTAGGACAGCTACACAACATGAATGTAGGAATGTTAAACTGTATTCAGACCACAAAGTAAATGAACAACTATGTAGAAGTTCTTCAGAAAGATTTCTAAAGGGTTTGAAGTCATCACAAGCTAAGCATGAATCAAAACCACCACCATGCTTAAAAACTAGTATGTCTAATATGTTGTTGCATGAATAGAAGAACAGGCTGCAATATGTATAATATTATGCTTCTGCTGTACTCAGCATTTATACAGTTTCTCCTGGAGTAATATCACACTGTTTAGTGACAAAGTTCAGAAAGATGGGGACAGATGCAGAGAGACTTTTGCAAAGGAGAAAGGGAGAACTGAATTAGTCACTTTTCTCAGTAAAGTTTTGCTGAGCAAAATGGAGTGTTTTGTTTTGTTTTCATTTTTCATTTTCTGTGATGTATAGAACAAGAAAAAAATGGACATAAATTGAGCCAGGGTATCAGGTTAGACACTAGAGAAATTTTTCTATCACTAAGGATATCATGAAATGTAATAGATTGCCTGGGGAAGCTGTGGATTTCTCTGTCATTAAAGCCCTTTATAACAGATGGCAAGTATATGACAGAAGTGATGTAGCAATGCCTAATTCTCCTTTGGGGCAGAAGGATAGATTAAAAGACCCCTTAAGGTTCTCTCAGCTTCCCCTGCCTTCTTTTTCTTTTGAGGTCTAAAATATTTTAAAGCACATTAACATTCTTATGCACTTGGATTACTGAAACTATGCTCTGTATGGAGAGAAAGAAGGTACAATCTCTTATGTTACTTGCCAGATCCCCTTGCCATAGAGCATTCTCCTCTCCCAGAAGACAATAAATCAGGCATTTATTATCCCCAAAGGTATTGGATAGACTAAAGGATGTGTGTATGACTATGTCAAGTCAACTAACATTTCTCTGTCAAACAATTTTTGGCATATTGATCTCAAGGAAGGGAAGAACATACACTTTGATTTTTGGAACCCATGCCATAAGTAAACTTTTAGAAGTCTATAGTGTTTCAGAAAGTGTATCAGTGTTATACTCCAGCATAAAATATTTGTAGGTACTGGAGTTGCTTCAGCTGACCCTTCAAGGTGAGAAGTGTTTGTCTACGTTTTCTCTCAGGAGTTGTTTTCTGTTGTATTGTTATTAAGTCAAAGCAGAAAAGAACAAGTGAATTTCCAAATAACCAGTTAAACAGAAATTCAGCAAATGTATTCAGATTGAAAAATGGATTTGGAAGCAAAGGTAAGCTTTGAAGACAGAATAGTATATTTTGCATTAATAGACACTGACTGAACATTTTAAGGATCTTATATTTCATCTTTCACATTTGATGACCTATGTTCAGATTTTTCATGTTAATATACTCCTTTCTTGGTGCTTAACTCGAAATCTCAAGAACTCAAAATTGAGTAAGAACTGTGTTCTCTCTGAGCTGAATGATTATCTCTAGCTAGCTTTTATTGAGGATCAGAGCTTGTTAGTATGTTGCTCTGAATTAGTAAATTACTTTGAACATATTTTGGCAGTCACATCCTATCACCAGCAATTCTTGAAACCTGTCAAAATTTTATTAATAAAGAGTGTTATTCTGTAAAATGTCAGTGTGAGTTCTTTGAGTCAATGACTCACCAGCAGTGGGTAAAGGTGTGGATACCCAGGAGAGGGTCTTTCTGTTTGCAGCGTGACCCTGAACAAGTCGGTGGAACCACCCTCTGATCCAGTGAAGTGAAGGGTCCCCATAAGAGGATGCTGACAGACTGGTCAGGCACAAGGGTCCCAGCTTTCTGGTGGTGCAGACAGACTAATCAAACACTAAGAGTTTGAGTAAATCTCCACTTTTCACATGACACAGAGTCTAACAGAATAAAATATCAGGTAATTAAGAAGCAGAAAATGCAAATGACAGAGAATTTGTGTAAACCAGTAATATACATTTTTGTTGTTAGAAAATGGAAGTGTGATCTTTCTTCATAACATTAAAGATTGTATTTTTAAATAGTTGCATCTATTTGCTACAGAGATCAGTCTGAAGATTATCATACTTATGCTATTATATAGATTATATTTGCATCAAATGAACATGCTTACAAAAGTCCCAACACAAGAGTAAGAAAACAAGCAATCCGTATCTGTAACAAATAATAAGTGAGAATATCAGTTTCCAGATAGGGCCTTAATCAAGTGACTAATTATCCAAATGAAATACATATCTGTGGCTATAAATACTGAGGGCAGACCACAGTGTGGAGGACGTTAGTACTTGAGGTGTGTGTGTGTGTGTGTGTGTGTGTGTGTGTGGCTTGGCTTCGCGAACAAAGATTTGGGAAGGGCTCTCCCCACGTGGGTGTGCCCTTCCAGCCTGCGCAGTGGATTTTAGGTGAGGCTCAGCGTGCGCAGAACTGGCCCCACCATTTAAGTCCTGAGGTTCATCTGTCACGGCCCAGCGAGCTTGGACAGTGCCAGTGAAGTCCTCAGGACTAGAACCTACAGCACCCGGCATTTCCCAGGAGGTCTCCCATCCAAGTACTAACCGGGGCTGACCCTGCTTAACTTCCGAGATCTGACGGGATCGGATGTCAGGGAGGCATTTAACTGAGGTATGGCAAATTATATGGGACTTGCCAGCCTGCTTGTTGGTAGACAATGAAAGATGGAAAGCCATTTATATTTTCAGGTGTTAGATACAGGTTTCTGCCATGGAAGTCTCTCCAACCCTTCCTGAAATATATGCAGAGAGAGGTGAGAAAGGTGTCTTTTTGCTGTGGCCTTATCTGTTTCTCTTGTATCAGCCTTTCAGGCTCTCTGGCAGGAATTGTTAGTTATTAGAACCTTGACAAACTGCTCTTACAATTTTATTTCAAGTTTTAATCAGCCTTGTTTTAACATTTCAACTTCCAGAAATTGTAGCTGCTTTCCTAGAATTTAGAATGACACTTGTGCAAGTGTTTATATCCTTATCTACCTTAAACTTGTTTGCATTTTCATTATATCTGTACTGCAGTGCAGCTACAATTTCACTGCTACACTGCAATTATGAGTCCAAATACTCTTGAAATACACAGAAGACTACAAATTTCCAAGGTTCCAATTCCAGCAGTGAAATCTCAGCCATCAAGCTTTCTTGAGTTCATGCAAGCACTTTCTATTGGTCGTGACAGGCCTGTGTGAAACATACCCTGAGAGATCCCAGACTGCTGAATTTGCCAGGTTTGATCTTTTATAGTCACAAATACAGCACAGAGACAAATCTGTCTAACTCTTCACTGCAATACACCTTATCAACAGCACTAGATTAGATTAACTGTACTTGTAACTAAATAATTTTCCAAAAGTTTTAGTGCTGCAGTGGGGCCATGGTGAACTAGTGTTGTGTTTGTCTCCAGTTTTTGCTGTTGTAATATAGACAAGTGTATAGCCCTATTTAGCCTAGAGGAAGTTTTGATTAAAGTACCAAGCAAGAACATGATGAGCACTTTACATCATACAAAATTCAATGCTGTCTGATTTCCTGAGCAGGGGTAATTTTTCCAGTGGCAAGTCTCACTCAGTAAAGGAATTTTCCGGACTTTTTGAGAGTGCCTGCTTTCATAGAATGTTGGAATGATAGGATGGTTTTGGTTGGAAGGGACCTTAAAGATAACTTAGTTCCAATCTCTCTGCTATCATCTGGGACAACTTCCACTAAACCAGGTTGCTTCAAGTCCCACGCAGCCTGGCCTTGAACACATCCAGGGACAGGGCATCCACAACTTCTCTGGGCAACCTATTCCAATGTCTCACGACCCTCACAGTAAAGATTTTTTTCATAATTTATACCTAACCTCTTTTCTTTTAAAACTGCTACCTCTTTTTCTATGACTACATTATTCAATTCAGCATCTAATAAGTAAAGGAATATTTGAGCTTAATTGCTCTGGATCAGATCCTCAGCTCGTTTAAAGTCATTAATCTATTTAGGTAAATAGGACTATGACAATTTGCATAAGTTAAAAAGCTTGCACTCTGATGAAAAAGCCACTATGCATCTGAGGTCAAAAAGAGTTTATAGAGACATGATGACTGTGGACACCTGTATATTGCTCACCTGCAGCTACTGCAGTAAACAAGCTCAGCAGCAGTACACTTAAGAGAGTGTTGCACTCTGCTGAAGGCAGTCTGCATGGCATCGTGCTCCATGACAAGCACTGGTATTTAGGACAGCAGTTCAAAAGAAGAGTTCCTTGAAGGAAGGGGACATAAACTTTCTTCTCTGTGTCTGTCTTTCCTGTGTTACCTGATTTCAGTGAAGGTTACTGACAGCACAACCCTCTCAGTCATATTTTGGTTGCATACACTTTTGTATATTTTGTTTAAAAATGTGCTCTATTTAATATACTAAGAAAGAAGAGATAACTGAAGGAATCAAAGAACAAAACATCAATGGTTTTGCCTTATTTTCTGAAGAAACTAGAGGAGGAGAGGAATGAGCTGGAGAGCTGTTAGACCAAAAGAATTATCCTCAGCCTGCAGAAGACAAAACAGGCATGGGAGCGTGTTTCTTTTAGGTAGAGAAGAAGGAGTGTGTGTACTGAGACAAAACTAATCTGAAACAGGAATATTTTAGCAATCTTTACTTGGAATATTCTGAGCCTCAGTGTATGCTAATTAGTGCTTAGTCAGCAACAATATGGAAACATTTTGACAAACTTAAGAAGAGGAAACTGAAAAAGTACTGTAAATAACTTTCATCGTAGATGGTACAGACAGCTAAATGTATAAAGATACATATGCATCAGTATTTATAAGTATATGTACATATTTGGCATTTTGGAGTGGTTTCTATTGAATATTTACAAACAGCCAGATTCAACATATTCAACAGCTGCTAATTTGCTGGTAGAACAGACATAGTTACTGGCAATTTAAAAAAAAATTGGATTTTTTTCTGTACAAAATATTATTGTGATTATTTAATAAAATAAGACTTTTTCAGTACAAAGTGCCTATGTTCTTTGAACATGGGTTTACTAATTATGGATGTAGAAGTCTAACCTTTTTGTGATCTAACCCCATCCAGGAACTAAGCCCCATGCAACTGCTTATTCGCCTTCCCCCAGTGGGATGGGGTAGAATCGAAAGAGTAAAAGTGAGAAAACTCATGGATGGAGATAAAGACAGTTTGATATGGAAAGCAAGACCATGTCATGCAAGCGAAGCAAAATACGGAATTCATTCACTGCTTCCTATGGACAGACATGTGTTCAGCCATCCCCAAGAAAACAGGGCTTAAACACACATAGCCAGGACATGGGAAGATAAAAGCCATCACTCTAAACTTCCTCCACTTCCTCCTTCTTCCCCAGGCTTTATATGGTGAACAGGAAGCCATAGGGCACGTCCCCTTGATTAGCTCGGGTCAGCTGTCCTGGCTGTGTTCCCTCCCAACTCCCTGTGCACTCCCAGCCACCTCACTGGTGGGGTTAGGGTGAGGTGAACTTTGGTGCTGTGTCAGCACTATTCACCACCAACAAAAACATCCTTGCATCACCAGCATTTGTTTCATCACAAATTCAAAATGTAGCCCCATACCAGCTACAGTGGAAAAAAAATAACTATACCACAGTCAAAAACAGCACAAGCCCTGTGAATAATTTGTTTGGAAACTATTAGTATAGAAGCACTTTACTGTGTGAAATACAACTTAGATAGTATGCATTCTGTTAGATAATATTTTTACGATACTTTAAAATGGAAACTCCTTGATTTCATATGCTAAAGTTCAACACAAATTTAACCAATGTTAGCATATATCTTTCTTGTTTCATTACTTTGAACCTCTAAATTTCAATATTGGCTTGTCATGTTCTGCCTCCTGAATTTAAAACCGAAATATTTCAACAGAGATAGAAACTAAGAAAATTATCCACATTACTCTCTGGCTGATAGCTCTGACACTCTTAGAAACAGCTGAATTCCCAGTGTGCCAGTTGTCACTCCAGTTAGCAGCAGAGGCATTTATTTCTGTACTCAGGCTGTAGCACATTTTAATGATTCTGAAATACAAGAAGACATGCAAAACTGATTTTGCATTCCATGCCCTTAAGCAAGTCTATTATCCATGTTGTGAAAACAGCAAGTTAGCATTTTTGTTGTAATTATTTGAGCTGATTCTGTATTATGTTTCTACTCAGAAGCATTTTCTTCCAAAGCAGTTTATGCGACTACTAGCTGAGAAAGGGCAAAGCAGCACTCCAGAGGAATCTGCCTTAAGATAGCCTCATGCAAGTTTCCCTTGACAAAGCTGGCATGCTTTATCATTGAAAAAATCCCCACAACATACCTATTGTATGTCTCAGCTAAAAGTGATTCAGAACTATTTGTGAAAGAACACACGTTCAACACTAATGCTTATAATACTTCTTAAAATGTACATGCTTATGCTGAGCAAGACTATGATACCACTGTCATCCAGAGATTTAAAAGCCAATCCTTTTGTTAACCAGTAGGTTCAGTACAGCAAGGACCACTGTTTCACTAATCCACATTTCCAAACAAATATATTTTGATGAAACAAAAAAAGAAATCCATGAATGTCACCTTCATAAAGAAATGCTTCTGCAACTGTTAGGAAGAGGTGTAACCTACTGTGAATCTCATATATACTTTTTCATTCAGTTAAGTTGTACGACTTTTATCCTACCTTTTCTTCATACTGGTCTAAGTGCAGAAAAGTGCAGAGAGATCAGCAGTGGAGTTGGTTTGCCTGAAAAATGCAACAGATGCACTACTGACAGAAAAGTGCTGCAATCCCAGTGCCTCAGATCTTGGTAGCAAATGCTCTTTATTTGGACCTGGAACACAAGGATGGAGACATCTGGTTTCCTTTCTTCTCCAAGGATGAGGGGAGATTGCTCTCTCTGAAAAAAGAAAAAGCCCCCATCAGTGTCATTAGAGAAGGGTAAGAGGAGAATTTCACCAGCTGAGTGTCCCAGCTGTGTAGCTGAGAAAGCAGGACAGGATAATCCGGTGGTTGCTGCAGAGCTTGAGCAGCTGCAGCATGTTACCAGCCACTTCATACAAACAATGAATGGAGGAAGTGATTATGTGACTGCTGAATTGCTGCAAGGGCAGATCCATACGGATAGGTATAGCTGAGGATGAAAAGCAGCAGTTTAGAGCATTGGCATGGAATAATGCTACAGAGGGACTTAATGTGAGGGAAAAAACCTTGGGATACACCGATGTTAGGAGCAGGACTCCCAACCCACAAAGACAAGACCACAAAAAGCAGTAGAACATGTGTTTAATGAGAGAAAGAACAGTAAAAATGACACATGGCCTCAGATTTGACCCGTGTGGTTAATCGTCATGAAGGAAATCACTGAAAAAAGCACCAATGCTTAGAAGGTGGTCTTTAAAGTGCCCAAGCCTCTGGACTGACAGTAGAAGCGCTTGTTCAATTATTGAATAATCAACATGATTGAAGCCTTACCAGATGACAAAAGAGGACCAATATACAATGTAACCCAACAAAAGACACAAGAAATTAAAAGGACACAACAATGCAATTGAAAAAAATGAACTAAAGATGTCCAAAAAGCTGATCTGATCAGAGGAACACTTCGGAGATGTATCATGAGGTATTCAAGAGGAATGTACAGTGAATACTAAACTGACACATTAGCATTGCACACTAAGGAGTTGTGTAAGCAGATCAAGAGGCAATAGAAAGCAGATAAAACTGCCAAAAAAAAGCTGAAGGTGAACCTCTTCATTAAGGAAACATCACCACCAACATCTTAGTGACTCCCTGTAACAATGGTGTTCCACATCCACCAGTGAGGAGGTCGAAAACAACCACAAATTGATCGTTTGGGTATGGTTGCTCAGGATATTTGATTCTAAAATAGACACCAGTGCCCAGTGTATCCTATAGCTCTTAAATCAAATGGAAGGGATGCCTATTATCAGCTTTAGAATGAACAGGTACATGATGGTCATGCATGAACAAAATTGTCTTGATAATAACCAGTGGAAATGCATGTGCATTGTGGCATACTCAGAAATCATAAGGATTTTAGGATTAGAATGCCTGTAGGGTGGGTACCCCAAAGAATCATGGGAATATGAGTGGGCCTTTCACATTACTACAGGAGAGAAGTGCCTTGTCTTACCTATCTCTCAGGACTGCCTGTAAATTCAAGAAGTGGTAGGTCTTTGTAAGGTCCCGAAACAACATACGTCAATGACAACAAAGTTGTATTCACAAGCAGGCTCAAGTCCATTGGGATGGTGGAACTCCCCTTTTAATGCAGAAGCGTTGTCTTATGGAGTAAGGGGCCAGTAGCCAATGTGTTGTGGGAGTAGAAAAAAAGTGGGGAAAAAACACAGATGGAAACATCTGTGCAGAAGAAGTACAGTGACTCACCAAACACAAGCAAGTTTTATTGTTTGTCAAGTGAACAGATGCATTACAAACAACGAGGCCTCAGAATTTATATATAAGGGTGAAATCATAATAAAAACAGCATTAGCTTCAGTAATCTGGCTCTACAAAGAAGGGGTGTGTATTCAGTTTATAACACTGACTGTTGTCTGGGTCTCAGGGATGAAGTGTAGAATAATGAATGTGAAGATTTGGAAAGTAAATCATGGAAGTAATCACGATGAGTTACACAGTTAGTTTTCACATTGTCAACCCCTTCTCAAATCACAACAAGGAAGAAAACTCTGAACAAAAATTACTCAAAATTGGTATCACAAGTATAATTACTGATAAGTGAATGTACAATGAAGCAGTCTTCAAAATCCATGAGGAAAAATATTGACTATTACAGCTTGATATCAGTAAAGGGGTCAAACATGCACAAGCAATTGCAACTTCATTAGCTGTGGATATATATATGTAGAAGAGCTGGCCTTGAAAATAATTACAAAGATATTTTTTATTTCTCTGATACAGTTTTTGCATGTGATAGCCTCTTCTGGTTGATTATTTTAAAATAAATTGTGTTAGCTAAGTCCACCTCTTATTAGATAGCATGGAGGACAAAAGTTAATGGAATCTTATTAATAATGGAAAGCCCTATTTGATTCTAAAACATGACCAGAAAATAACATATTCTGGTCTGTTATCAACCTGTGAAGTCTGTAATGGAACTTATGACATAATAGCTTTCCTTTTTTTTGTTTCCTTTAAATACTTATTAGGTAAAAAAATTGTGCTTAAAATTGCTTTTTATTGCATTATTTTAAAATTATTGGTATAGACAACTACTGTTCTCCAAGAAGGGAAAGAAGTAAAATCGTTAAAAGTGAATCATATATTACATGATCAACAATGTTTTTAAGAAATTAAATTTTTGTGCATAGGGAAAACAAATGCAATGGAGTTTGATGATGCCAATGTAAAAAAAGTACTCACTTTGTGGTTCTCTTACATGTATTTTTATTAGCAGTACCAACTGCAGTTTTGAAAATATATCTTACACATCAACATATGTAAATCAAAATGTTTTTCAGCATAAAATTGCGTTACTTTAATCAATATATGCTGCATAATCATGTAATCAGATAAGATTTTTGAAGATAACCAGTGACTTGTATTTTGTTATTATTTGGACTCTTAGTTGATTTTTTTTAAGAGAACTTACCTTCAAAGTGTATTTGATCATTACTTTCTGAAAATGGGCCTGTTTCATGTTTCCACTTAATTTGGACATTACTTGGGGTACATAAAAGCTGCACATTGCTTTTGAGTTCTCAACATTGACATAGATTAAAGTTCCACATGATGAAAGGAGGAAGAGAGAGAGAGGTGGTGATAAGAACACAGAATAAAATAAAGTATTAGTCTTTAATTTTATAGGACAAAGAAGATTTATTCAGATCTAGTGCTGAAAATCATCCAGTTATGTCAGTGAGGGAATTTTAAAATAAATTTTAAAAAATTGTAAATTCTTCTTTGACCAAAACTGCTGAAACAATGAAGAAACAAAGAGAATACAGGTAATAGTGTGTCCTGTGATTCATTTCAGCAGATAATGTAACCCCTTACTGGACAGCCCATAAACAGTAATGAACTACAAGGTACATGATATGCAAGAGACAGCCTGTGCTGTGAAGAACTGAAGAGCAATAGGATTCCATGACAGAACTGAAGCCTATGGAAATGCATGTGAGAGGCTGAATTGTATGCTGCATGTGAATTCATTACTGCAGATGTGACATGAAAATGAGAGCAAGTGAACGAAGATGGGAAATCTCTGAACCAGGAGCATACAGATTACAGTAGTGAAAAGATGAGGTCTAATTTCCTCTAAATGCAACAAAGGAAATGAGAAATGTATTGTTCATGTTCTCAGGGCTACTCTCTAGGTAAGGATGTATCTTTTTGTCAAAATGTGTCTTGAGGAGAAGCTTTAAAAGGCAATTAATGGTTGTTCTCAAAAAAAGGAAAAAGAGTATCAAAACAAGCTGAGATCATTTCTCTAAGGTAATATCCTCAGCTTTTTAGATGGCTAGCTGTTCCTCTCTTCTGCAATTAATTGTGCATCAGATGTCATCTTGAGAGAACAGTGTGGTTACAAGCAAGATTTTTGTCGAAAACTACAGATTCTGTATTTCTAATATGGTATTCTGCATTTGAATAGTAAGAATAAGTGTTGGAGGGGAAACAAGTAATTCATAACAAGCAGAAACTGAAAATTTTGTCCCAGTATCTAAGTTACTGATTGAATGAGCAGCTTTAGAAATTTTCAAACTTCAATTTCAACAATATAAAATAAAACTATTTTATCTTTGTTTAACTAAAAAATGTACATTAGTTTAACCCCCAAATTATTTTGTGGCTAGCATAATGAAAGGATGAGTATCATAAGGCCAGCTGATTTAGAACTTTCTACACAGTGGCAGAAAGGTTTCAAATTTCTAGTTCTAGCAATCTGTTTCCCTCTGCCTTGGACAGTGGGTCAGGAGACAGATTGTTTTTATTTATGCTTCCTCATTGTTTTAATTTGAATGGCCAATGTCTCCCAAATTATTAGCTATTTTCCTAATTGTTTATGAAAACATCTTCTGATTACATGATGATTTGGAGCATTTTATCTTTTAAGTAATCATATTTAGCTCTTTTTGCTCCTTTATTGTCAGAAATATTCATATCCAAAAATCATCCTTCTCATTTACATGTGATCATCACTTTTCCTTTTCAATAGGAAAAGTGCAAAATTCTCCACAATTTATTTCTGCCTGGCTTCTTATCTTCCTGTTGAAGAGTTTCCTATAACATTTATGCTGCCTCTTTCCGGCATCTCCAAAGATGTAATGCCGATTTTTTTTTTTCAGAATTAAAGCATTTAAGCAAAAAACCAAACCAAAACAAAACCCTGCTCATACCAGAAGTACCAGCATATATTTTCAGAGACAAAGCCATTCCAGTAAGAATAGAGCATTTAGTGATATAAGGTTTAATGATAAATGAATAAAAGTTTAGAAGACAGTTAATTAGTGCTATTGTCTTTAGATTGTAGTTAATCTGTGCAATGCTAAATCCTGTAGTAACTGTCTTGAAATCTTAAGAAATAACTGCATTGGAAAGAGGATTGAGATTATCATCTCTTCAAAAATATTGAGGGGGTTTGTTTTGTTGATTTTTGTTTGGTTGGTTAGTTGGTTTTAACACACCTCAATGAGATTAATTACTTACTGAACATCAAGTTCAGAATAAAAAATCCCCTCTGTTTGGCTTCCTCTATTCATACAGTATATTTTAGGTAGTCTTCATTTACTTCCCAGTGAACAAGTACCTCTCCTATATGAAAGAACATAAACAAAATTGCTGAAGCAAAATATTCAGAACCTATGTTTCACAGCACACTGTATATTTTTCCCTAGAGAAAGCTCAATATTATTTGTAAAGCTTATGAAAATATGTAAGTAATCAAATAAGCTTTGACTAATAGGGAAAATATTCAGCAAATCAAAACAAAAAACTCTTTACAGTAGCCAAATAGCTGCGAAATGTTGGTTGTTTTGGTTTTTTATTTAATATATTACAATTTATGTGGTTAGCTAATTAACAGATCAAAGGAAAGCCTCTCAGTAGACAAAAAGAAGTGGAAAGTTGAACAAAAAGTTGTTGGTTGTTTTGTTTTGTTTTGTTTTTTGTGGAGACATACCTGAGTAAAAGCAAAAATGGACAGAGAGAATAAAGAGCCCAAAACACAAAAGTTCATTCAAGTTTGTTTGCCCTTGCTACAAGACAATAAAGAAAGAAATGGTTGGCTTAATTATTTTGAGCAGTTAGCCCTCTACAAGAAGAACATGAAGTCTGGTGACTCGGGCTTTTCCATGTCATTTTATTTTATTTGTCTGATGGCTTTTATGTTGCTTGGTGAACTCTTCAATCTCGTTTTGTTTGGGTTTTTTTTGAGGCGGGGGCGAGTTTAATGTGTAAAATGAAAGCCTGTGTTTACTACAAGCCTCCATTATTTTTTTTTTTTTCATTTAAAAATAGCTGATACTTTGCTTGTTTTGTTACTTCTGGTAATGTGAAAATTTTAATTAGGTATAGTATTGCAGCAATCAAAGGGAGCACTAAAGCAACACAGACAGAGAGAAGCTAGTAAGGTTTTATGTCACTTGATTCATAAAACAGCCCAACATCTCACTGCTTTGCCAAGCAGAGAAAATGTAGCTTCCTTTTCTCTGAAAGCACTCTACTAATTGGAAGGAACAGGAATTGCTCAATAACAAGTACTGTTGATTTCTCTATACCACACTATTTATATACAGACTACTTTTTTACATACAGTCTACAGTATTTACATGCAGACTATAATTCAGCTCAATTTTTTCAGGGTTTTTTTGTACTAAGGGACAAAAGTATGGTATGTGAAAACATTAATAGAGTTGGATCAGCTGGTGGAGGAATTCCTGAACTCAGAATTTAGCTTTTGTTATCTGATACCATTTTTTGCCTTAGTTTAAAGGGTGAATGCAGTAAATAGTTGTCATGGGTTTATTTTTAGGCTTAGATTTAGGCTTTAGTGTTAGAGCAGGTCTTGGATTATCAGGTGACTCGAGCTGGGTTAGTCCAACTGACAGCTCTGACTTCTACTGCCAGTGGTATTCCATGCCACATTCTGATGTAATCTCAAATATAAAAAGGGATAGAGGAGGAGCTTTTCTCTCTTTCTGATCATGGCTGGGTCCTGAGAAAACATCCTGTGCTGTCCCAGGAGGACCACGCCCAGCACTGGCTCACCACTATGTTATCTCGGGAAAGGAATGTTTATTCTTAGTTTTCTCTCAGCTTGAGTCTGTCCCTTGGGGGACTGAGTTCTCTTGAGTGATTCCTAGCTAAAATGGCGAGATTTGTGTTCGATATGAAGTGAGGAGTTATTGTTTGTTATTTCTAACTTTTGTGGGTGTGCGTTATATTTTACTTCTAATTTTCTCTCTTTCATGTAAATAGATAAACAAGTTAATTCAAGTTTGAGTTTTCCAGTTTATCAAATAGCAAGAACAAACTGAGTGTGCAGTTGCTAATCATAAAGGAGCAAACCTGAAGTACAGCTAAAGAGATAATGTAATCTCTCCTTTTGTCAGATAAACTTTAGTCATTCTGCCACTCGGGAAGATAATATCAGATATACAGAACCATTTTAAAGTTTCACCTTTTGCAGATGTGGTCATTTATGAAGAAAGAAAAAGAAAGGACACAAACTTAATTTCACTGTGCAAGTTCTTTTTTGTGCATTGGACTTGCATTTAGCACATTTGCCCATTCTGGAGCTTTATTATTGTCCACTTGTTTCCAATATGCAGTTCTTGAGACAATAACAATGCTTCCTTTTCCCTATAATATATTTTTCCATAATTGTAGTGAAATTATTTTAAATCCCTGCAGCAACAACAGCTGTTTTGTGATCATTCAAGCCTACACATCTTTGAAGAATATAACCACAGCTCAGAAGTTTTCTCTGGTGAGTTTCAGAGCAGAAAGACTTTTTTCCCTTGGTATTTGGGTTAGTGTGCATATGTTTATCTGCATTGAAATAAGTCAGGAGTAGTCAAATCATTAATCATAAGGCATGATTAGCTGATCAAAAATTTTAATGTATGTTTTAGTCAAAAGCAAAGAACAGTTTCATTGACATAATTTCCCATTTCTTACTTTTCTTCTGAGGAGAGGAAGTTTTAGAAAGCTGCATGGTTACATTCATTATTTGGGCAGGAATTACAAAGCTGGAAGAATGTTTAATCTATTGGATTGTATTTGCTGCACTGAAATATGAGCTTTTCAGGATCTGGTAAGGTTTTTCTTGACACTAGAAACAATAATTCAAGTAAATGGGGAGGGGTGTGAGAAAGACAGAAAAAAATATGTGGGAACAAAATGTCAAATAAGGACTTGATAAGTTAGAGAAAATTCTGTAAAATTAAGGAAGATAAAAGCACATCATAAGGAAGATGATTTGTTTAAAAAATTGATTACATGGAAAAGAAATGTAAAGGAATACCATAGATTAATACTTCCCCATGGGTATTTTTCACTGAAAGTTGATGTAAATGTGACATTGGACTAAACCAAAATGGAAGTAATTTTACTTTGGACTAAAACTTCTGAAGTGGTTAGCACAGTTACAGATTCTTAATTAGAGCAGGAGTTTAACAGTGATAGTACCCCCAAACTTAATTTCCTTTCAAGAATACACATCTGTTCAGAACATTTCAAGACTTCTGCATGAAGGTTTACTTCAATAAAAAATGAAATTTTCTGAAGTTTATAAAACCAGAAATGTTTCAAGCATCTCTTCCTTACTAATCAAAGAAACCAAGTGCACTGTGGACATGAAATGACAGACTTGAGAAGTACAATATGTTATATTGCCACAAATCAAATCTCTTGTAGATACAATTACAAAAGACCAAAAATGGAATGTGGAAAGTTATTATCTGCAGCTGAATTCCAAGCAATAAGAAACTGAAGAATAGTGCTTAAAAGGTCAAACTTGGTCTCAATAAAGAAGGCTTAAATATTTTAGGGAAGATAAAGTCTTGATTTGAAGAATGTATTTATGATTTATATGACTTATGACTCATTTATGACTTATATCTGATCTTCTTCCAGAAAGACAGTCTTCAGAAATCAAAGAGAATATAGTCTTAGAACTAGAAATTACAGCTGGAAAAATTACAAAATTATGCACAGAAAAACTGGTGGGTGTAATAAATTAATCACTGACAGCTTTCTAGTAGGATTTCCAGGGGTTTTAGGAGTTAAGCACATTCAGAAATCAGCAACAATTTGGCTTAGATCTTGCAGATAATGCTTGGTTACCCTACCAATATCTGCATATTGAAGTCTTTTATATCTTTGATATCTATGTCTTTAAATTCTCATATAGGCTATCCCAAGAGGTGTGTTTTTAAATTTTCGCCTTTGACTCCTTTGTTCCAGTTTTATTGCAATACAGTATCTGTCAGGATTCCTTTGTTATATTTTCTTTCTCCACTTCTAAAAGAAGTCAATTTCTCATGAATTCTCCTTCAGAAGTATACAAAAATGGAACTAAGATGACGATATCTCTTGTAGCAGCATAAAAATCTATAACACGTCTCATAAGTGTACTTTTATTCATATTTTTTGTATATATTTTTCAGTAGAAGTCTTTTTTTTTCATCCTGTGGATTCAATGGCACTTAATCTTCTGAACCTGTTCTGTATACAACAACTGTTATTTGGTCTTATTACAACACTGAGTGTTTGGGGGACATAACTGCTTTCCACTGCTGCATTTTTCAGACCATCAGTACAATCCCCGGAATGATGACAACCTGTCATATAGTGACAAACCCTGTGGGGCAGACAGTCAGTGATGATGCTGCATTTTGTCTCAGACAGGCTTCTTGCTGCCCCTAGGACAATGCAGCTGCAAAGTGAGACTTACACATGTCAGTTCTTCGAGGCCATATTACTGAATAATTCTTTACTAATTTGTGGATAACGTCACTGTAAAGAACATACTAGAACTACATCATGTCTTCTCTTGATGCTAACTGGAATACTTGATGATCAGGAACAGACTCTGCCATGGATATTAACCTGAGAATCTTGTGCAAACATAAATAGAAGTGTCCTGTCACATTTTCTTGCCATTGCAAGTCAGCAGCTGAATATTCAGGGGTTATTTTATTAGCTTATGTATAAGTTGATTTTCTCAAGGAAACCAGTCATTCAGATGCTCTAAGTAAATAAATGGATTTAAAAATAAAAGTTATGCCTATGTGCATAAGGATTTGATGCAGTTCTGAAGTGAGTAAGTTTGATACTCTTTGTTACATGTGCAAGCTTTCAAAAAAAGCTTAGGAATGTGTTGAATAGTTGATTTATAAGGAAAGAAGTACAGATTTATTTTATATTCTATTTAAGACAAGTTAAGAAGTACATAAGTCTGTCTCCTTTATTGTTGGAAGCAATAATCTTAATCACTCCATCACTTTCAGATTTCAAATCTGGCCCCTCACTGTGTTGTAAAGGACTAACACAAGCAGAAATACTGCTAGTAAGAACCATATACCGACATTTTCCTAGTTTTCTCCTGTTACCAACCAGGCAAAACATGACTAAGGGGCTGTGCAGGTCAGTAAAGAAGTAAATACAACTTCTAAGGCTATGCACTTGAGACATAAAATGCTAGAACCATGTGTCATGTGGTAGGCAGCCAGTGGTTATGCGAGGAATTTTAAACAAATGAAAATGTAGAATTGAAGTGACAGATACAGCCAGATTTCTAGATATGGAGAAAATTCTAGTAATAGTACTGAAAAACTATTATGCAAGGAACTAACTATTTTTGTTTGAAAATTTTCATATATCCTCTCCACAAATTTGGAATGGTAATGCACATTAACTGAAACTTTTCCTGCTGTTAGGTATCTAGTCTCTGAAGTCAAATCCAAAATATTTGGCAAAAGTATTTTTAAGGGTTTTTCTTTGACTTCTTCAAAGTGACTGTTTCAGTGTCAGTAGCCAAAATGTCTTCCTACAATTATGAAGAACTAAATGAAGAGGAAAATTCTCTAAGGGACGCCTTAGCTAGAAATACCCCATGTTATCACAGGCACTGGAGTTGTCATTTTTTCAGTGTATATTCTTCCTTTTACATACTTTTATATTTAGCCCATTTGTATAAATATTTGTGTATATGTAGTGTTTTCACTGACTCACACAAGACTACTCAAGTTAGGCATGGTTATCTGTTTATACAATAGGGTACCTCTTTTTTCCAGTGGTTGCGGTGAAGTTCTAAAATTCATGTATCGTATTTTTACTTCTGAAATAAAAGGTAAAAGGAAGACTGACTCATTTGATCCAGGATGACTTTTCAGCAAGGTATTTGGTTACTGTGACTACGGTATGGTAGCAAGTAGAATAGCATAATAAAGGGAAATTATATATTGAAACTAGTGATAGAGGACTCAGTGCTTGCACTGTACATATTTGGGTGGGGATGGGAGGAAGGCACGGACTTCACACTCACGTCTGAAAGTTCATAAGTGATTTAAGAACATTATGTGGGCTCCTTGGGCACATTTTTCAATTTATTTTCATCTGGAATTAATCCAGTTTGTGTGGTCTGCAAGGATACTGTGATATAAATGAAAAGCATGATAAATGGGGACATTTAGAAGTTTCACTTCAAAAGCACATTCCTAGTGCAAATTTACAGCACTGATGTGCACATACCCAGTTTCAACCTCAAAGTATGACTAAGCCTATGAAACAAAGTGGAACTGGAGAGGGAAAGGGCAGGGAGAAGGATTAAGAGGCATATCTACCATGAGGATACGAAGTATCACAATTCATTTCTCTGCAAGACACCTGAGGAGCTACATGTCTGGTGCAGAACAGTTAGTAAATAGTGTCTGTCTTCACGTGTCCCTTCTAAAAGGGTAATGAAAGCTGCAGATAGCCAAGACTAGAAACACTTTGCTCTTGTGCCTGTAAGTTATGCCCCAGTTCCAGACACTCATCCCATGAGAACAGAGAGATTCAGGTTCTTCAGCTTTGAATATTTTTTTAAACATTTTTTAAAAATTGCATAAATTTTCTTCACATCATGAAGACAAATAGAAGGTTTTCAGACAATATGGCCAATTATTGTTGAATCTTTTTCTTCATGGTTTTTTTTTCTGCAATACCTATTTACTCTCTTGCTGCAGGATTGCATTTCTTCCAACACTTTGATGAAAAGAGGATCTTTTAGAGTTTTTTTTAGCCATGGGAAATTATTAAATTTTTCCCTAATGAGGATCTGGGCTCTACAGGAGGTTCTCTTGCCTATTGAATGAACAGTGATTTTTCACCTTCAGTGTATTTCATGTACAACTACTTCATGTACTTTATCAATCAGCTTCAAAAATTCCACCAGATTTTGTCTACTATGTTTTAGTATGATGACAGAAGACAGCAAGAAAATAAATGAACAAAGCACAAAATAAATAACCACATTCCTTGAATCTCCTGTAATATCATGTTGAAATTGAAAGATCGTGTTTGATACTGCTTTTTACCATTTTGCTTTATAGTATATATTATCTCATTTGGCTGTTGTGTGTCACTTTGATGTGTCCATGATGCATACTTTTGAGTATAACTATCTTCATGATATACTAAAGTTCCTAAGTAAATAGGGTACCTGATTTATTGGTAGGCAAGTAAAACTTCTTCTTCAAGTAAATGTAAAGGGAGATTTAAAACCAATTGTCATTCTAAATATTTCTTTCCAAAATAACCAACCTAATAAATTACAATTTAAAGGACCAGTCAGGCAAGTTTTATTTCAATGCATTTGATTTTTTTTTAACTGAACTTAAATGATTCATTCACTTCCAGTTATATTCTCCTTAGTGAAGATATATTCGAAAAACAACCTGTGTTTCAAGAACTGTCGGCATGGTAATTTATTCTTATTTAAAATACAAATTACAGCTCATTAGGGACCTATATTCTGGGGGGAATGCCCATCATTGGTTTTGTTAATAATTCTCTAATGCCGTAGTGTTGTATGAGTACATGCATTAATTTACATGTAAAACTACCAGGATGATTAAACCAGATTTGCAGTAATGCCACAACCTCTAGAACTAAATTTAGATGAAGACAGAAATTATTCTGGCTTCAATATGTAAAAAGATTAAAATCTCAAATTACATTATCTTGAATTGAAATGCTTTTATTCAAAATCTGCAGGACAAAACCTAATTCGTCTATTACTGTTAAACTTTTTATGGCTAATATAATTTTTAATATACAAATTACTACAAAATGTATTTTCCAGCTATTTATTTTAGTATTTATTTTACCTAGGTAAGAGTTTTGATTTTTCTTTTCTGTTTTTTGTTTTTGTTTGTTGGTTGGTTTGGGTTTTTTCAGTGATTACTGAGAACAGCTGTGATTGATTGTATTTTTAAGACAATTTTGTAACTCAGAATTAAGGCAGGTCAAAAACCACTATAACTCATGTCTTCTGAAAATATTATAGTTGCAAAACTCAGTCAGTTTTTGCATAAATGGAAATCCTTTGAAAGTATTGGTGTTGTATCAAAGTGTTAATGGAAAAAATTCCTTACACATCTATAAAAAAATAAGGACATATTATTCTTGTGAGATTTTGTTAAAAGAACAAGAGTGCTGAATTAAACATTTCACCATTACCCCACTCCTTTGACACTTTGTCAGTCTTTTACAAGGAGGTTGTAAAATTCTAATAATTCTGATTTGTTTTATTTGATATCCAGTTTGACGACTTCCATTTAGAGCTTTAAGTTAAAAGCAAGTCATGAGGCAGCTAAGGGTGTTTGGTCAATTACTGTTTTATAAAAGGTTTTTTTTGTTTTGTTTTTTATGTCACACAAAGGTGAAAGATGCACCATTTCACCCTAAGGTCTGTATAATACACTATCTGACTTACAAGTGATGGCATAGTGCTTGTCAAGAGCTTTAATAATAGAAAAACATATATTATTATTAAATTAAGATTAGTCTTATGGGCAGCTCCCAAATCAATTTAATTAATGCACTGGTGTCAGAGTGTAACATTAATTTAAAAAATATTGTATGCATCTGTCAATATTGTGATTTTTAAATTGGCAGTTCCTGTGTAACCTTCTGTACAGATACACTACAAGTGTTTCTTTTGGCACAGGACTAAAGAACGGGGTAAATTAGCTGTATTCTTATATTAATTAATTAATTAATTTTCTTGAGTATCTCTATACAAGGCTCAAATGTACAAAAAGAATATTTAATGCAATGAGCTATGCACTAATCTGCAAGCTGAGAAGGGTACTACTTCTTCCTTCCTGTTCCCCAGTAACCTGTTCCTATAATTACTGACATAGGTAAGAGATAGGTGGAGAAGCCATCGAAATTTAGAGGTAATATTTTAAAAAGTAAAGATAGAGCAGGGTCCAGTAACTGTGAAATTAATTGAGGAAAATTAAAGTTAAAATTGAAATAAAGTACAGCTTTGTAATTTTGAGGCTAAGTTACCATCAGAACTTTATACACAGTGAATCCTCTAAATCTTTTGAGAAATGTTTCTAAAACTTTTTAACTAAAAAAATTGCTGTCAGCCTGAGGAATATGCTGCATGAAATCTCTGGCTTTATCCAGGAGTTCTAATTCTTAATTCCCAAGTCTCATTTCTACCTCTTAACTTTGCATAGCTATTAAATTCTTCTAGTATTATGCCAACAGGTGGTAGCTATTCCAAAAGGGCAAGACTTTAAATTCTTTACAACTTATTCAGATATTCTTTTTGGAAGCAAGAATACTATGAGCTTACTTAATGACAAAATGTATTCAGTAATACAATGCATGAAGGTCTCTTTATATGTGTAATCAAAAGATAGCTTTAAGTCTTTGCACAAAGTCTTTCTTTCAGTCAAAACTGAATGCAAAAATCTAGTATTTCAGGATACCACAAGGATTTCCAAGGATCCTTTAGTGTGATGTTCACTTGAATTCACAATTAAAATTCAAATGACTGATACTGAATGATAAAATCCAACCTGCAAAGGATCATTGCTAACAGCTTTGCTTTTGCAACTGTATCATTTCAAAGAATCATAGAACATGTTGAATTGCAAGGGACCATCAGGATCATTGAGTCCAACTCATACAGGTAGATTGGCCTGTGTGGTACAGAAATAATAATGACTAGATATGCTGCAGTGGAATTCTTACCTAAAAGCTCTCAGCTTTGGGTTTTACTTTATTAAAACAGTTTAAACACAGTAGTCTGCCTGCTTTCAGAGCATGGGACATGGGAAAATTGTTCAGACTTTTTCAAAGGTGCAAATCCCTGAACTATCTACCTATTTTTCACCCTTTTGAAAGACAACTCTATGAACTTTCACTTTCTACTCTGACTGATAATCATATACCTGGCACACAGAGCCTCTGACATATGCACTCACAGCTGTTTTAAAACACTAAATCCTTCAGCTATGTTTCCTTTTATACATGAAGAGGTATAATTTGTGTAAATGCATTTTAATAAGCAGCCTAATTATAATTTACAAACTTAGAAATACACTAAATTTTGTTTCTGTTTCAATTAAGTAGTTGCCTAATTATTCTATAAACAGAATTAGTTAACATAGAAGGAACCAAAAATGCAAACAGGAATTAAATCATTCACTAAACAGTTCAGCAAAGTGAGAGGCACTGCATGGTCTCTTTTACTGTTTCTATCAGCATGTTCTTTTTAATTCCCTGATTCAGCAATATATTTATGTGCCTGAGCAATTCTCAGTGCTCCAAGGGCACTGCCAGCCCTGCTTGTCCCTGCCCACCCTCTGGGGCTTCCCCACCTCCCCCAGCCCAGGACCCAGGGCTGGCAGCCCCTGCCACAATGACCCCTCAGTAGGGCTGGTCTCCTGTTCCCACAGCCCTACCCTGTCCACCCACAGCCCCACACCCATGCCTGATCTCAGCCCGCCTGGGGCTGCCCCCCTGGCTGCCCTGCTCCTGCCCAGGGCTGTGGGACAGTCCCTGATTGCCAGGACCTGCCATGATGGGAAATTAAGCACAGGTCTCACATATAGCACAGCACACTTCAGGCAGATGAAAGGCAGACTAGCAAGTGTCATGGTTTAAGCACCTGGAGTTGTGTAGAAAGTCCAAACAGTACTCCAAGTAATGCAATGCTGGGAAGAGGGGAGCAGTTCCTACCTGTCCTCCAGAGCTGGGAAGCGCTAAGATGTAGGGGATGACAGTGTGTGTGTGGATCTTCCAAGTTCTGAAGTAACTAATGAATGCATCCTTAAGGACCAGAGAACCACCTGTAGAATGTGTAGAATGTGTAACCAGCAGGATCTTCTTTCCATGTATGTTAGGTGAACTAACTAACCAATAGTGTGCTGGCATGTTATATACAAGAGTAGATATAAGTGAAGCTGTAACTAAAAATAAAGCCGTTTGTCTTTGGTGTAGCCTTCTGATCAGACTGCAGCCTGAGTTGTCTCTGCCTCCTCTGATCACTGCAAATCTACTTTACCCCGACACTGAGACACAGATCTTTGCAGTCTGGGGGCGAGTGGTGAAAATGGTTTTATTTGAAATTCATGAGGCTTTTATGGGGTCCCACAGGGAAGGTGCTGGAACTGGGAAAGGACTGGGCAAGGATTGGGCAGAAGGAAGGGCTTTAGGTACCAACTAGCCAATGGGAAAATGGGAGGAACCACAGCCAATAGAAAACCAGGGATTGGGGATAGACAAGTGAGGTAACCAATAGGGTTAGAACGGGGTGGAAGGTGGCAGGAGGACGGCCATGCCGCCACAGACTGCTCCGGGAACACAAGGTGGAAGGGTGCCAGCACGAAGCCACCTCTGCTTGGACCGGCAGAGCCAGCCCCATGCAGAGCCACGCAGGCCCTGGGAGATACAATATCTGTGCCTAACGAGCCTGTCGCCTCATTTGGAGAACAAAAGCCTCCAAGGAACTCAGGGGAGGACAGGGGAAGGGTGGTGACAACACTGCAGGAAAGTGACAATGCAGGGAGAGGTGATACAGAAACCTTTCTGAACTAAAAACCGTACAAGTAAAACGCTATCTTTAAAACTTCAACAAGTCTCTCATGTATGTGGCTAGTAAAATTCAGGGTGTTTCCCAGCACTGCCCTCCTCCGAGATCCACAATCAGAGTTTGCTCTTTTCATGACTCATTGTCATAAAAATGGAGAGTTCTGTTATGTTGGTGAAATTTGGGAAGGACAACTCCTGTGAGGGTGTATGTGAACCTTCTCTGACATGGTTTCTGAACTGGCACCAGCTTGCACCCCACTAGCTCAGAAAGTATAGAAAGATCAAATGTCTGACTGCATAATATGCCCACAGACCTCACCTCAGCATTCAGCATTTTTTTCCGTCTGAAACTCTAAAGGAGTGATTCTGCCAGAACTTTGAGGTTGATAAAGTTGAATCTCTTCCAAGTTTCCATAAAAGACCAAAATTATATTAAAGAAAAAAAAAAAGGAAAAAAATCCTCATAACAATATGCATATCAATATATATCTGCTATTCATATATATATATATACATATATATATGCTAGGCAAAATGTTTTAGCAAAGAATGGGCTTATAGTCATCTTGCCTCTTGCACCTGATGACTTTCCAGCCTGGCACCTTGCCCCTATGCCTGGCTTCCAGGTGCTATTTCTCTTTACCTTCTGTCACCCCTGTCTTCTGAACCTGCTTGTGGCCAGTAGGTTGAGGGAGGTGATCCTTCTCCACTGGAGCACCACAAGGATGATCAGGGGTCTGGAACATCCATCTTATGAGGGGAGACTGCAAAAACTGAACCTGTGTAAAGAGAAAAGAAGACTGAGAGGGGATCTCATTAATGCATATAAATATCTCAAAGGGGGGTGTCAAGAGGAGTATGCCAGACTCTTTGGTGGTGCAAAGAGCAACGACCATAAATTAAACCACAAGAAGTTCCACCTCAACATGATGAAGAACTTTACATTGAGGGTGGCAGAGCACTGGAACCGCTTGCCCAGGAAGGTTGTGGAGTCTCCCTCTCTGGAGACATTCCTAGCTCACCTGGACATGTTCCTGTGCAACCTGCTCTAGGTGACACTGCATTGGCAGGGGAATTGGACTAGATGGTCTCTAGAGGTCACTTCCAACGCTAAGTATTCTGCAATTTCATGATTCTATTTCTCTTGGAGGAGTCTCAGGTTGTCAAGCCGACACCATTTCTGCTCATCCTCAGAGAGGTCTGCCAGCACAGCCACTCTGTTTTGAAAGGAACACAATAGTGATAGAAAAAAATTAAATATATTTTTATTAGTGTTGCTGATTATTAGGTAATAAATATAAGTAATATAAATAAATATATGTGATTTCGTCAAGATTGGTTTATAAATAAAACTTTCACTAACTTAAGAGCTTTTTATATTATTATTTCTAACATATCTTCCCACTGAGGTTCAGAAGATTGAATGGTTTTGAAAATGGCTTCATATATATTGTATACAATGAGCAAACACTTTATGTTGGTATAATCCAGTTTTTTTGTTCTGGATTCCTAAGCTTTTCACACCCATATGCTGCTCCTTTCCCCCTGTATTACACAGCTACAAGTATTCACAGGAGTTGCACTTTCAAACAGGACCTAGATTCACATGGAAATGAGAGTTTCTAGACTGGCATTTTCTGGAAGCTCTCAAAAGTAAGAATTTATGTCTTGTAAAATAGTTTCAAACTTTCTGTTTGTCAGGTCATCTGAAGAAAAGCTTCTCCCCTCATAATATGAAACAAAGGATTAATCAAGACAAATAAGTCTGGATTAGAGTTTTTTTCTATACTGTGTTTCTAATGTCTTCCTTAATAGAATGATGATTCTTGGAATTTTCTGGCAGACTTTCAAATAAATATTTTATTAACTCAAATAAAATATAAAAAATTATGAATATAGGAGTTTTTCTTTCACTACTAGCATTATTTTATAGGACTTTTCCACTGTTCTGCTGCTGGGCCTTCTGTTTCAGCGTCAATTTCCCATCATATTTAACTGCCAACAAAACTAATTTGTCTCAGATTAAAGTTTATTTGATATTTTTTGTCCTCCTAACATTAATTGATCAATTCAAGGGATATTGTTGTGAAAGAGTGCCAACATGATACTTCATTCAAATTAAATGACAATTGTTAATTATTTTAAAATGTCACACTACCAAAATATTACATAACTGTTTAGCATATGTAAAAATGAAAATGCTTTGGTACATGCACACGTTCTCAAATGTAGTATTGGGATAGTTTCTGGAATTTTGTATACTGTTCTATCATAAGGAACTTCTATGTGTAGCAATCTTTCCTCTGAAATACAACTGCTTTTTTGAGCAGTTTGAAAGAAATTAATTTAAAAAAAAAAACTAAATCACATATGACCAAATTTCCAGAATATAATGCATAATATATATTTTTGATTTGTCTCACTTCTAATTTTCAATAATTCAGTAGACCTCAGTGTTTAAAGTAGGTTGTATTCAAACTGTAACTGCTTAGCATTGCATAACACGTGACTTTGCCTGAACTCTATTGGAGTCACTTACACCTACTTTTTGCTGTGATAAAACTATAGTTTCTATTGGATAATAGAAGGGTATTGCTGCAGGGATGGGGAAATAAAAAAATAAAAATCAAGGGTTTTTTAATGAGTATTATTCACTGTAGAATATTTCAATAAGCCAGTATAATGCAGTCATACTAATGTCAGCTTAGAATCTAACTTGCAGAAAAGAAATCATAATCTTATGGAGTGCTTCCCACTAGGCAATAGTGGGGTGGAAAACCAATCAACCAACCAAAACTCAAAGCAAATTTAAAGTAAGATGGGATTTAGCAAACAAACAAACTTCACAAATATGGAGGCAATCTCCTGAGATGCCAAAATTCTGTTTTAAAGAAAGTTTGAGCAATACTGGTTCAGACTATTTAATTTCACAACTTCGAAGAATGTAACTCTCATCTACCATATTTGATATCTGTTTTGTAGAAAATTTATCCTGCATTCATATGTTACTACAACATTCATCACACTTAACGCTCATTTATGATAGATCAGACAAAATGTAAAATCATTTTCTCAGACAAGCATCTGGGAGATAAACACTTTTCAAATTATGGCAAAATTTTCATATTTTTAACAGATAAAATGTTATTTGGGACTATTCCAGTAACAAAGGAGAGGTTTGGGGGGATCAAAAAAAGCTTGTAGAAAGAGCAAAAAACTTTTTATCTTCCAATTAAAACAAACACATCTGTGGGAAGGAGTCTAATGCTTTATGTGTCAAACTGAGCTTCAAGAGACGTGTTCTTAGGAGTTTGTATAAATGAAAGCATCTTGCTTTATTAGTCTATACTTTGTCTCCCTAAATGAGTATAGTTTTTTCTTGTTTATATCAGTGGACATATTTTCTAATGCATGTCAGGTGCTCTGATTGTACTCTGGGGAAGAGGGAAGAAAAATCTATAAATAATAAGTTAAGTGTAATTTGTTAAGTTATACAAGCTGTTCATCAGAAATAAGGATTAAAAAAGCACACTACTTTCTTTTTATGCTTCAAATATTTTGTTGTTAGCTGAGATATGATAGTAATTGAATAACAGTGGTGTGAAACATAACTAAGGTGACTCAAATTAAACATCTAATGTGTTATTATTTGAACAATAGGCTGTGGCTGGATCCATTTTCCCTTCAGCAAAATAAAGATATCTTATTACTGGACATAAGTAATGAAAATATGAAAAATTTCTCATTGAAATCTACATGTAGCTGTGGCAGAAACATGTGAAAATTTTGGCCAATAAATCAGATGCTATTCTGAATCAAAATCTTAAGTATGAGGAAGAATACTTGTTGGTTTGGTTTGTTCATCAAGGATCTTGATTTCTACATATATTTTCCATAAATCATGTTTTAAAAGTTAGAAGTAATTAAAAAAATGCAATATTTCAGAAAATGTGTTTTTCTGGTCATTCCAAACTTTAGTCTCTTCATAATGAGTTCAAATAGCTTAGTTAAGTTTGGAGGTATAGGTAATAGTTTTGTTCACAGTTCATAGTTTTTGATGAAGTGATAAATATGTATCTCGATACTTTATCAATGCATATAAGAAAATATATTTTAGCTCCTATAATTTTCAAACAAAAGAACGAAGATAGGTTTTGCAATTTAGCTAAGATTTATAACAGAAAAGCAACACTGTAACTAGATTCTTTGAGGGGTGTTTTGTCTTACCAGACACAAACATAAGATGCAAAAATGTTTACAACTCACGTATCCAAGGCTGCTCTTTCTAGTAGACCCCTCAACTCTAAAAAAATAAAAACCTATACAGAGACTCCCTCTCTCTATGTTCATCTTCGTGTGATGATTCACAGTCTTGCAAAGAGGGAATGTAAAATGAAAACACTTTCTATGATTGTTTTCTAAAAAAGACTATAAGGTCATTTCGAAGCACAGTAAAACAAAAAATTTCCTTCATTCTTTAGTAAACTGAGCCTGTACTCAATATCTAGTCAGGAAAAGTTAAATCATAACCCCTAAACTGTCACTATGTGTTGCATTATAATCCTTGTGACAGATGCTGCCAGGGAAATGTAATCCACTATGTTTATGAAGTAGTGCTTTTGAAGACTAGACTAAGGATAAAAATCAGAAGGGGCTAATTAGAGTCACAAATACTTCTTTGGGGTCCAGCAAAGATGAAAACTTGGATAATAGCCTTTCTTGTAGAGAGGACAGTTTGCACACAATGTCATTTTTTTTCTGTGCTGCATCTTTTATATGTCAGCTAAGGGCAATTAGTGAAACATTCATGATAGATAGAGGGGATTAAGAATTCTTCAAACTTAAGACTGTATTTGGAAAGAAAACATTTACAAAAATTTAATTTCACCACCCTTATGTAATCTTCAATTTAGGTAACAGGTAGTTCAGAAAGAGAAAACCTGGCCTCCAAATATTCATAGGTTGCTTCAGAAAGTGACTGTATAATATAGGCCTGGGGAGCAAGGGGGAGGGAAGGGAAAAAATCCATATAGATATCACATAGCATTAATTATTGTAAACATTTTCTTTATTATCTTTGAGTTTGATGAGGTTTTACAGAGACTGAGAGAAAGCAATATGTTCTGTCTGAGGCTCCTTTATATAGATTAATAGAAAACTATCATAGAAACCATCAGTCATCATCATCATAGAATTGTAATAGAATACCAGGTTGGAAGGGACCCCAAACATCATTTGGTCCAATCTTTCTCATCAAAAGCACAGCCTAGACAAGATGACCAAGCACTTTGCCCAGCTGGATCTGGAAGTGTCCAGTTTTGGGAACATTTTGCTTTCATGGGGAGATTATTCCAATGGCTGATTGTTCTCAGTTTGAAATTTTTTTCCTTGCTGTCCAATTGGAATCTCCTCAGGAGTAGTTTGTACCCGTTACTCCTTGTCTTTTCCATGTGACTCCCAATAATAAAAGAAGTCGCCATCTGCTCTGTAGCCACCTATTAAATGCTAGAATATGGTAACAAGGTCTCCACAAAGCCTTCTTTTCCCCAAGATGAACAAAAGCAGTTCTGTCATCCTTTCCTCATATGGCAGGCTGCCTAGTCCTTTGATCATCTTTGTGGTCCCTCAGGGACTATTAGGAATTGTTGAGAGAAAAAGATAGGTTTGTTGAATGAAAATGTATGGGATTTGCTGCATAGCAGTTTGAATAAGGTGAAATGTAACTGCATTGATGATTTTAAAAAGCACATTAATTTGTTTATTCTGTTGATAGTTTTTTCATTTTCCCCTTCCATTAAGCTGTTAATTTTTAAATGTCATTCATTCTTCAGTCGTGGAAGTGTAATGTCATTTTAGATGTAATCTCGGATACTAGAGGCATGATAAAATATTTATGTAAACTCATTTGATTGAAACAATTCTTTTTTTCATTGTGAGACAGATCATGAGAAACTCTGAAATGCATTATAATATTTATTAGCTCCTGAGAAAATTTATTTAAGGAAGAAGGAGTCCTCTGATGTTTTAGACCAAACTATATGCATGATTAAGCATTACACATGAGAAGTAAAGAAACAATCTACAGGCTTCAGTGGCAGGTGAGATATCTTTGAGAATGAGGATTCCATTTTCCTTAATCCTGATGATTCAAAACTTAAATTTTCTTTGTCTCAATAATTGCCTATAGGAAATAAAAATTTTAAAGTATACAGTTGTCTTGGGTTGAGCTGGCAAAATGCCAGTTGCCCAATACAGAGTGTCAATGTCCCTCCCCCTGCCAAGAAAAGGGAGAAAACTCAAAACAGGTTTAAACTTAAACTAATTATATTTATTTATACAGAAAAGAGAAAATTAAAATAGAACTACAATATAACACACACTTGCACAAGTTAGACATAACAACAATGTTCTACCTCCCACCGAAAACAGACTTCATTACTCTAGATTCATAAAGCACTTCAAAAGACACCCAGCAAAGCAAAAGAAAGAGAATAACAATAAAATGTTTCTACTTCCCTGAGCTAAAACAAAATGCGAAGTAGCAACGACAGCAGCAAGGCCCAGCACAGCAGGACAGTAGCAGCATGTCCTGCCTCCACTGCAGACATGATGGAACTGAGAGAACACCTCCTACTCTTGTACTCATATCTCAGGTTTGCGTCATCTGGTATGAAATATTTCTTTGGTTACTTAAGTCAGGTGACTTCTGTCTCTCCTAATCTGCATAGATTCTCTGAGCCTGCTAAATTGAGACCTAGCTAAAACTAAAGCCAAAACTACCACAACAGTCTGTGTGCCTCAGTCATGCTTGAAACATACACCATACATAACTTAGTTAAAAATGATTCTTCACTTACATGGATTAGATGGGAGTAATTTGTCTCATTTCATCCAAGTACCTCAGAAAAATACATCAGATGTTCCCATATTCCTGTGCTGCAAAACAAAGCAGGCCCAGACAAGGTTTTGCTCACTCTCTAATTGCCCATAATGCAAAATGAAATTTTTTTACCTTAGTCTCTAAGTAGCCTTATCCATAGTTATGCGGATAATTATGCATACTCTAATGCTACCTAATCATTGGCATAGCTCTGATCAACAATGTTCAGGGGAAATTAATATAAATACTCATCAGGATACAGAAGAACTAGTAGAATGCTAAAAGATTTACAGGCTAGATTACAGAAAGATTAATTCAAAAAATGCAGTGTAGAAAATGATGTGATTTCTTTTCTATGGTACCATCAAGAGAGTAAACACTGGGGAAGGAAATTTATTAAACATATTTTAAGGTTTTGAATGGTTTATAAATCTATATTTTTCATTACCATAATTTTGAGAATTTGAAAATGGGTGTTGGTAAGTGGGATTGTAAATGTTGCTGGCAAGAGCAGAAAAGAAGTTCACTGCTCTTTAACTTCGGTTACTATGAACTGGAAGGAAAGGAAGACAGTGGAAATCAAGGATCCCTACAGAATGCATACAATGATGTTATTGTTATTTTCTTAATATTATTAGACAACAATCTGTACAAAATTTGTGCAAGAAACAGAAAATTCAGGTGTAAAGTTGTAGTGGTTTTTAATAATACAAGAAATAGGGCTTTCTTGATATTTGCCTTTCATGACACCAACTTTAGCAGCTGCCAGCAGTATTCAACTTTAAGCAGTTACCAGAAGTATTCATTAAAATATATGGAGCTATGTGGCAGAATTTGAGGGAACAGTGTGTCTTGCATTACTATATAGTTATTAATATCATTGAACTATTGCTCAATTTTTCTATCCTACAGTTATCTTGGAGTTACAGTTCATTCTCTCAAAATGCATTAATGCAAAAAAACCATAAGAACAAAGGGCTCAAATAATAAAAGACCAGTAGAATGAAAAATGTGTCTAGTTCCTCACTGAGAGCTTTTTTACATAAAATATCTTACATGAAAAAATTGCTCTGTAAAATTGTTTTGAAATTTTATTTTTTCTTCAATGTCTGGTGGACATGTAACATGAAAGTGACTTCACTGAATCCCAACTAAGTAGTAACTATTTTTCTTTCTAATAAAGAAATCAAGTCCTATTCTGCTAGTCTTAAAAATATAGAAGTGGAAGATTCAGATTGTGGCCCCAAAGAAAGCTTCACTTCAAATAAATAAGGCACAGATAATAAAGCAAAGTTCATATAATAAGTATCATTATTTAAATGCTTTGGAGTTCAGAGCCAGTAATAAAGAGATCAGGTGAGAAAAGGAAATGAAAGAAAATAAAGTGTAAAACTCCACATATCTCCATAGAGGGTACTTAAACTATTATCTGTTAGCTCATGACAGAAATCTGGGTTAGAGAAATAGAAAGTTTAATGAATGAATGTCCACTCATACTTGCTCAATTCTTCCTTCTCCTGCTGGAAGTAATTTCTGGTGCATTACTTTTTCCAATCTTCACACGAGTATATGAAGAGGGATGTCCTAGTACTTAAACTTTCCGTAATGCTGGACATACAAGACATCTAAGGAACATTATGTTTAAAACCCAAGCTAAGAGGGTAAGACTTCAAAATGGGCTATTAATAAGTGAAGAAATCAAAACTTAAAATTAAAATCAACTGGCAAACTAACTAAGAAATGAAGCAGCAGTTACTACAGCTTGAAGACTTTAAATTTGCTTCAAGTGCAATAATGGCTAGTATTGCTGTATCAGAAGTTAGTCATTTGAATGTGTGCTTAGTGATGTCCCATCATTTTAATGGCTCTATTTATCAGAACAAAACTATAGCTTGAGTTGTCTGTGTGAGCGTTTCCTAGTTCTAAAGTGGCATTTAGTCAACTGCATTTTCATTCACTGAGCTCAAATTGCTGATTCCATTCAGTGTTTTCTCCTTGTCTTGGCACATTTCAGAAAATTAATTAAAAGACTGTAAGAAATGTAGGCAAATGCATTTACTTTAAACACAAAAAGAAACAAGCCATTATAATCAAATCATATGTTTATTACAATTGTCCATTGAGTTTGTCATTCTTCTAGATGTAAAAATGAAATGACACATGGCCACTTCAGAGACTTGTGGAAAAGTTGAATGCTAGAGGTATTGCAGGCAGTGCTAGAGGAAAAAAGTAAAGGCAAGGAGACCTGAGTGGCATAGGAAGACACACAACTTGAATACTGCTGGAGGCAAAAGCTAATATTTAAAAAACCACCTCCAGAAGGAGAGCAGCTGAGTGGCAGTGAAGCAGAACTAACTGGATAAATAGAGAAGTAACCATTTGATGATTAGTGGCTCTGATCAGAAATGGTTTTGGTGAATGCAAAAGTGCAAACATGATGCATACAGAAAACAAGTTTGGGGTTTCCTTTTATACTGAAGACTCATATCCTTAATTCTTTCACATCTTTAGAAGTCTGCTTCTAAAAGTAGGAAATAAGATGTCATCTTGGAGAAGATACAGAAAGAAGTGGCTTATACAATGATGCTGGCACGCATATGACCAGTTCCAAAAGACTTTCAGTAACAGGGAGAAGATTAAAAGAAAAGGGTTTTTGTTATCAAGTGTTAGGATGAACTGCTTATGTGAAACTATTTTAAAGAGTATAACCATCATAGGTGCTTAAATTGACCAATAAAGGAGACATGGGAAATAACAGAACTGCTTAAGAAATAAATTCCTATGAGAAATTCGGATGCTTTCCAAATATTCATGAGATGTATCAAGATTTTAGGAAATGATGTCTAGATTTCTGTCTGAAACTACAGATTTGAAGAATGAAGTGACACTGTTAGTTGCTAGGTTATTGCAGAATGAAATAATGTAGCAATATAAAGTGCTACTTACTTTTTAGAAGTATTATTAAAGTTGTTTCTCCAGATCACCCTATAGCATGCTGAAGATCCCTCTAAGTATGTAGTGAACTTTGAGATTTATCTAACACTGGAAATGGAAATTTCTCCTTTGAACAGTTTCTGTAACAGCATTTCAAGTCAACAGGGTGAAGCACTGTCACAATCTTATTGTTGTGGCATCATTAGTCACTGTGGGAGTTGTATAACAGTAATAAACAGTGCGTCATCTTGTTTCATTGTTAATAGCACTACTGGAGGTCTGTCCTGCACAGCAAGGCAAAGATTAAAAGATGACATCCTGTGCTAATGTCTGTGAGCTTGGGGAGATTGGAGGCTGCTGCAGTCCAGGGTAGCCTGTCTGTTGACAGTGTCTGGTTATGAGTGTCTTCACAGCCATGGTAATTGTAAAACATTTTCTTAGAACCTTCTACATCGAGTGTTCTAGTTCAAAAGGGCATGGGAGGGCAGAGCAGTCATGGTACAGCAGAAGGACAGAGGAAGAGACTGAGCAGTTACTTGATATTTATGCCTGCCTGTGGCTCATCACAGAAGTTCTTCTTAAGAATCAACTCTGATTCGGACCATTAGAGTTTTATAAGATCCAAATGCATTTTCTTCAGGTTGACTTAGTAATACAACAAGAATGTCAAATGTAAACTCTGCCTTCAGATCCATTCAGACGGTTGCTGACAGTTCTAACCTTGTGTACTCATTTGAATTTTAGTTTCCCCAAACTGCCAGTGAGAACTCGACTCACCTGTGTGCATAAATCCATGGAACAGATAGATTTTGCTTTTTGTGTTATGAACTGATATTGCTTTTGGCCATGAATGGCGGTCTTTCCCTTTCTTCTGTCCTAATATTCTGTAGCTCAAGAGAAAATTTTATGTCTATACCTTAATTTTTCTAGAGATTTCTTCAGTGCCTATTTCTTGGCATGCTCTTTAAAGGCAGAGAGCACCTTTAGCTGTAGTTTCACTTGCATGTTGGAATGCTGCTGCAGAAAGTTTTGTAGGGTTTTTATGGCTTTACAGTGCCATCAGCACAGAAAGGTCTGTTGAAATATAAAAAAAATACTGCAGCAAGTAATGTTCAGGAGAAGACACACAAATTAAATATATGTCAAGAAACCCACCAACACAAAAAATGCTTAAAAGTAATAGAAAAACTCACTATTACAGCTTTAATTAGGGACATAAATCAGGCCAATATATGGCTTGGAGTAAAAAAGTATACAATGGAACATATGTATGATATATAAAATTTATAAACAGCACAAGGAAACATTTTTGTTAGGCCATAATAGATATGAAGAATTCACAAACCACACTGAGGAAATGTCTTTCTTTATTGAAAATACATAATTCATAATAAAACCTATGCTGGACTCTTTCATATTTATGGTAATAACTGAAATACAAATATAGCACTGCACACAAATTGTCTGGCATAGCATAAAGAATTTACTGTATATATTGTGGAAGTTAAAGTTATGGGTGTGGAAAAGCCTGTAATATTTTGTTGGCTTCTTTGGCTATAAATCTGGTGGTAGCCTCTATGCTGAAGGAAAGTCTTCTTCAGAACAAGTAACAGGCTCTATAAATTTCAAATATCATGTGCCTGACATTCAAAAATAACTTCAATGTTTGCAGAAGACATTTACTTGAGTTGCAAATCCTATTTGTTAAAATATATGTAGGTAGTACCTACAATGCTGGATTATTGCTCAATGTTTTGCTTTCCAGTAATGTCATAGGATCTGAACTGATTGCCTGATAGGCTGATCCATTCTTGGGAGCAAAAAAACAGGATCATCCAATAGGCTGAGGAAATAAGGCTTCAGCCATGAACAAAAGTATTCTTCAGTCACGGCCTACTGATACTGAATGGATTTTAGCATTTTAGAAAAAAATAACATGGAACTTGCCTTCTTTATTGTGTAATTAGCAAAGTGACATTAGCGGATACAGGTCATGTTTATTCTAAAAACTACATAGAAAAGTGGAGCAGCCTGGAATCCTTTGAAATGTCAACCCTACTATATCTCATTTTCTCAGTAAAAAAAGAGAGGAAGTTTGGGACACACAAAGGATGCACAATTGTTGTGATGACAAAGAAAGTATGGGAGAAAAATGGTATTGTGAGGTTAGCAGACTTTTTTTTTTTGCTTTAAAAGCTTTATGTGGCAGGTAGAAGACAGACTTTTGACTATTTGGAGTTACTGTTGCAGGCATGAATTTTATTCACTGTTGGAAAAACACAACGCTTTTTTTCATTCATAGTAGATAAAAAGCCAATATAAATATATAAAGGACTTGTGCTCCAGTCTGTTCCCCAGCTTTGTTGCCCTTCTCTGGACATGCTCCAGAATCTCAACATCCTTTGTAAATGGAAGGGCCCAGAACTGGACGCAGTACTTGATGTGTGACCTTAGCAGTGCCAAGTAGTGGGCACTGTACATAAGTCATGAATTTCCTCCATGGCTCTCACATGCAATATGTCACACATTTTTGATGGCATATCTGACACCCTGCTGGGAATGCCAAACAATGCCTTCAAGGAAGAGTCTGGTGCTAAGCATAACACAAGGGTCTTTCTTGTTATTCACAACTAAAAAGCCAAGTTGGAAAAGAAATGAGAAAAAGACCTCCACTGACTAAGCAGATTTAGATGGCATTTTAATTGTCATTTTCTTTTTCTGTACACTTCTGGAATCATCCTGTGCTCTTCATTGGTTGTGTTTTACCTATGAAACTAAGTGTAAATACTTTCTGGGTTTCTTTTTCTTTTTTTTTCTTTTTTTTTTTCCTCAAAGCCTTTATTTTACAGTCAGTCCCGCTCCTTGAAAAGACATTACCCCTTAAATTCATATCCCATTCTTCATTCCTGGTAAAAATAGGTTTTCTGCCTCCACTATCTACAAATGTTTGATTCTGTTATTTTTTTCCTATCTTATATATTATCCAAAAGTGCATTTCTCCTACCCAGCTCAAGTTATTTAACTGAAGGTGGTTTGTCCACTCTTTCTTAAATGTTATTTTGGGGGTTTCATTCAACTCTTTTATAAGGTGTCTTCATTATAGAATTTCAGGATACTTTAAAACTCAAGAAAACTCTGTAGTACTAAAAAAAATGGTTAAATTCTATTCATTGTGCTGTCAGACAAGTAGGATGCCAGCACTTTGATATATAGTGATGAACTTTATGTGCTGTTCTGAATGCTGTTCTGAAGTCATCCCAATCACTACTTTAATACAGGCTAATTTTGTAAGAAAAAGAGGAGAAAAAAGTGTACAGGGAAATGTGGGAAAAATCAAGGAAATTATGCTCCAGAATATGTGTTAAGGGGAACTGCAGCTTGTCCCAGCACTTGTTCAGCACAAAAACAAACCCCTCTGAATTCCCTAACATTTCAAAGTAAGTCTTAAGTCAGACATAAATGATTTTTAACATTTTGTCATGGCCCATTGCCTAAGGGTGAGTTCCATCCTTGCACGCACACTGCAAATCTAGCTGTTCATTTCTGTCTGCAAGAAGCATTTTAAGACTATATATTCATTATGTAGTACAGTAAGGAACAGATGGATGCATAATTGAAAGGTCTCATTCCTGAAATGCTAAAGATTTAAAAGCATGGGTTCAAATCCTCATCACAGTGTATCCATAGAGACTCTAATCATTATGTATGATTTATCAGGATATACAAATGAGATTGACACATTGCTACAGACATTTTTTTATATTTATGGAATTTTATCAGTATGATGTTGTTTGTGCAGTGCATCGTTTCTAAGTGAATTCCTTTTTAGTATGTGCACCTTGAATGCAATTGCTCCAGTTTGCTTTCTGGAGCATCATTTTGTTTTCCCTTGTCTGTTTATATCAATTCAGACGTTGAATTGCCACAGGCAAGTAACCAGACTTCCTACATGATTAGTACATAGACAGGCACAGATTTGTTCTTTCACAAGTACTATGTATTTTCTATGTATAGGGAATTATTTTAAAGAAGAATACTTGTTTTCAAAGGTAATGAAGACCACAGATTAACACGGAATCAGATTTGTTTAAGAATTCAATACAGCTGATGGGATTTTTCCAACATTTACCAAAGTAAGGTAATGTAAGATGAGGAACTTTCTAACTTTTTAGTCTTTGGCAGCTGATATTTTGGCATGACACCTGTCCTTTCTGGTTCTAGCATCCCGCAAGATCCAATCCTTCATTAGATATAATAACAAAAAATTTTTTGAGAATGAATAGCCTATCTGATTGTGTCCTGCTGGAGGAGAAGGTTCCTTTTTATGCAATAATCCCTGCCTACTGTTGCTCAGTGCTTATACTACACCAAAGCAGCACAACAATTTCCATTTCAGAACTGCCCAAGTAGCCTGCCGAGTCAGAGCACATAGCTGATTTTTCTCACTGCAAAGATTTTTATTCTGTGCCTGTTTGGATTTCAGTGCCTTCTCTGTACACCACTTCAATCTTATGCCACCAGCAACCTCACCTTTCATTTTCCAGCTCACGTACCTGTAGTTCTTGGAGAGTGTCACATGTCTGCAAAGTTTAACAGCTGCCTCTGTATCAAATCCTCTCAATTAAAAGTTGAAGTGAAAACTTAGCTTCTGGAGATCCATGCTCAGGCAACAGGAAGCCTTCTGCTGAGTTTGACTCTTCCAAAGAATCCTAATATCCTTGGGAACATCAGCTTCAGGGTCCTTGGCAAAAGACATCTTCATCTTACCTTCTCTAGATATCACCAGTAATAATGAGACTTTCTGTCACAGTGCAGCTGTCTCTAAGTCTTCTCAGCTGTTCAGGCTCAGCCTGAAATCCTTTCTGTTGCTACTATACCTTGCTAAATTTTAGATGTTCTGCAAAATCACAGCCTTGCAGCTCTCCACTATCACCAGGACATCCAGAAAAACACAGATAGAAGAAGCTTGGTCATCAAACTGAGAGTGGTTACTGAGGCCACCAATGTGATATGTTTTACTCGGTAATTAGCTAAAGTAAAACAGTGCTTTGCAACCTCAATTATTTTGCTCCCCTACCACAGGGACAGCTTGCATTGCACAATTATCAGCACATAAACATTTATATGTATTACATGAATAAAAAGTTGATTACTGAGCAAATGTGAATAACTAACAGTTTTCTTGTAGCGAGCAATGTTGTATTTTAGGATTAAACTCTGCAGTGGTAATACTGATTGCACTTGTGAAGCAACATCTACTCTTTAAAAATTAATGAAGTTGACTCCTGCATACCTAACAAAAAGTTATGTTTTACCTCATCACCATGGTAGCCTGAAGACTATTTTCTTGGTTCTAGGCTGATGATTATTATTTTGAATGGTGCAAAATTTTCCATGAAATATTTGCTTCTCTGTCTCTGGAAGGGCAGTTTAAGGTCTGAATTTTGGTTTCCATCATTCCTCTGAAGCTTCCAACACATCTGTCTTGTTTATGCTTTCAACATTACTATTTCTTTTTTATTAAATGCTACTGTTGCTTGAAGATAATAGGAAAGAACTGGTTTTGTAATGACAGATGAACATGTAGGATCCAATTGTATCTCTAACTGTCTATCCTTTAAGCAATAATGTAAGCAATAAATGGGCAGAATTTTTATATATAAAAGATATCAAAATAGAAATTCCTAACTTTTGATGACCAGTTAAAAGCAAAATGAAAATTTCCTGTGATAAGCAAAGTATTAGGATCACAAAAACATTCCTGTTTAATGGATACAATATTTACAGTTTTTATCATATACTTTTTGATTATATGCAGGGGAAGTGAGTAACTGCTTTACACTTTAGTATATGGAGATAGCTTAGCAGTCCTGCAAAGTGAAAATGTGTCAGTTTTATACATACAGAAAAGATTCATAACACAGAGGGAATGTTTTTCTGAGGTTTGATATCTTGAAATCATCTCAGGCACCATCTCAGAAACCTAAAATAATTTAATCATAAACTTGAAATTGCACTTTTCAGTGAGAGAAAAAAAATTCTTAACTGAGTAATGGTCCTTTATTATTGAAAGAACTGATGGTAAAACTGCATTTGAGAAGTTAAATAAAATCTTAGAAAAAAAAGAGAGAAAGAAATCTTAGCACAGCTGATGAAAATCTAGTGATAATGTTGACAAAGGAATAAGTAAAATAGAATTTATAAGGTCTGCTTAAAAAAATAATGTTTTGACAAGGACTTATATAAACAGGCTAGTCCAATAAACAGAAACAGGTGTTTTACAAAAAATACATCCAAGAAGAGGATCACAAAACCTCCATCAGGTAATTTTAAATCAGGGGCTAATAGATTGTATAGCTGGGCCACATGAAGATTCTTCCACCAAGCCTTGAGAGGAATTCATACATCTCTTCTGTTCTGTAGTAAACCAGCCCTTGAACATGTGACATGTGGATAACAGTCCTCAAACTGATGTTTAAAGCCCCCCTTTTAGCTGCAGAAGATTATGAAAAAATCAATTCAGCTTTCTTAATGAGTGTGTATGTTTATCCAGGAGTGACTGCAGGTGCTATTAAGATGGAATGAAACATAAACAATTTTCAAGAGAAGTGTTTATATATTATATCATGTGTATTTTTGTATATATATATGAAATCAACCATATTCTCATGGACTTTGTTTTGTTTGTGATTTGGCAAATAAAATTAGGCAAGATATTGTACTCAATTTTCCAGTGGTGAAGTAGTGAGACATTTCATCCTTTACATAACAGTTATGGACATATTTATCACCATATCTGCTTTGTGCTCTGAGGGCTCCATAGATATTTTTTCCCTTATGTTCTTCCTATTTCTTTTGATGTCTGACCCAGACTGGGTATAATGTTGTTGTGCAAATAAGGAGCATCCAAAATATTTTTGCAGGGGTTAAAGTTTATATTCAATCAGAGGTAAAAATGTATTTCCAGTTTCACAGAATTCTGGATGTAAGGAAAGATAGATAGTTGATTTTGCTGCTATTTTAGTAGGCACTCTGGTAGGTAAGAGTGAAGAACTATAGGAAACCCAACTCTATTTTTATTTTCCTATCTGAGCAGATTTCAGTATATACTGTCTGGACTCCTGAAGACAGTCTTGAAGGAGGTGACAGATTTTTTTTTCTGTTGAGGCTGTTGCAACCTTCATGAGTATTTGGATTTTATCTCAAAAGAATAAGGAAGTCATCAGGTAATATGATGATTAGGCACTCACTTGCTTTTGCCAAGTTTTCAAGCTTCTCTCAGTATAGTTTTGCACTCTTAATAGACTAGAGAAAGGGAATGAAATTAGATGCATCAAACTCCAAAACACGTTGCTTTCAACTGCCAAATTTTTTTTTGACAGCTAATGTTAAATCGTTCTTTGTCAGACAGGAACACAACTTAAATTTCTCTAGTAAGTTTTGGTAGATTGTGGCAAAAATTTCTGTCGGGCAAAGATTCACAAGCAGAGATGGTTGATAAAATGCCATTGATTAGGCATAGGAAAGTTAAAATATTTTAAGAAGGTCATTTTATTTACCAGATTCTTCATTTGTGGTAGGAGATTCTGGCTCTGATTTCCAATTTTTCCTTTGGTTTAGAGTAAATATATATATTAAATTTTTTTTAATTTTTAAAAATATAAAGATCAAACCCCACACGCATAAACATATATAAAATGAATACATGTGTGTATGTGTGTGTATAAATGTATGGATAAGTCTTTGTGGAATTCATGGTGCCAACTCATTAGCACACACAATATTACTGATTAATTCAGAGCTTTAGTCAATGGTCATTTTCTGAGCAAGCATGTAACCACCTGCCTGCTAATTGTCTGATGGCTCATCTCTACTCTCTACTGAAACCCCTCTCTGTGAAGAATTTCCATTTTTCAGGATTAGTAAGAAAATTTTCTGAAGAATGAGGAATCATCACAGAGGTTACTGGTTTTCAGTTAATTCCTTACTTTCAGGAATATAAACTGTCTTTCAATTTCACATATTGCATTTTTTCTCATTGAAGGTATTTAAATGGGAAAATCTCCAGTTTTTTTATTTTTCACATACAGCAGCTGGGCTTATAAAAAATAAGAGGAAAAGTGCTGGACAACGTTCTCAGAGAAGCCTGAGCTGTCCTGGGTGGCAAGAGGGCTCTTCTTTTGGGTATCCTTTAGAAGTTTTGAAGAACTGCTGCTTCTTCCTCTTCTCTGCCTGCTGAGTCCAATTCCCTTCTAGTATTAACACTCCAGTCCTGTCTAGCAGTAACCCAGCGGCTTTTTGTTGTTTATGATTGCTGCCTTTTGCATTATTGCAATGATTATCTTTTTTTTAAAGATGGAGTTTCATAATTAATTGAAACCATTCTAAAACATTGCTGTTCTCATGAGAGACAGCCCCTCCTTGCAGCAGCTCTGGTGCTTTTACTGCCATAGTGAATTTTAGAGGCTTGTTGTTCTGACTAAGGAGGAACTCTACTGGAAGAGAAAGAAACCAGGGGCAATTTTTAGGTGAATCACTAAAATAATCCAAACCTTCATACAACTTATGCTTGCATTTATCTGCAAATAGCAAACGAAATGACTCATGCTAAAAATCTCTTTTTTGATTCAAAATACTCTCAAGAGTAAATTATCACTGAAATAAAACCTTTAAAAACAAAATATAAACAGGAAATAACTGCATCTCTTAAGCAGAAATTTCTTTTTGAATCTAGCTTTTCTATATACTCAATTACATTTGAGATATCTAAAATAGTCATTAATAGCTTAAAAAGTGTTCCTGTAAAAAGGAAAATATTTAATTTAAAATTAAATTCTCTTTTGGATCTCTTATATCTACTCATTAGAGTTAAGTCTTTATTAATATAGGATAACACTTGGAATTGCTTTTCAGGCTTGTACCTTAACTTACAGGGCAGGCATGTATTTTAAATTCCATCTGAGATCTTTTTGAGGAAATATTTTGTTTTCTGGGGAAAAAAAAATTAAATCCCACAACACCAATTCGCTTCAAACTAGGCTGATTTTAACATCCTGACTAAGAGAAGATTTATAGTAATTTGTAAATAAACAACTTTTCTCTACTCTTACATTTGGGAAAAAAATCCAGAAAACTGTTGAGCACCTAAGTAATTTTTAAATTACATTCTTGAGGAAGCATAATTTTAATTTGTTTTCATTTTTACCGAAGTAAAATATTATTATCCTTAAATTCATCTAATCGTAACTTTTAGGCCTGATCTCATCTGGCAAAGAATTCCATATGCTCTCAAAGGAAACATTTCCTAGTTGCAGGCTCATGAGGAAAGCATTTTAATCATGTCTGTGAACACTTGTTCTCTCAGTACAGTGTAATAAATCTGATTTATTCAATTCTATGGTTAGCAAATGCTACTGTTATTACACAAGAAATATGGTGACTACCTTTCCTAGACAGTGTTTTAAAAATATCTCATTTTGCTTCTTTTGAATGTCTCTGCTTAAATAAGTACCTGATAAGTCAAAGTAAGATTTCATCTAGCTCCATAGAATCATGGAATGGTTTGCATTGGAAGGCACCTAAAGCTCACCTATTTTCAACTCCCCTTAAGGACATCTTTCACAAGACTAGGTTGCTCAAACCCCCATCCAGCCTGGCCTTGAATACTTCCTGGGGTGGTATGTTCACAACTTCTCTGAGCACCTTGTTCCAGTGTCCCACCAGTCTCACAGCAAATAATTTCTTCCTAATATCTATTCTTAAACCCACCTTCTGTCAGTTTAGACCCATTAACCCTTGTCCTATCATTACATGCCCTTGTAAAAAATCCCTCTCTGGCTCTCTTGTAGGTCTGCTTTAGGTACTGGAAGTCTGCCAAAGCCCTCTCTTTGCCAGGTTGAACAGCCTTCCTCATAGGAGAGGTGCTCCAGCTATCTGATCATCTTTGTGGCCTTCCTCTGGACTTGCTCCAGTAGGTCTATGTCATTCTTGTGCTGAGGGCTCCAGAATGAGATGCAGTATTCCAGATGGGGTCTCTCAAGAGCAGAGTAGAGGGGCAGAATAACCTCTCTCTCCCTGCTGTTCATGCAGCTTTTGATGCAGCCCAGGACAGTTCACTTTCTGGGCTGTGAGCACACATTAGAAAACCATGTCCACCTTTTCCTCCACCAACACCCCAAAGTCCCTCTCCTCAGGGCTTCTCTCAGTCTATTCTCCACCCAGTCTGTATTTGTGCTTGACCTGGCCCAGGGGAAGGAGCTTGAATTTAGCCTTTGTTGAATTCCATGAGGTTCAGAAAGGCCTGCCTTCCAAGCCTGTCAAGGTCCCTCCAATGGCATCACTTCCCTTGAGCATGTTGACCTCACCACACAGTTTGGTGTATGGACCAGATTGAGGGATATTGAGAATAATACAGAAGTTAAAGTCTTCATGTTCAAAAGCTCATTAATGCCTGCTTGAAGCTCTGAAACTGTCCTGTGAGGTCTGCACACGTGTACATTTTACTATTAGTCACAGATAATGCAATTCTTGGCACTGTTCTACTGGACTCTTTGCAGGGATAGTTTCTGTCTTTGCACATATTTAGTATCTTACCATGGGACTCCATCCATTCAAACAGTTTCAGTTACTACTAGGGGTCTAATTTGGATTTAGCTCGAAGTCTTAGACTGTGGTTTATGGCTCCTAAGAGTTAATAAGAGAATACCAGAACTATTCTCCTCTCTTATTTAGATAGCAACTTGACACCTTTACAAATTCATGAGCTGAAACTGCCCTGCACAAATACACAATATCTTATTTTTCATTCAGTACTGTTTCCATTTTCTAGTGCCCTGTGTGACTTTGCTCATAGGTTGGAAAGGAGTGTGATGCATCATTTATGCTGCCTTCCACCTTTATTGACTGATGGCCTCCTTTGCTGTCAATCATTTCATTGCATTTTGTCAAAAATAATGTGGAAATTTTTTTTGCTGATATGACTGAAGTGCATTCACCTGTAAATAAATGTTTGAAATAGAAAGCATGGTTAGCTCAGGTAACTTCAGTTATTGCAAAGACCTAAATGAAAGTCAAATGTTGGTATGACCAGGGCGTAGTCCAGCAGCACCTGAGCCAGGTCAGCTCAGTGTGGTGGTGGTAACACTTCCAGGTAAAGGGAGTGATACAGGGCCCATCCAGGGATTTCAGCCGGGAGCAGCAGGAGACTCGACTGGAGGAAAGACTACAGTGTGCACACAGGATTCACCATGGAGACAGGACCAGAAACAGGACTGGAGATGGCACAAGTCAGGCCAAGACTGGGCCGAGACCCAAGATTAAATGGAGCTCCTGGGCCTGTGAGCAGATGTGAGTGAAGGCTCCATGCAAGGCTGGTCAGCACTTTTGAGGAAAACAGTTTGTACATTAAGAACTAACTTAATTCCCTTTCCCATATTATTAAATACTTTAAATGTTTTACAGCATTCAAATGACAAAGAGTGAAAGTTAAATTTTACATCACTAGGTCTAGTATCACTCCATGATAACAATCATAAAACACTAGAGGTGAGAATATCACTACATTGTGTTGTTTCGTTGAAGCTGATTGGAGGCAATATCAAAATATTAAAACAAACAAAATAAGCTATTAGTGTGTAACCTCAAATATTTATATATCCAATTATAAACAAAAGTAAAGAACTTTTATGTCAACTGGCCCAACCCTTTGTCCTCCACATTTACAGCCCCTCATAGTGAAATAGATTTTTGTTGAAGTCTTAAATTTTAAAGAACATATATGTGGGCTCCAAACTCTTTGGAAAGAAAAGTGTTACAAAGTGTTACAGTCTCTTATCTTCAGTGTTCTCTAAGAAAATCCACTTGAACTCTTTGGAAGCACACACATTGAAATACACAAAGAAGAGAATACCTGTGGGAAGGAAGGGAGTTATTAAGTAAAAGACAGGAAAGGATGTTAAGAGAAAAAGCTTTAGAAAAAGGGGTCAGATGTGCAGGAGAAAAAGAAGCTTAAATTTCTTACGAAAAATTTTATGTTGGATATTTCATTATTTTAAATTATCATAGAAACACTCTTAGTATTTGCTTATTCTTGACTACTATTTCTTCATTTCTGCTCAAAGAATCTGTGATTTGAGAGATACTTTAATGAAATTGTGGTCTTATGTGGATTTGTACACAGTGTTTCAGAAAAGCTTAATAATTAGCCAACTTCAGAAATGGTTAGTGCAGTGAAGGGTCGGATACAATTTGAACATATTTTGACTCCACTAAAAAAAAGACACCTGAAGATGAGGGAGGCTAGAGAAGATGAGTAGTGGACTAATTTTTTTTCTCATCCTTCCCTGACAATAATGAAAATCAGGTACAGGAACACTGTCAAGATGTTGGTATGACTTTTGGTGGGCTGTAGAATATATTATAGAGAATCCACTATTTCAGCTTAATGTAGGACTGTGAAAAAGTGAGAGACTAGAATGTCAGGAGCACATTGGCTTCTTCAATGCAAAACTGTCTAGGTTTATGTCTCCTCATGGTGCTGTGTGAAAAAAATGGGGATATTGTCAGCTTACCACAGGTTGCCTTTATTCCTTTGTTCTTGCTGAGAGGACTGGTTTTATACCTTACTTATCTGTATTCTCATAATAAATCATCTTTTTTCTTTTTTTTTTTTTTTGCCTTTCAAGAGCAATCATACTATCATAGGTGTTGGTCCATTAGGCAGCCCTTTTCATTACATTTCCTTCTAACATGCTGGGCTCTCATCTTGAAATGGCATCTGCCACCAGCTATGCCAAGATGCCAACAAAATAAGGGAGCAATCTCAAGGAGGTCACATTTTAAAAAGATACAAATTCTTAGCACTTGACATGAACTTTAAATCTACTCTCTTGGACTAGATCATGCAGAAGACGAAATCCTATCATTTTGCAGCTTAAATGCTCATGAATGGACTTCTTAAGGGCTATTTCAGAAAACAAAGTAACAACCCAAGCAACTAAATATGAGTGATGTCTGCATGTCAGACAAAGAAATGTGGAGACAAAGAGGGGACCACAGCAAGACCATCTGTTCCTTTTGTTTTGAATAAAGACTTCTGGATGAATAAGCACACCTGAGATCCTTAAAAGTAACAGAGACTGTATGTTAACAAATGGCAAAGATAGTATTTGCTTACAGTTGACTGGTGACAAATTTGTGCTGCCACAATATTCAGTGTTCATCCAAACAGACAAACTGTGTATATTAGACAAGAACTTCAACTGCACAGGCTTAAAAGCTTATCACCATTGCTGACTGTAGCATTTTTTACTTTTACTGAGTGTAATTATCATGCCTATTTCTCTTCCACAAACTGACTGGTTTTCAGTTGTTTCCACTGTCATACTGGAGTTCTACCAAGCAAGAACAGTAATGAGAAGGGCATAACCACTAATTCATCTTTTGTCATGTTCTCATATAATAAGTGCTGGTTTTTGTGATATTGGAAGGTGATTAACAGAATAGTTGAAAAATAGATCCATATCAATTATGGAAAATCTAGATATTACATTTCCATGCAAGTTTACAATGAAATAAAGAAACAAAATTTCAATACTTTTCATGTAAATGTGTGCTGCTTTGGTTTGACAGAAAATGGACATTAGCTTTATTTCTTACTATGCCTACCCACAGAAAGTAAATGTAATTTTCATAGAAGAGATCTTGTGTTTCTATGACTATCCTTCAATTTACTTTCAAATGCCTTCCTTTTCATTAATATAAAAATTGCTTTACCTCTTAATGCCTCATTCCCAATCTGTAAAATGCAAAGAGTACTCTTTTGCAATGCAGGTTTTCTATGTCAAATGCTGAAATAAAAAGGCAATATAAGTGATAAAATCATCCTATGTAGGTAAATGTTGAAGAGGAAAAAAAAAGATATATAAATATGTGTAGTTTGGAGACATTGCAGTCTGTGCACAGCATTTGTACAAACAAAAACATGAATCTAGGAAAAAGTTGTTTAGGTGATACATATAGCTATAACATGACTAATAGGATAAGGTTTTTAAAAGGAACATTTAAAGCAAATATCAAAAATAGCTTTCTGAGAATGAGATTGGAATGTGGCTTACTGTCAAATGACACCAATAGAGAGGCACCTGGTTAGAGAATTGAATTAAAACCTACTGAAAACACAATTTAAATCGTAGTGTTTGCAATTTTTTTATTTGACAGCAACGGTAAAATCTCTCTCTGATTCTAATTGCTCTGATTTGTCTGTCTCTTTCTCAGAAAATAAGTAAAAACAAACACCAATAAATAACATTTCTAGTTCCTATTTCCACTGACTAATGTGACAGAATTTGATTGAAAAAAGACCAAGAGTATTTTCTACTCAAAACACATTTTCAATTTTTTTGGTGTTTCAATAGTAATAAATCAGACCTTTTTCTTTAACATAATATTTTAAGTGGTACATAAAATTATCTGTGGCTTTCACTGAAAACTTCTGTCTGGAAATTTTCAGCTGTATAATTTTAATCCTGATAATGTGTAATTTTTTTTTTCTATTTGTCTGATGTAAATGGCTACAACAAATAATGTGGACCTTTTATTTAATTAATATTCATTGCAACTATTCATGATTTACAAAGAGTATGGAAGTCATCTATAATAAACCAAAATTTTAATAGCTACAATCCTAATTTATAAAGTAACATTTATGAGTTTTTCACAGTTCTTCAGAGACAAATCATACAGAACTATGGGAAGGAAAAGTAATCCATCTCAAAGAAAGATATTTTGAAGAGACATGTTGCCATTGTGCCTATAAAATATTCAAAACCCGAAAGAAATTGATATTTTCAGGAAGAAGGCAGTACATCCAGGGTGCCAGGAGAGAAATGCTGTTTCAAAACATTATTTTCTTTATTCAGTGGTTGAAGTAACAAATCACACAGAAAATAAACTGAGATAAAAATAAATCATAAACATTACTGAAGACAAAATAATAGTGAAATAAAATATAAAAATATTGCTAGAACATTTGGCATTGTGTGAAAATCACAGGGTCTCCTGTTTTCTTATCAGCTCTGGAAAGTGTGTTATGTCGCGTCATATAAGTGCAGCTTCATTTTTTGGCAGTAGATGAATATGCTTTTGTTTTAAACCTCAGTCTGTAACACTGAATAGAAATATAGGTATGTGAGTTCCACTTCCACAAGGAAGACACAGTTTAGTGTGTTTCATGAAACATGGAAAACTGACTATCTTATCTACATTCAAATTAAACTTTAAATTCTCTATTTTCCATTATATTGGAGTCATCAAAATTGAATTTGACTGAAATATGGGTGTATAAATAAAAAATAAAAAGTACATGACATATTACAAAAATGATCAAGATTTCCAGGAAAATACTTAGGTAAATCCTACAATGTCTCTAATGATGTAGAGCTGAATAACTTATTCTGGGTTTAGTCTATTATATAAAGATTTTGTACTGAAAAATAGTTATAGTTAGGGTCAAACTGTAAAAAAAGTATAAATTTTGGAGAAAGTTAAATGCTAGTTGGGTTTTTTAAGCTAATTGTTAATCAGACTTGCATACTTACATTAGGAATCAACTTTTCATCCTTTCAGAGAGAAGTAGAGGTGGTGTTCTCCAGGATGAATGTAGAGGGGAAGGATCATTTTACTGTTTCTAGTATCCTACTAATGTGTGTTTTCCACGGGTAAATAGCAGATGTGTACACTGTAACATTACATATAAGTCTAACATTAAAAAACCCCAAACTGTTCCGAGGCTAAAGTGGTGGATTTCAATGACCTAAGAGTCTGGAGAGATTCTTTGAGAGCTTTTACAGATAGTTAATTGATCACTCCCTTTTTCAAACTAGCAAAATCAGTACCGCTGAAAAGTAGCAGAGATGCACAGAGAGGTTTGTCTTTGTACTTCAGGTTCTCATAGAGGGACTGAGACCAAAGAAAGCACCACAGCTGAGGTGTGGGGGCAGGGTGAGGGGCATCTGGTGCACGAAGAGCAAAGGATCCCAGTCAGGAGTCTCCCTTGCAGAAAGTTGCTCATCTGCCATCCTGCACCAAGGAAATGCCTCTTCAAGCTGAGGCTCCGCTGGAAGCAGGTGGCAGATTGCAGTGGTGGGTAAGTGCTACCAGAAAAATAGCAAGCTGGGTTTGTGACTGCAGAGAGAATTTCATGGTGACTTGCTTGCCAAGTGCACAAATATGTCAGACCTTGTGAAATGTCTCTACCAGCTCCTAGGAGAAAACAGAGGGAGGGTTCTGTAGCTCAGTACATGGGAATAAAAATAGCAGACTGAAAGGCAGGAAAGAGTTGGAGTAGATTTTAGGCTTTTAAGAATGTTATGAGAGTACAGAACTCACTAAACTAGCGTTCTTTGTAGTGCTTTCGGTAATTCCTGTGGCACCAAAGGAGAAAGAGAGCCAAACTTTAAATGCTGGCCTGAGAAGGCCAGTAGTAAGGATTAATATGCATCAGAAGCTGGAGACACTTCTAGAGAAATGTATGGTCATGCAGGAGAGATGTATTTCATTTGAATGACAAGTCGGTCAAGATGTTACCGCTTAATGTCAAAGAAATTGAGAGTGAGTTTTCAATGAAAGAACAGGAGCGAGCTGACAAGTCCAGAGCAGCACAGAGATGAAGATGACATCTCTATTACAGAGGATGTTATAGACATTTTTTGGTCTCTGGAGAGGCTAGAAAACAGGATGGAATTAGTCAAACACAGAGTATGATTTAAACTGAATGCTGAGAAGAGAACCCAACCCATACAGTAACAACATAAAGTTTAAGTTGTCAGATAAAGGAACATGAATATTGAAATAGCAGACATTCCAGAAACTTGGTGGAAAGAGGACAACCTGCTAGGCATCATTCAGTGGAATAAAAATAGCAACAACCATAACAAAATGAACACCGATTATTTCTCGAGATCAAATTATATGCACCCAAGATTTACTTAAAATTCTTCTGGTAATTTGAGTGCTTGACAGACATAAAAGTACCTTTTAAATTGATCTCAGGTGAGATTCCAAGAAATAAAGGGTATTAAGCCTGATAACTCAAGAGGAAAAATTAATAAAGCCTATAATAATGTATAAATCAATAATCCCATGGATAAACCTGACCATATGCTAGGGAAGACACCATGTGGCTTCTTGAAGGGAAATCCTGTGTAATAAACCTACTGCAGTTATTTGCATATTCAGTATGTTGGTAAGGGTATTCTGCCTGATATATCTTACCTGGAGTCCCACTAAGTTTCTGGCACAATTTGTCACCCAAATCTTTAAAGACCCTAAGCAGCTACAGCATAAGGGGTAAAGTTCCTCATTTTATTTTGTCTTTTGATCAAATGACAAAACAGAGGGTAGGAATGAACACCCTTTTCAGTGTAATGACCAGCGAATTCCACACAAATCTATGTTAGGACTTATGCAGTTCACAATATTCATAGATGACCTGGAACAACAAATGACAGACTTTACTGCTGATAACAAGTTATTCAGGGCAGTAAAAATGAAGGCAGACTATGAAGAATTGCAGAAGAACCTTAAGATGAATGAGTAGCCAATAAAATGGCAGCTGAAATTCAGTGTAGATAAATGTCAAGCCAGGCATGTGGGAACAAGCTGGCCTACATTCACATACGACACAATGGGCCCTGAACAGGTCATTATCACTCAGGAACAAAATCTTGGGTTATAATAAATGGTTCTAGGAAAACGTCAGCCCAATATGGATTTGAAAGGCAAACTAAGGCAAAGAATTATTTTAAAAAGGAATAAAGAACAGGGCACATCATATCTCTGTATAATTCTCTGGAATCACCCCTTTCTCTGCCATTTGAAATAGAATCCATGAAAACTAGAAAAGGTTAAGGGAAGGAGAACAAGGATTATCAAATGATGGAACTACTTCTTTGTATAAAATAATGAAATAAGATGTCCTAGTTATAACAGCCTGGACCAGCTTACTAGTATGTGGGTGTAACCGAAACTGTGTATTCTACATCCTTTATCTCATTTCTCATGAACTGTTAATGATGGACCATTTACAGCAGCTGCGCAGGGCACACCTGACCCCTCAGGCTACAAGCTGGGTGTTAAAGGACCCTATGAGATAAGTAAGTGTTCTTGTCTTCACACCAATGACTCAGGTGTGATAACTTCTCTCCAGGGAGGCATGAGCACTTTCACACCCAGCCTAAGGGATCATGTCTGCTAATAGGCCATCAAAGATTTCAAAAATATCCCATGACTCACAGAGTTAAATCACTCATTGTGAAACTCCTCACCTTTGGGGAAGTATTGGGCATTCCCATCAGAATCTGAGCAAATAGAATCTTCAGGTTTTGGGACTTCTGATAGCACTCACTGGACCCAAAGGGGGATCAGAACCTCAACAGGAATGCAACTACCACACTTGACCAGACTGTGACCATCATCCTCACCAATAGATTTTTCTTCCCTCTTACTTTGTATTCAGAGGCTGTCCCATGATTTAATGGATAGCACTCTAGACTCTGAATCCCAAGTTCGTGAGTTCGAGTCTCAGTGGGACCATCCCCTGGCAGTTCAATGCCTCCCTGCCATCCCATCCCGTCAGATCTTGGATGCTCAGCAGGGTCAGCCCTGGTTAGTACCGGGTGCTGTAGACAGTCCTGAGGACTTCCCTGTCACTGTCCAAGCTCACTTGGCCGTGGCAGCTGGACCTTAGGACTTAAACGGTGGGGCCAGTTCTGTGCACATTGTGCCCCACCAAAAAAATCCATTGTGCAGGCTGAAAGGGCACACCCGCGTGAGGAGAGCCCTTCCCAAATCTTCCTTCATGAAGTCTGGCCATACACATACACACATACACACTGTATTCAGGGGGACCACGTGGGGCTCAGCACATGGGTTAACGAACACCATTCTGCTTGTGCCCCAGGGTGCTCGGTTATACATCTGGGTTTCGTGGGTTGAAACCAATTTTTTTCTCTGTATCATTGTATTTATTATAATATTTTTAGTAAATTGTAACTTTGACTTGTAGTCTCTTTTTGAGTTGTGTTCATTTCTCATGCCAGTTTACCTTTAAACCAGCACATAAAAGAAGACTGTATAAAAAGGTTAAAGAAAGTGGTTAATATAGAGGTCTTGAAAAAAGAGTGCCAGGGAGACATTGGGTAAGGATTCATAATCCTCTGTGAATATGAAATTGACCAAAATAAAAGGAGTTAAATCAAGTTAGTAGGAGTCAGGTTTAGAAAATTTTTGTTCACATAGCAGCTGTGGGTTAGTGGAACTGCTTCAAAGAATGTTGAAAACACTAAAAGGAACATGGGCTGGAGAAGTTACTGAGAAAAGTCATGGAAGAGGAGTTCAAAGGTACCTACTAAAGGCATAGACATAGAATCTTTACCTCCACAATTAAAAAATATTGAAAAGAATATGAGGAGGGAGTGTCATAGACACATAGCTTTCCATTTGTGACAAATTTTATTTTGGAAACAATAGAAACAGTCATTTAACATGATTCAGAATGGCCTTTTCTATAGGGATCCACTGTTATTGATTCTTCCAATGACAGGCATTGCCTACATCAATACAAACCAAACTGAGTGTAGAGAACAAGAGGCACATCCTCACTTTTTATTAAAGCATTACATCTTCACTCTTATCCTTATGTGACCCTAAAACCATAGTGATTTTGTATGAATTTTCCTTTACTATTCAAAGTTAATGGCAGTTGTTTCACAGTCTGTCCAAATCTTTTTCACAGACTGAATTGAAAAGATGTCATTATGCCCTCACTTATGATGCAAGTATGTTGAGAAGTGAAGCCTGGTGAGGCTGGAGGAGTGTGGGAGGTGGAGACTGCCACACCTTGGGCAACATTGACTGTTCTGCCTCTTAGAGTCAGTTCCAAGGATGCACAGTATGGCACCATTCTTACAAGGCATTTCAGACCCTCACAGGCAAGGAGTGCAGCAGTACACGATGCAGACAGCAACAGCCTGGTGCCTGAGTACCAGCCCTCTCGCAGCACAGAGACAGATGATGTATGATCTAACAGAAACAGACAGTTGTAGACACCCTGCCTTTTCCTGAAACGGAGCCTATAATTGAATGATAAGGATTTGGAAGCTGTCCTGATAATTTTGCTGTATATTTTTTTTTGTAAATGGAGTCTGTGTTAAGTCCACGATGTTCATGATGAGAAACATAAGTTTCTCCAATACCCATTGTTCCTGGAGGGCTGCTTAATAGAAGATTTATACTCCCACCTTAGCAATGGCAACATTAATCTTCATAGGTCTGGACAGCATACATAGCAAGAATAATAATTATGAAAAACCATTTCTCCTCATACCTACTATCCATCTTATCTTTTAGTTCATAAGCTACCACTCATTATTCAACACTGCTAAATCAAAATATTCTGAAGGTCAAAACGCCTTTGGTACCTCTACCTTTTTTGGGGACAAATCATTGTTTTCACCAATGTGTTTCATTACTTTAATACTACTTAGACATTTGGTCTTTTCATTTCAGATTGCTGTTCACATCAGGTGTGTTTGAACAATTTTTCATAGAACCACATCAAGCTTTTTAATACTAAGAAACCAGAAAATCTCTAGTTTTAGGCTATCTGGTACTTTATTCTTGCACAGAAAGGATAAAGTTACATGTGATTTAAACTAAACTTTTTATATTATAGAGCATTGTATTCTTCAAAAGCAAAGAACAAACCCTTGCAAGGTTTTTAGTGAAGAGACACAATAATTCCTTCTCCTTTTTATTGATACATTTTGAGTGTATCATACACTTTTGATCTTTGAGTACTTTGCAATAGCTTATGGTTTCTGTTTCCCTCAGTGGTTGTATTTTTTAGAATTTAAAGTTTCATTTTAGGCATGCATCATTCTTGGAAAACTTGGCAAAACAATTTCCTTCAATAGGAGCACTGTTCCTTAGATTGTCTCCAACTGATATTACAGGCATTTATAAAAACATTGTTTCTTCTGGGAAAAAAACAACAAAACACCCCAACTTATAGTCTGTTGTTGGTTACAGATTGTCTTCAGAGAAGGAAAATATATGACCTGTAGGATTTTTTTTTCTTTTTTATGCTTTCTTAAACTGAGAATGTTCTGAAGGATGATCACTGTTCTGCTCCATAGCTAGAAATGCTGAGCTAAATATATTTCATAATCTTTTTCTTCCCAGGACTCAGTGAATATCCTTATAGCAATACAACTGAATTAGTGCATTTCACTAATTAAAGACTTTTATCTAGAAAATAATTTTCCTCCAAAGTCATTATATTGATGTGACTAACAAAACCACTTGATTAACAGTCACAGTGTCTACCAAAAGAAATATATAATGGTTTGCTACTTATAGTGAGCTAAGGCAATATAATTATCAAATAATTAATTTGTCTAAAAATTGTTAATTTATTTGTCTTTTTGATCTTACATTGACCAAACTTGAGAGGGGGGAAGGGTGCAGTGGAGGTGGGGGCATGCTGAAAGAGTAAGTCTTTATTCCGTTGATATTGGTTTTATATTAATCATCATGAAAACATTTGACATGCATGTTGGCATATAATGTTTTATGTCTTGCAATTTATGGAAATCCCTTAAGTCTTTATCATTAATCACTGTGCTATTGAAACAAATTAATTACTTAAAAAGAAGAATAAAAGGTGGGGGTTTGAATGATCAAAGTAACTCAGGTAAGACCTAGTCTTGAGCCTGAAAAGGGCTGTTTGGTTCAGGATCTAGTCAGTCTGAACCTACACTATTAGGTTTCCAAGAAAACATTTCACTCCACGTTCTTATTTTCTTCATAAATATAGATTTCTGGATAAGAACAGTTACACAAGTATTTTGCATGTTTGGGTTTTATACTCCAAAATCCAAATTGTGAAAATGCTGTTGTACACATCCAGTTTCCAGATCTTTGTCATCTATCATGCCTTCCCTGACTTCCTTTCAGCTTTTTTTCCAGAGCAGCCCAAAAGGTGTCTTCACAGTCGCTGCTCTGTTGCTGCACAGCAGCACATTCTAATGAAGAAACATCATTCTCTTTCTTCTCTACAGTACTGACTCTTCTTCTGGCAAGAAAATTGTTGAAATGCAATACAGCAGTGGTCTGGAGAAGTAACTTTGAGTTTGAGTTTCCAGTTTTTTCCTTTCTCCCTTTTCTCAGCAGGAGGGGAAGGGAGACTGACACTCTATATTGGGCAGTTGGCATTTTGCCAGCTCAACCCAAGACACCTTCTAATGTGTCAAGATGTATTGCAATACTTCCGAGGTGAGATTAAAGCTTTAGGTTAAGCTCACATTTTCATCATATCCAAGTTGTCCATAAATTTCAATGCCCCATTGCTCAAAAGAAGCAGTAGTAATGCAGGATTATTTTATGTATCAATTTTTGAGAAGATCTAGGTATTTTTAGTGTGCTTTTTGGGTCCAGTGTATAGGTGGGATATGGTAAGTTGAATGTTTGAAGATAAGCATGTAAATACTCCTTTAAATAATGCAAAACCAAAGTGAATGATGGATCAGAACCAAGTATACTTGTGGAAGATTACAGAGCAGATGTACTGCTACCACCAATATTTTTGTTTTATCGGCCTAAGTCAGGGTACAGAAAACCTGTCTAACTGAGCTAAAATGATGAAGTATGTTGCAGAATCTTATTTCTATTATTTCTGTTTCTTGCTTGGTAGAAATCCTAAAAGAAAAAGTTATGTCCTTTGAGAAGGATAGAAAAGTTGTTATTTAATACATGCCTCTAACTCATGGTAAAATACAAAAAAAAAAATAAAATCAGGGCAAATTTACAGCAGAAGTTAGTTGAAACCTGTGGAGCATTAATGATATCCGCTGAAGTAGCTCAAGAATTAACCTGGCAATTAATAACATAATAAAGGAGATTTTTTCTTCAACTAACGAGAAAATTAGGAAGAGTCTTGCTACAATACTCTCAAGCCAGCAAATTTTTTAACTGGATCAAAAATAAATTACAATTCATAATTTTCTGTTTAAAACTCTGCATGTGTGAATGTCAAAATATCCACTGATAATAAACTTGGTTGTGGTAAAGGTATGCAAACAGTGTTTATCTTTAAAAGCACATGAATAATTCATAAGTGATCAAGATCTTTTGAAAAAATCAGTTTATGGATCACAGATTTCTTTTTAAATATTTTCAAAACTTGTTTGTATTCTATACAGATTGACTCTGTGTTCTGCAAACTGTTCTTCCAGAGCCTAAAGGTGTTCTGAAGGACTTTGCATAAAGCATGTAAAATGACAATGAAACTTTGATATGAAATTATGGTCTTTACTAAACTTTTTATGCTTCACTTGTGCCCAGAATTCACAGGATTTACACAGAACATAATGTCCAATGTGTCAAGTTCATTTCAATTTTGAAGGTTTACTGCTGCATGAAATCATTACTATAATCAGATGTTTCCCACTTCTCTCATCAACACAACTGAGGTGCCTAGCCACCAGAAACCAAACCCCAAGGTTATAATTCATATGAAAGTTGCGGATTCTGACTTTATTTCTACTGGAAACAAACCAAAAGCAGGATAATTTTCTGTAAACTAGATGAAATACTTCATCTATTTACTGAAATTAAAACAGATTAAACAAATAAATGAATCAAGCAAATTTTTTTGCACTCAAAATTTAAAAACAGTAGTAAATGTGAATTTTCCTGAATAGATATGAAGTCATCTGGGATATTGGTCTATGGAGTAACCTTCCAGGATGACAGTCTGGAACAGTAGACATGGGAGAAAAAATTATGTCAAGCTTTTTAGCAGCTGATATATAAGGTTCCCGTCATTTTGGCAAGAGTCATATTATTCTCAGCCTCATCAATCCTATGACAAGAGACTCTCCAACATCTCCAGTACATTACTGAAGCCTGTTTCCCATTTTGTTACTCGTGAAGACTGATGAGTGGAAATAAAGTCTGGCTTTGATCTGTATCTCACAGCAACTGAGGCACAAATTAATGCTAAAGAATACACTGAATAGCTAGTGGGGTTTGTGACCTGAAAACCCATTTTAGGTCAAAATACTTCAGATATTCCCTATCACAACATGGTCTAATACATTCCTTCATGTAGCAATAAGAAATGTGCTTGAAAGGTGTACAGAAGTCTGGAAACCAAGAGATGTATCTTTGGGAGTTTCAAAGGGCCCTTCAGACTCTGCAACCAGTGGATACTGAACCAAGAATTTGTATCTCAGACACTGTAATCCTAGTGACTGTCTGGTTTCAGACTTGAAGAGCTGTGTATGGCTAAAGCTCTTCAAACCTAAATGATTTTGATTAAAAAAAATAAAATTCTGATGTATCAGAGACACAAATGCAGAAAGTTGCTCAGACGTTCCTGTCTTTGTAGGTGGTAAACTTGGAGGGATGGTGTTCTGGAAGACATGTTGCCATTTTAGTATGCAACTCTACCTTACTAACATGTTATGAAGGGGTGGAATTATTTTCACAGACAAGATCTATATTACTTATCTACACAGTAGTGGGTCAGGTTCATGTCCTCCTAGCTCCAGAGAGAAAGAAGGGAAAGGCGCCTTATCCCTTCTATTTCTCACTTTCATAAAATTTCCCATCAGTTCTACTTATTATTCATGTGTTTTATCCCTGAAGGTTTTGTGAAATATGCAGGAGAATGGAGAAAATTATTTTTCTCAGTGTGCAGTTCTTCAATTACTTTAGGAATTAATTACAGTTGTACACAAGTACTTTACTTCGTTGTATAATTACAACTACAGTGTCATTCCAGGACAAGTTAATGTGGATAATATTGTTCAATATGAATTTTTGACTTTTCAGTTTTGTGTTTATTCCTAAGAATTATCCATAACTTTTCTCATGTTAATAGATTACAGAGAAATGGTGTTAGATTTGTACTTGCATTCCTAGGTAGTTTCTCAGAGAGCATTTTTTTCAAGTGTATGAAGGGAAAAAGATATTTAATTAATTTTTACATGATGACTAATGACCTGTCACTCATCTTTAATCATTGCTATAGCTGTTAACAACATAAACTGGGAATTCTGCATCAGATTATTATTACAATTGTATACAGTCACCTTTTTTATATCAGGCATGATCTGAGAGCTAATAACTGCAAGAACAGTGGCTCTTGAATGTCTTATTCTTCAGTATTTTGGCAAAACATCATAATTTTTTTTATCCTCTAAGGACTAATCTATTCAGTGACATGAGTTGAATGAGATTTCAAGAGGAAAGGCTGTAAAGGGCATCCTGTATGCAGAGCAAGAGTTAGAGCTTGATTTAATTCTTTACAATAAACAGTTGGTAAGCACTGTCATTCTAACTTCATGTCATATTACACTGAGTAGATAAGGAATGAGGAAATAAGAAATGGCAAGTCAAGGAACTGATTGCAGCAGAAGTCTGAATTCTGAAAATCTCTTCTTTTGCAATGTGGGATGAATTAAAGCATTTTATTACTACCATATGGTGCTTTTTTCCTACCTTTCTGTCCTTGTCAATGCTCTTTGACTTCTTCAGGTCTTAAAACCAACATAATATCTCCCATATTGCTTCATACAAACCTCTAGACCTTCTAACTACCATTTATTCCTATTCTTTGTGTCCTCCAAATGGTTTAGGTATTCATTTATCTGTCTAGGTGTCAAAGTCTAAAAGATGGATTGACAGAAGCCTGTTCAGCTGACGCCAGGCCTGAGTGGTTAAAAGTGTCTAAATATTTAAACACAAATTCCATACAATGACTAGAAATTCTTCTTACCTGAAAGGTCTGACAGCTTTCTGGAACCACAAATTATGTGTTTTGCATTATCTGGTTTCATTGAGCAGCTTGATGGTTGGAATCTTTGTGAAAAATAAAAATATTTGGTGGTACAGAAGAACACAGGTGTCCTTGGTTGTTAAAGCAGTGCTATCACTATCAGACTCTGTGGTCGTAATCATTTTTTCCCCATTTTTGTGTCCCAGTGACTAGTTATGAAATCTTCAGCTCAACTATTGAGAAAGAGTTGAGTACATATTTCAGAATAATTTCAAACCTGGTACTTTAAATCACTGTTTCAGAAGGTGAGAAGATGATAGGAGGATATATAAATGTCTACATTAAGCTGTAAAATGAAAACTCCTTGGTTTTAGCAGAAATGAATGCATCTCCTGAGTTCTTAAAGAAGAGGTTTTGTTACCTAAGTAGAGTGATCAAGGCTACAGAATTGAAAACAGATTGTTCCTGCAATTTGAGACCCTATTTGCCCATGTTTGATCTGTGTCAGAGCCCTGAATGTGCAAATGGGCATCAGTTGCTTTGTGTCAGAGAATACTAGGCTATAATCACTATGTTCCAACCAGAAATCAGTGTCTCATAAACACAGTTAAAAGAGTCATATCTTACTAATCAAGTAGAAAAGTTCTTTTCAAATATCAAGAGGTTTATCTTCCTGATTGATTAGTTATACCATCCAGGAGTTCAATATTAGAGGTAGATACTTCTACCTGAAGATAGAGAGAACTAAATGTCTACATGAGAACTATCATGTCAACATTTAGGACTCACATTCACAAGACCTCCTTCAAGTGAATGGATTTTGCAGCTCTCTGCCGTGGATAGGAGACATTACTGTTATTTCTTCACCCAATACATGACAAATTGATGACTGCCAGCAACTTCCATTAGTAGATGCATATTTTGGGTAAGTGCACCATGAACCTACCTTATGCCTTAGTATACCAAAAGGGAAGGAATAGTTGTGTTCTACATGCACAGAACACATCAAGGACAGGTAAGTTTTGTCCCTTTGCAAAAAGTATCCACCAAGTTACAGATTATCAGTCTGTACATCTCTTTTTCTGCCCAATGTTAAACCTGGGTGGTGCATGAGACAAGGCAGGGTGTTAACTGAGATAGTAAAAATATTATTGTACTGGTTTGGGCTTAGATAGACTTCATTTTCTTCACAGTAGCTAGTATGAGCCATAGTTTGGATTTGTGCTGTAAACTGTGTTGACAACTGAGGGATGTTTAAGTCACTGCTCAGCAGTGCTTATGCAGAGCCAAAGCCTTTTCTTCTTCTCATCTCTGCCACCAGCAAGGAGGCTGGGGGTGCACAAGAAGTTGGGAGGTGGCACAACCAGGACAGCTGACCCCAACTGACAAAATGGAGATTCTATACAATATGACATCATGCCCAGTATACAAATACTGGGGAGGGGGGAAGGAAGGGGGGACGTTTGGGTTGATGGCATTTTTCTTTCCAAGTCATCACTATGCATCATGGATCCCTGTGTCCCTGGGAATGGCTAAATACCTTCCTGGCCATGGGAAGGGGTGAATGAATTCTGTGTTCTGCTTTGCTTGTGTGCACAGCTTTTGCTTTCCATATTAAACTTATCGCAATCCACAAGTTTTCTCACTTTTACCCTTCCAATTCTCTCTCCTATCCTTCTTGGGAGGGAATAAGCAAGTGGCTGTGTTATGTTTAGCTGCCTAATGGGGGTTAAACCATGACAATTATTACAAAATGTCTAGTGTAATTTAGTTTTGTCACCTAATGACAAGCAATATTAGTTCTGAAAACAATACCAGAGTTGTAAACTGAATTAAGCTTAACAAAACACGCACTTCATCTGGAAGTATCTAACATAAAATTCAAATCAGCTTTATTCTAAAAATTTTTATTTTTCAACTTACTCTATTTAGCTACAAATGTTCTCTGATATGTATGGATTTCTGAGAAAAGCAATGTCTTTTTCTCACTGGTACATATTCAAAGCAAATTAGAGCAAGTATTTTATAGCAGCCAATGTTTCAATTAGCACTTTATATTTTTAACCAGTTTGTCAATTTACTTTATTGTATTTTTCATTTGTAGCCACTTTCCAATCGATTTCCATTTCAATTTACTTTACTTAAAAAGCCGCACATTCATACAGTATGTAAATATGGTTTCTTCTCCTCGCACCCAGCCCAAAGGCACTGAGAGCAAGGCACTCAACCCTTTGAATGTTTTGACCAACAGGAATTTAAGCATTGTGTGAGCAATTGATTATATAATCAATTCTTTGTTGGTTGCAACAGTTTCTTTTAAGGTAAACATTCTGTTACTTTGTATAAAACATATATATAGGCATATAATTAACCCATACTAATTCAGTCTACAGTTGCAATAGTAGTACTGGTTTTGCAAGTATTCATAAAATATAAATTACTAATGAAGCCAAGTGCTTTACTTTGAATCTATAATTATTGTAAGTATTGTATATTATAATCTAAAAATTACTAGCAACATGCTTGCTGTATAAAACACACACAAAAAAAGGTGTTAGGACAGCACATTTTACAGATGCTTTATTAGAAATCTGTGCTTTTTCGTCATTATTTTTCTGATTCCCCTGTATAACAAGGGATATGCTTATCCACAAATAAAGTTTAAATACAACAACAAAAAAAGTAAATAAAATAACAAGGATACATGTCATTATAATGTTCAGCCAGTCATGTGATATCTTAGAAAAGCTCTTACAAGTAAGATAGGGGAAACAGAAATGACTGAGAATTGAAGAACAAGGTCAGCATACTGTCAGATTTTAAAGACTTCCTCCTGGCTGAGTTGCTTTAATCAGCAAAACTCATGTCAGTTGCATTATTAGGTAGCATCAGCAGTGCTCACAGCTATACAGAAGCTGGAGTAAATAAAGGTACTAGCTTAGGCCAGGATTTGGCACTATCAAACATCTGATTCTGTCACTGGCAGGATATTCACCCTTGTACCTTTGCTAGGTCATGTCTGTGACAACCCTATCCAGTGCTAGAGATTCTTCTAATCATACATAACCATACCACCATCAGCCACAGGCCAAGAGAGCATCTGCCTTTCCCTAAAGGTCATGTGGTGCATCAGTCCAGTTCCCTTCTTCCTCTCTTTTGTTCTTCTAAGTACAGGGATCAGAAATCCTGTAATCAAGTCAAAGGGCCTCTGCCCACATGAGGTTTTCCATGGTCTCAAAAAGAAGCTGAATGTAATTGCACAATTAGGGTATTTCAAAACCCAGTCAGGATGTCTAGTCTGCCTCTTCTGTGAAGAGGCTGCATGCTGTCATAATAGATACAGCTTAGTTGGTCCCATCCTCTCGGGACAGAGATGGAGACAGCTCCTGAGATAATTCAGACGTACACAGAGTTGGTGAACATGTTGGAAGCACTTTATTTCTGGCTGGGATCTGGGTTATAAAGGGTCCTGATAGGGGCAGGGTTTAGAGGGGATTGGCCAGCATATCTGGGGGCAGGGTTAGACAGGGATGGGAGAGGCTCAAGTAAACCACATGGGGACATCCAGGGTGGGGAAGGAAGTCCAGGGGATACAGAGACTGTGAGCAGGGGCACATGGGCTTCAGGAGCACCTGCCGCCCTGTGCCACCTCAGGAGCGGTGGGATTTGCTGCAGCAGGGCAGGGAAGGGGCATAGAACTCTCTCAGATGCAGGGAAACTGTCAAGGTACCTTCACGGCATGGAAAAACCTCAGGGAAAAAACACACAGAGAGGGGGAAGGAACCTGGAAGGTGTGGTCCCTGGGGGCTGAGCCCGACACCATGCAGTACTCTTTGCCTGCCAGTGGAATCTATCTGGAGTCAAGCCACTGGATATTAAAGCTTCCAGATACATCTCAAGCAGAAACAATGGCATAGATAAATTTGATAATCTCAGGCACATGGAGGGACTCTTGAGGATGGTCCTGTGCAGGGCTTAAGAATTGGACTTGATGGTCCTTGCAGGTCCCTTCCAACTCAGCATATTCTGTGATCCTGATTCTATATATCGGTGCAGATGAACATGGCCAGTTATACCCATTATTTTCCTCCAGGCCCTTCCCTCTGGTACTGCCTTTTCTGATGATGACAGCTAAAAAGTTCGATATTATGAAAGAGGGTGTATTTTTTTTCTTGGGCAACTATTATGTGACAGCAGGCTATGGTATTCCATAAACTTTGTCTGGTCTTTGAAGAGGGTATGTCTGCTAGTTGCTACCATCTCTTGGACAATTAGAAGAGAGCTAGAGCCTTGAGGTTTTCACTCAACATATTGAGCTTTAGCAATCACTTTGCATTTATTCCTAAAGCCATATCAGACTTTCATCCTAGCTTGTTGGTTGTTTCTTTTTATTTTTTTAATAAGAGTTTAATTAACCTTCCTGTTTATTTTTCTATGTCTCATATTAGGTGTGATGCAACATTTCTCCCTCAAAGTCAAAAAGACAATTTTGCTTTGTTTGCACAGGTATAGGCATTTTAAAATAGCTCTTTGGTCACATTTCCAACTGAAGTAAGAGCTGAGGCTCAGTTCTCTGCCTTTGGAGATTTCCAAGATAATATCAACTATATTCAGATTAGCTGTGATACAGCAAAAGCTCCAAAAATTTCTAGTGGAAAGTCAGGGAGCATCCTGCTGGAGCTTTTACATTTGCCATGCCTGGTATCTGGATCCTGAAAATGCTTGTGGGTTGATTACAAGTTTTTCCACCAACACTTCTGTAGGCTCAGTTCCACTTAACAGCTGTATGGCCAAAATCATAATCCACGAAACAGGAATTCAAGATCCTCAGCTGGATGCTTTCTGGTAATGTGACTCACAGAATACAGGGATTCAGAGAATCTTTTCCACAGACTGTGGATCCACATACAGATTAGGCTTCCAACCCAGTCTTTCTTGTCTTTTGTGGTTCTTTACACATTTGATTTTTGGTTTTGAAAGAAACAGAAATGGCAGCCCATGTAAGCCATACACACAGGCACAGAGCAGTAGAACACAGTACACTTGACTTGTTTATCTACAGTAAAATATTTCTGCCTTAAGGGTCAAGACACACACCAGAAATGTGTAATCTGTGTGTAGAATCTAATACTACCTATTGGTAGGTAATGTTTCTGTCTGGATTTATTGCATTGTGGAAATTGAATGCTGCTATTAATCTCACATCTCTCAAAGGCTCAAGCTTGCTTGCTATCCCTGGTTTGGATATACTCATAGGGGTCTGCTTTTCCTGAACTTGTGTATATACATTCTCTGCTAAGAAACACGATAAAGACACTCCTTTTGACATGACTCTGTGATAGCACACCATGGGTAATACAAAACAGAATGAAAATATTATATTCAAACACTAGCACAGCTGTACAGCATCAGGGTACAATGCTGAAGACAGACGGATTATTTAAATAATTCCATAAACATTAATACTAAACGCATTATTTGACATTGCTCATTAAGTTGTGTTTGAGTAAGATGCTTTCAAGCAATATAACTGAATTCAATAAATTAATAATATTAATAAATTAATAATTCTAAATTAATAATTCTGTCCTTATTTCTGCTGTAGATTTTTGTTTCTAAGCATGTATATTGCTGCCTTGCCCAGATTTACTGCACAAGTAATGCCATAGTCTGAAAATAAGAAGCTCAGTCCTAAAGCCATTGTCAATCAATAGGGGTTTTCTCCATAAATTTCTCTTTAATTCAAAAGCATGCTCATGGAAACATATTTTTAGATGCCTTTCTTTTTATGAATTTGAATTACTAGTGTTAGTCTTGTAGAACTTTATAAGCTGATGTATAAGTCCCATAATTAGCAGCTAATCTTATAAAGGAATTGATTTTGTCACCCTGGCAGTTAATTTGCCAGTCTGATATGGGAAGTCTACGTTTGGTGGGTTACGACATTACTGCCTTAAACGAAGTTTAAGTGTTACAGTGTTAGATGTTTGCCTTGACACTCTGCCAGAGCTGCTGAGACATAACTCCAGTTTTGGTGTAGCAGTGCAAGCTGCATCAGTGGGATGCGATTGCCTGGGGCTGGCACACAAGCTCCTCTCCACTGACTGGTGAGAGGTTGCAGTTAATGCTGGCAGAGCGGCAAATAGAAAAGTTGGTACTTGCAGTGCCTGAAGTTCTTGTTGCTGGTTTTGCTAGTAAATATGTTAGATTCATCATATCTAACATGTTAAAAAGAGGCTTCCTGTTTACAGCAATGTGCATTGTATCACGTGTACGAAATACCTTGCTACAATGAATCCAAACCCAAGCAACTGCGTAGTGAACTATAATTCATTGCTTTCATAACATATTACATCAAAAAAGGAGTTAATCTCAGTAATGCTGATTACTGCCACTCCACCACCCACAGGTATCCTTCACATATGTTTAAGACTATACCAGAAAGCTGCCAATCACTTCTCTTATATAAAGATGTCTCAGTTTTACCTTCCATCAGGATTAAGCATCCTAGCCCCCAAAGATCCCAGGTATAGATTATCCCTATCTTTTGAAAATGTTGTTTTATCTGGACGTAAGAGAAGAGCTTGATGTCATCTCCTGTTTAGCCAAAAGATGACCAGCTAAATATACCTGTTCATGCATATGCCCTGTGTCCAAAGCATAGCACACCCACAACATTTCTAGCTCAGGATTGTACAGCACTATACATTCCAAAATTTAATTATTTGTAACTTTCCTTCAAGCTGTCCCACTTTGAATATTTAGGCTAGACAGAGAAAAAGTAAGGTTAGACAGAGAGAAAATGGATACATTTTAGTTCTTAGTTGGAAAATAGGTGATTTTTAGATCTTTAAAGACAGAAGAGGTTCTGGAAGTGAGGACTTTGAAAATGGAGTATGTATTAAGGCCCTGGTGTCTTGAAAAGATAGTTTGAAGTACCAGACCCTGAAAGAAAAAAAAATAGCAAAGAACATCTATGTTGATACAAGCAAAATCTAGGATATTTTTTTCTTACCACTTGCTACTCCTTGTAGCTATGAATGTGAGGTATTTTCCACAGAATTATTATTCTTGTTATTGCTATATTTTGTCTTCATGTGTAAGAGAGAAATGTTCATATTTGATTTCTTCTTTCTAAATATGCCATTTCTCTCATTTTCAATGAATGCCACTGAATTTTTTGGCTTTCTGTTAACACCTTTTTCTATTTGAAATTTATACACAGCTTGATAGAAGGTTTTCCTGCATACATTTACTTTTGTATTAAGGTGTGCAGATAATTACAATCTATATAGAACAATATTTCATATGGATTTTTAACCATCCATTTTCTGATCTCTTTATTTATTCACAAGTTCTATGCCTTTCTTCTATTATATACTGTGTTTCATTTGATCCTGTTTCTAAACTTTTCCATTTTCTTGTGATACCAACCATAGTCTCAGCCTTTGCTGTATATGAACTATAGCACCCAAGCTGACAACCTTGCTGAGAACTTGATGGACTGGAAAGAGTAAAGGACTGAGCTATACATCTGAGGCATTGCTTGAGCCAGTGGAAACATCAGCAATAGTCAGTATTAGGTGCACTCTCCTCTTGCCTCTGGCAGCTGGTGGTGTTCTGTTCTACTGCTGAAACTCCTTTTGAAGTTCTTCCTAATCAAATATTTCACCTTTCACCACCATCACCTTCAGCTTCATCATCTCCATTGTCCTGGCCCGTCCATTCTCCATCAAAAGAAAGTTGTATACAAAAGCTACCTCTAAATTCTCACTGGAATAAAGAAGCAAGGGTGGGGGAGGCGTTTTCTTTCAGGGATATTGTATGGGCATGTCTGCTTCACAAAAATAGTTTAGACACTTAAAACAAGATGTTAGCTATATCTGGATAGGATAAATGCTTCATTGAACTTCCATACAATGGAGGTAGTCATGCTGGCTGGTAGAGAACTTCTCCTGAGGTGATAGACATTGTTTAAGGCAGATGGAGCTGTTACAATATCTGAAAACGTCTAGTTCTTCAGTTCCCATTAATATTTACATGTCTAATAGGAAATAAGATCAATAGCTTTCTCTCAGAAGGCATCTTCTGTAGAACTAAAATTAATTAATGAAAATAAAGTAATTACACACAATCTCATTTGAGTTCTGGACAGCTAATTAGAAAGATCAGGATATAGGTCAACAATGTTTTTTGTTTCTGCATTCATTTTAAAGGCTCTGACTGCGGCTCACAGATATATGGGATACATTTTAGCTAATTGTATCTATAGCTTATTCTGTATTTTATCATAACTATATATAACTTTAGTAATTTCCCCTCCCTTCCTCCTTCTCTCCTTCCTCCTTTCCTTCCTTCTTCATTTCCTTGCCATCCTCCCTCTTCCTTTCCTTCCCTTCCTCACTCTCCCTCCCTTTCCCCCTTCTTTTATTCATTCCTTCCCTTCTCTTAATTTAAAAATACCCTTTCTATGTACTGCATAGATCTGCTTGGCCAGTAAGTGGACATTCTGTTCCTCGCTTTGTGGGGATGGGGGAAAAGGGGAAGTGAGCGCCTTTTCCATGCCTGCTCAGTTGAAGAATATTGAACTGTAAAGACCTTTGGGTTGCTTTTGCTATTGGCAATAATCACATTTGCAAATAAAAGCTCACTGAAAATCATCAACTTATTAGCATTAAGTAGGTTGTACATTGGCCACCAGCTACTATCTTTAGCTCTACATATATCAATAATGAATCCCAACAAGTACTTTCCCTCCAGAAAGGAGAGAAGATAATAATTTTCCTGTAAAACTTACTTATTAGACCTAACCAACTGAGTAAATTCATCTTTCCTTCAGAAGAATTTTCAATTTCAGTCAAATAATTTAGCCATCTCTGTAGATATCCTATATTTGGGGGATTTTTTCCCCACTATAATGAAAATAAATTGCTATTGCTTAATAATTAGGTACTTCTTGTAACATGAGTGAAGGGAAGATAAAGGTGAAGTAGGAAGAGACTTCTGATGAAAGATTTAAATCTGAAAATCATCCTTGCTGAAAGGTTTCTTTTTAACATAAATTCAGTTCTCATGGAAGCTCATTTGCAGCAAAAGCCTTGACACAGGGATAAGGGGAAATTTTAACTCTAGATTTTAGTAGGAGGGGTTTTTTTCAGCTGGTCTTGACAGCCTCCTAACACTTGATACAGATCAAAGCATAAATAAATGAATAGATAGATAGATAGATAGATAGATAGATAGATAGATAGATAGATAGATAGATAGATAGATAGACAGAGAAAAAACAAACAAACTATAGGTCAACAATTACCATGACTAGAAGTAGGAAACTAAACTAATATTTTTTAGGACTTATATAGATTTTAACACCTCATCCTCAATTGATTTGAGGAAGACTGAAAGAAGCAGCACCTTCTTTAGTTTTTGCTGTTCTGAAAGAAAAATACCAACGCATCTACTGTATTGATTGTGCAATTCCTGGTCTTTCTTACCCTTTGCCAGCACAGTCCAGAATACCTGCTACCACAGGTGGTTTTTTTAAATTCTTAATTAGTTTTCTGCACTATTTGCCTCCCGTATTCTAGTGGATGTGGGAAGATTAGAGGAGCAGTAGACAACAGGTTAATGAGAGTAGAGCAGCGTGCCTGCATTCCACGGTGTACACTGAAGCAGGAACAAGTCACTGCAGCATCACTTGGATCAGCTGCATCCTCCCCTGCACAGCAGAGCTTTAGGGCCATGTTCTAAAACAACATTGAAACTTGAGCTCTATCACCAGACTAGGTAATAAGACATGAGGTGCTGAAGAGCAGAAGGTAATGGACAGAACAATGATGGCAGAATTGCTGGCTTATGTAGATAGCTTTGCCACTTAGGTTTTACAGACTTTCTCAGAAGCCACTTCAAAACTACTACGTCAAGTTTATTTATCTACAAAATAAGACTAATGATTCTTTAAATCATTCTCATAAATCTCCATGTTGTGTTCAAACTCTTTTCATTATTGATTATCTTACATAAATGACAGCAGCAATGATTGTTTTTTAACAACCTAATTCTGTGGAGTATATAGTTGGTTTTCTCTCTGTCGTGTGTGTATTTTATTTGAATTTAGTTGGTTTGTGAGACATGATGTTAAAATAATAACTGCTGAAGTCTGCACAAGTAAGAACTGTACAATTTTACAAGCTTGGAAATGATTTATTGGAATTTGATCAATTTGTTCTAATTGACTATCAATTTTTTTGTGGGTACTTAATATATTATACCTAGTTAAAACTTGACATCATGTTATTCTTCCATTTATTGTAACATAGATAAAAATATTTAAAATAATCTTTTTTCCTGTTACAGAAGCAGGCAACATTTCTTACCCTAGCAATTAAAATGTTGTTTTAAAAAGTAAATAATAAGAATCCAAGAAACTAAAGGTGACAAATAGCATCACTGTTTCCCAAAGTCATGATAAATTAGCAATTTTTAATATTTTTTAAGCTACCATCACAAATGAAAAAGATGAGTCACCATGAGCTTGTATAGTGGCAATTTTAAGCTTGGCACTTTGGAAAAACTTGGGTTTCAAAGGGTTTTGGCTCAAACTCAAACACACTTTTCTGAATTTCTGTAGCTCAAACATTTGTTTCAAAAATCTAAGAGGTTTGAAGCCCAGCCTGGTCATGCCACTCCCGGTCATTTGCATTCCTTAGGGCTGCTCTTATTGGATATGGGGGTTGACCACCATTGCCCTTGACCCAGCCCATGGTTCATCTGCCTCAAGATGGCAACTCCTGGCAGGTCTCAGAACTCCCCATGGGTTTTCCTGGCTCCCAACACCACCCCATACACTGCAAACCATCACTCCACACTGCACAAGAGCTGATCGCCTTGGCTAAGGATGTAACTGGAACTGTATCCTTTCCTTTACATTCACTGCTATTATTGTCCTGTTTTAATTGTGCTCTTAAAAATCATAAATAATGCCTTTTAGCTTCATATTAATGTTTGCAGTCTATATTTAATAAGTAGAATGCCCTTTCAAACACAGTGAGGCACCTGATGCTGGTTTTGTGCAGCCATATCTCCTACTGATTTAGACTAGAAGTAAGGAAATGCCTATTGCATAATTATTGAATTAAGTGACTGCTAAATTTACCAAAAAAAAAAAAAATAAGGTGATTGTGTGCTGTCAGATTTGTTTCTCATCAGCTACTTTTAAAGAAATCATGGCTGGGAGTCAGTAACTATCCCAGGCTATGCATAAAAAAACTTCAAAAGAGAATTATTTTATCTTCCCAAAATATGAGAAACTGTTTAGATGTCCCAAAGGAAAGGAAAACCACTGGGGTTTCATGGTTGCTTTTTTTTTTTTTTTTAATTTCCTGTAAGAAAAATCTTACAAGAAAACCCTGACATTGTAAAAGCACTGACTTCTGCTTGAGGAGCTCATGGTTTGACTCTACTTTTTTGCCAAGGAGGGAAGAAAATAAATGTTCATTTGCTACTTTGGTAATTTTTATAGAAGGGGTTACTTGCAGCATTATCAGTAGAAGTACAACACATGTTTACATAAGAAACAATTAGTCTTATTAATTGTTGACATTTAAATACTGAAGACATCTTTATGGAATAACTTTAACTTTAAAAGACACAATCCTCTTTTTAAAGGAAAAAGTCTTAAGTTTTCCTGCATGTGTAACTAAGCTTGCAATGAAGACTTTCATGAGATATGAATCGTGTAATTTAGTTTCCTTGATATGTTTATATCCAAAGATTAGCAGTCATTTTTACATGTTTGTTTTAACCTTGGGTGCAACTCAGAGACAGTTTTAGATCTATTATAGTTCCTGGGTAAGAGATTTGTTTCTAAGCACACATCAGAGAGTATCCTGCCTCTACAGGCTGTTAGTAGTGTTTCTGCTTTCCTGACAGACTTATTCAGTCCCAAGACATCATGACCAGATTAACTACTAATGACAAGATACTTTTGTGTGTTTTCATAGCACTCAACCGCCTCCATGGTGATCTATTTGCAAGAGAATCAGGCATAAGATTCCAAAAAGTGTCTTTTTATATTTTGAGCATCAAAAAATCCCTCATTTTCATTAATGCTATTTTAGAGGTAGATAAGTATCTCCCAATAATGTCTGTGAAAGTTGGGAATGCACTTTCATATCCTGAATACATATTTGAGGTATCAAAACCAGAGTGAGAATCTGTTGTAGTTTTGGGATGTTAAAGGAAAAAAAATTCTCTCCCTGCCACTAATTCCCCATGCCATTAGTTAACAAAAGAAGTAGTCAACTGCTACAAATTCCTGTTTAATGGTTTTGGGTGGAGGGCAAACTGGGGGAAAATGTGGCAGGAATGGGTTTGCACTGTCTCTTTTGGTTTGGGGGCACATCACACAGCTCTGGTGGAAGGCTGCAGCTGTGTGTGTTCTGCTGTCAGAGAGAAGCCGTGCTCCTGCTCCTCGCTGCTCCTGTGGAGTAAGCTAGTTTTTTCTTGCCACTGCTGTTTTTTCTGGTTTGGCTTTGGGGCCCCAGTCACTGCCCTGGCTTCACCGTCGCCCACAGTGTCACGGCCGTCCGCCCTGCCATGGCAGCAACCTGAGAGAGAGGAGTTACAGCTGGTTTCAGGACACGCTGCAGTTTTTTCCTTCCTGGGAACTATCATCATCCCTCCACTCCCAGTTTTTCCTTCTTTGTTTGGCACAAAGAGAGAGAGAGACTACACGTGAATGCTCCCCGGTCCTCCCTGCCTTGCTGGGAAAAGACTGAGAATTCATCTTGCAGTCAGCCAAGGTGTGACACTGACACTGTCCATAGATATAACTGCTCCAGGACGAATCTACCATTTTGGGGGTTGTTCTCTTTTGTTTTCCACCTTTGGTGGTGGGGGAGTAGTTTGCTCTGGTCTGTTTACAGTTATATCTATATCTACATGTATATGTAGATATATAGTAGTTAAGAACAGTTATCCTTCTTATATCCATTTTCTAATTAAAGTTCATTTTCTTAAATTTAATAAAGAGTGACGTGATTATTGTGGAGGAATCCTCTCCTCTGCTTTTTGGTAAACATTTTGGGTTTTCCCTCAAACTGAGACAGAATCATATTTTTTCAATAAATCCTCTTGAAAATAATAATTTAATTCATGTTTTCTCCTCTAGTAAAAGTCATTATAGCTTGATTATCTGAGCATATTTACAGAAAATTTCATATCTGTTTCAGTGATATTTTTAAAGCACTTTCTCCAAAGTAATTATATTCTAAGAGCTTTTTAATATTTCTGCCACTTTTGTTGTCTTTGTATAGAATGTTACTTGAAATAGTCTCCCTAAAATTGTAGAACTGTCACATTGTGTTCGGCTGAGCTGGAAAAATGCCAACTGCCTAACAGAGATCAGAATCTCCCTCCCCCCACTGAGACAAGAGAGAAAAAAACCCTGAAAAATTAAACCAGGTTTATCTATTTATACAGAAAGGAGAAAATGAAAAGAAAACTACAATATAACACACACCTACACAAGTTAGATATAATAAATAATTCTTTCATCTCCCCATTGAACACAAATCCCACCATTCTAGCTACAAATCACCCAAGAAAACTCAATCCCCTGAGGGACAGACCCAAGCAGAGAGAAGGACTAAGAATAAACATTTTACTCTTCTAAGATATCATAGCAGCAAGCAATGGTGGGGCCTTGTCCAAGAAAACAACACAATACATCTTTCCCAGACAAGCAGCCATGAAGGAATTGAACTAAGCCCCTCCTACACCTGCTTTTATGTTTATGATGACATCAGAATAAGATATGGGATACCATTGGCCAGCAGAAGTCAGCTGTCAGTTGGCCTGACCCAGCTGGAGTCAGCTGATAAACCAAGGCCTACTTTGAAAACTAAAGCCTAAATTTATACCTAGCTAAACCCATAACACACACAAAAAAGAACTTCATTATTTTGAATGAAATCTAAGTTATGATGTAACTCACTATGTATACATTAATCACACACCTCCACATCTGGAGAAGAATCTGCATAACCCTTCTTGTTGGCACATAACTTTAATTTCATTTACATTTGTTAAATACAGTTTTTCTTCAGAGATCTACATCAACAGTCTGTCTCAAACTTGATAATTGCAAATCTTACATATTTTTCTGTCAACACAGCAGTGTGCTTCCTCCACTATCAGGATATGGATTTGAAACATACTCAGATGAAAGAAAATTATCCCAGAATTATTTTCTTTCTTAAAAAAGAAGCTGAAACATAAAGTTTAAGTGACAAGGATGAGTGTAGGAAGAAAAACAAGTAAAATCATTGTGCTCTAAGGGAAAAAATAGGAAGTGCACATTCAAATTATTTTTTTCTGTCTGGTAGTCTCTCATGTGCCTTTGAACAAAGCCTTTAGAGTTCAGCCTTTAGAATTGCTTTTTAAATTTTGGTGTCCACATTGAGACAGTAAAGTTGCTCATGGTTTTTGGAAATAAGGCATTCTGTTTCAAAAGCAATGCTGACTTGAAGTTTGAAATCCTTTGAAAATATTTTGATTATTTTGATACATTAGGATTGCTTCAATTTGCTTTATTTAAAAAAAAATAATTAAATTTATACTTCCTTTATTTACAAATATTTACTGAATTTCAAATAAAAACTTCTGGTAATTCTTCAGTGAAAGGTAGAGAAAACAAGGAGGTCATGTTTCTATATGATGAGAAATTTATATCAAATCAGAAGACAAGAATCTGAGAGTAAATTTTGCATATCTTTTTGTATTTATCAGTGCAAAAGATTGCCTGGAGGGTGTTTGTCCCAAAGAGATCACATTAAAAACACCAAAATTATCATTTAACAGTAAATTGGAAATTACAAGGAAACATTTTTAAAAGGGAAAGAGTCAGATGGACTTAGTATAAAAGTTTGTATCAGAGAATGGAGTCCTGAGAGTGGAAACACCAGGGGTCAAATCTCGGTATGACATTGCTGGAAGACACTCCACTGTTTGTGTGGGAAAGCCTTGGCCAAAGAGATGCCTGCATTAGATGTCACAAGCTGCCCCACGAGCTGCACTCTGCTGCTTGCTTTTCGCACATCCTTCATCTCTGCTGTTTCATGGCCACTGCCACCAAGGGCATCAATGACTATCACATCCTCAAGGAGTTCTTCTTTGCTTGGTGTCATGGAGTTATGCCTGAAACTCTCAGTTTTCTTGAGTGTTTGGTGTCCTACCATGTATTCCCTCTAGAGGATGTTAGAAGAATTAAAACACCCCAGAAAGAATCAGAGTTACAGGTGATCCCTGAAACATCGATGAAGAGAAGGGAACACAAACAAGGAAATAGCTGACTTCTTTTAAAGAGGTAACAACTAAAATTCCTTTTGGACTAACTTCCTGATCTGAAGTTACCTTTTTTCTGCTCCATTAAATCTCTAGTATTAAGAGTAGAGTTTTAGACATTGGTTCTAAGAATGTTATGGCAAAATATCTAAACCTTCCCTTCCGTTTTAACCAGTTTTCTTCTGAGATCCCATTGCAAAAGTCAAGGCACTCTCATAGACTCCTCAACCAAGATATGTTACGCTCTCATACTTTAAAGGCAAAGTCTATGATGACTCCCAAGAAGTTGTACTGGTGCTTGCCAGAGGGGATGGATGTTAGAACTGTGAACAGGTTGTCTGGGCATCTCCAAGCATAGCAAACTGTCTTGATGAAATAGCAGTCAGTTCTCTGACTGTGAGCATAATATGGGAAAAAAACCAAACCCTGAAGCTTAGCAGGAAAGCTTTAATACAGGATTAGAGGGTGCTCTTGAGACCGAACAGGAACAGAAGGGACAAGTATGAATTAGTCTGAGAAGTGTAAAAGCTATTTTGCTATTGAATTTTACTGGTATCCTGTCTCTTGTCTCATGCCCTTTTGTTATCATTCTGTTTCCTATCCATATTGGAAACCATTCTCAACTGTCACCACCGAGTCACTGAGATTTTGGAAGTTTTGCTGGCTGACATTTCACTTGGAGTGACTCCTCACTGTGCTATATAATCCAGGGTGATGGCTCTTGAGAAATGAGAAAAATCTAATTATTCTACTTTGGAAGCAGTGAAAAGCTTAGTTCCTAGAGGAAATGAAACTATGGCAAATAGTGACTGATCTGTTAAAACCAGACTGTGAGAGGACTTGAACTTGAAATGTGAGCATCTGGAGACAAAAGGATTATCAAACTTTTACTAATGTTCTCAAAGCCCACTATAGCTAGCTATCTTTTTTCTCAGCATCAGAGCAATATGGCAGCTGAAAATGTAAAAGTTCAGTTTGGGTGGGCCTACCTTAAATAGAAGCCCCTTAATATTTTCTTCTTCCCTAGACAGAAAGGGAGCCTCCTGCTCCTGCTGGTTCAGATTGTCTGGAGTGACAGTTGCCTTTTAAGACTAAATACTAAACCTGAAAAACTATGGGTTTTCAAATACTGTAGTGTGCATTCACTTCAGTAAAAAGAAGTGACTACACTTTCTCACTTTTTCTCATTTTTTTCAAACTGCCTTGCTTTGACCTGCCACAGTTGCAGAAGAGAGGTCAGTTGGGGTCCCCCAAATGAAAAAGACCTCACTGGGGTGATGTCCAGTCTTTCTAAATCTCCACTGAGGATGAACTCTCCTTGTCACATTTCTTAATAGTATTTTAGAGGCAAAACTGAGATATTCCAAAAAGGAATCATCTGTTATTCAGGCAGTTAGATGTCTTTTTGCAAAATTAGCATGCACTGATGACTGCTTTGAATACATACTCTTTAGTCATCCCACCCAGTGAGAGAGGAAAAAACTTTTTGAGATGCAGTAAAAAAAACCCCTAGGGAGGGTATAAAAGGTAGAAAGGCAGAATGACAAATAATTGACAAACACAAGTGAAAAGAAAGATAATGAATACCATTTCAAAGAATGTCTGCAATCAAAGGAAGTAGATACCATGATTTTTTAGACTTGTTTACCCTGTGAGGAAAGGGATGCTTCAGTTTGTTGCAGGACTGAACCCAAGAGGCACTCCTGCAGTATATCTTCAGAATGACTTAGTTGATATCCACATGTAAGGGAAGGGGGAAAGGAACTGTCTGTTCACTGAACTTTGTCCCTTCTGATTCTATCTACAAATGCAATAGCTCTGAAGTATTTCTGATTTTTTTGTTGCTGGCAGTGTATCACCTTTGAGCATAGCCTTGAGTCAGCTGTGGAGAAGTTGCTCTGCTTTGTCACTGTTGCTCTCAGCAAAGGAAAGAAACCAGGGACAGAAAACACAAACCTCACCACATCCTGTGTATCCAGTTAGCAAAAAAGAGGTGCTTAACTGGTGTTTCACAGCAAGACTGTAACAGATGAACTCATGCTGTCTGGATATGTTTCTTTATAATAACAACTTATTTTTATTATATAAGAGAGATTAAGAGATAGAACCTCTAACAATATTCCTCAAACACATCTTTGTCAGTGACTCCTTGACTCAGTCTAATGCACTGGTAGCTGGAATAAGGTGTTAGGACAGCTACTAATCAAGAATTTAGATATTGTCAGGATATTATGAAAGGTTGATTTTTTTTATTGCGAGCTTTAAAAATTGGATGTTTTAAAGTGCATTTTAAGTAGAAAAATGTAGATCTAGAGAATTAATGGAACATTTTATACAGGTATTTATGTTTTAACACCGTATCCCACAATGACTATAAAGCATTCTTTTTCATCTTCATCTCATTAATGCTGTGAGAGACCTGTTGCTTAAACCAACATGAAAACTCTTTGCCCTTGGAGATGCATATTGATGAGTATAACAGCTCTATTTCTTCAAAAGATAAGAAACATGCTATTGTGCTGCATTTTAATGTTGTGAAATATGAGGTGTTCACCCTGGAATTGATTATTGTGGATTGGATTTAGATATCCTGGAGAGAAGGTGATTTGAAAGTTAGATTAATTAAATGCACCCACAGTTTTTCACCAAAGTTTGATTTTTATATTAAATTGGTTTTCTTCTGCCTTCTTTAGAATATTATTTTGGCACTGTTCTTACTCATAAAAAAATTGATGACATAAAAAAGAAAGTGTACTGCTGATTTTTCCTTTGAAAATGTTTTCAGTGAATGAAGAGATGTCTAATAACTGCAAGACTTGGTAAAATCATGGTATTTTCTAATCAGAAGAGCACTGGTTGTGGATTTCAGATATCTTGTCTACCACTTAATCTTTGCCATTGTCTTTTCATTTGTCTGTTCTTCTGTCTTTGAAGTGAGAAGAATGAAACTGAGAATCTTTATAAAACATTGTGGCATATATTGATAAGTAGAAATATGGTAGAGTTAGGCAGTATTTTTAAACATAATGCCATAAAATCCCAGCCTGCACAACTAAACCTCTGTGTTTCATCTTTGCTGATGCAAGACTGAGCAGTTACCAGCACCACAGGAGCCTGGCTCTTTGTTGCCCTGTACTCATCTAGAGAGTTTTTAACAATAAAAGATTCAGAAAATAAGTGCTCAAATTTTCTTCATATTTTTACCCTTTATTTTATGCTTTTCCCCTGAGATACTAAGAAAGCATTATATATCACTTGAAAACTGACTTTTTTTTTTCACCCATTCTCCCTAATGGAGCAAACAACAACATTTTCTATAGAAGCTCTGACCCTAAAAAGACCACTACTTATGACAGAACCAAAAAGCTACATTTGGGAATAATTTTCAGCTCATGGTAGCCCTAGGGAGTTCTATATGACATAAACTTACGCAAGAAATGGAACTCACTCACTTAATTTAGTTATAACTTCTCAAATGCTGAAAAAAATACTGTTCCCCATATGGTTATTTGAAAGATGTGATCAGCTTTTCAAAATGACAGAGCAAAAAACTTGCTAAAAACCCGTCACTCTTGTTTTATTGCCTACAACTTCTGGCTTGTCTCCCTCCCTCTCCTCTGAAGAGGAAACAAAAGACTGAAGAAACATAAAGAATCGATAAAATTCAGGCCCCTGGTCCTGAATTTTGTCCGTCAGTCAGAATAGTCCAATGAATTCAGTTCTGCAAGCAGAGTAGAAACAGGACAAAACAGTTCCAATATTGAGAAGTTAGTCTGGTCTTACTGCCCAAAAAATGACTTCTCCTATAACCACTTAATTTAATTATAATTGCTGCTTCATCTGCAGTATCACATGCTGAAACTGAAGGTTTAATAAGAGGGTTATACCAGGAAAGTGTTGTACGCGTGAAAGTGATCAAGTCTGTACCAAAAAAAAAAACCAAAACCCTCTATAAGTAATCAGAGCTCAGAAAATACAAGTATTCTTAAAAAATTCCATCTCTGAAAGTTTAACTCATTCTGATCCTTAAAGTCATAGAATAATTAAGGGTCAGAGTGATCTCTGGGTGAACATCTAGTACAATTCTCTGCCGAAAGTTGGGCCAGCTTGAAGTTAGATCAGGTTGCTTAGAGCATTGTTCAATCAAGTTAAATATCTACAAGGTGGAGAGTTCACACCCTAATTAGGCAAACTTTTTGGTGTGTTACCATCCTTGGATTTTCCTAAGATTTAATATATATACCAAGACTATATAGTATTCATAATTCAAAACTAGATTTGCCTTTCTATAGTTTGTACATGTCGCATCACAGTGCACCTCTATGAAACGTGTCTGTGCCTTCTCTGTAGCTACCCATCACCTTAAGACAGCAGTCCTAGAATAGTCCATTGATCAATTAGGGGTGGTAAGACGCTAAACAGCTATCAGACCTTTATTCTCCTGGAAAAACACAACTAGTTAATTGGCTGTCTTTTCAAACATCTAGTGCTCTGGTACCATAATCATTTCAGTAATCCTTCACTGAAATTACCTCAGTGAATCAATACCTTTTTTTGTACTACAGAGGCCAAAAAGAGATATAATACACCAGACTTGCATCTTCAGAAACCAAATACCTGAAGTTTTGAATTAATTGCAAGACCTAAAATAAAGTTTAAGCTCTTGGCAACTTGGGCTGCTGCTTTGAAAAGGGGAACCTAAAATGTAAGAACACGCATAACAACATGCATAATATTAATGCTTATTAATAGCTATGTGCAAGTATATATTAAAACATGCATGAAACCTTTTCTTGAAAGCCTCACAGTAACTTTTACAGACTATAGATAAATTCAAACAGATCTGTGCTAGCAGCTGTTATTAGACTTGACATAGAGTCCAACTGTAAGTTATTATTTTTCTGCGTTCTGTTCTGTTTTTTTTCTTAACCATCTTGTCATATATTTTGCCAACCTACAATATTGGAAAAAAGGCAGATGGCCTGACTCATGCTCACCTCAAAGGGGTGAGGGGGAAAGAAAAGAAAATTATGAAAAAAAAACCCAACCGAAAAACCCCAAAACAAAACAAACTGTTAAGTGCCATCATTTGACTGACATTTATCATCAACTGTCTGAAATCCAACCTATCCCCAGGACTGGCAGTCCCAGCAAACTTCGCCCAGTATTTATTGCCAAGCATGATGTCATATAGTATGAAATATAGTCAATTGGGGTCAGTTGTCCCAGCTGTGTCCCCTCACAGCTTACTGTGCCCTCCCAGACCCCTGGCTGGGGTGGGGTGAGGAGCAGAATAAGCCTTCAGTCTGCATAAGCACTTCTCTGCAGTGACTAAAACATCCCTGTGATTTCAATGGCCCCATACAAGCTAACATGAAGAAAATTAACTCTAGCCCACCTAGAACAGTACAAAGTTCCTTATTTCCTAGCTTTTTGCCTTAAAGAAATAGTTGTCTCAAAATGACAATTAACTGAACAGGAAAGAACTCAATACAAAACATCAATGCAAGAAATTTATATTCTATCTTTCCCTTTACTCATTACTATCATACACATTTGTACAAAAAAATCAAGCCCTCTCCCCTCTCTTTGCTGCTAATACAGGCTTTGGAAAATCTATATGTCTACAACTAAATTTCCAGCACAAGAATGTAAGGACATAGCAATAACTAAGAGCAAAGTAGTTGACATGGCAACAGCAAATAGCCAGAAGATCTGGTGCAGTTTCTCAAGATGGAAAAGTTTGATTTTTCTCAGTAGGGAAGAAAGGAAAAATATCTCTAACTTTACATATATATTATTGCCTGGTTTAGAACTGGTAGTGAAATTATAATGAAGCATAGTGTTAGCACTGCAAATGAGAAATTATTTACTTAGAGGGTTAAGTTCATTACTATTGTTTGCTGCCAATGTTAGCATTTGAGATATTAGATTTGCCTTAACCTCTAAGGATATATTGAAAGGGTATGACAGGCAAAGATATTAGTCTTCTGTGCAGCCTCAAAACAACACTTACTGGACCATTTTCTATTGTGCACTTTTCTTTCAGTAATGCAGTAATGATTAAGCTATTATTTTGTAAATATGAAAAAATGCTGTTTAATTCTTTTCCTGTCCGTATGTAAAATTTGAAAGTCTACTCCTTAATGATGTATATCAATTTTACTTGTATTGTAAAAACTTTCTTCTCCATAAATGGTAGTCTACATGCACTTAGAATGCACTCAACTTTTATCTTTTATCATGATTGAAAATGAGTTTTAACATCATATTTATCAATTTCTATTTAATCACCTACAAATTAAAATGCAACAGAAATAATATTTTAATATCTCTGATGAAATCATTACTTACTCCAGGCTCTGATGCTCACACTGTGTAGTACCTTGCTTTCAGCTTGCTCCAAACCCCACTAAAAGTTAAGTGCAGTGTTTACTAAATAGTTCTATTAATTCTTGAAAGGTAGAAGTTCATCATTAGGGAAAATACTATCTTAGACAGACTTCTGAGATTTAAATAACATTGGGATGTGTAAAAAAAGCTGCAAGTGACATACAAATCTGTATCTCTTGTCTTTGTAGGACCATTGTATTTTAGTTATGTTTTTTAATTGTTGGATGAAAATCAATACTTTCCCATTGTTATTTTAGCTTTTTCTTCTTGGGGAAACAATTTCCAGTGGTTCTGGCCCTACTTTCCTCTTTCTTTTAACCTATTGGGTTTACTCACCCCATCCTTTATGAAGGAAGTTTGGCATTATGGCTAATATCATTACAAAACTGTCTTTGAAAAACCAAATATGCACTCTAGAACAGACTGCAATATCAGAAGGATTGTGTTATGCAAAAATAGGGCAGATATCTTTAGCATTTTTGCAGTATAGTGAATAAATATTGAAAAGTTCAAACATTTTGAATAAAACATGATTCCTGGAAGACTAGCGACTCATGAATTTTCTACTGCTGTCACTACTATATGCTTTGTCCCTTTCTTTTGCTTCTGACAAGACTGATTTTTGGACAGATATTGGGAGACCCAATATGCCCTGAATAGAATATGAGTTCCTAGCTATAAAATTCAAACTCATTTTGAGTGAGAAATACCATAAATGAGGAGACATTGTCCTCATTGCACAATGGTCTGCTACATTTCAGCAGAGAGATTTGTCCATTTCAATCTATGGATGAAATCTGTTTTTCTTATTTCTTTCAATGTTCATAGGAATGGAAGCTTCTGAACATGTAGAAACCACACCTTCAAAAAAAGAAAAGTTTGTTGACATAGATAGCAATGAACCTTCTGAAAATCAAACTCAGGTTGTCCATATAGTTGTATTTCTAACTTCATTGGAAAAAAAATTATCTCAAAATTATCTCAAATCTAATAGTGCCTTAGTATTTCTTGTACTGGAGTGTCTATATAAATAATTATAGTTATGTATGTATATGTAATTATGTACATATATAAATTGCATATATAATTTGGCATTTTAATTCACTGTTCAACTACTCGGTACATAAAACCAAATGGACTTTGGAAAGGGAACAGCTACTGACTGCAAATTCTTCTTCCACATCAGTATAAACCACACTTGGTTAAAACCAGGAATTTTTATCCGTACCTTTCTATCCTCTCCTCTCCTCTTGTCCTTTCCCATCTCCTCCCCTTTGATACATTAATACCTCATTCTTTCCTGAGAAGTTAATTTTATTTATAAAACAGATATTTTGAAATTCCATATAAAGAAAGTCTGTGCAATACATTTAGGTTTTGTATCTAAATAAATATTAAAGATATGTTTTTAGAAATGGCATAAATAATTCCCAGTATGTTCTAATGTTAGCATTGAACTTGGTGCAAAATAGAGCAAAAATGATTAAAATTAAGACTCAAAAAGGAACACTTGTCTGTGGTGGTTCTTTGGTTCTTTTTGGTCCTCCAATGACATGCTGTGATGTAGGAAAATTTTAGTTCATTACAAAGATATCAGTGATTGATCTGTTCTTCAGGAACATCTTAAAAGAAACTACTGTCTTATGAATTTGCCTAGTTCTAACTCTTACCTGAAAGACAATATCTAATGTCAGAGATCGATGATGCAACTTTTTACTTTGTACTGAGGATTAAAGGGTCAGCCTCACTCAGCTTCAGTTATAGCAGTCACTGGCATCTGAAGTCTAGGAAATATTACTGGCATAAAAAAAGACTTCATGGTAGCATACTATGTATAAAATCAAGCAGATAATAATTCTTTATGTTCATAAGTGTTTATTATATAGAATTTGCAGAAAGTTCACATTAAAATGAAGGTCTTAATACCTATTACATTGTCTCCGGAGGGCAAGTTGATTCTTACCACTGTTTTAATTGTCCATCCGGGCGATCCCATGGTGTAATGGTGAGCACTCCCAACTCTGGATCACAAGTTCGTGAGTTCGAGTCTCAGTGGGGACCATCCTCTGGCAGTTCAATGCCTCCCTGCCATCCTGTCCCATCAGATCTTGGAAGCTCAGCAGGGTCAGCCCCGGTTAGTATTGGGTGCTGTAGACAGTCTCGAGGACTTCCCTGTCACTGTCCAAGCTCGCTCAGCCGTGGCAGATGGACCTTAGGACTTAAATATGGTGGGGCCAGTTCTGCGCACGCTGTGCCTCACCTAAAAAATCCACTGCGCAGGATCGAAGGGCACACCCATGTGGGGAGAGCCCTTCTCAAATCTGCATTCGCGAAGTTTGGCCATACATACATACATACATACATATAACTGTCCATCCAGGGAAAATGGCACTTCTGTGCAACATCTTCATTCCTGCACAACATGCTTCCATTCAAAGTCCTCCCTATAAGGAGATACACACGGATCCATCATAACCGTGTGAGTACCCAATATCTATAAAGGCTACCCTTAGAACTGTGATATTCTGTTAGCTTCCATGACAACAGGAAAAAAATTAAACCAGGCTTTATATAATGTCAATGCAACTGGCTGTAAAATGGAGTGCAAAGTAATTCTATGGAAGAAGAAAATCTTACAAGATCTTGATGGGTCACTGCCACGATAGGATACTACCTTCCAATTCAATCAAATGATTTTAGGCCACATGTTCTGGATGATCCCTTACAAGCTATGACTGACATCAGCTGTACGACCTCTTTCCTTCATGTCTCTTCAAGGCAACTTCACTGCTTTCCTCACAGAAGAAGACTCAGCCAGAGTGAGGTTGTTCATGGCTCAAATAGCTTCTCTAGACCATTATTAACAAAGCTAAAGTACCATATGACAGCTACAGCTGAGTCTGTGTTTTTCAGTGTGCCTGGCCATGTAGTGGTGTATAATTGCACAGCTCAAAAAGTGATCCTTCCATAGATGGTTCTTTTTATTTCTTTTCATTTTATTTGGAATATTATATACATTAAGAACAGTGTGCTTATAAAAGTATTTTCTTAGGACTCTAAAGAATAGAGTCAGTCATCAAAATCTCCTACAGAGCGCTGTAGTAGATCTGAGGTGACCGGTGCTATGATTTGGCTTGCTATAGAGTCACAGAATCATTTATGATGGTAACGAACTCTTCTGATCATTGAGTCCAACTATTAACCCAGGACTGCCAAGTCCATCAGTAAACCATGTCCCTCAGTGCCACATCTCCACATCTTTTAAATACCTTCAGAGATGGTGACTCCACCACTTCCCTGATTAGCCTGTTCCACTACTTGACAACCCTTTTGGTTGTGGAAAACACATCAGATTATGAAGTGTGGAAAGAACAAGCTTTCACTGTGGATCTCAAGGAGGACAGTGCTGGAAAAGCACCCTGAACCTGACAAGCTGAATACATGAAAGACAACTTGTTGAAGTTTTAAAAATTATGCAGTTTTAACTGTACTGGGGTTTTAGTTACAAAGTTTCTGTATCGTATCCCCTCTCCCTGCTCATTATCACTTTCCTGCTGGATTGCCAGCCCCCACCCTGTATTGTATCCACACATTCCCTGTCTTGCCCTGTGTTCCTCGGAGGCTTTTTGTTCTCTAAGTGAGTCATCACCAGGAGCTCGTTAAGCACAACATTGTTTCTTCCCCGGCCAGGCGACCCCCCCTCTCGGACGGGCCCTAGGACCAGGATGGTCCCAGCCCCAACCCTCTGCACGGCCACGGCAGGAGCCACATCAACATGCGTGGGAATGCCTGTGCTGGTCCGGGGCAGCCATTATTTCTCCACGGTTGCCGTGGCCCTGCCCGGGGGGTCTTGTGGCCCCACCCCTGCACTGCCAGAGCAGCCGCAGCAACCAGAACTTGTATGGAGCCGCCCTTGCAGCTCCATGACGAACCCGGGCGGCCCCCACCGGTCTGAGCAGGGGCAGCTCCATGCCGGAATGCCTCTGCCTCATGGAGCTTGGTGCCACTGGGGCGGCATGGCTATGGCTGCTGCTGCCCCGTCTGCCCCCAAACCATGGATTTCTATCGGGTGTTAGTCCCTCCATTTTCCTATTCGCAAGCTGAGCACTTAACCCACTTACACAGTCCAGTCCCAGCTCTAAAGGGGACCTGGGGGTACTAATTGACAGGAAGCTCAACATGAGCCAACAGTGTGCCCAAGTGGCCAAGAAGGCCAATGGGATCCTGTCCTGTATCAAAAATAGCGTGGCCAGCAGCACCAGGGCAGTGATCCTTCCCCTGTACTCTGCATTAGTGAGGCAACACCTTGAGTACTGTGTTCAGTTCTGGGCCCCTCAGTTCAGGAAAGGGGCTGGAGCGGGTCCAGAGAAGAGCAACAAGGCGGGTGAAGGGATTGGAGCACAAGCCCTATGGGGAGAGGCTGAGGGAGCTGGGGGTGTTCAGCCTGGAGAAGAGGAGGCTCAGAGGTGACCTCATCACTGTCTAGAAGTACCTGAAGGGAAGTTATAGCCAGGTGGGGGCTGGTCTCTTCTCCCAGGCACTCAGCAATAGGACAAGGGGGCACGGGCTCAAGCTCTGCCAGGGGAAATTGAAGTTGGAGATCAGAAAATGATTCTTTCCAGAGAGAGTAGTCAGGCTTTGGAATGGGCTGCCCAGAGAGGTGGTGGATTCACCATCCCTTGAGGTTTTTAAACTGAGATTGGACGTGGCACTGAGTGCCATGATCTAGTAAATAGATTGGAGTTGGACCAAGGGTTGGACTTGATGATCTCGGAGGTCTTTTCCAACCCAATCTATTCTATGATTCTAGCACCTTCCCCCCCCAGGACCTCATAAAAGTCTTATGTATTTCGCAATAAAGGTCTTTCAGCTCTTGTCCTCCAGACTGCAAACATCTCTTTTTCAGCACTCTCTTGGCTCTAGAGGCAGACGAGACCCATTTTCCCTTTCCCCCAACGCTGCATGTTGGTGAAGAAATTTTTCCTAATATTCAATGTAAGCCTCCCTTGGTGAGACTTGAGGCCTTTTCTTATTGTCCTATCACTTGTTACCTGGGAGAAGAGACCAAACCCCATCTGGCTACAACCTCCTTTCAGGTAATTGTAGAGCGCAATAAGGTCTCCCCTTCAGGCTAAACAATCCCAGTTCCCTCAGCTGCTCCCCATCAAACCTATGCTCCATGCCCTTCCCCAGCTCTGTTGCTCTTCTCTGGACTTGCTCCAGCACCTCAGTGTATTTCTTATAGTGAGGAGCCCAGAATTGAACACAGGATTTGAGGTGCAGCCTCACTGGTGCCAAGCACAGAGAGACAATCACTGCTCCGGTCCTGCTCATCACACTACTGCTAATACAGACCAGGATACCATTGGCATTCTTCACACCTGGGCACATTCCTGGCTCATGTTCAGACAGCTGTCAGCCAACATCTCCAGGTCCTTTTCCATCAGGCATCTTTCCAGACACTCTTCCTCCAGCCTGTGGCATTACATGGCATTGCTGTGAACCACAAGTAGGACTCAGCACTTTGTCTTGTGGAACCTCATACAAATAACCTCAACTCATCAGTCCGTCCAGATCCCTCTGCAGAGTTTTTGTACCTTTCAGCAGAGCAACACTCCTGCCCAACTTGGTGTCATCTGCAAATGGAGAGTTCATTCAGTGCACTTTTCTAGATCATCAATAAAGATATTAAACAGGACTGGTCCCAAAACTTAGTCCTGGGGAATGCCACATGTGACTGACCACCAACTATATGTAACTTCATTCGCCACTACTCTCTGGGCCTAGCCATCCAGACATTTTTTTACCTGGCAAATACACGACATCACCCATCCAAGCCATGAATAAGGAGTTTCTTCAGAAGAATGATGTGGGAAATGGTGCCAAAGGCTTTAAGAAAGTCCAAGTAGACAACATGAGCACAACCTGTTCCTGTACCTTCAAGATTTGCTTCCTGAGGAACGTCCAGCCTTTCTGGACTTCTCTGCCCTTCATGACTGCCTTCCAACAATCAATCTCCTAAATAGGCCAAAGTCTGCTCTCCAGAAGTCCACGGCTGCAGTTCTACTGATCCCCCTTGTTACTCACCTAAGAATCAAAAGCTCTGTCATTTAGTGATCACTGTGTCCAAAATTGTCTCTGACCCTCCCATTACTCACAAGTCCATTAACAAAAACAGGTCCAGCAGACGACCTTCCCCAACTGGTTCATTCAGCAGCTGCATTAGAAAGTTATCTCCTGCACACTCCAGGAACCTCCTAGACTGTTTCATCTCTGCTGTGTTGTATTTACAGAGAACGTCTGGTAAGTTAAGTCTCCAACAAGATGACTCCCAAATGCTCATAGGTTATTTGGTCTCCCTCTTTATCTCAGTTGGGTGATCTATAACAGAATCCCACTTTGCTGGCCTTCCACTTGATTCTCACCCATAAATACTCAACCCTGTCTTAACCATCATTAATCTCTAGGCAATTAAACTACTCTCTAACATGCAGATATACCTCACCATCCCTCCATACATTCCATGATCCATGGGGGAAGAAAACTGGTTGTATATAAACCTCTTCTCTATACCACCTTTGTTCAATAAGGCGAAAAAGCAATTGACTGTTACCTCTAATATGCTGCTTTGCATTTGATGGAAGCAAGTTTCTATGAACACATAACTGAATCCCTCTGGTGTCTTTGTGTATGTGTGTCTATACAGCAGCCTTTGGCAGACTAAAACATTTTAGTTCAGTGGTGTTCTGCCTGGGTTTTATGACATATTTCCAGATGATTTGCCATGCAGCTTCCTGTACTGCGATGAGGCATCATCTGTTAGTCTTCGAGCAATTCTACTTCCTGCTGGTTGCAACTTCCTGCTGGGTTTTTGACAAGCAGAATTGTGAGGACTGGAAAAAAAAGGTGCCATATATATTTTCTGACTGTTATTGCTTTATATCAGATTAAGTTTACTATGATTTATGGGTTTTCTAGGTATATTCATAATGGTAGAGGAGCTACTAGGAGCAAACAGTGGCAACATAAAAACTACTCTGGAAATATTAGAACAGAGAGAAATATATCAAGAAGAGATGTTTGATCATAATAAATGCAAAGTTGTTCACAGTGTCAGAATAAACAAAGACCAAGATTTGAAATCTACAATTCAGAATATGGTAATGCCTCCAAGAAGTAATTGCAAATACAGCATTAAAACAACCCATTGACTCCTGTGTATTGACCTAATATTGACTTTACTAAGATTAAGCTTCCACAAACTAGCTGGGGAAAGAAATGAAATCGTAAAAGTTTCTGATTGGAATATTCCCGTGTATGCACTAATTCAGCAAAACATTGAATCTTGTTGTCTTGGTTTGAGGGAAAAACCAAAATGTTTACCAAAAGGCAGAGGAGAGGATTCCTTCACAATAATCACTCCACACTTTATTAAATTTAAGAAAAGGAACTTGAATTAGAAAATGGGTATAAGAAGGACAACTGTTCTTAACTACTATATGTATACATATAACTGTAAATAGACCAGAGCAAACTACTCCCCCAGCACCAAAGGTAAAGAGAAAAAACAAAAGAGAACAAGCCCCCAAATGGCAGATTCCTTTTGGAGCAGTTATATTTATGGACAGGGTCAGTGTCACACCCTGGCTGGCTGTGAAGTGAATTTTCAGTCTTTTCCCAGCGAGGCGGAGATAAAGGATGAACTCACGTGAACACTCGTATCTGTCCTTGTCCTCTGTTCCAAACAAGGAAGGAAAACTGGGAGTGGAGGAAATGTTAATAATTCCCAGGAATCTCCTTGAAGTCCAAATCGGTCCCCAGGAAGAGGGAAAAAAGGTCTGCAGTGTGCTGAAAGCAGCTGTGTCTCTCCCTTCTTCTTTCTCTCTCTGAAGCTCAGGGTGCCCGAAGATGGAGAGGGAAAAGCAAAGAGCAGAGCCAGCTAAAAAGAGCTCACTAGCAAGCAGAGGCTCCTTTTCTGCTGCTGCCCAAAGAAAACCCCCCAAAAAGTCAAAACAGCACACAGAGAACAAAGAAAGAAAAGCTTCTCCCCAGACCTAGGTGCTGGGGTTCTGTTTTCTCACCTCACTCAACCATTAAGCTTGAAACTAAAAGCCATCAGCTATCTTTTGTCTTCACTCCTGAGACTCCAAGCCTAAACCCTTTGTGTTGGTATGGTGAGAAAAATTCTCTGAGGGGGCTCCTCCCAAACACCACCTTCCTGTGTTTGAACCTTTAACACTTGTTTACCTTTACACATAGTTTCACTGTATCAGCATCTAAGCCCTTGATGGTCGTTGATTGTTTCTGAGTGGATGAGCTCATTTTGGTCTGTTGGTATAAACTCAGAAGGGAAGTAGTTTGAAAGAGAATCCTGATTTTGAGAGATTATCTACACCAACATCTTTATGTGAGTGACATGCTAGAGATTTTCAACAGTTCCTTAAGTTACCTAAATGAGGCTCACATAAGATACAGTTGAATCCTTAAATTATTTTAAACATAATGAATACTTAAATTCAAGAAAATTTGGGTTGCTTTTGGTTATGTTATTTATTTGAGGAGGGGGAACAGAAATCTCATTGTAAGAGTCTTGTTGCATGAGGAATATACACACAAAAATTGAGAGACACAGCAATCTTGTTTTGAACAAAATGGCCCTTTAAATAAATGCATTCAGAAAATCACTTACAAATCATTCTTTAAATGTGGTAGGCAAGCCATTTATTCAGCATGAAATGATTGTTTGGGTTTTGTGGTTTTGACACTGCTGCAAACTAAATATTCAAAACTTCTAGGAACTGCAGCATGGGGAGTCCCTTCCCAGTGGAGCAAAAGTGTGGCAGATTGGGGAACCCATTGGCCATTGTTGACTGTCTTTGTCTCTTCTGCAAGCATTTTTGTGTGTGAATCGTTCTCTCTTTTTTTATACTATTGTTATTAATATTGTTGCTGTTACTGTTTGTTTTCTTATCTCGCTGCTCTTTCCAGTAAATTGGACTTCTCTCAACCTGTGTTCTTTGCCTTTTGTGCCACCGATTCTCTTATCCAGCCACCTGCAAGGTAGAAGGGCAGAAGAGGGGTGAGGCGAAGTGAGCGAGTAACAGTGTGCCTTGGAAAGTCTCTATGGGAGTGCCAAGTTGGGGAGTACCTTTCCTAAACTATGAGCAGTAACTGTTACTTTGAGGGAATTTTGCAATTTCATTTATGCTAACTTTTAGTTTATGCTTTTCCACAGTACTAGAGACTTCTTTGTTTTCCTAAGAAGGTTGTTTTTCATCATTTGAAAACTAAACAGTCTAACAAATACCAAATGGACTAAGAAACAATAGTCCCTTCTTCATAGTGAGAGGGAACTATAGTGATCAGTGAGTTTGCACTCTATTATTCCATGTGTTTTAGGTAGGCATTGTTAACTAATCAGGGATTTGGATGAAGACAAATGGAGGAAAAAGAGCATTTTACTCCAAAGGTCAATATGAAAGCAACCTTAAAGCAGAGAAGTGTCTTAAAAGAGAAAAGAAAGTGAAAAGCTCAATCAGCATGAGGGGTTTGAAATAAATCAGAGAAGGAAAAAAAAGTGTTTGAATAGAAATTAGCTCCATTCATAGCAGAGAAATCAGATTTATTTTTAGACAAGACATATAAACAGGCTTCAGAAGAAACTAATCTGGAGCAAGGTGCAAAGAGGTAACTGTGTCAGACCTATTGTTTCCAACAGAAATGGTAGTAGGCCATAAGAAGATTAGCAAATAAGTATCACTGGAAAAAGGTAAAACTATTTAGCAAGTTGGACACTACTATAATTATCTGCAGATTTTTCTGCTTCATAAAGCTTTGCTATAATGTGCTGTGCAATACTATCTCTACCATAAACCCTTTAACTGGGATTGCAATAGACAGGTTTTTTTCTCTAAATTTGTGATATTTAGTGTTTATTTCTCTGTTCCTCTACTAAGTTTTGGTAATGTTTTGTGCTTTACACATCATATATCACATCAGATATGTGCTTTATGCATCATATATCAGTTTTCACTGATATGATGAATACAACCCCAAATAACAATGGAAGTTAGTATTTTTAGCATGCTCTTCCCAAGACACTTTTCTCAAGGCTCGTTAATTGCCATTTCTGATTACTTCTGAAAATGTGTTTGGCTACCTGGAGTTGCATATGAACATTATTATATAATCCAGCATTAAGTAAGCATCTTTGCTGGCATCTGCTTTTCCAAGATTTCCATCTTTATTTATAAGGTGACAAAGAAGAAACATATTTATTCAGCTTCCTCTCATTATTATTTTAATGCCTAATTAATTCATGAAGTGATGATTTTGAATTTACAATAAGGGTAACATCAAAATACCTGAAACTTTAGCAGCTGCTTCCACTAATTTAAATTCCACTACTATCTGTCCAGAGGAATGTGCTTTACTACCCCAGTAGAGACAAAACAGATGTAACAGCATAATATATCCCAGTTCAATGTTATTTCTGTCCAGCTATTTTGCCTCCTAACTGAAGATATGATGAACAGAAATTGTTGAATAGTATATTATCACCAAATGCAAACAGGACAACAGTAGTTTAATCCAGCTATAAAGCTGAATTCCTAGTAAAAATATCTCATCTATATTTCATCAATCATATCTAAAGTAATGGAATGCAGTTTTATTCAATGCCTTCAGATCATTAATTCACTCAACCCTCAGTTTATGAAATCCTGAAACAATTCTTGAAGTACTAAGGTACTTAGTTATTTAGCAGTAAGATATTCAATAAGAGGAAACTGAAAATACCACTGTATGTCAGTACCTGTCATTTAGAAATAAGGAATTTTTAACACTTCCTGATTTTTGGACTATGTTAAAACTATTGAAATTACTAAACATTGTTTATGTCTGCTTGTAACTACTGTCCTAGTTCAGCAAGCTGGAACCAGTTTATCACTGTGCGGGTGTGACAAAAGCTGTGGATTCTACACCCTCCATTCATTTCCTGAGAACTTTTAGCAGTGGACCATTTGCAGCAGCTGCCTGGGGCACACCTGACCCCTCAGGGTGTAAGCTGGGTGTGAAAGGAGCCTGTGAGATAAGAGCTGTGATAACTCCCTTGCAGGAAGTCATTAGTACCTCCACACCCAGACTGAGGTGTCATGTCTGCTAAGGGGCCATCAATGGTTCCAAATACCCTATGACTCACAGAGTGAGATCATCCATTGTGGAACTCCCCATCCTGAAGGAGGTACTGGGCAGTTCCACCTGGACCTGAGGGTATATAATCATGGGGGTTTAGAGACTTGGGGAACCACTAATTGGATCCAGAGGACGACCAGAACCTTGACAGGAGGAGACCACCACTCTCGACCAGACTGAGACCATCATCTGCACCAACAGTTTTCTCACTTCCTTTAACTCTGGACTTGGGGGAACCACGTGGGGTTCAGCACAGAGGCTACAAACCCCTTTGTGTTTGTGCCCCAGGCTGCTGGCTTACACTTCTGGGTTTTGTGGGTTAAAACCAATTTCTCTTTATGCCATTGCATTTATTGTAGTACTGTTATTAAATTGTAACTCTGACTTATAATCTCTTTTGTGTTGGGTTCATTTCTCCTGCTGGTTTACCTTTAAACCAGGACAACTATGTAAAAAAGGGAACCCTAAAGCAGACAATAGCCAAAATGACAACCAGTTCGCTCCATTTTGTGCTTGTAACTACTTGAATTTGCAAAAAAATCCTGTACTCACTAATAATGAAAAAACCAGCAAAAAAAACCCCAGAAAACCCCAAAACAAAACAAAAAAAAACCCCAAAACCAAACCCATATGAAATAATGAGCTGTATTTGGCAAAATTGTGTTTAACCGTTAGTTCATGTAAACTGGAAACAACAGGAGAAGTTCTACTGAGTCATGGAATATCTCATATTTGGAACACAGCATCAGTTTGATCTGCAAATATGTACAGAGAGATGTACTGAAATATAAAAAAATATTCTTCAAGAAGTCTTTTGACACACCACTAGGCTAACATAATTCAAGGGATTTGCTGACTTTTGAACTTCTGCCTTCAGGTATTACTCACTTTAAGCAACAAAGTCAGTCACTGAGATGATGCAAGTGTTTTATATTTAAAAAAAGTTGTCCTTCTGATGCTCCTGTAAACCTCCTTTCTTGTTTCCAAAACACTGCTTTGATTCTTAATTGACCTTTCCACACGTATTGTATCTGTATTCTTGCGAGCTTTGTGTAGCTTCAGTGTACCAACATGCAATGTTAAATTAGGATGTCAACTTGTTCATTTCTTTCCTTTTCTGATATATGTCACTGAGCTCTTCGCAGAATAAAATTTCATTGTGAAACACCTGATCAAAATCCTAAATATGCTTTTAAGACAGAAAGTAATAATTTTTGCTATGTAACCAGTGGCATTCTCAACAAAATCTTGACCACAAATACAAACGGACCTCACTTTCCAATTGTTGGGTTTTTTTTTCTTTATGACATACATACTGCCTTTGGGGCTAAAATGAAGGAAGTTGTAAATGATGCATGAAATAAAACATGGAATTCTGCTCAAAAATGAGTTTTGGAGAAAAAAACCCTGATAGCTAGTATCCTTTAAAAAGAAAAGAAAGAAACTTATTTCTAGGATTTATAATACTGTGAATAAAATGATGGTGCTGGGGAATACAAATGAGAATTGATTAAGTAAATGACAAAGAGACTTAAAGCAACTACTGATGAAAAAAATATTGGAACAGATGACTTATTTTAATAGAGTCATCTATAATAGGTATCAAATTATAAATTACTCTTCTAAGCATTATCATTCTTTATTATTTAGCCTACATTGTAGAAACAATCCTGGTCTGATTTAGATATTATTTAAAAATGTACCTTCTATTGTTATACTGCAAAAACATTGCTTTCTGCTTTCTAGAAATGCCTTTGACATGTTGCTTTCAAAGCAATTTAAAAATTATTATAAATTATTATCAAATTGTAATAATTACTATAATTAATTATTAATTATTACTATACAAGTTATTATTCATGCTATATTAATACAATTATTAAAATTATGGAAACTTCAAAATCATTTGTATGTTTAGAGTTAGGGTTAGGGCCTCATACCTCTGGATTGTGAGCATAGGCTGGCACAGCTCCTGTGTAGCCAGATGCATGCAGAAATCTTGGAAAATGGTAGTAGTCAAAAGAAAATTGATGCAAATAGGAATCTTGTAGTTAGAAATGTTTTGGGTGAACAAAACACGTGGAAAATTAGTAGTTTGCCAATGACCCTTGGGAATAATGAGTGGCTCCTGGGTTCATCATTACCCTCAATATGAGTGCTCTGGGACAGTACTGTCCTTCAGCTGTCTTGTTCCAGAGGGCCTGTTTTCAGGCTATGTGGGTCTGGAAGAAAACTGCTACACTAAGGTGTGAGGTTTGGTTCTGGGGTCTTCACTGCTGTCAGGCAACACAAAGCAGGGAGCAATGCATGATTTGCAAACTGAAAGATCTAGTGATATCATTTTTCACTTACCTTTACAGGAAATATTTGATAGTAGAAACCCATTTATTAGCTCCTAATGAATATCTGAAGGAGGAGAATTTCTGTTGACTAAACATGGTCATTAATCACTGAGCATGATGAGAGTGGTCTTACCTGAAATTGAAAGGGACTGGTGTTTGAAATTTTGTTGATTTCTAGGTGAAAATTGGTCAGCTAAATCTTTATTCTTTATGCCATCAACCATATGACATATGCCCATGTCAAACTCACATTCATTATTACTTTGGCAGGAATAAGGATGGATACTATATTCCTTTTAAGTAAAGTGGACACACAAACTGTCATCTAAATTTTGTTTTCTACACTGAAGTGTCCAATTCCCATATTTTAAGTAAATGGTATAGTTTTAATTCAAGTTTTGATGTGATAAATTGTTGTTTGCTATCATTTGGAATATCACAAAAAACCTGAAGTAATTCACCATGTTTGTATCCAAATTTCTTGATTTAATTAATATATGGCAAGTTAACAATTTGCAGTTTGATAATGTTTAGACACATGATGCTGACCCATGGTTAAGCAAAGTGGCTTAAGACAAGTTCACATACGTGAAGATTTATTAACAGGGAAGCTATGTTGAAGGAATATTAAAAACAAGAATTGGGTGAGAGAAGGAAAGGGTAAGGGGAGGAGGGAGGGAGAGGAGACAGGTGCTGTTATTACTGACTGGAGCATGCTTAAATCAAGGGTGGGTTCTGCACACCACAGTTACTGACTGGGAGATCCATTGTAGCAGCACTGTTAGGGTCTTCAGGTACAAGAACATGGAAGTAACAAGGGCAGTTGCATGAGAACAGTAGAGGAAAACACTCCCCGGGAGGCTTGGGTGAAGGTTTATGGAGCTGGCCCTGGAAAGCAGTCCATGAATATAAAGATAGAAGGCTCTTAACAATACAGAAGGCAAAGCCACCTAAGGCAACGTACAGCACACCTCAAGCAAGTGGGGACTGGTTGTTTATGGGGTTAAAGCTGTTCCTGAAATTATTTACGTTGTCTTTGTCTGCATGTGATTCCTGACTAATTTATGAACATATATAGAGTACAGTCATTTTAGTGAGTGGCCTTGTTGTGGAAGTTGTGGAGAGGTGGATAGAAAGGGGCAACATGCTCACCTTTTCCCTGTAGAGACCCATGCTCCCAGCCATGCCATAGCTCTAGTCTCTTTCTTTTCAGAAAGTGATTCTTCAGGCTTTTACTTCTAGGAAACCTCATACAAAGACTTTTAGTCAAACTGCAAGGAAGCAACTGCCTGTCTGAGACCACCCTGGGAAGCACATCTTTCCCTCCTCCCCCTTCCCACTCCATCCGGAATATGCTTCTTGACTGGAATTTGGACTGTGATGGAAACTTGAGATAAGACTACTGTCTAATTACTCAAGTCTGAGAAGGAAACAAGGTTCAAGGAAGAATGTATCCATGTTCAGAGTCAGCCCTAGCTGAGCTCAGCAGGTGGCTGGGGAATAGGGTTTTGGGAGGTGTGATCGTGAAATCTCTCCACATCAAACTGGAGTAGACCCCCCATGCCAGGAAGACCAGATACACATGGGATATTCACGTGAGAGGCTGCTGAGAAGGGGTCATAAAACATCAAAGACCACCAGAGTGCCCACCCAATTAATTTCTGAGGCCTTCTACTACCAGAGGATTGCAAGTGATCCAAGTGATGCAATAAATCCAGAGTGTGTTACAAAAGATTGCAAAGCTCCCCCAGCGTGGGAGGTGTCTGAGAATCTCCTGAACATCCATTGCACTCTATATTTGCAGGACCCTCACCACCCACAAGACTAGAAGAAGGGAACCCACAGGACACTGCCAGATTCCTCAGAGTGGTGATACATTTTCTGTTTAATCTCTCTTTGTCTCTCTCTTTCTCCTCAACTCCCATTCCTTTCCATTTTTCTTTCTATCTCTCTCTGCCTCACATTTACTGTTAAATAAAATCCATACTATTGACTTTGGAATATGGTCTCCTTTGCACCTTAACACAAGCAGAGGCCTTTCTTATACTTTTAATAACGGATCATAACACACTTGTGTGGAGGAGGTAACTGATTCTGGCATGACAGTCGCTATCAATAGATATTGTATAGAATAGCTGATTTTACAAAAATTCATGTCCATAAAAAATGACATACAGAAAAAAAAACAGATTAGGAGTAAGTGCCTCAGCTACGCAATCATATCCTAGTTACAAAACAAGCATTGTTTAGCAATGGATTTTAACAAGATTTATTTGTTTTTTGTTATAAAGTAAAAATATAAGGCAATTTTCTGTAAAGAGCTGTAGGAAACAAATTCTAATGGTCTTCTGGGAAAAACATGGAAATGCTGTTCAAGCATGAAATTCTTTGGTTATTTTGGGCAATGATATATCCATAAAAGAAAAATCATCAATATGCTTGTGAGTCTATTTTCTCTAAAACACTTAAAATATTTTTTTCCAACAACAATAATGATACATTTTCAGCTACACAGATACAGCAACAGTCCTGTTGTCTGATTTTTGACAGCTCACAGAAGAGATGATCAGGTGCATTTCCTAAGTCATTGACATGAATGATTCAGTATTTCAGTAAATAAAAAAGCTGCTATACGGTGTTTGTCCAAGGGCATGTGAAATGGATTTTGAATGCATGGGAATCAAACCACAAGTTCGAATGAAAGCTTCTCCATACCTAGAAAGAATATTTTGCTAGTGGGTATACTCTCATCATGTGAAGTGGAAGTGGGAGGAGACAGGTGGCTCTGGAAACTTTTCCCCACCATCAAATCCATGGCTTTCTGAATCCGAAGGATGACCCCTGGCACAAAGTACTGTTCATATTTCCTCCCTTTCTCAAGCAATCATAGCCAAAACAAGATGCAAAACCTGTGCAAGTGCTTATGCTGATCCCTCTCTCCCTGGAAGGGCCTTTCCCGTGGAACTGCAGAGACCTGTGGGGAAGGGTGGAAAAGGATTCCTGAGATCTGGCTAAGGATTTGGATTGTCTAGGCGTTTTGTGGAGACTGTTTCTGACCCAGGACTGCAGAAATCTGTTACTATCATCTTACCACATTCAAAGCTGTGGGGCAGGTCAGGCTGCAGTTCATCTGCAGCATACCAGCTGCTTGAGCTGTGGGCCTATGTGCCAGAGCCACCCTAACATTTTCAATTTCTAATGTCATTGCTCAGTGCTGGTTCCCCAGCAAATAGATGCTCTGTTGTACCTTGGGCAATCAATCCACATGTAAGAGAATCTGAGGCTTCCATTGGGCTTTTCTCATCTCAATGAGGGATGAAAACATGTTGGGTATATACTAAGGACTGTTTTCAGGAATGATTAGCTTTCATTTTCTACACTATGGATGGGGAGTGAGTGAGAAAGCAGAGTCGGCTGCAAGGCTGCTTCAGGCAGAGGAGGAAATGGAGGTGACACTCATGTCCACACTGCCTGTAGAGCTCAGGTTTCAGCAGCCACCCTTTTGCCTGCTTCTCAACTTCACCACTCCAGGAACTCATTGGTTGTTTTGCCTTAGACAACAAAATAAGCTGTATGCATTGGGAAGTGCTGTAATGTCAGAGCAGAATAGCAGAGATTCCCTATTAAGAAGAATTCAAATAGACCTTATTACTTCAAAAATGTAAGTCCTAATTGAAGGAAGCATTTCTTCAAAAGCAAAGTTGTAAACCCCATATGTTGCCCTCCTGTTCCACGCTGCTTGTAAATAGGTGCTATTTCTCCTCAAAGATTAGGAAGGAAAGCAATTAATTTATTAACAATTTTTAAGAATTCAACATATATCATTATAGCAATACCAAAATGTGATGTGCAATTCATACTATCAGATAATTAGGAGGCATAGATGGTACTTTTAATCCTCTCTATAGGTCAGTTGCATTTAAAATTAAATCTTGCATTAGGCAATTATACTTCAATATCAATTTTTAGCCAAGAGCAATGGTCTTTATGGAAAAGACAGGTAAGCTGCTCTTTATTTTAAAGAAACTTGTTTTATTCTATCATGGGGATTTGGAAGTTGCCTCTTAACAAATTGTATTTGACAGATAATTGTTCCCCCTTCCCACATTTTAGCTCATATTCTAATATTTTTCTTTATACCTCTATATTAAAAAGCAAGAGAAAGCTCATTACTCATAACTCACTGAATGAGTATCAGATAACAACTTTTAGCTGTTTTCAATACCTGATGAGAATAGACCCCTAGTTTTCATGGTTGATTTTTTTAAGGAATTGTCCAATAAAACAATTTTCATTTTAAATTTAGGGATTATTGTGCTCATGACACTCTGTAGTTTGACTTCTATGATTAGAATATTAATTAGTGAAGTAAGTGCCAGACATCTTTTGTTATAAATATCTTCTGACTATCACAAATTTACAAGGTCAATTTCTTTCAGTTAATGGGTCTGACTTAATTTCCATGTGAAATGTTTTGGCCTAGCTGAGAATAAGAATAAAAATCACTACATTGTTTGGTACTTTTAATAGCATCTTTCATGCTGTGAAGGCCTAACAGCCTTTAATTCCCTAGTCCTTCTGACCTAGTCTGAACAACATTACTCCCCATTTACTCCTTTATTCCTGTATTTGCTATATGGTATTTTATCACTTATCATGGATTTACATATCCATACTTAAATTTCTCTGAAAAAAATATTAGGTTATGCATCACAAAGAGGGGAGGTTTAGATTAGATATTAAAAAGAAAATTCTTACTATGAGGCACTGGAACAAGTTGTCCAGAAAGGTTGTGGCTGCCCCATCCCTGTCAGAGCTCAAGGCCGGGTTGAATGGGGGCTCTGAGCAGCCTGGTCTAGTGGAAGGTGTCCTTGCTCATGGCAAGAGGGTGTAATTAGATGATCCCTCCCAATCCAGACCATTCTATGACTCTATTATTAAGGCTTCTTTTCAAAGGAGACATACCTCAGAAGTGAATTTTTGGTTTTCAGTTTTCATGCTCTCTTGAAAACTGGTAGAAGTTGAGATGGCAAAAAGTTTTTTCTGTCATGCCACTTGCTTGCTATATAACTTAGTTCATTTGTTATGCAAAACAATTTTTAGTTTTTCAATTGTTGATAACATTTCTAAAAGAAATGTTGCATTTTTGCCAATTATTTTAGTAGCAAGAAACGTTTACATAATATTCTCTATTTGTGGTTGAAAATTGATATGGCAAAATAGGAAGGAATTCACAAAACAGTAATTGGGAAGGCAGTCTCATGTCCTTCCTCTGCACCTTCATTTTTTAATTATGAAATGTGGCAATTGGTTAAAATTTTGCCTAATAGCCTGTTATCTTACCTTCAGAATTTAAAAAGAGAGAAATAATGCTTTGTCCACTTGTTTGACTTCAAACATAAAAGATGTTACATTTATTTATAGAACCTCACAAAAGGAATGCAGATAATTATACCAAAGGGTTATACAAATACCACTAAAAAGAGAATAGTGTTCAATGAGTTCTTGAATTCATGGGAGATAGCAGTTTTACAGGATAAAGCTATTCAAATGTCCAATAACATTATGAAATACTATTTTTCTTTAAAAAGCAGTTTTTAATATCTAATTGTTTGATAAGAAAGAGAAATTTATATAAAAACAATATAGCGCCGGTGAAACAAATGAAATTATGTAAGATGCTAAGAACAATGAGAAGAAAATCATCTTCAAAGATGCCCATGTAAATATTCAAAATTATGGGGAAGGTAAATAATGCTTCATTTTGGGAAATCTTTGGAGGCATTATTTTCAACTTGCTGTGAATGTATTCTGAAGCTATTACTCTGTGCTTGCTCTGACTGAGGCGTGCAGGAATCTGAGTTACATGCCACATGAAACTTGCTTTAGAGCTGTTGTCGCATCACTTCATCTTTTTATGAACTAGTTTTCTACCTCCATAATGTCACGAAAGAGCTAATACAGACAAGTGAAGATGTCTGTAAGGATTCAAGTTATTTTCAAAACTCAAAGCTCTTGAGTAAAAATAGTGTGTTTTACAAATACCTCTGCTAAGCCATGTTGCCACTTAACACAGTACTGAACAGAGGGAAAGTTTTTTACGTAGCTGAAAAAAGAACTCTTCAGTGCAACTAACAGGAACTCAGAGGGAAGGTATCTTCCAAAGCAATCTTTATGGGAACATGAGTTTGCTGCGTGAATGTGTAGTGATACATTTGTAATATGTTTACATTTTAATTAGCTGTTTTCTATGATTTGTCACAAGGAATTGATGGCCAAGTTCATGCATATATCTGAGGCTTAACACATGCCTTTGACAGCTCAATGTCAGTGATTATTTTATGTATTTCATATTTTCAAAAAAGGGATAGAGACAAGAGAAGCAGCAACAGCCTTGCAAAATCCCTCTCTAGATTAACACAGAATATAAGTTTTCGGTAGTTAATGAAAATAAACCTGCTATTCCAAAGTAAAAGGAAGAACTGAAGTTTCATGTATATAATCTGTGACTTCCTGGAAAAGGAACCTTAAATTAAACCTTAAATTTCCCTATTTCAGAAGTAAAATGGATATTAGGCTCTTGAATCCTTTTCCTGAAGATAAATCAGAAGTATCACTATGTAGTAATATGAGATGGAAGAGAAGAAAAAGCTGAAGTAGAGACAAATAAATATTAATACTAGAAATGTTATTTTATCTTTGTACTGTTACCTGAAGTATCTGGTAGCAAGTAAAATGAATGTTTTTAATCAGAATTAGGATAAAATTCCATTCATTTTCTGTCCTCAGAGTCAACTTGTGAGAACAACATTTCTGCGGGGTAAGTGACTTCAGCATGACTATTTCACATAATCTGGTTACATAAATATTTTTGAATGAAGAAAAATTGTATCAAAGTTATTAAAGTTTTATAACATTTTCTTCTTGTGATAATGACCATATAATGACAACAGTCAGTTATGTAATTATATTTGTACTTGAACTTAGATTTCATGTGAATGTATCCAGTGATTCAATTTCTTCTGCTTGGTTATGCAGTGTCATAAAAATTTAAATAATTATGCTACAAAGCAAAATGTGAATAACGTAAAATACTAGAAAGATAACTTGTTCAGTCCAAAGTTGCTTAATCATCATATGTTTAGTTTATTACTACACTTTTCCCTTTTATTACTCTCAAGAAATTAGAACAAACTTTATAGGCTCTTAAACCCATGATTTATTATGTAAACTACTATGCTACATTTCCATATTCTGTAGACTTTCATTATCGAGAAGCTGATTCTTGGATTTAATAAGAATAATTTCTTGGGAATATTCAAGCCTCCTGTGGATCATGCAATCATGTTGATCATGTTCATCAGCATATTGCAAGAAGACCATGGAGTAAAGAGAGACAAGAAAGTCACATTTTCATTAAAAAGTGTAAAAAGCTGTTCAGTATTTATTCCTCCATAAATCACAGAATTTTTTTTTTAAGTAGTTACATTCTGTGGACAGCATTGGCAAAAATCTCTCTGTTTCTACATTAAATGAAATTAATTTAGTTTGAAAGCAAGGTTCAGAGACAGCTTTCTGAAGAACATTTTGTCAGAGGCTCCATGAGCAAAGTGAATACAGAGGTGAGTGGAGTTCTAGGCATGATAAAAAAGCATAATTTTTAGAGGTAGTGCTTTTGGCCATGACAGATAAAGTTTTAGAAGTCCAGTTTTGTTCAGGTGTACCAGTAGGAGGAAATAATTTTTCCTATTCCCTTTCTCCGTGTCCAACATGAACATAGGAAAGCACACTACAATTACACAAAAACTTCAGAAAACAGGAACAAACAGAAACAGAGTTTTAGGATTCTACAGGAAGGTCAGAAAAAAGGAATGAAAAATTGCTTTTCCTTGTGATGCCTTAGGATTTTTATATATTTGTAGATTTCAATATCTTATATATGTATAGATTTTTATATAGCTGTATAACTTCTCATATTTAATGTAGCAACTAGCAGTCTCTACCTCTATACTCCATTCCTAAATTTCTGTGTTAAAAGCCAGACTAAGACATTTTACTTAGAGGCACGTATCAAAACCAGAATAATAAGATACCATTTTAACCAAAACTAGATAGAAGACCGAGGGACCTTAGACAAGCTCCAAGAAAGGAAAACTGGCATGAAGATGATAAAAGTGAAGTAAGGGGTCTTCAGACCCCTGACTTAATTCCAAGGAGGTGTGTCAAGGGGCAGATCTGTGGGAGGTTCTGGAGGTGGCACCAAGATGGTTCAAGGGTGGACGGTTCCTGAGTTGGATGTAACCTTTAATTATGGCAATTAAGTAGCGTTATAAAATTAGTAAGCACACCATGCATGGTGTGCACACCTTTTCACCTGCGCCCATATGCTTCTCACATACTTACACCATGCACTTGAATATATTTATTAAAGAACTGCTTTCTACTTTACCCATACCAACATTGTCTTGAAAAGTTTTTTCCTAAATTTTAGGCAGCAGTACCAGGGGGAAAACTTTCTCAGGTTGGATAAACCCACTAGATATGATAATTAAATAGTGTTACTAATTTGTAAGAATCTTACACTGTGTGTGCATCCATATACTTTGTGCACCTGAAAGCTTTCATTAAAGAACTGCTCTCAACTTCATCTATACTAATATTGTTTTTAAAGGTTTTTTTCCTCAATTTTAGGTAACACTTGAAATACTTTATCTAGAAACTGAGATAAGTGAAGTCTGCTAAGAACGTTTCACTGTTCTACCAAATCTCTATGGAGATTCTTTAGGAGATTATTTTGGAACTATAGTGGAAATGTTATAAAAAAAAAAAAAGCTGAGACATAATGCTTCTCTTTTATATCTTCTCTCAGCTATGATTTTGGGTAAGTCTTTAACTGACTGTGCCTTAATTTAGCTAGTTGCAAAGACTGGTTCCATTCAAGTATATACATATTAGTCATCGAGCTGAACAGGCTTCCATCAAATGTTCTTCTTGAGTGCAACTATTGTTTAGAGGGATTTTTTTTCCATGTTAGGATAGACATTTTAAAAATTCTAGTTAGTACCAAGAAGGAAACATAATTCCTCCCATTAAAGGAATACTGTTAAGTGGTAAAATTATGGTACTTATGTTAGAAAATGCTGAAAACATTTGCTGTTATGTTACTTAAATTTTATAATTATTATTTCAATATTTAGAGTGCATTATTTCATGATGTTCTACCGTATCATCATTTTTGAGTGTTTGACTTTCCAATTTTGGTTAATGTTCTTTTAAGATGCTTATTGGTGTGATTTTTCCTGTGTTTTAGGGAAAGCAGTCTGACAACAAGAAATTCCATGGCTTGGCATCAAAATATCTAGCATAAAGGCTGTGTGATTTTCTAGGAATATCCATCCTTGGTAATGGCCAAACTAAGTTGTTATCTGACTTTTGGACCATTGCTGAAGACACATTAAAAATTCTGATTATGGAAAAACTGTTCAGTTCATGTAATTTAAATCAAATTAGAAGTGAAGTGTTTTATTGATTTCTTAATGCTGCCTAATTAACCCTTAGGCATTAAATCAGGATCACTGTCAACTTAGCAATAGAGAAACCATAGTCCTAAGATTTTGCAAAGTGGGGTTTTGTTTCTTTAAAATGTCTTCTATGTGAGACACAGATGGTCTCATCTGTGTCAACCTGAGCGACCTAAGCAGCACATCTACATGTTTTTTGAACATCTCTCTGTCTGTGTGTGCATGTGAATTGATAATGGTGTGACTCTTGGGAATGGTCCTGTGTAGGGCAAGAACCTGGAGTTAATGATCCCTGTGGGTCCCTTCCAACTTGGCATATTCTGTAATTCTGTGATTCTGCTTGAATTTTGTAATTGTGAAACTAAAATTGTCACTGTTATAGCAAGTCTTATTGAATTACATTATAAATAGCAAATTGTCAGTGGTTAAAGGCTGCTAAACCCTTTTTCGCTCTCACCTTTTTGTATCCATATCCTTTGCACCCCTGGTCCCTGTGTAAGTAGTTCCAAACTGATTCTAATCCAATTTTCCTATGTATGCTTTGTCCAAGTAGTAGGCAAAAGAGCAAACCTTAGCGTAGAACTCTGTTAAAGTCACACTTTCACAAATTCATATTGCAGCCTGCTTTTTGGTCAATACCTGCAACGATGATTCTTTAAGAAGCCTCAGCACTCACTCATGACAGACCCATGCTGAAAAATGCAGCCCCTCTCAATCCTCTCCCTCCCTCTCTAGGGCTCTATCCTGACCACATCCTCCTCTAAGCATTAGACCTGGTACAAGCTTTGAATTGGATAATTTTGCTCTGCTGGTTACTGGAATATGAGAAAGGATTGCCTTATGGCATATTTCTTTCCTCCTATTTTAATTCTTTTTATAAACTTTTGTTTTTTCATTCTAACTCTTTCAAACCCTTTGAAAGTATGTATGATGTGGGAGTAAGGTTCATCTTCTGCAATGTTTCTAAAAAGTAGTTTCAGTTACAATCAAATAAAATTAGGTTACCCTTTCCATTCATTTTTCCTTCCATTTTTTAAAAATTCTTAGTTGTAAGCATAGCAATAGATCTTTGGGGTTTTCCCTTTGTTCTTCAATGTACCAATCATTTTAGGAAGTACCTTCTGGCACTTCAGTGACTTTCACAGATTAAGAAACACTAACTTACCTGAAGTATCTGGTTTCTGAGTAATTGAAAATAGTGATCTGAGGTTCAGAACTCTCTGGTTTCCCTCCCAGAGCAGAGACTGGAAGGAAAAGTTTTCCTGCTCTCACCTTGTAGGGCAGTAGAGAATTGGGCTGTTTGGACTATCTAGCACAGAGAACCAAGAAATCTTTCAAGGGGTCAGTAGGACAGAGAAGTCTGATATTTAAACTGTTAAGGTCCAGGAAGACATTCAGAATGGTGATCTGGTGATCTACTTATCATTGCAGATTTGATTAATGATAACTGGGCTTTAACAAGGTTAGCAAAAGATGAAAAGGCCAGCTCCTGGCAGGATTTCAAGTTTCTCTTTGGACTGCAACATTACAGAATAAAAGGCAGAATTTCCACAATAGGAGAACAATTTTTTCTATATTTAAAGTAGAAACCATTTTGACTACACTTGAAAGTGTTTCACAGCCTGCTTTACAGGCAGTGTTGTCTACCACCTATAGTCACATACAGAGTCTTTGCTCTGTTCATGTCTTTCTATTGGCAAACCAGGTCATTCACTAGCTCACTAGCTGTACGAGCTGAGGAAGAAACAACAGTAGTGAACAATTTAAGACCCCCTATCGATACTCGGAAGTCTTACCATAAATTAAAGGTCAACATTTTAGCATTATGAAATTACCTGCAAAATTGCCAAAATAAAATGACCGAGCACTCAGTTATTACAAAGGGTTGTTGAAAATAACACACTAAAAAGGATCTCTCTTCTTCAGAAAGCACAATCTCATACTTTAGCAAAAAAATACATCCTAAAATTTCTGTGATTAATTTTAAGTTACTCTGAAAATGCTCATGCATCTTTGCAGTGATAGCGCAAATGTAACAATTTTTCTTTTAATTGAATCTAAATGTAAAAATGCTGCATTGTAACAATATTTATTTTTGTTACAAACTTTAAAAATTCTGATTTTTACTTTGGAGTTGTGTTGCTAAACAAAAGCAATTTACCACATGCTCGTTCACTCACATTTTATAGGTCATTTCCCTTATATAAGGAACTACAAAATGTGAATGTTCAAATATCAATGATTGCAACACCAATATTTTGTGAATGTCTGGGAAATAAATTACATTTTATGCCTGTGTAGAATATTTTGGTAAAAACACTTTCTTGACCAGACTTTATTTTTCAGATCTGCATATTTAACTTCTATTTGGGATCATAATCTTGCAATCTACTGCAGATAATGTATAAAATTTATATATTGGGACAACACTGTAGGAAAAAATAAATTTAAAAGGAAATAATACCATAAGAAGGGAAAATGTTTGCAATTTTGCACTGCTTGTTAGAAACATCTATCACAATAAATTTTATTAATGGGACTAACTGAAGCTTTTGAATGTAAACAGAATACTGATTTCTCTTGTATCATTAGTATTTGTATATTTAATGTTTTCAAAAGTGTGAAAATGGCTGATGAAAACTACATGGAGCACAAGGTGAAAACTCAGTATACCCTGATTGCATTCACAAGAAGAAACTAAGTAGAAGAATATTGTTGCTGTGCTTTTTGTCTGGGTTTAAAATTGCAAAATCAATTAAGTTTATTTGCTAGAATGCTGAAATATAGTTAACTATTGCAATGGATAGTAATTAAAGTATAGATCAACCAATTAGTTCTCATATATAAGCACAGAGTTTGAATCTTAATGAAAATCACAGGTAAAAGTACAGTTACAGTTACCATGCCTTTTTTCTATCTCTTAAGATTATGCTTTACTGGCACAATCTGTCTATAGAGATAACAAGATAAACAACTCCAGCATGTTGTTTTCCAAGATTCTTTCAGATATCATGTAATAGCTTGTTGATTACCTTTTTAAAAAATCCCACTCAATGTCTCCTACCTCAAAAAAAAAATCCAAATCAAGCAAAAATCCAAACATTTTTATTTGTCACAGGGGCTACATGAAATTAAAATGCTCAAGAACAAGAGTTCAATTCTAAACAGAATAATACTTTAAAACACACCTGACAAACCCTTACTGCTTTCATCTGATACGAGCAAAATATGACAACAGTACCATGCTATTCCCATTCCAAATGTACACAATACCAGGAGACACCAAGATAAGCTTCTTTCTACCTTCTAGAATTAATGTCCATCAGCCACAAAGGCATTTGTTACTATGTGACCAGTGACTTTATGTGGGTCTTTTGTTGATCTCCTTCCCTGTATCAACTAATCTTTGGTACTGAATATTTAAGAATAGCACAAAAGTGGCAAATTAAACAGATAGGCAGACAGATGCATGTTCAGCATTGAAACTGAAGTGGTATTAATTCTGTCTTTTTCACTTCAAATGAACTTAGTTTTCAGTGGTCTTCTGAACTCAGACAAGTCAAAGGGTAGAGGACTTTTCTTCCACGCAGTTATTCTTACATGACAAATTTAAAAATTGCAAGAACCATAGGTGCAATAAAAATGTTTAGTTCCATACCATGTGAGTTTTCCTTCTGCATCAGACATGGAAATGAAAATAGACATCAGCAAAAAGACAAGTAAATTAGACATCATTCAGATTTGGGGAGTTGGTTTTGTGTTTGTTTTTTGGGTTTTTTTGGGGGTTGGTTGTTTTTTTTTCATTTATATAAATATCCACAGAATCTATTTTAATTATATAACTCAATTCATATTTTAAAGGTTATGTGGGAGGAAAGAAAAAATCATTCAGTCTATAGGTAGATGCAAAAAAACTACAGCAATGGAAATTATTCTTCTTAAGAGATAAGAATAAGAGTTTTTTCTTTTAGAAAATGCCAAGGCTGAGAGTCAGTTATGCATGAAAATACACACAGAAAAAAAATATGAGAGGAAAAAAAGTCCAGTCTTTACTAGACCTCCTAAATATAGGTATAACTAGAGAATTTGGAGCTGCAGTAGGTAAAAGCATATTTTGGCTCACCAGCATCTTGCTATTGTGGTGATTACTAAACACTATCCTATTTCATCTATTGAGTGCACTCTTCTCAAAAAATGCTTAAATCTGAGCACAGCAGAGAACTGATTTTAAGGTGCTGTCCTCAGTGTTAAAAGTTTAAATCAGACAACAGTCACATATATGTAGAAGTGCTTAGAGTTTTACTGTTAAGAAGCTGATCGCTCATCAAACTGCTGAAAAACATCAGACAGCTATTGTAAACTAATATGTTGCTTACTGATTTTAACTTATATATTTTCTTAGCTTTGGCATGAGTTGTGCAAAATTAAAGGTACAATGAGTAACTGCAACAAGGACTATAGTAACAGAAAGGTAGATTACTGCAAAGAGAAAAATACATGTACATCACATCTTAGGAGTGTAATAGAATTTCATATAGTAGATCTACAAATATCTAGCCACACTATAAGAAAACTGCTTTATTGCTACATTTAAAATTTAGAGGAAGAGAAATCCTGGGAATGTTGTTTTATTTTTACCATGTAATAAATAATTTTCTAGCAAGACATAAAAGACTGAAATGATACTGAAGTTTTAAAAGAAAACTGATTGTGGAATGATGCACTTTGCACCTGGAAGAAAATATTAACAGGAAAAAAATGCAATTAAAGAGAGAGAGACAAAAAAAAATCAGAAGTATGGTCTCAGAACTTTAATTTTTGTATACACATATAGTTCAACAGATTCTAATGGGGCTCAGCTAACATCTATCCAATAAAGATTTGATACATAAAGTTAAGTGCCAGGTTGTCACAGAAAAAAAAAAAAAAACAAACCAAAAACCAACTTGTCTGTTCTTACATCTTGTTTCTACAGACAGTCAATGTTGATAATGAGCACTATCTGTAGTACAACGAATAAACAGTATAACCAGCTCCTTCTAAACAAAGTAGAAGATAAAAGTTGCTAGTCTTTCTGAGTTCTGTGCTTTTGGAAACACATGCTTTAGAAATTCAAGAATTTTAGCTTGCCTCCTGGCTTGAAGTGTACCAGTAAGAGTAAATCCAGGGGGATGTAGATCGGGCAGTTGTTGCGGACAGTATTCAATAACATTTTTTTGAGGACAAACATGCCAGTTAGGTTTTCTTCTAGGTTTCAGTGTTTGTGGTTCTTTCCTAGGTGATTTCAATTTATAATTTTATTGAGTCAGAAATGGACCACTGAGAACAAACACATAGCCAAAGCTATGTCTTATATGTTCTCTTAAGAGTTCTGAAACCATGACACATGCAAGAGAGGAGCAAAGGGAAGCATAAGCATTACCGGTGACCCTGATTTTTTTAAGCAGAAAGGTACTGGGGTTTAGTTTTAGTCTAATATACAAATGATTCTTCTGTGCCCATGGTAAAGTTTCAACATATGCAACGCTCATGTAAAAAAGGGCCTGTATGGTATCTTCAAATTTAATTCTTTCCCAGAGATACATCATTTCCTGTAACATAACATATTTTCTTCTCCTTTTCCTGGTCACTACTGAACATGTCTAAACAAGCTCAAGAAGCTGGTTCATGGGAATCTCATGACATTTACCAAGAACAAGTGCAAGGTGCTGTGCCTGGGACAGATGTCCTAGTTCAGCAGCCAGGACCAGTTTATCACTGTGTGGGTGTGACCAAGCTGCTTATTCTACACCCTCTACAGAAGTTCTCATGAACTTTTAACAATGGACCATTTGCAGCAGCTGCCCAGGGCACACCTGACCCCTTAGGCTACATCATCAGCAGCAGCAGCTGGATGTTAAAGGAGCCTGTGAGATAAGAGCTGTGATAACTCCCCTCCAGGAAGTCATTAACACCTTCACTCCCAGCCTGAGGGGTCATGTCTGCTGATGGGCCATCAACTATTCCAAAAATAGCCCCATGACTCACAGAGTTAGATCACCCATTGTGGAACTCCCTGCCCTGGGGGAGGTACTGGGCATTCCCACTTGAACCTGAGGGTATAATCTTGGGGTTTGGAGAATTCTGATACCATTCATCAGATCCAGAGGACGACCAGAACCTCGACAGGACTGTGATTACCACTCTTGACCAGACTGCGATCGTCATCTGCACCAACAGGTTTTTTTCCCTTGCTTTTCCTTTGGACTTAGGGGAACCACAGGGGGCTCAGCACATGAGCTAACAAACACCATTCTGTTTGTGCCCCAGGGTGCTGGATTACACTTCTGGGGGTTGTGGGTTAAAGCCAATTTCTCTTTGTGCCATTGGACTTATTATAATATTTTTATTAAATTGTAACTCTGTCTTATAATCTCTTTTGTGTTGGGTTCATTTCTCCTGCCAGTTTACCTTTAAACCAGCACATTGGGGCAATCCCTGGTGTCAATACAGACTAGAGAACAAACCAGTTGAGAGCAACACTGCCAAGAAGGACTTGGATGTGGATGAGAAGCTGGATATGACCCAGCAATGTGTTCTTGCAGCCCAGAAAGCTAGTTGTAACCTGGGCTGCATCAAAAGCAGCACAGCCAACAGGTGGAGGAAGGGGATCCTGCGCTTCTAGTCCGCTCTGGTGAGACCCCACCTGGGTTAGTGTATGCAGCTCTGGGGTCCAAATATGAGCAGAACATGGACCTATCACAGAGATAGTCTGAGGTCTGAAGCACCTCTCCCCTGAGAAAAAGCTGTGAGAGTTGGAGTTGTTGAACCCCACCAAGTTCACATATGTCATTTAATAGGCTTGTCCAGGTCCTTCTGGATGGCATCCCATCCCTCAGGCAATTCAACTGCACAACTCAGCTTGGTGTCATCTGCAAATCTGATGAGGGTCCACTTGATCCCACTGTCTTTGTCATTGATGAAGATATTAATCAATCCTGGTCCCAGTATGGACCCTTGAGGGACACCATGTGTGATTGAGCTCCAGCTGACATTAAGCCATTATATTCTTCTATTTCCATAGTTCTTCTGAGGTACTGGAGGCTGTAGATACACCATTTTCATCCAAAGGTTCATTTTCTTAACTGAGATAATTTCTCTGACAAAACACATTCTATCAATTATTCATCAAATAATCTCAAAAAATTCTACCTAATTTGTTATTACAACCAGATGATCTACATGAAAAACTAAGACTAATACCACAGTAAAAGTTCCTTTACTAAGACCCCTCCTGTTATTTTTATTCTTGTAGTTGTTTTTTTCCTTTCTGCCATTCATTTAATTTTTGCTCTCTTTCTAGCTGAACACAAACAACTGAGAAACATGTGTAAGTACTGTTATTTCTGAAGTAATGTTAACTTAGGAGTTATAGCTGTATCTTAATTAATGAAAAAATAGTCTAAATCCTTAACCCTCTTTTTTTTTTAAATAAACCCTGAGTTCAGATAATTATGTTCACAATGAGACACATTTTTCATTAATATTAACAACCTGACTGCATATATTTTCAATTCCCTAGGTTAACCATTTTTTGAAGCATTTTAAAACATTTTTCTTTTGCATTTAACTGCAAAGCAATTTGATGTAGTACTGTTGCAGCATAATAGAATATCGTAATTTTTTTCTAAGTTTTGTCTTTTTAATAAAAGTATATTTTTTCAACTGAACTCAACATCAAGAACAAAATAAAATCTCCTAGTTACTGTGTCTAGCCTTCTTGTCTGGAAAAGTTTAATTGATTTATATCTGCACTTCTATACTAAACAAATTAAGAGATGTAAAATTTGGGATTTCAGGAGTAAAAAGTGAGAAAGATACTTTCATCCTGAAGAAGAAAAAAGATATTTGGAAGGTAATTCCACGATACATAGAGAAAATTATATATAATTTTAAAAGCAATTCATATATCTCTCCATAAACACAAATTTCCTTCAGTATAATTTAGTGTGTCCAGTTAAACACAGAAAAGGGAACAGGTAGGTCTAGAAAACAGTGTCATCACAAAAAAATAGCCCTCAACAGGTCTGGAAACCATGACATTCAAAGCATCTGCAAATATCAGAGAATCAGAAGTGGTAATAAAGATGTGTAATTTATAATTAAATCTATGACATTTTAGAGAAGATTTGCCACAGATTTATAGAAAATCAGGTCTAAACATTCTTAAATTTGACTAATGAAAACCAGTAATTTCAGTTTGTACTTAGGAACTTTGTTTTGACACAATCACATAATTCTAATTGATAAATTTCAGCATCAAGACTTACATCTAAACATATAACCAGTTTTCAAAAGAAACTTAGGTAAGCATAATTGTCCTTGGTCAGAAAACAAGAATACAAATCTGTTAGTGTTATTTTGCCGGGTTCTTGCAATAACTCTTGTCACCACTCTGGATATTCCACACTTAGACATTATTGACCCTTAAAAATTCTGGGTGTTTCTTCAAGGTTTCATGATTTTCTAGGATTTGCAAGTTTCCTTTTTTTTTCCCCTCTAGGGACAGATAGTTTTTATTGCTATACTGAAACAAGGAAGTAATTTAAGATACATGCAAACAATAAAGCATTGTTTATTTTACAGCAATACAGTGGTAAGTTAAATAAAGTCACCCATGTAGGAAAAGAAGTATTCTTTTTCACATTAAAATGTCAGATGGAAAGCTCAAATCCATTGTGATATCTCAAAAACCCCGAAATTCTTCTATGCTACTTTAACAATGAATTGCCAAGAGCTTAATTAGATTTTTCCAAAATATTACGCTTCTTCTGAAGTGTGAAAATTGTAGTTGCATTTATCTTCTTAATGGTGCAGATATACAGCTTTTCTCTTTGCTAAGGGATTGAAGAAGCTTTTCTGGAAAAAACAACTTAAAAGAAATAATTTATAGTGCTGACCATTTTTGATTTGACTTCTCTTTTTATTCCAGAACTTATTTATCTGCCATTACAATTCAAACAGTGATTCAAAAGCTCTCTTCTTTACCATGAGATATGACTATAAAAGCAATATTCTTAGAGGTTAACATTAGAATGAGAACTTGTTATCAAATGACTTATTAAAAAGTATGCAGGTTAAAACTGAGATCCCTCCTGGTCTTGTTTTCTATCATTTTGCATGAAACCTGTTATTGATTTGGAAACTAAAGAGCAAATAATGCAAGAATAACATGAAATAGTATTGTGAAACTATAGCCTCACATCTCCAAATGTAATCTGCATCTCATAACAAAATTTTCTCTTGTCAGGCATAAAGATGTTTGCTTGAGAATTTCCAAAAGGATCTCCATTTTTGCTGTGAGAATAACCTGGTAAACACACAAACTGTTGAGAAAAACAGTTAATCATATGCTTAATATTTTCCAGAAGAAACAACTTCCATAAGTCTGCATATGCCATACAGATACAATTCTCTTGATCAAGATGAGATTTGCCTGCTATTTCAAATGAACAGAAGATTTAACTGGGTTTATCCAGTCATAGCAATGTTGAAGCAAATAATAAACTTGCATTGTATTAGAAATTCAGACATATACACAGGACTCAATATAATTCACATAATATATATTAAATATGAAATATTCAAACAGGAGATACCTATTCATAAAAAATATACCTGCCATAAATTGAAAGATTATAAAATAATAAATACGGAAATGAAAATGTGTTGCTATGGAAAATCATGAAGTAGACTGTAGTACAGAAGAAAGAAGATCTAGAAGGACACTGCAATACATAGGTATAATTGATATCAGAAATTCAGATTCTTATCTTTTTCTTGAAAGAATAGTACAAAATTTAAGAGATTGGAGGAGCTCAAGTAGGTTAAATGCGAATACATAATATCACTTTTCTGAGTTTGTATGGGTAAGAATGAGAAGTTAAGCATATAGGCACACTTGTAAGACAATGCTATCATATTTCATATTAGGAAAATTAAACATTCTTCTCTTTGGAGACACAAAGTAAAAAAAGTTTAACAAATTTAAATTCCATACCAAAAGAGACAGCCACAAATCACAAAAAGACATATAAAATGGAAACACTGGGATTTGAAAGGCCTCAGCTTCATAGAGCAGCTTGGTATCCATCCTGTTGAGCCTAGGCTTTGGAGCTTGGAAGATGCCACTTCCAAGGTGTACCCAGCACTGCCGTCAGAGGTAAAGCTCCGTCTACACTGGAGCGGGAACTCGAGTCAGCTCTTCAGTGTCTTTCCTTGTAAGCGTACAAAGCAAGTGTCTTAGAAGAAAATGATTTGTTTTGATTCAGTTTTCTCATGAGTATTTTAACTAGGGGGTTTGTAAGTGTGGACAAATACTTTTTGGATGATTCTGTCTCTTGAGATTTGCTTAGTTGGGTACTATTTTTTCAGGCTTTCACATTATTTACTCTGAAATTCCCCTGAATTTCTATTTATAATTTATATTGTACAACAACTTTCTTTTCAAACAAAAAAATCCACTTATAAACCAACGGTTCTTTTACTAAAAAAAAATGAAAAAAAAGAAGCAAAATCTTATCTTCTGTAATTGCACTCCAAGAAAATAGGAAGAACACAGCAAGCCTATGAAATGTGTCTAATTCTGCAACTAAAGAATCTCTAAAACAAGAATATGAGAATATTTGTAATATCAGCAAAATGCTTACACATAGTCACTACTGGAAAACCTTGTAATATAAAGTGATGCGTTTTGCAAGGAGATGAGTCAGAGCAAGTGACCTGAAAGGAAATTTTGTTGTTCTTTGACCAATAGGCAAAAAAACTGTATTATAAAACTCAAGTTTTAAAATTTGATGTGTTATTGGTTTTATTCTAATTGGTTTTATTCTAATTTAAATTTATGTTTCCTTAATGAGGGTTGCAGTTTTTCAGATTAAAATAGCTCTTGCTTTCTAAAGACTGGAGGACTTCTTAAACTGTTACATTTCCACCTGTTTTCCTGGAAATTGAAGCAGCAACAGCAATAGTGTTAAAACTGATGCCTGAAGTTCAAAAAGTGCCACCAGAAGCAAGGGATTGAGGTTACAGGGGTAACAAAACACAACCTAGACAACAATTCTGTCTTCATTTAAAATAAATATCCTCCAGCTTTTGAGAAGTATGTTAAGAACAAAATTAATTTTTGAACATCTGTTCACTACAGGACAGAAGATGAGTTGTGGTCAGAATATATTTCATTTTGATCTTTATTGTGTGTTATTTAGTACAAGCTGGTTGTTTAGGAAATTAGTTGTGCTACAGCATTGGTTTGAAGGTAGATGTTTTATTTTTTTATATGGAGCAATGTGAAAAAATGAAAACTATGATCTTACTCAAAATTAGAAGAATTAAAAATGTAGTGGTGTGCTTTCCAAGACATGTAGCACTTAAAATACTGAGGACTGTTTTAAATGAAGTTCTTCATCAAAGTACTTATGGCACCTAAAAATCTAGTCAGTCTGAAAAAAGCCTGATTAGATGAGAACTTTGCTATAATATCCCTAAATCACAATTACCTTTGTAAAAAACACTGGAAGGTAAAAGCAATAGGGATATATTTTCTTAGGCCTGCCAGTGTCTGTTAATGAGTTTCTGTTATGGCTTTTAGTAGTCCATCAGAAAAAGTTAGATAATTTAATAGGCTATGGAACCAAAATGGATTGATGCAAAGTTTCCACAAAAAATAAAATATTCTTTGTCACTAGACAGTGTAAACAAATTCTTTTTCACAGGAGTCAGTACTGATATGAATGAAATTTAATTCATCCAGGTAAACTACTTTTGTTACTATCTGAACACAGAGTGTCAGCATGAAATTAACCAGATAACTAAAAAATATAGCACTTTACAGAATCATAGAACTTTCTAAGAGGATCTATTATTGAACTTGTCCAATTGTTTGTACCTTCTTTACCCAGTCAGAAAACTAATATGATTATGCCAAAAGCACAGCCTCATTAGACCCCTCAGGGAATTAATTAACCCATTTTAACCAGAAAATGCCAATAATCCTCATAGGTTATGAGCCACTGTGTTTAATCTTGCCATTTAGGTCCAACAAATGTAGTGAAAGATTGAGTCTTGAAAAATACATTAACAAATTTATCTTCTGTCGGAATGAAAGGAGACACTACAGAAAGTAAAAAGTGTTTCCTTTCAAAGCTTTGGATGTATGAAGGTGTATAATTTCCTTCCCATATATCATGAAGAGTTTAACAGAATTTTATTACTTAACTCCAGCATTTGTAACCTTCATAAATCAGTAATCTAAATTCATGAAAAGATAATTGATTTAGCCATGATTTAAAAGCTCTGGAGTACAACTGAAAAGCTAATAATTTTGCAACATCAATTTTATGTTCTTCCTGGAATGTTTGACCTCACTGAGGGCAAAGCTTATGCAGGTAACAAAGTGTGAACAAACAATCCCTGAATAACTGTACTTTGGCAGGTGTAGCATACTGCAGAATCCCTCTTTTCTTCTGGGCAAAATTAATGATAGGGCAGTATGTTATTCAGAAAAAGTCAGAGTAACCTTAGCAGCAGATAAGATGAATAATAGATTTAGTTGCTTGCAATGGTGGAAAAGTCCAAATTGTGAAACCTCAGACTAGAAGCAATATAGTCACATTGGCCCAAAGATGACTAAATACCTTCTGGTATTTAGTACTAGAAGCCTCCTGTCAATGATGTACTGTGCCACACTCCCTTGCTTGGCACGAGTTCAGATGTGCCCACAATGTTCTGCTCCTTGTTACAGTAGAGCTATGACCGAAAGCAGCACAACTTGCTCTGACTGACAGCACAAATGCTGAATAAAGTGTGGATCAAAAATAAAACAGAGAAAAGAAGAACTGAGGCAAAAGACTTTGCTGGCTTGTGAACAAATGATTGTGGAGAGGAAAATGAGTGTAAAGAAATGGAAGGGTTTCCAAGGGGAGCAGCAAGCTGCACAGATATACTCCCTATTCAAAGATCAAACTTTAGCCAAGAGCTCATTACAGCCAAGATGTCAACTGGGAGCTGTCACCTCTGACAACTGATGATGAGAGTAGTGTTATTAAGCCAGTTGGCATGCATAAGGCTCCAGAAAGTTTTGCTGGCTTTATCAGGTCCATGCTACAGGGAGCTCTTACTGTCTTCTTCACAACAGTTCTATGAAGTAATGAACTCAGTTTCATTCTGATGCTTTCCCAGTAATTTTTGGTGGTCCATTTCTAAAGGCATATAAAGATCCAAGGAGTCATAAATATTTTATGACTGAATTCAAAGAGAGAAACTCTGACCCTTGGCTCAGGCTCACGCATATCTTACTGTATTAACAGGCATGTTCACCCCCCCAAAAAGAACAAGTTCTTTTCTTAAATATATACTAGTATGGCATCCTACAGACATGACTGTAAAACCTGACACTGTATCTGACCATGTATAAATGCTAATAGCACAAGCAAATTGTAAAGTGCTTCCTTTTTCAGGCAGGACTTTTTAAATAATTTGTTTAAATCCACCAAACCCTCAAATACTTCTGCTACATGGAAAAAATCATATAATTTAATCTTTAAACTGCACTAAAACCTTGTTTAAACTTCAACTAAGAACTGAAACAGTGTTTAGGTTTATTTACACCCAAAGTCACTTAGTGTGGACAAAATTGAACCTCGGTAATTCTTCTTGAAGGCATCTATTTGTGAATTAGTTGTTTAGTTAATCAACTCTAAATTCATACACTAACAATTTGAATTAAGACTCTTTATACCATGTAATTTTGTATGCAAATATTTTTCATTTATTTATTTCATATATCTAAAAATGAAGATAATGAACCACCACTCAATAACTGTATTTCATAAGTATTTATAGACATTTATATCAAACTTCATTTTTTTCTCTTATAAGGAAAAAAATCTCATGTAATAAAATGCCATTTCTTCAATACAGATGAATGGCACTTTCTACAGTAACTTTATATATGAGTAAATCATGTGGACTTACAGAACCGAGCAAAATATTACCTGTAAAATTACTTTCACTGGTCTGAGTTCATCCTTAATAGTATTTTCAAGATTGAAGATATCTGAAAAAAATGATGGATTCAGTTTCATTTCTGGAATTAGTGTGTTTCAGTGCTGCAGTCACCAAGCTCAGTTCTGATCCTCAAACTAGTTTGAATTTCTTAAGGGGAATTTTCACAAAGAGCAGAATCCGGCAGTGAGTGGGGCAGAGATAGTAATTTACAAATCAAGAAATGAGCACAAAACAGTGCTAGCAATTAAAGCTCAATTAGCTGGAAACTTGTTGTGTCATCATCATTAGAGAGTTTATAAGAACAGTAAAGAAAATTCTGTGACTTATGGCCTCATTGCTGTTGGCTTTACACTGTAGCCTGAGGTAGCATTTGCTCATACACGATCCTTTTCTGGAAGGAACAAGAAGTGCAAAATCTTGCCAACAAGAGTGATGATCTCTTTCAGGGTAGACTCATTTGTTAATCATGAAGATGGCAAAAATAGAGTCAACTATTTTGTCCTGTTGCAAAAAGTAAAATTGTCATTTTAGTCATAGTTAAGAGAACAGCAACTGCAGCAGTTGACATGAGCTCATCTGAATAGTGTTTTATATGTTATCTACTAAATGAGGTATCTAGATCATCTAGATAATGAGTTATCCACATAAACAAGCAAATAAAAAATAGCAATACATGTAAGAAAAATTACCAACATTACAAAAATAAAGTTCTTAAGAATAATTACAGTTTAATTCAGTATCTATCTCTTCCAATAGAAACTTAAGGGCAAAATTGGCAGAATTCAGCTTTGAGTAGAAGGTTTCATGGTAATACAGAAAGGGAAACCTTACTTATACCTTCCCTAGTGAGAGCTCGTCCTCAGTAGCTCATCCACTCTGCTCTACATTGATGTTTTCAGCTTATTACAATTCTGCTGGGAGACTGTTTAGCATGAGAGTGGGTGGTGATATGCGGTGCTTTTCCCTTTTGGATTCTCTTAAGACTAAGAAAAACTTACTGTGTCTTTGATCAGTCTTGATTCATGTCCAAATGACAGCCCTCTATCATTCAGAATTCATTCATTTGTGTCACATCTTCATCTTCCCACTGACATTAATATCTGCACATTAACATTCAAGAAAACTAACCTAATACTTGCACAGGCTTTGTGTGTGCCACATCAGAAGTTTGACAAATGTTAAATTCACTTACACAAAAGTACTTATCCTTCTCTTTCTGAAATTTCCCTCTTGTTTACAGAGCAGAATGCCCACTATCAGAGTCTTGACAGATGTTTTATTATCTTTAATACACACAAAATCAGAAACAGACAGACAGCACCTCCTTTCTCTCTGGCTGCTGCCCAATGAGAACAATGTCATGGATGTGGCCCAAGTTTTATTCTTCAGGGACAAGGAAAAACATGCCATGCATGAAACACAGCATCACCAAATGAAATAGTCAAATCACTTGAAGCTGCATGTCCTTAATATTTGCAGGACAAAATCTGAGCTGCAGCAGCAGATAAAGAGCAGAATGGGTTGCAGGTGTTGTTAATGACAAGTCCAAAATCACTTAGTGCAATTTGGAATAGAAGTCTATTAATCAAAGTCAGAAAGGACTTTCTAAAGAAAATTTAATTTAAATAATATGAATTCCAGTTACTATACCCAGCAAGCCCTTGCACCTTTTGGTAGGTCAGTGTGCAGTGGCAAGTGATGCATTCACTCAAAAGACTTTCTACATCTGTACTGGTTCTCAGATATGACCATAATTGATTCTCAAGGCTTCAATGCAAGAAGTTTGTGGATTTGCAAGAGATAATGATGATAAAGTGATTCACTAATGTCCACTATGAATAGCAACTAATTTTAACAACAAAAAATGTCAGAAGCATTCCAATATAACACAATTCTTCACAGTGGCGTAGGTTAAGCATAAGAAGAGTTTGCTGAGACACTCTGAAAGCTCTACCCAGGAGGATTTTCAAAGCTCAACTGGATGACACCTTGCACAATTGATGTAACTGTGAAGCTAGCCTGATTTGAGCTGGGAGTTGGTAAAGATGACCTGCTGAGATCCCATTCAACTTTTTTTTCCTATAAGTCCTATGATCTACTTTTCTAGTGAGAAATACTGAACAAGTTTTAAAATAAAAGAAAGCAACAAATTGAAGAAAGGGATTCTATGTAGAGAAGTAGGTATGTGTGAAAAGCAAAAATTTTTATTCTTAATTTCCAATGGAAATAACACAATTCAGTGTCAAAAATAACCTGTTGATAATGGCTACATCTGAAACAGAAGTTGAAATAGCTACAAACAGAAAAGAACAGTATGTACTGATGCAAAAGTTGAAGTGGTGAGCACAAACCAGAAAGAATTCATAAATTCATTCCTATTCAATATCTGAGGAAACAAAGGAAATCTGCAAAGCTGAAAAAATACTTCTGTAATGGGTGAAAGGAGAAATCTGCATGTTGCAAACTGCACATAGAACTCTGCTTGTGAATGAAAACATAGAAATTGAGTGAATATATGTGATAAAAGCATGAACAATTAAGAATTAAGGTGAAAGATAACACCTCAATAAAAAAGATGAAATTTCACTCAAGTGGGTGAATAATGGAAAGAATACCATGAACTGCATCAAACTGGGAAAAATCTGTAATTTATATAAATTTTGGGACTTAAATGAAGAATAATATAAGGAAAAATGGCTCAGAACTTCTGTTTTCTCTGTTAAACCAAGACTTACTTCTCACAAACATTTTGAAGACCAAGCATACCTAGATAATATTTAAATGCAGAGACAGAAAGAATTAATAACAGGAGAACAAACCAAGAACAAATTCTAGCACATATCTGTATGTAAACAGTTTTCTGTTTTAGTCAATGACAACCAATTCTTTTCTATATTTCATCTCCCAGAACTTCCAGTGAAAATGCAAAATCAAAAGAAAAGAACGGGCTTTAGGAAAATTAGAAATAAGAGAAACAATTTCTGTAATCTGCTCATTTAGCAAGATTTTTGTAGTTTCTTTCTTTCCTCTGCTGTTTGATAATCTGCTCTTCTTCAAGTGGCCAAAGCATTTGCAGAAAGAGCAAATTTCTTCATCAGCTCACCAGAATGTTGAGCATCAGCTGCTAAAAGTGTCAGTTTCAGATCTTGACTTGTAGTCAAGCATCATTTTGTTGGTTTTCATGAAAATGATGCATTTTTCAGCCAAGAAAAAACTTGTCTCAATATATCCTCCTTGGAAGATGTTGGGAAACCTGCAAGCTTGACCACAGCAGGACCATACATATTGTTCAGGAGATAAACTGAATGGAAACAGAGATGGATAACAACATCTGTCAACAAAAGTCTGCATGAAGTTCTTGGAGTACTGGAAGTGAGTAAGCACTTACTCTAACTGCAGATTAAGCCATTTCTTTGTCTCTCCATAGTTGTAACCATTACCTTATTTGAAGTAGATATGTAATCCAGTCCTGCCCCCTTCAGTATGCATAAGTACTTTCTCCCATACACCTCAGGCTATGTAGAATTAGGTGAAGACAGAGGCCAAAAAGGTATGTAGGCCAATTTCTTTTATGTGGGATGTGTTATTTAATTCACCTGATGTGTTCTCAGGGCAATTGCTGTGTTTCAGATATCTTGATCTAATAAATCTTTATGTATGATTTGCCTTGACCTACTGTTTCAGCAAAAGATTTATGCTGTAGGTGAAATACAAATCTTATCAAGTGCATTCACTTCTTAAGTGTGCATAGCCTTATTAAGGCATTATTGCCAGCTACAAGGTATTGGCAATAATCTTGAACATTCATTAGATGTTCATAACTAAACAGCTCTAACATATCAGTTGATTGCTACCAATTAACAAGTTTGCAAGGGCTAAGATTTCAAAATTTTGAATAGCAATATTAAACGATTTCATGAGTGTCGCAGGCTTGGCCTAGCTGTTACCAACCCTGGACTGGCCCCCTTTCCCCCTCCCAGAACTCTTCCAGCAAAGGAAAGAAAATAAGCTGAAAAGAAACGAACTCAAAAGACACTGAACTGAATAAAAAGAATAAATTATATTTTCTAACATTCACAACCACACTGTATACACAGTACATAGGATCCCACCCCCAGGGGAAAGGGAAAGGGAAAAAGGGGACAGATTAACCAGAAAATTGGGAAGAAACAAACCCAAACAAAAAAAACCAAATGAAACAGACAAACACAATTAAAAACCTCAAGGAAGGGGAACAAGCATGAAACAATCTCACCCAGGACAAGAAAACCACCAACAACCAGAGGGATCAGACTCCAACACCTCCCACCAGCTCCCCGGCCAATAGAAAGAGTGAGAGCCTAAACCCCTCCTCCCCTGCTACGTGGAAGACACGTGTGGAATACTTGTAACTTCCTTAGATACAATGGTTACTGAGGAAGTCATGGGTCAAATCATTACAATGAGATTTATAATTACAAAGGTAAAGTAAGTGTCCAACTTAAATGGTTTTTTTGTTAGAACTTTTAAAAAAACTCACACACTAGTAGTAAGATTATCATGTATTCCTTTTACACAGAATAGCCACTACATTGAGAAAATAATTAGTTGGTGTTCTGCTGTTTTGCAGTACTGTCCTCTGTCATAATATATACTAAATATTTCACTGAATGTAAGCATTTTTATTTTAGTGTTTGGTGAGGTTGGGCATTTTTTTTCTCTTACCATACTTGTGATTCATACATATGTTTAGGAAGCTCTCTTTGGTTTTTTTTTTCACTATGCACCTTCAAAGTATAGACAAGGAAGGAATACTTATATACAATTCACAACCAGAGAACAAAGTGTAGGTATTTTAGGCTTTTGTTTGCACAACAGGTACCTCTTATAACTGGTTGCTGAGATGAACAGGGAGGCCTTAATATTTTGTTCTTTCTTTATTTTTAGTATGTCTTATTCTCACTGGCTGTATATTCGATTACAATTTTAGGCATTCAACTTTAGCCAGTATAGCTACATCTTAACTCATAGCATAAATCTAATCCAAATTAGATGAGTAACTACAGAAAAGTTAGGAATAAATCCTCTTCTTCTGGACAGCACATGGCCCTTTCAATAACACAAGGATCCTTTCTTTCTCTAAAATCCCGTGCTTTACATGATGCATGCACTTCAATTTCAGCAAAGAAAGAAAGCAGGAGTCTTGCACATTATACAGTCTTCTATTATCTTCAAAGCTGATCTAATTTATTCATTATAAGTGAAGCAGAAGCCTGACAGAAAAACATGACATCTGATGATCTAATTAATATAATCACTTCCTAATAACAAGGTTTTCCAAGTTCAGAGTTTACTTTTATCATCTTTAGTGCAAATAAATTTAATAGATCAAATGTTGACATGAATTCACAGAACTGGTGATCTAACCAAAGCATTTTTAGCAAGTCATGAATTTCCTTCTTGAAGTCTAATCTTGGAGAAAAAGTATTGCATTTTTTTCTCTTTCAGAACATGAGCTGAAAGCAAAATGAAGCAAACATATACAGAACTGTAGTTATCGCTTTCAGCTGTGATTTTTGCCCACTTGGTGATGTGCACTAAGTGAAAAAGTATGGAATAACCTCTAACAAAACAGAGGAACTGAATTATTTTTAACTTCAAGTAGTCTTTAACAGAAAGGGTTGTACTCAAGCTCAGTATGCTAATGTGGCAGCCAGCCTTTTAAATTGTATCGGGCACAAACATTACACATTAGATACTTCTTGGATGCCTACTCATCTTCTGAAACTTAGTTACACCACATTTCCAACTCTGCCCAGGTTTAACCAAGCAAAGTATTTGCAATATGAATACATTCCACTAACAGAAAATTCTGGGGAGAACATTTACTTTGTTATCCATATATTCCCTGGAATGTCCAAACTCATCATCTTTACTCAAAAAGATCCACATAGTATTCAAGAAGTGACTGTTATGAAATTATACTATAACCAAACCAATATTAAGTTAGTTTATTCCAAGCAAGAAAATATGTTTATTCCAGCTAACTCTTTGTGTCATTTAACCCCAGCCATCAATTAACCCCCGCCATCAATCAACCCCCACAGAGCCACTCATTCATTCCTGAATACCAGCTTCTGCTGATTATGTTTTCATAAGAGGTTCTACATATGCTTTATAAAATTGTAAGAACAAGATATGCAGTTAGTGAACCCTTCCTATGGTAGTAGACTTCCATGGTAGGCCACTGGTCTTCATCATCTTGACAATCAGATACACAGAGATGTAGTCCAAAAACCTGTGCAGGTAGTTCCTAACATACAATAATTAATTTCTCAAATTCTGATGCTTCATGCTCCTTGTTTTTCCTCAATTTAGGTTTTTATTGCCTAGAGCAGTTAAATACAGATTCTCCAGCTTTTTTAAAGTCTGAAATTTTGTATGTTTATAGTCTTTCTCAAGACTTAGATTTGTCTGGTTTTGTACTGGTTTAAAGGTAAATTGGCAGGAGAAATGAACCCAACACAAAAGAGATTATAAGACAGTTACAATTTAATAAAAATATTACAATAAATGCAATGACACAAAAAGAAATTGGTTGTAACCCACAAAACCCCAGAAGTATAACCCAGCACCCCCAGACACAAACAGAATGGTGTTCATTGGCCCCTGTGCTGAGACCCATGTGGTTCCCCTGTGTCCAAAGGAAAAGCAAGGGTAAAACTTGTTGGTGCAGATGTTGGTTGCAGTCTGGTCAAGAGTGGTGGTCACAGTCCTGTTGAGGTTCTGGTCCTCCTCTGGATCCGATGAGTGGTACCAGAAGTCCCCAAGGCCCAAGATTATATACCCTCAGGTTCGGGTGGGAATGCCCAGTACCTCACCCAGGGTGTGTAGTTCCACAATGGGTGGTCTAACTCTGTGAGTCATAGAGTATTTTTGGAACTGTTGATGGCCCTTAGCAGACATGACCCCTCAGAGTGGATGTGGAAGTGCTAACACCTCCCCAGAGGGGAGTTATCACAGCTTCTTTAACACCCAGCTTGTAACCTGAGGGCTCAGGTGTACCCTGGGCAGCTACTGCAAATGGTCCATTGTTAAAAGTTCATGAGAAATTACATAGAAGGTTTAGAATACACAGCTTTGATCACACCCACACAGTGATAAACTTGTCCCAGCTGCTGAAATGGCCAGTTTTATACAAACTTTTTATGAAATTATAAACTATGCATAGATTCTCCTAGTCCTTAGTCTCCACAGTAATGTCAGTTTCTGCTAGAAGCTACAATACAGATCTTTTGATTCCACATATAAGGCATATCAAAGAAACAATGGGCAGAAACTGATGTATAGGAAGTTTTCCACCTGAATATGAGGAGGAGCTTCTTTATGGTGTGACTGACCATGAACTGGAACAGACTGCCCAGAAAGACTGTGGAGTCTCCCTTACTGGAGAGGCTGAAGAACCATCCAGATGTGATCTCATGCCATGTGCTCTGGGATGACCCTGACTGAGCAGGGAGGTTGGACCAGATGGCTCATGTGGTCCCTTCCAAGGAGGATGACCAACTCTGTGATACTGTGATTGTCTTTATTCACAAGAGCAGACATTGGCAAAGGATGCATTAATACTTTACTTGCATGAAGAAACTAGATTTTGTACAGCACTGTGTGTTAATAACCAGATTTTCTCAACTTTGGATAGCAACACATATATCTGTCTCTTGAGCACTGAACTACACTACCTTATACTAGCAACTTGGGTGACAATAAAAAAGTATTCACAATAGATGTTTGTTGTGCATCTGTAAGGATGATTACATTAGAGAAAGCCTGCAGGAAAATCAGAACAGCCTTATTTATTCAAACAAAGAACAATTTGCAGCAAAGATTCTAATATCATGCTGATATTGTAAAGTTTTTATATGTGATGAAACTGTTTGATCTTTTCCTTTCAAATTGCTCTTTTGTCAAACCTCAGCCACATATTCTGGATTTTCTGTTGGAATACAGGTCTCATCTGTACTACTTACTTTTCTGAGGCATGAAACCCTTCCCTTCATTCTGTTGGTCTTCAAAAGTTTGATTTGGACATTTTGTGTTTAAAATACTCCAAACCCTACACAACCTGATTTTATCTCAAGAGAGAAGGAAAGACCAGAAGAATATTTTTTCATCTTTCTACATTATCTTCTATCCAGTAGCATTCCCTTGTACTAAACTGTTGTTACTATGGATGGTATATAGCGTAATAGCATTACTTTATTTCTAGATAACACGAAGAGCTGTGCAGTGTCTGATTACCTGAAGCACAAAAGGAACATTAGTCCTAACAAGTAGGACAGGGAAGGGAAAATGATTATTTAAAAAATCTTGAAAGTAAATATTTTTAATGAAACAACTGAGGAAATACTAAGGTAAAATAACAATCAAAGATGCTGATACATAGATGAACTCTGCTCTGTTATTCAGATATCCTTGCGTATGATAGACAAGTATTATCAGTCTACAAGGTTGTCTTGCACAGAAAACACTTTTAGAGAGACAAGAAAGCATTTACTCTTGTTTTCAAGAAAGGCAAATAATTCTGTTATTTATACACCACCTGACATGTCTTCAAGACAGGTTGATTTTAGAATTCAGTATACTGATGATCAGCACTACACATGGGCATTTATAAACAAATAAACAAAAACCCCCTAACCAAACAATCAAGCTTTAAGTGTTTTATTTAATGCATTCTCTATGCCAATATAAAGTGTATATATATATACACATATGTTATATTTGGAAAACAAACAACATGATGGCATTTGTATTCCCTAAGTTCATAAACTATTAAAATGCCCACTGCCAACAAAAATATTGATACTTAAGTAATTTTCATTCAAGGAATAACTTGGGATTTTGAGTGAGACTTTTCTATGTGCTACATATTATTTAAAAGAAAAAAAAAAAAAAAGAAGAAAAATTTTTACCAAAATAATTAGTGAAATGATCACTGAAGAAAAGTAATATTGTCTCTACATCTCTAAACTTCAGAATAATATAAACATCATGCACTAAGCAGAATTTCCATTTGCTTCAAAATTTCACCAGGTGCTGCACCACTTACATTACATTTGCTAATCTGTGATCTGTAGCCTCTGATCTGGATATACATGCAGCAACTGAGTCAGAGCACCTACAGTTCTTCTCAGTTGCAAGAAATAATTTCTCAAAGTGTGTGAGACATGGTGGTGTAGTTTGGAATTATTATGTAAATTCTCTCCCCTGACACTAACTGCCCATGCCAGTAGTTAACAAAAAAGTAGTTAACTGCTGATCACTTGGGCGGGGGGCAGGTTTTGTCTCTTTTGTTCTTGGGGACTACACACGGCTGGGAGTTGTTGGGTGTGTGTGGGGGGGGTTGACGAGAAGCCAGCTCGCTGCTCCTGCCTGCCCCGGGACTGCTTCTCGCCAGCTCGCTGCTCCTGCCTGCCCCGGGACTGCTTCTCGCCAGCTCGCTGCTACTACCTGCCCCAGGACTGCTTCTAGCCGCTCGCTGCCGCTGCCTGCCCGGGACTGCCGGGTTGTGACATTGACACTAAGTATAACTTTCCTGCCGGAGGAAAACCTGCTGGGGTTTTTTTGTTGTTGTTGGTTTTTTTTCTTTCTCTTGTGGTGTTGGGAAAGTGGTTTGCACTAGCCTGTTTACAGATATATATATATATATATATATATATAGCAGTTAAGAACAGTTATCCTTCTTATATTAGAATTCCTTTTTTCTTAAATTTGATAAAGAGTGGCGTGATTATTGTGAAGGAGGCCCCCTCCCCCGCTTGTGGGTAAACATTTTGGGGGTTTTTTCCCCTCAAACCAAGACACATGGGACTATAATATTAATTATTGGCTCGGACCAACTCAAGTGTGTATGGAGGGGAAGGGACAGGTAGAATTTCATGAAGATGGAACGGAGTGGGGCCCTGCCCCAATCCAGCACCTTGGAGCCCCCTTGGGCAGCCCCGGAGCAGCTGTCAGTCACTGGACACTGGGAGCACAACCCCACACTGCACCCCCTGGAGCCCCTAACCCCACGCCAGAATGGCTGGCGGACCTACCTTGGGAGGAAGGTGGCCACAGGGAGCGAGAGCAGATAAAAAGGGTGACGTGCAGCCATCATGTGGCTGTGAGCCTACCATGTGGACATGTGGAATCTGGAGTTGCACAGGACTCAGGGTGGTAGCAATAATTCTGTCTTTTTCTTTTTCTCATTCTTTACTTCTTCTAATCTCCTTTCTTGATATTTTGGGTAACTTAAAACTGCATTTCGCTAAGTTAAATGGGTTAGCATGTGCTGAGTCAATGCTTTGTCAAATACTTATTTCTTTTTTCTTTTGGTTGGATGTCACCCTTTAAACTTGTGCTAAGTTTCCTTATATTCTAAAATTTGCTAGTGAAATGTGTTATTTGGCCTTCTGAGAAAATGTGTGTAGTATCTTCTCCCATGCTCCCTCTCAAGGTATTAAATGAATAGAAGAACTTCTACTAAGTTCATCAGGTGAATATTTGGAGCCTTGTATATTTTTCACACCACTTGCATAAAAAAGCATAAGGCCATACTGTCACTCTGGTCTGCATCTATATAACAACTTTGAAGTATTTACTTTAACTCTTCTTCATTTATCATTTATTTTGTTCCATCAGAATAATTAATAAAAGGGAATTAATGGAGAAAACTCCATCCAATAAAGCAAGGTAGAGAGTTGTTACTCATAATAAGATTATTTGCTGCAAGTAAGTCAGACTTATTTGGCCAGTCAAAAGCTGAATTTCAAACCATAAAAGCTGCAGTATCCTGCAATTGAATTGAGGGAAATTATGTGCTCAAGCAAAATGTAATTGACATGGATCACTTAGCAACAGAAAGTTAGAGTACTTCAATTTGCAGAAAGGAAAAGGGCCTTGATTCTTGACATAGAAAGGCACCAAAGGAATTTTACTTACTTAGGGGTCAGGAGGCATAGAGGTCCTTGACAGTTCAAGTGATTATTTTTTCCCCTAGTTGTGCTACTCAATTCATCTAGAAGTTATTTTCTTCCCCATCTCCAAAGCTAGAAAGAACACTGCTCTCAGAACAAAAACTACAGCCACAAAGCTTGAATACAGAAGATGGACCAAGACAAGAGGCTTAGTACTTAACATGAGCATGCTGATGATTTATCTAGTAAACACAGAATGACAAAAATTAATGTCACAAGTCTGAACATAATATGATAGTATAAATGAGAAAATCTGGAATCTCCACTGTCTTATAGCAGTAATAACACAAGAAAACGTACTAATTACCTGTTGTTTACAAGTAAAAGAATGACAACAAAAGCTGGTGAAGCTCATTAAATGCTAGCTGATCACCAGGAAGCCTTTACTGATTTACAAACTTTAGAAATCCTTGAATGCGCCTACACTAAGGAAGAGAAGGTAAACAGAGACAGAACAGATAAATTCAAGCCTGTTTTTTTCTCTCTTTGTGATTATTTATGGGGGAGAGGGAATCTTACTTTATTTATAGGTCTGCAGTTTTGGGGCAGCCAGTTTTTAGGTCCTGTGCTAGTGACCAGTGCAATCTGTGGATGATATTGTAACAGCCTGTTTTAACTGCCAATCTGTTTGCTATGATCTTTTTAGATCCAGCCAGCAGTGAGGGTGAGCATAAATTCCCAAAAGGCACAAGTAAAATGCAGACAGCCATCCACAATACTTCTGTACAGTACCTTTGATGGCGCCCATGTAAATATCAACAACATTTACACAGATATGAACAACACAGCCCCATCCTGTTTCCCTGTCTTCAGCAGACCAGCTTACTGATGGACACTTACACAACTTCACTCTTCATTTGCAGTCTCTCCTACATTTGCAGGTCCCAAGAACAGACCCATAGGTTAACACAGAGTCTGTGCCCAAACCTGTGGCTGAGGTCGTGAATCTTTTCCCTAACTGGGTTTAACCTTGAGTCTTCCAAGGTTCTGGTGTCCTTCCACTTGTCAGCTCATCCATCTTCAAGTGTGCTAGTGAGGCATCACCACAGAGACAGCAAGGTCACACAGAAAACAGTAAGCAATAGAGTTTAAGAAGGTAGGACTGCAGGGATGAGGCACAGAGCTCAGACAAACAGACATAGCAACCAGCAAACAAGTTAAAATGAGACTGTCTCCTTTTATCCTCCTCATTTACATTTTTCCATATTTGTTCCCCTCCAACCTATCTAGATGTCTCTCTTTCCCTGCCTTTGGCTCCACCCTTAACCATTACAGAGTAATTTTGCACATTCCCACATTGCCTCTATAGCATCCCATGATAAGTTTCACATGATTCCACAAGCCTCCTCAAATATTTCAGATATAAACTTTCCCCACTTATCAGTTACAAAATGTTGTTTGAGCATCTCCAAGTTTTTTAGTTGTTCTAGAGTTGCATTTCCTCAATGTGTGATCTGAGATCCACGCTTTGGTCTCCCTTATTTCCTGTGCCTTGGTGTGTGTGTATCTAGGTGGGGTTTATTCCTGTTTCTGCCTCTGTCTTTTGTTTTCATGTTGAATACCTGTTAACCATATGCACCCATAAACCACATGTGCTTACATTCAAAGTATCTACATATCCCTTATCTTCTGCATATCCATATACTTTCTAGTGTTTCCTGAAAAATGTACTTAACAACACTAAGCACTAACCAACCTTTGGTAAGTGCCTTGACATCTCAAGTCTGACATATAATCTTTAAGTACACCTTCCAGGTTTGTTGTCAGATGCCATGAAGCTCTTTGTAGGCCTTTGTGAACTCAAAGTCTGTGATTTGATATGGCACACTGACAATCCTGTAACACTCTTTTCTACAGAGTGTTTCACTAGAACAGTATTTTGTACAAGGATATGAAACAGGACATGGAGATACTACAAAGCAATAAGGTTTGCTTTAAGAAAGAACAACTATGATACATATCAAAAACAGGGGGAAGTAGCTAAACTAGGATATCTTTGGGTTGAATGCTAGAGAAAGCCATTAATCAGGTCTAATTGAAACAGTGTCAGAGCTATATAGTGGATTCAGGGCTACACTATTATCACTCCCATTGAGGATGCAGGCCTGTAACTAGTCTTGTGTTTTACTGACTCTCTACCACTTAGTGCCACTATTGGTTCTGTAGCACATCATTAATCAGAAATGAGCCAAGTCAGAATATCCTCTTTCATATAAGAAATGTGACTAACCCAAATTCATGCCCAATTTATAAACAGGCAAAGGAGAGTTTTTAGCAATTAAACATGAAATCTCTTATTCTGATTCCGCTCTCAGACAACTGTGATTCCCATCCCATACCCATAGTCATTCCCCAACTGAGCCCCACTAACCAAAATGACTGTGTGCTACTTTGCTGCCTACAGTTTCCCAGCTACTGATTTGTTTCATGCTACTCACTGAAATATTTCAGCCTCAGAATGAGAAAATTTGCTTCAGCATTCTAACATATTTAATTCCCAATACATTCCTAGCCCAACAAAAATATCCCATCACTGTCAGGATTTCAATCCTGAGGATCCTGCAACACTCCAAAATGTTATTATTACAGATTTATACCTTGCCACCCTCTACATAAGACAGCATGCATCCGAACACAGCCAAGAGCAATATATATCGATCAACAGGAAAGGCAATATTGGAACCTAAACAGAGGACTCATTTTCAGGTAACACTCAATACAAATTTTGTCTGACCATTAAAAAAGCAGGTATTTGTTCTGGATTTGCCAATGTCTTATATGAGAGGGTATCACTGAATAAGGTGTTGAAAAATGGGCTAATCTGCAAGTGCCTTTAACCCTCTGTGCTCCAGCTATAATTATGGATCTATATATAATGTACTTCACAAAAGCCAGTGTATAAATTGAGTGCTGGCTATCGCCTGCTTATGCCGATTTATTCCTAATCAGATACATGTTTCACTGTGCCTGTTTCAAAGGCACAGTCATCAACCTGAATTATTACCTTAATGATTTTGTGGAGCACTATAGTCCATTAGGATAATTGGAAACACATCCATATTTTAGCATGCATTCCTACACTATAGAAATACTCAGAACATTTAAGAAAAAAACCAAACAATGTTCTTTGTACCCATCACACACTCTGATTCAAAAATTGGATAAGGATCAGACACTGTACACTTTAACCTCAAATATCAGAGGATGGAACAGATTTCTTTTATCATAAAAAATCCTTTGTGAAACTGTAAAACACTGAAGAAAAGCTATTGTATAAAAAAATGTTTTGTTTTGCAACTCACCCCAATGTGATCACAAACTTGGAATCTTCATGCCAAAAAAATGTGTCGGCAGCTGTCAGAAGGCAGTAGCAGAAATGGGTTGCTCAGTAAAGGGAAGTGGCCTGACACCTGGGTGTGACAGCAAGCCTGAAAGAGCAGCACCCTCACTGACAAGGGCACAGACTCGTGGTACTCAGAGAAGCTGAGCAGAGTGAGCCTGAAGGTGATAACCAAGTTCAGCTTAAGACCAGTGATGTCCAGAGAAGTCCATGGTGATAAGGTGAATCTAAGGCCAGCCAGAAAGCCAAGCTGCAGCAAGACACATAGCCAGGTAAAGACCAGCTGCAACATTGCTCTGGCAGATCCCAATGGGGCGAGCCTGAGATTAAAAGCATTGCGCAAGTGAAGGGGACAAGTGCATATGAAGGCTTTGGAATTGTCTTGCTTAGACATCTAGCTAACTCAAGACCAGACAGATGCAGTATCAAATTTGGTCTGTAGACCAAGCAGTCAAAACAGAAGGATATGGAAGAAGGGTGTTCTATGCCCTGAGAGGTACAGTCAAGAATAGGATAATGTTATATTCCCAGTAATCTCTCTTTTAAGCTAAACAGACTATGACAGTAGTCTAAAAACTGTAGCAGATTATCCATTTAACATATCTTTGTCTTCTATAAACTACTTTTGTTATAAGGTGGAAGTGATGACAAAGCCTTTCAATCACTCTGGTCTTTCCTAAAAACCTCTAAACTATCTATTGAGCAACATCTGCTGTTTCTGGCTCAAATTTGGCAGGATACAGTATTTCCTAGTCATTCCAGTGACTGCTCCCCTAACAGAAACAAGAAACATAACAGCTTGGCAAGCTCCAGTTGATCCAAATGTGGTATTGGACACTTCAAGAGACTAGAAAGGGATACCGGAACCTGTGGTTTCTTAGTTTTTCCTTGGACCAGCACTACTAACAGTTAATATTAGCATACCATTAACATAAAGCCAAATAATCTTTATTAATGTAGAGATCAATCCCTTAAGGTCATACATATCAGAAGATAGTGAAATGAAAAAACATTTGCTTTAAATACTCTTCTGCCATTGGAATCAATATTAACATTGTCCCTTGAGTTGGGATTCAGTCAACCTAAGAAGCTCCTCAAGCAATAATTTCCTCTGTCTTTTTATTACCTACACAGCATAAATGTTCCAGAGTGGTCCAGGCAATCTGTTCACTCATACTGCTTTCAGCTCTTTGACCTTTTCATAGCAACTACTTAGGCTGTTATGCTTAAAAATTCTGACATCATTGGGCTGCAGCCTTTGATTTCCCTCTGGCATTCATATTGCACTTTATGATTTTTTTGTGGGTTCAGAGCTCCATAGGTGAAATCAACCATAAAGGAGTTGGTTTAATTCTGTTTTTACAGTCTAACTAAACACTGTGTTTTTCCTAGGTTTAAATTTGTGCCGTAGTAGAAATTGCAATGTCACTTGTGCTTTAGAAGCACTACCCATGATGAACTGAAATAGGATGTAAATAATGTCTCTAAATGCATCTAGCAATGAAACTACTCCATCTAAGAACAAACAAACAAAAGAAGCCAAGAAAGATTTTAACAAATAAAATGTCATACTGCTAACCATCACTGCACTCAGGTACCAGAAAAGACTCTCAGGGGAAGAAGCAACAGCAAAATACTGCATTGCTTTTTGAGAAGATCATCAATGAATGTATTAAAACAAACATATGACTGCATAATAGGTACTGGACTTGAATGATGTGAAATTTTTGAGTTCTATCCAACTGAAATATCAAATAATTATGTTCTGAATTTCTGACAATTTTACTGGAAGATAGAGTCCTAAGCAAATACCAGGCAAAGAGTGCAGGGGCTTGTCCTATAAGTATTTCATCTAAGTGGCTAATGCTTATCCTTCCTATTGCATGCATTTGAATGTTTCTAACAGCCTCATTTAAAAATTTCTGAAGGATTAAGTAAATGGTTGAAAGATGTAGCTCAGCAGCTATGAATTACCCTTGACTCCAATACTCTCAAAAAAACTTGTCACCACAGCGCTACTAGCTTTAAAGTATGACAGCAAGCCTGATTTGTCTTCAGATTTCAGTACTTCCAATGAACTTTGGGGTTCTTTTTCCAAAAAGGGATGCCATAGTTCAAAAGTTACACTTCTAGACAATGCACTATTTTCCCACTGTCCTAGTTGCAGGGACTGGGACCATTTTATCACTGTGTGGGTATAACCAAAACTGTGTGTTCTACACCCTCTGTATCATTTCTGATGAACTGTTAATAATGGATCATTTGCAGCAGGTGCCCAGGACACACCTGACACCTCAGGCTACAAGCTGGGTGTTAAAGAATCTGTGAGGCTGTGATAACTCCCCTCGGGGAGGCATTAGCATCTTCACACCCAGCGTTAGGGGTCATGTCTGTTAATGTGCTGTTAAGGACTGGCAGAACAGGCAGCTGCAATGACCTAGACCATAAAAGATTTCAAACATATCCCATGATTCATAGTGTTAAATCCCCCATTGTAAAACTTCCTGCCCTGGGGGAGGTACTGGCCATTCTCACCTGAACCTGAGCATATATAATCTTTGTGGTTTGGGCTTTCTGGTAGCACTTATCAGATCCAGAGGGGGACCAAAACCTCAACAGGACTGTAACTGCCACTCTCGACCAGACTGTGACCATCATTCTCATCAAAAGTGTTTTTTTTCCTTTTACTTTGTACTCAGGGAGACCAGGTGGGGGCTCAGCACAGGGGCTAAGAAACAGCATTCTGTTCATGCCCCAGGGTGCTGGGTTGTACATCTGGTTTTGTGGGTTAAAACCAGTTTTTCTCTGTATCATCATATCTATTGTAATCTTTTTAGTAAATTGTAACTCTGACTTATGGTCTTTCTTGAGTTGGTGTTCATTTTTCCCACTGATTTACCTTTAAACCAACACACTGGCTTATGAATACCTGTAGCTATGCAGGTTACATGGTATTTTATGAAATTTTCAACATCTTTAGTATTTGCATGCATCTGTTAATGTCTTTAAACACTATCAATTTGTCAAAATATTCATCGTAGACCATAAATATAGGGAACTGTGGAAGTAGAAGAATAAAGAAAAAAGTATGTAAAAATTTGTAACAACATAGAACTAAAATAAAATCAAAAGGTAATAGAGCTACTTCTAATTAGGGCACTGGACATAGACTTAAAAATTGCAATTTGTGATCCTATATCTCACCATCTAAGATGAGAAAACAAAATGATGGAGAAGTCCTCTGAATAACAAAATGAATAACAAAAAATTCAAAACCTAGATATTTAAAAAAAATTAAAAATTAAAAGAAGCCAAAACATAAGTAGAGTTGGAACAAAACCTAAAATTTTGCAATTTTAATTAGTAAAGGGAAGGTGGAGACGATCCTTGTTCACATTCCAGACATTCATGTCAAGTTCTTCAGAAACAGCACTGTATTTGCCAGATAAGTTCACCATCACTTAGCTAACATGAGGCTTATGGGAGCAATAGACTGCTGGAACTTCATTATGTTGTCCATGGTGAAATGCTAACATCAGACAGCCATATGCTGCAATAAAAAATTTGAGAGCCAACAAGTGCTGAACAAAGCAGTGGGGACACAAAGCTATATCTCAGCATGCATGTCAAAAGATTCTGAGACATTGTGCACCTGCAATATTGAAAAACAATACAGGACAGAATAATTACATCATTGAGCAAATCGTGTTATGCCAGACGGCTATAAAGGAGACTCTCCTCTCCTTCTCTGTGTCTCTTCTTCCCTCTTTTCCCTTGGGAAAATTTAGCATTATCTTGCATAAAACTCCAACTGTTCTAGGCAATATACAGCAACAAAACAAGTTTCTTCTCTCATCAGAATATATGAGCTTCAGCTGTTATCTAGCAAAGAGAAGATGAAAACTCGATTGCTAACTGAAGTATCTGCATTTACTGGAGCAGAACCAGCCACAGGGCAAAGTTTATAACCAATCCACAAGAAGAAAGTCACATTTATAGCAAGCCCAGCTGCTCTCTGTTAGTGGTATTGCCTCTATCTAGCCCTAGTTTAATCACAGGGGATCACAGAAGTCACTCAAAACAAATAATTAACATTTGGCACAAAGTATGAGGTTTCTTTTTTCAGAACATTTCCCAGAAGGTACCAGTCAAAGTCCCATTCATAATCTTCCTTTTAAATTGCCATGTCATATCAGTCCACTCAGCAAGCAGTTAAGTTTAATACTTGATCAAAACAAAAGAAAACATAAACTTGTTTCTTTCAGCTTGATTATTGAGAAAACATTGGAAGTACATATTTAAGTAAGCAAACACACATTTTAATTGATTAAAAAACAAGGAGAAAGAGATAAAACTCTCTGACCTCTAGTTCATTAGCAGATGATATTTGAAGAGCATTTTTAAGGCTTCTTTTTTAGCATTTTTGCTTGGGTAATTATTGTTTGACAAGAAATAAGTTAGATATCTGACATAATGGGGAAGTTAAAATAAGTGCTGAGCTTGTTCAATAAAACAAAAATCTAACATCAAGATTTAGCAAGTCTTTCTGTAAATAAATAAAAAAGGTCATGATTGTCTCTCCATTGAGATTTTGTTCTTTTTCTGAGCTCATATAGAAGTAATTGGATAAACCAGTTCACGTACATAACCTTTGTAGGTATCAAGGTCTGGACAACTGCCTACAGTTTTTGATGCAATGGTGTTCCCAGGACCATCCTGTTTAACAAGAGGACTTTGTGAAAGTCTTAGCATCCAATTCCATACCCAAATACCTTAAACACCAAGGTTACTTTCTAGGTATATTACGATCTCTGCCCATTAAGTCAGAGTTTAATACACGGAAAAAACTATGCAAATATAGGAGAGAATCACTGCTCTGAGAGTCAAACCAACAGGAGCTGGGATAGATCTTAGAATCATAGGATCATTTAGGTTGGAAAGGACTTCTAAAATCATCAAGTCCAAACACTAAACTAATGTGGCCAAGTCCAGCACTACACAATGTCTCAAAATGCCACATCTACACATCTGTTGAATACCACCAGGGATGGTGACTCAAGCTCTTCCCTGGTCAGCCTCTTCCAAAAATAATTTTAAAGACCATTGGGACAACAGCAGACAGAATAATACACTGTGATCTAGTGTCAGCAGCACAATACATGTGAATTTATGTTTGTGAATATGGCAGAAAAGTTCCTTAGAATCTCTAAGCCTCTGCTTCATGCAGTTTCCACATAATCTGTTGAGATACTGATTTGAGTTCCTTTCCATGATAGGTTTCAACAGGTGATCAACAGGTAATTTCATTCTCTCTGAAGTGCTACTTTTGTATCTTTTATTCTTTTCTGGCAATAAGTAGGACAAAATTAGAGTATTTTTTATTTTTACTCTCTAAATGTTGTTTATTAAAGTTCACAATTTTTTGTTCTATTACTTTGTAGTTTCATAAGTTTGTTAGTTTGTTGCATTTTTCTGCCAGGATATTAACCTCATCAGTTTGGATTTCCTAAGTTTTAAACTGAGATTTTGCATGAAAAGCAAGGCAGACAAGATATATTAAAAACTACTAAAATAATATTTTTCCACTTTGAAAAGAAAATTCAAGTAGCATTGATTTAGCTAGGGAAGCAAATGCATGTTTTAGTTTTTTGGGAATATGGAGAGGTCACAGTTGACTGGAAGCTGGAAAATGTTAGTTTTCAAGAAGAGCAAGAGAGATGATCCTGGAAAATACAGGCCTGTTAGTCTCACTTCGGTGCCTGGCAAAATTATGGAGAAGATTATTCTGGGAGCTACTGATAAACACCTGAAGGAAAGCACAGTCATTGGTCACAGCCAGCATGGCTTCAAGAGGGAAAAGTCCTGCTTATCAAACCTGATTTCTTTTTATGAAAAGGTAACCCACCCAGCTGATCAAAGGAAGACAGTAGATGTCATCTTTTTGGATTTCAGTAAAGCTTTTAATATCATCTCCCATGATATCTTTCTGGACAAAAAGTCCAGCACACAGCTGGATAAACACCTCTTGCAGTGGGTGAGCAATTGGCTCAGGGTAAAGCACAGAGGGTGTCTGAGTTTAAGGGGAAAAACAAAAATGTTTACCAAAAAGCAGGGGAGACGATTCGTCCACAATAATCACGACACTCTTTATTAAATTTAAGAAAAGGAACTTTAATTAGAAAATGGTTATAAGAAGGATAACTGTTCTTAACTTATATACATATATATATATATGTATATGAAGGTATAGATATAACTGTAAACAGACCAGAGCAAACTGCTTCCCCAACACCACAAGTAAAAAAAAAAAAAACAACCAAAAAGAAAAGAGAACAACCCCCAAACCAGTAGGTTCCTGTTGGAGAAAAAGTTATATTTATGGACAGAGTCAGTGTAACACCTTGGCTAACTGCAGGGTGAGTTCAGTCTTTTTCCAGTGAGATAGATGAGCAGTGAGCACTCAGATGAATTCTGTCTCTCTCTCCGTCCTGTGTCCCAAACAAAGAAGGAAAACTGGGAGTGGAGAGCCGCAGCGTGTCCTGGAAAAGCAGTTGTGACTTCTCTCTCCTGGGTCGCTGCTGTGGTGGAGTGGGCAGCTGTGGCACTGCCGGCAACGGTGAGGCCGAAGTGGTGGCTGGGGCTGCAATGCCAAAAAACAGGAGAATGGCCATGGCAAGGGAAAAAAAGAACCAGCTCACTAAAAAAAGCAGCAGCAGCGAGGAGCAGGAGAGAAACTTGTCTCTCCGACAGCCAGCTCACGCCGCTCCAACCTTTCTCCAGAGCTGTGTGTTGTCTCCAAGAACAAAAGAGACAGTCCAAAACCGTCCCTTGCCACACCTTACCCCAGTCTGCCCCCCACCAAATGACCAAGCAGTTAACTACTTCTTTTGTTAACTAATGGCATGGGAGTTAGTGGCAGGGAGGGAATTTACATTATCATTCCAAACTACAACAGAGGGTAACAGTGAATGGGGTAACATCAGACTGGTGATGTGTCACTAGTGGGGTTCCACAGGGCTCCATCTTAGGCCCTGTGCCCTTCAACACCTTCATTAACGACTTGGGTACAAACATATGCTGAATAAGTTTCCAACAATACTAAGCTGGGAGGAGTTGTTGACTCACTTGAAGAGAACTGTAGAGAGACCTTACTGTATGAAGTTTAACAAAGGTAAGTGCCAGACTTTGCACCTGGGACATGGCAGGCCTGGATGTATGGACAGGTTGGGGAACAAGAGGCTGAAGAATAGCAAGATGAAAAGGGACCTGGAAGCCCTGGTCGATGGCAAGTTGAATATGAGTCAGCAGTGCCCTGGCAGCTGGGAGGGCCAACCTTGTCCTGGGGGCATCAGGCACAGCATCACCAGCTGGTTGAGGGAGGGGATTGTCCCACTCTGCTCTGCACTGGGGCAGCCTCACCTTGAATATTGTGTGGAGTTTTGGGTGCCACAGTATCAGAAAGATGTTAAACTCTTAGAGAGCATCCAAACGACGGCAACAAACATGGTGAAGGGCCTTGAAGGGAAGCCAAATGAGGAGCAGATGAGGTCACTTGGTCTGTTCAGCCTGGAGAAAAGGAGATTGAGGGGAGATCTTATCACTGTCTACCGCTTCCTCATAAGGGTAAGTGAAGGGGTAGACACTGATCTCTTCTCTGTGGTGACCAGTGACAGGACCCAAGGGAAGAGCATGAAGTTATGTCAGAGGACATTTAGGTTGAACATAAGAAAAATATTATTCAGGCAGCGGGTGGCTGGGCACTAGAACAGGCTCCCCAGGAAAATGGTCACAGCACCAAGCCTGCCTGAATTACAGAAGTGTTTGGATAATGCTCTCAGGCACATGGTGTGATTCTTGGGGTGGTTCTGTGCAGAAACAAGAGTTGGACTTGATGATCCTTGTTAGCCCCTTCCAATGCAGGATAATCTATGATTCAAATACAGATTTTTAGTCTGGTAACAAAAACTGGGGCTGACACCCGTTGCTCTGACTGATGCAGTGGTTCAAGATCTAGGGTAAAATGCTATTTATCTAAAAAGCAGCAAGCTCCAGACAAACCAAGAATAAATACTTTTTTTTTTTTTGGGAAAGAACTGGCACAAAGAATGTCAGAAACCAAGTTTTATGCAGGAGGCTGTTTTTATCAGAATATGATGGAAGAGTTTAGTGAAAAGATTTGGAATTACAATAAGGAACACTTTAGCCCATAACCTTTTCTTGATATTCTGTTTGCTCCTAATCACCTGTAGTTCACTTAATATCAGAACTCTGTTTTCTTAAATATCATCCTGCATATTCTAGGGGGGGAAGGGGGAAAGAGAGAATGTACATTGTGAAGTGAAATCAAATAGACACAGTGGCATTTGCACAGAATGTCAGATGTTGGGTGAAATCAAACACTACATTTCATTTCTAGCTGTCAGCTTGGTTTGCTGCTGCAAAGATATTTCCAGGAAGAATACAATTCAAAAGGAAGGAAAGGGGTGAAACAATCTTAAAATATGAGAAGACTGTGTGATAATCTGATACTGGTTTGGCTAAATCGTCTTGCCTTTGATTTCAGCATGACATTGAAAGTCATAGGACACACATTGACTGTCACAGGCATAATTCTGCTGATGCAGAGTGCTGGGCAACAAAGAAATCAGTTACTGCTTACTTCACATCCCTGTAAATTAGCTGCTGATGGAGATACTCTTGGCAGAGGATGTTTATTTTCATGTTTGTTGTACTTGAGCCTTAGTCAGATCATCAAAGTGACTGGTTACATTTAAGTGGCAGGAGGAGGTTTGTGTTTGGCCACTGAGACAGATGAGTAAAGCAGCAAAAGAAGGGAAACATGAAGCTGACTTGCACAGATTACCACACCACATGCAGCCTGTCAGATATGGGATGATTTGCCTTATTAAGTATTCATTACAGTAAGTAGAAGGACTTAGAGTAAGGAAACTCAGCTTGACAGATGGACAATCTGTACACATAGTTGAAAAAAGTGCCACCCAAATGGCCTGTAGAGCAGAGAATTTGAAATCAAAAATCATTTTTTATATGCCACTTCTGGTATTGGTGATCTCCATGCCTGGCAGTCCACATGGCTTTATATGTTTACAGAATGACAGATGATATAGTACTTCTGTCTGGTAAAATCCATAGTGTACAAATTAAATCAATGGAAGATAATGGGGCAATTGAAAGTATTCAGTAGTTTCTTTCTTCCTTATTTAATTGTGAGAGTATATACAGAAGATATCTCATCTATTTGAAGTTGCCAGTTAAATCACTCTAAACTCAAGTAGTTAAAGGGTTTCTTTAATTCTTCTTTCAATAATTTGGAGGTTAAAAAGTGGCTGCCAGGGAAACCTTTTAAAGCCAGCATTTATGGAGGTATTAATACAAGTTAGTACAATATCTCAACTGCTACTGACACAGATAACCAGAGGCAAGGAAGCCAACTTCTTTCTATTCATCCAATATTGAAATTTGAATATTCAATATTGATACTTGACTACCTTTCACAAGGAACAACTGTTCTTCCCTGAAGCCCCAGCAGCTTTGCCTCAGTTCTGCACCAGACATCCCAGCTCTAGCTCACAAGTCCTTAGGGAATTACAGCTTAATGTAAATGAGCAGAAAAGCTTAGAAGAAAACTTCAGATATGTAACACCATTTCTCTTGCAGACCCCTACAGCTATTATTCCATATGGTTGCTTGTTCCATAATCAGACATGCATGCACTAAAATAACTGCTAAAACTGTTTTCAATGGCTCAGCAAATTTTTGCATTAAAGCTTGTTATTCAGTTCTAGAAATAGCTAGCAGACCAGGTACAAAGGACCTGCATTTCCTGTGTAATAACCTAAAGGATTCAGTCTAATAAACAAACCCTCATACCCCCTCCAAAATCTTGATCTATCTACACAAAACTAATATTCAATACCAGTAATTTAACTATGAGACTACGAAAAATTGAAGAAAATTATATCCTGCCATAAGAATGCTTAATTGTATCTTCAAGACATTTAAGATGCCATCTGTCTCTTAAAGAAATGGTTTCTTTGCTGTTTCCTCTATTTTTCCCAACCTTTAAGTTGATGGAGAGGGGGAACAGGAGTTGGAACAACATTTTTTGATTAATTTTGTACCAGCATGTCTTAGGGCATGCCCTGATCTATTGAGTTCCTTTCTTTTATGATTTTAACTTTGCTCTTGTAAATCATTTACACACTTTCCACCAGTAGAACAGTAACCTTTAGCTTTGGCTGTACAGAATCAAAGTACAGTCAGTAGTCAAACACTGAATTGACATTTAGGAAGCAGATGATGCCTTTGGGGAGCAAAGGGCCTCACAGCAGGAGTAACGTCACTAAAGTATCTCTAGAAAGTTACCTTCCAGCTACTTTAAACTAAATGGATAATCCTGCCAAAGGGCACGGTTCCCTGGACCATGGTTAAAGCAGATATGTATTTAACTATTATCACCCTGGTTATCCCTTCACAATACACTGATGGTTGCTGTTCCATTGTATCAGTTTCACCATTCTCTTGACAAAAGGCTCACGTATGATTTTTTTTTCTTAAAATAACTTTATTTCACAGAAATGAGAATGAAAATGTGTAGGTAAATTTTCAAGACAAGAAAACCAAAATATTGAAAGGATATTGTCTCCAGTGTAGTGCAGAGAAAAACAGAAAGACTTGGGAAAGAAAAGAAACTGGGAACAGAAAATACTAAATCTATTTCTGTCTTAGGCAGAATAATCCATGTAATCAAAGACTTAACCCTCTGACTCTCTCCCATGAAATTTTACTTAATGTTCTTCACATTGCAGGGAAACTACTGTGTAATACTCTTCCCTCACATTTTCTTAAAAGAAATTATTTTAAAATGTCAGTGTTTCTGCAATATACCAAGATATAAACATTATAATGTTATTGAGTGTGGTTCATCCCTCTGAGTCAAAATATGTGAAAATGACATTTACACAATCTCTTGGTATTGGAGACCAGAAGGAGAATAACAGAGGCCCCCTCTAGTATCATACCACTTTGGAATACTAGGACACTTTGCCTGGTTTTATATTAAAGACATCCCTCCAGTTCAGTCTAAGCAGAGAGGGAAAGGTTTCCATGTACAAGCCACCTTGACGACCATCAGAATACAGTCTGAGGAAAGACTGCCACTCTACCCTTTGGTCCTGGGCAGTTAAAGTACTTGTCAAAATCAGTTCGTTCAAAAGCTTGGTAGTTGTGAAGCAGTCCTGCAATATTTATGCTACTGCAAGGCTGTTAGTCAAGTGAAAAAAAGAAAAGAGTTAAAAACAGTTCTGGTAGAATGATAAATCATTTGCTTATCAGTGGAGGAACAACAATGGAGAATGACTATACATCTTTAAGAAATACTCTTCCATTATCTGTAAGTTTCTGCACGTATGTACATGAGAAGGAAACCTAGGATGATTTGCAACGGCATTCACAAATCAGTTGTCTGCCCTTTTTCTTTTTTAATTCCTTTTTTTTGTTTTTTTAGGGACTTTGGTGGAAGGCAACAAAAGAGTAAACACTGTATAGGGAAAGTTATCTAACAAGCAGCAGTATGTGACTTTATTTTAAAGTTGAAGAATTTAGCAGAAAACCTCTCCCTGTCAAAACCCTGTTTCACATCAAGTATACCAAATGAAGTAATTTTCAGTCAGATACATGTGGGAAGCTTTTAAGTTTTGTAAATTACTAGAATTATTAGAAATTGGACAAATTATTGAGGAAAAAAAAGGGGGGGAAGTTTTTTCAAGTAAGTCCTTCTGGATATACAGTGATACATAATTATCCATATACATTGCATTTTTCTGTGTATCTATGAAATTCTTGGGAAATGAAAATCTCAAATGGAGCAGGTATCATTTTACTACTTATGTATTAGACAGTCCTTTCACATACCATTTGCAAGCCTACCTTAGAGATTTCACTTACAAAAACAACAGACGTCTCCCTATACACACAAAATCACCTTCCTAAAAGTCACAAACAAAAAGCCACAGACTGCATCCAACTCAGAAAACAGTCTTCACCTATCCCACAAAAAAGTACCCTAAATCCCATTAGAACACATCATAAAAGTTACCTTCCAACACTTTAAAAGGAACATCCACAGACACAGCAAGTTTTCTGAAGTCAACCAATGCCTCTTGATGTAATTTCCTGCTGCAAAATTAGTGCATGGAAATATTGCAGCTCTTCTTTTGCAAAGTTCTTCAATAACTTCATCCATCATCATAGAGTCATAGAATCATAGAATCAATTGGGTTGGAAAAGACCTCCAAGATCATCGAGTCCAACCCTTGGTTCAACTCTAGTCCATTTACTAGATCATGGCACTCAGTGCCACATCCAATCTGTGTTTAAAAATCTCTAGGGATGGTGAATCCACCACCTCTCTGGGCAGCCCATTCCAATGCCTGATTACTCTCTCTGGAAAGAATTTTTTTATGATATCTAACTTAAATTTCCCCTGGCAGAGCTTAAGCCCATGCCCCCTTGTCCTATTGCTGAGTGCCTGGGAGAAGAGACCAACCCCCACCTGGCTAGAACTTCCCTTCAGGTAGTTCTAGACAGTGATGAGGTCACCTCTGAGCCTCCTCTTCTCCAGGCTAAACAACCCCAGCTCCCTCAGCCTCTCGCCATAGGACTTGTGCTCCAGTCCCTTCACCAGCCTTGTTGCTCTTCTCTGGACTCGCTCCAGCGCCTCAATATCCTTTCTGAACTGAGGGGCCCAGAACTGAACACAGTACTCAAGGTGTGGCCTGAGTTTCCCCTAACTCTTCCATTCACTGCCTTATCAACATTTCACGAAGGAAGGTGCAGGCTTTTCCCTCTCAATTAAGAGGATCAAAGTATTGGCTCTCTAGCTTTTTGACTGCCATCTTGCCTTGACTCTTTCATGCCTTGTGAAAGAAGGTTCCCATTCATTTCAAGTGGATGAATCATTCACATAACAGCAAGTTGAAGCTTTTATTCTCTGCTTCCCAGCAGTTCACCAGAATCAAAGCAATATGCATGCATGACCAATGTAGGTCATGATTTCTCAATAGTATTTCAAATTATATCTTAAAATAAAAATCAAAACCAAATCAAACCGAACAAAAACTCCAAGAAGCCAACACTAAACTCCTTCCAAGATATTCTGGTCCTTTTCTTAAAAAGTAGGCAAAGGAGTGCTACTGCTTAAGATATGACAGCTGTGATTGTACCTTATGAAACAGGAAAAAAGCAATTCAGCCTTACCCAGATGTTGATAGATTAAAAAGCAGCATTTCACATCAAAATGGTTAATTTCAGTGAGCTTTCCATATTTAGAAAGAAAGTTGAAATAACCTACACAAATTGCTCTGACAAAATCAGGGTGCTCATTTTATGCAACTTTAGTAGAGTTCTTAACGTATCATCCCATCAGTAAGGACATGAAGCTCAGGACATTTGATGCAATTTCAAGAATGAAATGACAGTCGCTGTAGAGAGAATATCTGTTGCTATACCTTATTAATATCCAAATCTAGAGCTGACAGAGTGCAGAAAACTGTTGACAAGAGATGAAATTGCAAGGTTGTACCAGCCAAGGGGCTGTGCCTGCTTGCTTCATTTTTCCAGGAATACCACTGTCTTGAGTAGATTACTTTGTTCTCCTATCAAACTGAGTGGCAGTGGTTCCATTTGTGGAAGATGTGCACACTGAAAACACCAGCAAGTCAAGCTGAGAAAACATCATCTAATACAAAGATTGCAAAGTCTGGGGGAAAAAAAAAGTTTTTACATCACTGTTACAGTTTTAATAGTTAACACATATCAGCCGTGGAGGCAATTCCAGGTTATTGCTGTATTGCACTTAGTACAAAACAACTTTGATAACTTAAATATATCTTTGGAAAAAAGTGAAATTGAACCCAAACTGATGATGTACCAACTCCTTCACTAAAAAGCACATTTGTGTATCTCAGTCATGAAATCATCTTAACAATTTTGATGTGTACACTGTAAACACAGAAATATCTATGAAGCAAGGAAAAGCTTAAGACCAGAATACAGTTTCTCTCTCTCTCTCTCTCTCTCTCACTCATGCACTGTGCATATATAAATATGCACATAAGCACACCATTAACTTTGTTTTGACTAACAGAAAAATCTCTGTATCACTAATAAGTGATACACAGTAAAAAGCTACTATGAATGAGAGATTTGACAACATTATGAATCAACAGGTCACACAGTCTACATCAGAGAGGGCCTGTCCTGTACGAATTTCAGCTGTGATTGTTACTAAACTGTAAAAGTCCATATATTTCCCAAGTTCAGGTTCAATAACTGTGACTAAGCTTCCCAAAAAAGACAACTATGTCAGTAAAAGCAACACACAACCATTATATAATGGAAAACCAGAACTCATTCAGGAAAGATAAAGAGATACCTCCTACTGTCCAAGAGAAAAGTAGCAAAAGTGAGAGAATAAAAAGAAGTGCATGACAGTTTCCCTTTCCCCAGTACAAAATGATGACTTTTATGAGCATGCCCTTAGTAAATTTCTATGTGAACATTTTTTCTAAACCTTTGTTTGAAACTGTAATCAAAAAAATCTCTTTTCTACACTCTATGTTTCAAAATCTGGCAGTAACAATGCCAAAGCTCAGTTTGCATGCCATGGTTCCCATAGCCCGAGCATATTCCCTTTTTTTAATTTTCTTAAATTGCCATTAGCAGCAAAACAAGAATTAGTACTACTTTGAAAACGTGTTTTAAATTAATAGCTAGTCCTTCCTTCCTTCCTTCCTTCCTTCCTTCCTTCCTTCCTTCCTTCCTTCCTTCCTTCCTTCCTTCCTTCCTTCCTTCCTTCCTTCCTTCCTTCCTTCCTCCCTCCCTCCCTCCCTCCCTCCCTCCCTCCCTCCCTCCCTCCTTTATTTTTGCTCAGAAAAGATTTTAAAAGCTGACCTCTGCATCTCTCCTCTCAAGTTAACATGGGCCAAGGGCCATCTGGCTGCTTGTTATGATAGAACCAAAGATTTTTTAAAAGTTTGACTGTGAAAATATGTGGAAAAAGTAGAACAACACTTGCAATTTGCTTTCTCTCTATGGATCTAGTCTCTTGATCAGACAAATAATTATTCCAGAGAAATTTCTGGAACTAAGCATAAAAGTCTTCTACTAGCTGTTAAAACCGCATGTGACTGCTAACAGATTTAATTAGGTCATTTTGAAACAAAAAGTTTTGGTTTTTTGATATTTAAGTAATTTTGTCAAGATCAAATATAGTTCAGAAATGTACTTGTACCTCACATGTTCTGTGTGAAAGTTATGTCCCTGAAAGGAATGTAACCAGCATCACTGTTAGGCTTCTCAAGTGAGGCACTGTGTGAAACACATCAACACAAAGAAATGAAAAAAGGTCAAAATGGTTTACTTATATAATTTAAAAACTTAAAAGAGGGGGGAAATGTTCAAAGATATATTGTGCAGAGTAATTATCACATAAAACATCATTAAATCTATGATCAATCACTAAATTCAGTTTTAACACATTCTAGTTAACTTCTATCATGTGTGCTGAGTGTACCCATACCTCTGGAATGCTGCTCTAATAATGTGACCTGTAAACAACTGTTTCTAAAGATGTTTTAGGTTTCCTAGCTATGCTCTTGGACAGCCTTCCTCCCCCTGAAAAGCCACTCATGCAACTGAAACATTGCAGTTCCACAACAGTTCCCTAATTAAGTACATAGACATATAATAAATACACGACTTATTTCCTGTTCAAGTCCTTTAACAATCCTGCCATAGCACTTCTCAGCATTTTGCAAGGTCATAGCTTTCCTTTTTTTTTTTTGTGGCCAATAGTTTCAGTTTCACATTAGGAGCTCAAGAGAGCAAAAGAGGACAAGTAATATACCACTGATAAAAAGAAAAAACAAAAGAAGTTCTACCTTTGAGATAAGACATCCTTTATCAGAGATTGTATTTAATGAAGTTATTTATTGTTTTTAAAGAAGTACTTAATATGAACAAAATATCTATGTGGAAAATGCTCTTCCATTCGCTCACTAAGCAAGCATATTGCATATCCTTCATATAATGCATTATTCTGAAGAGACTGATTTCAGTAACATGCAAGAAACCCCTACAGCAACTGTAATTCTGGGTTTAGGGTGGGGACAGAAGGCTAGGATGCATCTTCACCAGTTAAGATGTATAGAATTGCAGCCATACCTCAAAATGGTTCCCAAACGCAATACCATGTAGGGTGTTTGCAGTTTTGAGTACATCAATAATAAGAAGGACATCAGCTACGAAAGTGTATCGAGGGGAGGACAGACAAGGTGGTGAAAAGTCTCAAAGTAAGACTTACAAGAATTATCTGAGGTCTCTTGGATTGTTCAGCCTGGAGGAGGGAAGGCTGAGGGGGCCTTCATCACAGTCTACAACTTCCTCAAGGGGAGCAGAGGAGAGGGAGGGGCTGATCTCTGCTTTCTGGTGACACAAAGAAACAAAATGAAGTTGTACCAGGGAAAGTTCAGACTAGACATTAGGAAAAGATTCTTCACCAAAAGGGAAGCTGGTCACTGGACCAGACTTGCCAGAATTCAATGAGTGTCTCAATGATTCTATTAGTCATATGGTTTAGTGTTAACTGGTACTGCAAGAAGCAGGGAGTTGTACTCAGTGATCTGTATGTGTCTTTTTCAACTCAAAATATTCTATGACTTTATGATTCTAATTAGTAACTAATTCAATTTAGGAAAAAGACTAATATTACCTTGCAATTTAACGTTAAGCCATTCCAATAGGGAAGGATTTCAAAACTGCCTCTGATGACTTGTCATGAAAATGTTTTCATTGTGACCTACCCTTCTAAGCTCAGAAATCTTCATGTTTAGGACCCTCTCTATCTATGGAGAAAACAGTACTTTCAGAGTGATCCATTCCACCCTAAAACAATTGAAATTAAACTCCATCTGGAGGTGTGTTTCTCTCTAGCAGACAATAGAGTCTGGATGACTCTGGTAATAGAAAATTAATTTTGCTCAACTAAAATTAGCTAAAATGAATCCCAATTAAATGACAACTGGAAGCTAAGACAGTTTAGGACAGGACAGGAACTATAATCTGTTAAGTGGAAAACAGGCTGGCCATTCACAGCCAGGAGAAAAAATCTTCAAGAGACATTGATATTAGATGAAGCATTTCCAAGTAAGAGTGAGTTTATCACTTCAAAACATTTCAGGGTTGTGCAGTTGAAACAAATGTTTTTATTGCCCCCACTTGCTATGCCTTGGTTCACACTGTGGAGCAGCATTTCTTTCTAATGGGGCTGAACCACAAGATGCAGTCCAATTTCCAACATACATTCAGTGCCTGAGACCAGACTAGAGTTAGTCTAAAGTCCCCTTAATGCATACAGTGTGGGTTTCCAGTCCTCACCTTTAGTTTTATAAAGCATTAGTTGTTTTACTTCATAAATATAGTCCTATAAAGATGCATTAATGCCAATCAATGTCTCTTCAATGAAGCCTGAAGTGAGGGGATCCACACATGTTTGCAAAGCTACAAAAACAGTTCATGCTGCTGCCCTCCCTTTTTGTATAGTAGACTTAGGTTAATGTCAACAGTGACAAGACACAATTACAGTACAAAAGGAAAATCCATCAAAATGTTTACTTCAGCTGCCTCATACATTACGCATGCCTAATAAATAAGACATAGAAATGCTTCCATCTGCTCTTAGCTTTCTTTTTTTGCTAACATAAACTTTTCTATATGGCAAGAAAGCTTTAAGTCATTATGAATGGCCTGTTTTGTTCAAGACAGATTTTTTAAGGCCTGAAATTGTCACTCTGGAACGCTACACTTAGGCAACCAATTTACTTCTCACACTGTTAAAAATGGTTGAATGTGGCAAATCTATACTCCAAACTTAATATTTAGTACCAATTTATAACATAGTCCTCAAGCAACACCATGAAGTTTGGGAAAACGTATTCATTATTCATATTTCTGAACACAATAGAAAGGATTAGATGACATGAAACGTAAACACAATTCAAAGTGACTGTAAAAATTCCACAAATTTAGAGACTGTGTTTTGCCACATATTTGCTCAAGTACATGAGCATTGATTTTCTACATGTTGATGTATGCCTCAGGTTGACTTCTATGGCTCATGCTTTGCCTGATCTCTCACTGACTCCTGCTCCTTACCATGTTTCAGATGTTTTCTCAAGTTGCAAGTTGTTAGTAACCCATAAGAAAGAAGCTAATGTTATTGTTATGCAGCTCTTTTGGGTAAATGAAGATTTTTTTTTTTCACTGCCAGTGGTATGCAAGATAAAACTGCTTGGCTGCAATATGCATTTCCAAATTTTAATAGTGTTGTCACAGAAGTTCTCCGGCTGTTCTATAGAATACATTTAATCATCCCTCCTTTCATTTCTATATTCTGCCTTTCCTTCATGTGTCTAATATTCTGTCAGAGGTAATATCCACAGGGCAATGGGCCTGGGGAATTTCTCCTGTCTTAGTGAGACTGATGCAGTTCTGCCTCTCTAGGCTGAGTGAGGCTGAGCATATATTCCCAACAGCTGCAAACACACGCACATCACAAACTGTACATAGGACCAGGCACACAGACTGATACAGGCAGAGAACAGTGCTTTTTCCTGCCCCCACAGAAACACAAGACTCACATAAATATCAGTGTTAGGCAACTTGGTTCTGTTTTACTTATGCACCTAAGCCAGACTGGAGTTGCTAGCTGCAACATGAACACACATACACACATATGACTCTCTCAGATAGGTAGTGTTGGACACAGTCAACCTAGTGGCTGGCACCCACATCCTCATGTCCTGGAGTTGTTGTCCCCTGGATCCTCAATTCCCTCAGACCCATGATACAGCTTTCGATAACATTTTTCTGGTACTCAAAACTCTTACCCTACCTCTCTGCTGTCAAACTGGATATTGGCTAGTGTTAACACAAACATATACAGAGGAAAGAAAATACAGCATCATAAAACACAGAATTAGGATTTAATGAGAACATAGGGCAAACTACAGCTCAAGCACAAGAGCTGTGCCACACAAATTTACAGAGCAGCAAGCTGTTTAAACATGACCAGACATACTTAGACTTTGTCCCTCTGTTTTCCTACGCCAGTTCCTCCCCAAAACACTTGGATTCCTCTTTTTCCAAGACTTTGCTCTTTCCCCTAAATATCCTATAATACATTATGCAGACCACCAAAATCCCCTTCTATAAAATCCTCAAAATTATAACTGACCCATTGCAAATTGCTCTTTCCCCTGCATCCCACAATAAATCCTATTCATCTGTAAACAGATAGTTTTAATGGTTCTCCAGGCAGAGCATTTCTGTCCTTGTGTCATCCTGGTGGGTTTCACATGATTTTCTCTCCTTGACTGGCTGTAGGAGGAGCCAACTGAGTATTCTTTGTTCTCTCTGATAAGGTGATTCTGTGTCTCTGATCCTTCCTGTGTGCTTGTTTTTAATTTGCTTAGTATTACCATTTCCTGGCTGAGGAGTCTGACTCATTGACAGAACATGTTGAAAAAGACACTGTGAGAAGGCCTTTTACATTTATTTTCATGAGCACATCCTGAAATAAATTACTGTTATATCTACCTAGTGCAGACAGTAATTCTGGCTTGAAAACAGTTCTTCAAAATGAATCTGCAAAAGCAAATTAACTACTTATTTTACATAGTTTTTATTTCATGATGAATTTTAAAAAATTATTGTCGTAAAAATGAAACTAAATGCTATAAGTCAGGGTTTCATATTTGCTGTCTCCACCAAAAAATATTTAAATTACCATACTTAGAATAACATGCAAAATTTATGATTCATTCAACTAAAATCCTATCTAACTCACTTGATATAGGTTATATAAACAGATAAAGAAAAAAAGGAAAAAGTCAAGCTGGTGTAAACACTAACATAGTTAAGTTTCACCAGATTCAACGCAATATATTGACTACAGCATTCCAAAAATCCTTGGACTCATGCTAAAATTAGTATTATTTGTCAGGAAAATATTACAGACATTTCAAAAATATTAAAAAATCCGCAAACTAGTATCTTAATTTCAAGATCATAAAACTACAAGATCAGAGAAAGGGAAGGAGAGAGGGAGGGAAGGAGAGAGGGAGGGAAGGAGAAGGAGGGAAGGAGAAGGAGGGGAAGAGAAGGAGGGGAAGAGAAGGAGGGAAAGAGAAGGAGGGGAAGAGAAGGAGGGAAAGAGAAGGAGGGAAAGAGAAGGAGGGGAAGAGAAGGAGGGAAAGAGAAGGAGGGAAAGAGAAGGAGGGGAAGAGAAGGAGGGAAAGAGAAGGAGGGAAAGAGAAGGAGGGGAAGAGAAGGAGGGAAAGAGAAGGAGGGAAAGAGAAGGAGGGAGAGGGAAGAAAGAAAAAGAAGGAAAGAAAGAAAAGAAAGGAAAGGAAAGGGAAGGAAAGGGAAGGAAAGGGAAGGAAGGAAGGAAGGAAGGAAGGAAGGAAGGAAGGAAGGAAGGAAGGAAGGAAGGAAGGAAGGAAGGAAGGAAGGAAGGAAGGAAGGAAGGAAGGAAGGAAGGAAGGAAGGAAGGAAGGAAGGAAGGAAGGAAGGAAGGAAGGAAGGAAGGAAGGAAGGAAGGAAGGAAGGAAGGAAGGAAGGAAGGAAGGAAGGAAGGAAGGAAGGAAGGAAGGAAGGAAGGAAGGAAGGAAGGAAGGAAGGAAGGAAGGAAGGAAGGAAGGAAGGAAGGAAGGAAGGAAGGAAGGAAGGAAGGAAGGAAGGAAGGAAGGAAGGAAGGAAGGAAGGAAGGAAGGAAGGAAGGAAGGAAGGAAGGAAGGAAGGAAGGAAGGAAGGAAGGAAGAAGGAAGGAAGGAAGGAAGGAAGGAAGGAAGGAAGGAAGGAAGGAAGGAAGGAAGGAAGGAAGGAAGGAAGGAAGGAAGGAAGGAAGGAAGGAAGGAAGGAAGGAAGGAAGGAAGGAAGGAAGGAAGGAAGGAAGGAAGGAAGGAAGGAAGGAAGGAAGGAAGGAAGGAAGGAAGGAAGGAAGGAAGGAAGGAAGGAAGGAAGGAAGGAAGGAAGGAAGGAAGGAAGGAAGGAAGGAAGGAAGGAAGGAAGGAAGGAAGGAAGGAAGGAAGGAAGGAAGGAAGGAAGGAAGGAAGGAAGGAAGGAAGGAAGGAAGGAAGGAAGGAAGGAAGGAAGGAAGGAAGGAAGGAAGGAAGGAAGGAAGGAAGGAAGGAAGGAAGGAAGGAAGGAAGGAAGGAAGGAAGGAAGAAAAAGAAAGAAAGAAAAGCCTCAAATACACTAATGTCGAGGTCTAGTTTTGTACTTAGATTTTTGTCATAAATACAGGTAACTTAAAGCTTCTTTGTTTCAAAGAAAGCAGCCATCACATTTTGTTCCTAGCTATTTTACCTATAAAATAATAACACTACAAAAAGTCATTCTGCATGGGAAGAATAGTTGAAGTGGCACATACAGCTACATTTTTCAAAAACAAGTGTTTGAATTTGTGGATAATTAATAATCAAAGATTAATCTCTATACTTACTCTTTTCATATGTTTTTTTGGGGGAGGTGTCTTTTTTCTTGTACATCTGTAGCAGTTTTTCTTCACCAAGAATAAAATGCATGCACATAAAAGAAGGACAGTGGTACCTTTCTTTACATTACACATTTCACTAATGCTGTTGAAGGCATACTTACAAAACTGCAGAGAATTTTATTCCTCCTTATAAAACAGACGTAGTACTTCAGTTTAAAAATGAACATTCAAATTTCCATACAGCATGTAAGTAATTAGTCAACTGAAAGGGTGTTTTTCATCACACTTTTTCAATTTTCTAACTACTAACTACAAAAATGGAAAAACTTCTGAGATGTGATTTGGGAAAATGTTAGTCAAACCATTCACACTGCAGAAGCTTCAACAAAAACACATGTACTCGGGTGCCCTTGGTATTCAATCCTCTGACAAGCTGACCTGCCTCTCTTGTAAAAAACAGTGCAAAAATTACTGATCACATTAAAAAGTGAATGCAGTCAGATTGTTTAGCAAAGAGTTATGTTTCAAGCACCAAGCAGATTTACACAGTTTCATCTAGGGTGTACCTATTGTTGTGTGATAATGACAAGGAAAATGCAGCCAGAGTTAGGGACCTCCACCATGAAAACAGTGATACATCAGACAGTTGTAAAAATGCTTACATTGGGGAATTCAGATGCAGTATTTGACCAATTTTAAGGACGCCCAAGAATGGCATGTAGAAGGCAGCTATATGGTGGAAGTCATAAGATGGCATTTTGGAGCAAGCTGGCTCTTCTACTATTATTGCACAGCACTCTGCAATCATGAATTTGCACATGTTAATATTCCAGTATAACAAGATACATTTAAGCTTTTTACAGCCAGCTAACAGCTGGTGCAGTTGAGAGGTGTGAGCCATTTCTCAGCTATATGAAAACAGGATGTAACAGGAAAAAATCACCCAGTATAGCCTTCTGCAAAGAGCTCTGAGATGAATTGGGTAGTAGAATAAAAATTATGTACACGTGGGCTTCCAGAAAGCCAGTTTAAGATGAAGTGAGTGATACCACCTGAAGATGGTCAGACTAAGAAGTCCAAGTGCAGGGTGCTTTTACAAATCCTCTGAGAAACTATTATAACTTTCCAAGGGACATAATTTCAAAATGCTGTTGTTCCTGCTACCAGCCATGAGCAGGAGGTCACTTTACACACTGTGTTGCCACTTTCGTGAGGGAAACAGCCTTAAGGTAAGTCTTCCCATAGAGATCATTCAAAATTTATGAAAGCACTTAATGTGGGATCACATTAACTGAATCCAGGAAAGCTTTCATTCATTCATTTCAGTCTACCTATTTCCCTGGTAACTGTCATATAGACTTTTTAATATATATGATTTTGAGATTTTTCTAATTTTCCTATAAATATCTTTAATTTTTTTCATTCTGTCCTGCTTCTTTCAAGACATTTGGAACATGATACCTAAATCTTCAGAGACTAATAAATAAAAGGAACACATAAAATTTCCAGCTTTGAATGTAGATTTTTCTACAAATATCCATTGGGAAAGAAATTACTCTGTGTTTTAGTTTTCATGTTAGTATATTATGGTTAGAAATTTTCCTTAGAAATCACAGATAATACCTCACCACATGCCTATTATGTCTCATCATTTGAGCCACAATTCAAACAGTCCCCCCTTCTCATGCTCCTACACAATCAACAGCCCATCACAGCTTACATGCTTTTTTAATCCTTTGCAAACTGTGTAGCTAAAAATCACAGTAGTACCTACGGTGAGTTCCTAATTTTTGCATGGATTGGATTTGACAAAAATGAACACAAACCCCCCCAAACTCTTTGAGTTCTGTAATATATATCTCAAAAGAGATATTAATATGTGAGAATATGTGTGAGAATATGCCTTGCACCTGAGCCATGAGTAGTATACACTTCTAAAGAAGTGAACAATCTCATCTCAGGTTGAGGGACACAGGAATAACAATTATGAGATTATACTAATTACAATTATTTTAACTGCAGTCTCCTCACTGCCAAAAATCATGTACAAAATAGCAGCTGCAAAGTATCTTTTTTTCTAGTAACTGTCTCTTCCTTTTTGCATACTTTCTAGTATGATTTCTTAAGATTACATCATGTTGGTATTTAGATGGTATTTCAATTCTTGACAGATACAAGACTTAAGTTCATTTATTAGAACACATTTCTGACTTGAATTTTGTCCAATAATATTGTTATTCATCTAAGATTCTTGGACCTGACAGTCATCTATAATTCATTAAGTCCTCACTACTCCACTGACTGTAACGGCTGTAACAGTAAAAAGTACCCATTGGATATTGCACACATAATCCAAAAATAAAATGGAAAAAAATGTCCAGAACACATAAAGAAGAAAACACTTATGGAAAGAGAAAAGCAGAATGTATCCTACACTATCATTTGCCATAAATCTGCCAAATCCACAATATGATAACAGAAACCTTTTTTTTTTTCTGGGTGCGACTGAGTAGAAGTTAAACACACACAACACACTAGAATACTTACACTGCTACCTCACAGTTATTACTTTTTCCATATGATAGGCTCAAAATCTTGTTTATGGGCAAAAAAGAAGAATGCCAAGAATTACCACCAATTATAAAGCAAGACAAGCTTATCTCAAAACAAGGGGGAATTGGAGGGTCACCTTTGCTTTAGATATTTGGCTGCTCCAATGAGTCATCAGGTTCTGTAAACTGCTTTCCCTGAGATAATAGGTAGAGACCAATGTCCTTCTGGGGTGTCACCAATTTGGTGTGTGGAGGGAAAAGTGTGTTCATGGCTTGGCCCAACATAAAGTATAAAACTGAACAAGTAATAAAACAATATTTGAAAAAATAACCAAGTTTGCTCTGGCTTCAACCCACATAGTCCTTCCTAGTGGCTGGAGAGACCCAATGTCAGAACACAGAGACTGGTAAGAGGAATCACATCATATCACAATTAAACTATACATTGCAATTTCCATATTATGCACTATATTTGTGTATGGCTCTGCTAAATGAAAAATCCATGTAATGCCAAATATATGAGAATAATAAACTGGATATTAAACATTAAACCTTCCTTGTAGAACAGCTGAAAGAACCTGATTAGAGACAATTGCCTTTGATGGGCAACATTTTATGACTCATCTGGAAAAATTCAGATGAAGAAGAGGCAGGGAGTCTCAGCAAAATATGGGAAGAACAAACAAGGGTCCTTAGGAGAGAGACCCAGGCCAGCAGCTCCTGCTCAACAGAGCAAAATCCTCAGTGAGACAGAGAGGACATTAGTATTATGAGATTTTCCTTCAGGACAGCATGACTCCCATCTGCTGACCTGACACCAAGCCACAAAAAGTTTGCTGCTTACCTGGAGCCCAAGACCAGCAGACCATGGAGAGACTGCCACAGCTGATTCACCCCACAGACTTCTGCCCTCTTCTTCCATGTAGGCACCAGCAATACTGCAAAACATGAGACAGGAAAAAATAAACTGGACAACAGTCCCAAGGACTAAAGGAAAGAGGAACAGAACCAAGGCTACTTTCTCCTCAGTCTTGTCAGTGCAAGGCAAAGGTGCAGGCAGGGTCATGCATGTTATGATCAGCACTTCATAGCATGTATCAGGCAGGCTTTTTGGCCTCATGACCACAGGATGCTTTTTGAAGGCAATTCAACAACTTCTTGGATAGAATGGCCTCTCCTTACCAAGAAGGGACAAGGACATTGTCCATGGGCTGGTTAACAAGAGCAGGCTAAAGTTCAGTTTAATGAGGGTCACTGTCTGAAACCTGAAGGTAAGTGGGGCCAGAGAAGACAAGATGGCATGAAATGAGCCATGGGGTAGGCTCCCACATTCCTCACAGGGACAGGAGGAGTCATCTCAAGTGCCTGTGCACTGACTTCTGCCAACTGGAGAACAAGACAGAAGAGAAGCAGTCACATCATTACAATGCCATTTGAATTACAGGAACTCAGTGGGAAAGTCCTTGTGGTGTGAGTCCTGCGGTGACCAGGTGCAGGCCCTCAGAAAAGGCAGAAAGGGCAGAAGAAGATGAGGGTTGTGCACTCTGTAGAAGTGCAGTTTGAGTGCACAGTGTATGATCTGTAGAGTGTCTTTGTGCCAAAACCAGAAAAACAACCAATGACAGAGGCCTTGTAAAATGTTTGCTACAGACCAGTGGATCAGGCAGAAGTGGGTTAAACCCTCTCCAGTTACTTCCAACAGTCCTCAGACCTACAGGACTTGCTTTTCATAGTGACTTTATGATATGTGATGAGAAAGCAACACAGCAGCACAGACCCCAGTGACTGCAAGGCTGTATGCAGAGTTTCAATGCTAAGGAGCGTAAGGCAGACAAGCAGCAGAAGACCCAGGACTACAGAAGAGCAAACATCTTCTTGCTTAGGGAACAGTGAGAAGGGATAGTGTGAGCTTCTGTCTTGGACAGCTAAGGATCTCAGGAATATTGGGAGTACATTTTTGAGACAGCCTTCTCACAAGGAGAGCACAGGGGCAGTCCCAGTCTTTGGCCTAGGTTCTTACTGGGTCTCCCCGTGACAACAAGGACATGATCAAACCACAGTGAGCACCCAGCTATGTAGACAGGTGGAGTACAGAACCCATGGAGAGACACTTACATAGCTAGCTTAGGTCAACCTGGAGAAGAAAAACCAAGGAGGCTTTATCAACTACCTGTTCTCTTACACTACCCTGGGAAGTCCAGGAGAGAACACACTCAGGCTGCTTTGCAGCTAGATATTGAAAGCACAAGAGACAAAAAGTCCCTAGCTGTACCAAGGGCAGGACTGTGCTTCTCATTGTTTTTCCAGAAGAGAGCACTTTGTTATTGGACAGGTTTCTAGAAATCACTGTCATATGAGAAAATGTGCAAAAGAAAATCATGAAGATGTTTCATTTTCTAAAACATAGAATCAAAAAACTGATTCCTTTAATTTGAAAAAATGGATAGGAAATAGTCAAGAAAGAACATATATCACAAACCTTTGGTTTTCATTTCTAAAGGGTGCTTCATTTAGCTATGAGCTGACAAGAGGGATTCTGTGTTCCTTAGATCTGAAGTCTGATTTATCAGAAACTGTACATTCCTCTGGAACTGCCTCCCAGATTGCAACCTCTAACTTGAAGAATATTTGCTGGACTTCTACTTAATTTAAATATATCCAGCTACATTTTCTACACTACAGAGTACCCTTGGTCAGTGTGATCTGGATATTGACTCATGAATCTCCTGCTAATGTTAGATCACCTGACATAACATTAGTGATATGCAGAAACATTTTTGAAGTGCTAGCTGTCTGGGTAACTAGCCTCTATTATCAGTTAGCTTGCCAGGGCACTTATGTGGCACATATATTCCTTCTGGACAAACTGGTGAGAAAAGGAGACATTAATCACCTCTGCTTTTATGAATCTCTGAACACACATTTTTCATGTCATAAAACTCTAGAAGCAGTTATACAAACACATCAGTGGTATGAAATTCAGCTAATTACTAGTTTTATAGTGAGACTAGATATAACGGGATGCAAATGATTTATGTGGGGTGACTGAGTGATGGAAATAGCTTCACAGGACTCTTCAACTCATTAAAGAGACATCTCTTTGGAAACTCAGCCAGCTGAAGAGAAATCTGCCTAGAAGTCAGGAACTAGATCCCTGTGTACTTAGCTTCACACAGAGACAGAGAGCTTTGTCAGGACTAGTCTGTCCCCCTGACAGCATCAGGGAGCAGCATGGCATGAAAACTGAGAAACAATCAGGCTGTACAGTATCTCCCATGAGCAGGGAAAAAAATCAATATGTTCCCATCAAAACATTTTCTCAGAACCAGAAAGTGTTTTTCTTATGGAAGGTTTTCAGTGGTTCTTCCTGCAGTGCCAGGCTGTTAAATTTGTCAACTGTCCCCTCATTGTTTTCACAAAAACAAATTTCAAAAGGCCTTTATTGTATTTTTCCCCTTCTCTCCTTATGTTTTTATCTTTCCTTCCAAGATCTTGGAGCTGTACACCACTCTGTATAAAATTATTCATAAATATTAATCAGAGGAAATACATGAGGAAGGAGAGCACATTTAATGACTGCTTAGAGAAGGATCTATTTTATGAGAAATTAAATTATTTTATTACATTATTATTTTAAGTTATTAAAATTATAATTAATTTTCCTAAGTATTGCAGCAATAGTAAATGAATGTCAAAATATGTTGTCTTTGCAGTTTTTTAATAGAGAATAAAAAGGTTATACCAGGAAAAATGGTCTCCTCAATATTAAAATACATTTTTTGCTAAGAGAACCCAGATTTTTGCATAGTCACTCAAGAAAACAAAAGGATGGACAATAATTAGGAAAATACTGAAAATATAATTGGCTTTTTGACAATGGAAACAAATACATGTAACTAATAATATAACAACTTTCATGGATTGACGCATAATAACAGACTACAGTGTTATGTGGTTAGGTCCAAAGAGATCTTATTACACCACGTTGACATGGGGAAGTCCTCCAATTTCATGTCCAAAGTCCCTACACTGCCTATGAACATCTTCCAAATACAAGACTATTATTAAAATATTTATAGATTTATATATATAAATAATTAAGATCCTTGGGATCTTGTTTCATGTGCAACATAAGTAAGCTCCAGACACTGATGGCTGAGTTGAACACTCAAAGTGATATGGTCAATATGTTCTTTTATCTCAAATTCCAAATATAGAGATTGAGACAAATTAGGAGATTGGCCAAAGTATTATGCTAATGACTCAGGGGACAAATATTCTTGCCTAAGGTACCCACTAGTATTCCTGTTCTCAGTACCAGCTGCAGGGACCACCACGCAGTTCCATTATAAAATCTATTATTAGTGGATTTATAGCCCCTCCTACACATAAAAAGAAAATCTTTACCAACATTCTGGAAAAGAAAAACAGTATCAGGAAGGTTAACAGAGCAAAGCAGCAGTAGAATTACAATATCCTATTTTCATCTAATTTATTAATAGTGCTATTTTGGAAACCTTCAGTAGTAAAGGAAAATAACTAAACCACAAGAAACTGGGGGTTTTTGCTCATTAAACCACCCTTCTCACTCAAATTCTGATCCATCAAGCCAGGTCATAGCTACAATTAGAAAGCACACACTCTCCTTATCCTCAGAAATTACTGCACCCCTATAGAGGAGACATCCTTTTTATCATACATAGAAAATGATTCTCATTTACATTGCCACACACAACAACCCTGTTCACACTAGGAAAATAATCTGCAGAGAATACATGCTGTGGTGCACAGCTAGAGAAGAAAGAGCATGGCACATCAGACAGCTAGTCATCCTGAAAGAGGTCTATTTCTAAAGCTCTAAGATGAACTTTGGAAATTATTTTATATATAGGAGTCATGATATTCATTTCTAGACCAGAAAGTAAGAAGTATTTCTGGAGCAATATCCATCCAAGACTCACAATGTCACTGTTTGCTGACAGAAAATAATGAAAGGGAAGGGAGAAGAGGATACAATATTACGATACACTTAAAACTTTAAAAATTGTCAGAAAGGAGAAAAAAACAAAAATGTGGAGGCAAAGAGTAATAGTGAAACGCATGGATGATTTTAAGGAAAAAACAACGGAAGGACAACTGGCAGCCTGTTATGCTACTGTAAACAGACAACTCTCAAGCATTCAGGCTGAAAATCCAGTTGCTCTGCCACAGCACACGCTATCTACTCTCCAAGTTTGCATTTCCACTGAGACCAGAATCAATTTTTTCTTTCCTAAACCATATTTTCAAAGCTTATATGTAATTCCTATGTCTGACACAATTTTCCAAAGAGGGGATACAAAGGGAAAAGCTCATGCTTTCATAGTTGTTTTGTTTCCTTCTTTGTTTTTCCAATTTAGTAACTGAAAATTATCTTCCAGCAATTGCAGCATTGCAAAGTCATCTTATAAAATCCTTCTTCATCTGTTAAAAGCTGCTACATGCTAAGAGTACCAATGCAGTCAGTTCAAATCAGGTTATCTCAAATCAGTTTATTCAAGTTCTCAAGCTGCTAATCTGGCTTTAGAATAGGATGACAGAATAGGAATGACCTTAGGAAAGGACATTTTTTATTGGTTACTTGTGAGTACAGAAGTACTATCATATTTTAGAAGATAACAGCTTGGACATAGCATGCAAGGGCTATTTGTGTTTTGCGTTCAGCCCCTTCTATTACTCTGAGGAGAAACTGGAATTAAGCAGACAAATCTGGGAATAATTAGTCCTCAATGCAATTGTACTTATGTTAGAGGCTACAAAGTCTTTTGTTACTAGAACCTTACCCTCTGTTACTTTTATGACTCCAAATGTATCAAGGATTTTTAACAACATTTAGCTGAATTCAAATTGCCTTCCAAAGCTACTCACTCTGTGTCAAAATCTCTCTGTTCCCAAGCCATACTGATATTGGTTGTCAAGATGTACATTGAGAGAGAAAACACTTTGAGATAGAAGTGTCATTTATCCATTTTATTTCCACAGGATGTAATAGAAAACAAGCACACTACCAATGACATTTTATGACAGCAGCTCCAGTACTATCTGGGATACTTAATGCATATCCCCCTAATAAATGCAGCAGCTTAGGCAATAAACAGAAACATGAAAAAAAACACCTATTTGTCATGAGCATTTTTGTGTGTTTGAGCTTATTGAAACAAAAGGTAGGGATGGCAAACCATATTCACTGTTCTGAATATAAGAACTGTTAATTCAATTTTCTTAGAATTTGGAATTTGAGAAAAATACAGTTATAGAAACAATGATTTTATGCAGATTTTTTTCTTGTATTGAATGTAGTGGGAGCTATTGAAACAATCAGGTTATTTACAAGAATTTCAGGGAGTGAGCATTCTAATTTCACTGGGTCAAGTGGCACCAGAACTGAATTCTTTTTCCAGAAGGTGAGCAGTAGAACTGTTAACTAATTTGGACATATTACATTTATTTATTTATTCTTGACAATATGCTGGAGGAAATAAAAAAATGTAAAAAATGAATGAATGAATGAATGAATGAATGAATGAATGAATGAATGAATGAATGAACCAACCAACCAACAAAACAACCAACCAACCAACAACACAACCAACCAACCAACTAAACTTTACAGAAATCATCTCAAGCAGAAAAACTCCCACCATACCTTTAGATTTAACTTCAGAACCACTCTGAACCAGTAAAATTTGGGAGCTTTCCATGCCATCTTTGAGTTCCACTGCTACAAAAACTTCCTATTTCAATATCTCCATAGTCACCTTTCACTCAAATGTAGCAACACAGGACAGAAAAAAATCACTAAAAATGCACGTTTACTCCATGAACACAATACATGGATACTGCAGCAAGGCAATATCTTCTGGTATTTTCCTTTGTCAAACAATGAAGTTGCAATGCAGCTTCCATAAAGAATGAAGCATTAAGGAAAAGGGTCCCTGCATGTCAGAGCACTTTTTCAGTGTGTCAACATTTTCCTGTCTGACGCAAAAGTAAAACGCTCTTCAGCATCCCATCTGATCTTCATAATGAAATTGTTGATGCTTTTCATACTATTTGGCAAAGCATTTCATCCTATTTTTAATCAGTTTTTCAAACTTAGGAAAGACAAAAGTTGTAACTGAAAGGTATTAACTGGTAGCTCAACCATAAAGAGTGAAGACTTAATACTCTCCTTCTCAGAAAATTTTTGATTGGGTCAGTCCTAACCATACCTCATTGAGTTTCTTTGAAACACAATCAGAGAACCAAAAATGTGTAAAATGTACCAAAATATTACTTTGACAGAAACTAAAGTCTTCACAATACTAAGATTTTATTAGAATTAACCAGCTACCTAAACTTGTTATTGTGGTATTTTAGCTAATTTCAGGGTATGACTTAGTAACAAACACAGATTTCATCTAATAAAACATGACTTGATAAGATGAATAATTAGTTGACTAATTAGAAATAAATAAGACTTGTTTGCCAAATAATAGAATCCATGGCAAACTTTTGTCTCAATAGGCCTCAGTGGCATAGAACAGTGTACAGTAATTTTCTTACTGAAAGTAGGTTGTCCACTTTAAAATAATGATGCTTTACACAAAAACAAAGTCCCACACAACAAAAATACCCCTCTAGATACTTCAAAGACAGAGAAAGACACTAACAGAGAAGCCAGACAAAGATATTCACTGTTGAGTGTGTCACAGTCACTGATTTCTATGCTATCAACATCAGACTGTGTATAAAGGAAGGAGGTATTTCATTTAAGCAGAAGAGAAGGTGCTGACACAAAACAGCACCTGGTCTGGGCAATTACTTTATAAATAAAAAGTGTGTATTTTAGCTAGGAATTAGGTGCACTCAAGCGCTGTAAACTTAAAGTCTTCAGAAATAAAATTCTGTATTAAGTCAATATTCTTAGAAGTCATTTCTCCCTCTTTCTTCTTTCAAGTTCACACTACTCCATTCTGTTATGTAGAATACATGAAGTAGTCCAAGAAAACTCAGATGGTGATTGAAGACAGGATGGCAAGTATGTATGTCCAAATTGAAGAAAGCTATGCCCCAGTTTAAGCTGTAAATACATCATGTTCTTTACAGGATGGGATTTGATATAAATATTCTCTTAGTAAGGAAATAACTGTATCATGAGCATTTTGAAAACAGGGATGGGGAGAAAGCAAGGAGAAAATGTGATTTTAAAAGACATTGCTTTCAACAAAGGACAGTGAATTTATTGAGGCGCTACACCTTTTGATTTTGAGGGATGTTGTAGAGAGACACTATTGAGAAGCTCTGAAAACAAATTTTCAAAAGATGGATATATGAACGTAAAATTGGAATTTAGGCTTTTTATTTCAAATGGTCCAGATATTCAGGGAGTTAGTCAAGTTGAAATTCAGAAAATTAAGTCTCTTATCTGAACACACAGGCTGCAACACAGGGCATAAAGGTACAAGTGACATGGGCCAACTACTCAACAGTCAAAGTGCTAAATAGTTGCTCAGTGTCAACCATTTGGTACATGAAGATTTTCTTTTCCACCATCAACTTATATTACAGAAATATAAATACCCTCTCCTTTCATTAGCACAGCCCACAGTAGTTTTATAGTTTTGATATCAACACACCTAGCTATGTTTTTCTTTTCTCAAATCACCTTGTCAGTTCCCTTAACTATGAGATAAAACACAATGACACATCTGCACTTTGCTTAGGCCACAGGAATCTTCATAGCCACCACAGGGTCAGCCTAATGGCAGAGATCTGAGCTCTGCGTGTCAGCACCTTCTGCACAGCATCCCAGCTGCTGTTCTCAGCTCCTGTTTGAGCTTATTTACCCATTCAAGTCAATATAACATAAAGCTTTAAGTATATATAAATATGTATAAACAAACAATGTACAAGGTTGTTTTCCTTTCGAAATACTTCCTACACTAATATCTACATAACTCCTCTGTAGACTCTTTCAGTTTCTCAAATGTCTTAAAGACATTAGCATAACATTATAGTTAAAGATGTATTTCTGAAATAGTCCTCCAAGGTCACTTACTTGGGCATTTATTTCACATTCTGAGATCGTTACATCAAGGAAATCTTTGAACTGCTTCTTTATATGTCCCAGCAAAAAAATAAATAAATAAACAAACAAACAAATTTTAAAAAAATATATAAAAGCTTTATTATGATCTGACCATTAATCTCACCATAATTATTAATCTGAGTATGCCTTTTAGGAAAATAAATCAGTTTACTGGGTGCCAGGTTCCAAATTCAAATAAACAAATGATGGATCCAGACCACCTGGTAAATTTATAACTCATTTATTTCCCAATGCACAAGTCTGTTGATTCACTCACTCAAGGTCTTCCTCTGTGTTAACAAAGCTGTGTCAGTTATACCTGTTCATGCAATACAGATACTGCCCATCTCAACAAGCTCTTGAAAAATAATTAAATTTTGATTTTTTCTTTTCCCCCCAAACACCAGGAAACATACTAAAACAGGATAAACACCACATACAGCTTCACATACTACCTCTTCATCCAGACTCAAAATTCCAAACTTTGCTTGAATCTCATTTGAAAATATTTTATTGTAACATTTGATCATATTTTATTGTAACATTTTGGATTTAATTTATCAGTGGAAGAACCCACTGGTAGCAATTTCACTTCTTTTGTCACTGATTAATTATGGTCTTTCCAATATCCTCAGAATTTTATACAAGAAACAAGAATAACTTGAACTCCAGTCTGAGTCCAGGCCCTTAGAACACTACAGTTGTCAGTCTCTTAATATCCATGACATATATTTTATATTAATTTTATAAACATGGAATATATTACATTTTTCCAGTGCCCATGGGTTATACCTTCACTTCAGAAATAATTTCCTGCTGGGCTACACAAACACTATTCAAACTCAAGTGTTTCAAATCCTAGCTCTTGCCACTAATTCACCTTAAGGCACCCTTCTTGAGTTGTGATTCACATTTAAAATGAATTAATGTTCCTGTGGGACTTAAAAAATTTAATTCTTCTGCTTAAGATATTTACTTCATGTATTTTATTATTGGTAATACATTTGGTTAAGAAATAATTTAGAGACAAGCAATCTGATAGATCTGCTCTGCTGTCTGGATTTTACTGATCATTTTGAGCCTCTTCTCAACAGAATCTTCCAGATAGCTTCCTACAAGCTGCCTTTATAGATAAGCCCAGTTATTGTGACTTTTTAAATTATGAAAGCTGAAAAAAAAGAGTTAGTGATGATAGGTTTTCACAGAAGACGAAAATGCAAATGTTTCTGTATTTCATTGGGCAGGAGGAAATAATGTGGGTAAGACTGCTGCTGCTGCTGTGAAGAAAATTAGTTAGAAATAGCCTGCATGTACAATACACCATGCACCACATAGGACAGATGAGTTTGCTGTACTGAATCTGGAGAATTGCATTGACTCACAAATGGTGCAGAAGTCAGGCAGTGGGTCACACAAGTTTTCTCTACAGAGAACAAGTACAAATTTTATACTACACTATCTATATATGTTTTAGATATTATTTCATTGACTAATTAAAACAAAAAATGTGCCTCATACCTTTTTCGGGAAATTGGATTTTCTCACTGTCCGAAATATAATTTTATGATGCTCCAGGGAGAAATGGGATACCAGTACATCAAAGAAAGCTCTAGATACTAGTCAGAGTATGTGCACAAAGGAATGCCACCAAGATTTTGAACTATTATAAAGAAATTGCCAAATTCTGTCACATAAAAGATAGTTCCTAAGATCTAAATTGTCCTCATTGATGTAGCATGATGAAATAGTCCCCATCCTCCTTTTGTGCCACAAAGTGGTAAAATATACTATGTTTGGAGGAGAAGAATACAGTTTCTCCTGAAATAACTTTTTTTTGAGAAGTACCTGTTTAGACATTCAGACAATACCTAATTGTGCTCTGGTGAAGCAAAGAAAAGTAGCCAAAATAATAAAAATGCATAGTCAATACTTCTCAGATTTGTCACATATCTTTTAAAATCATAATACTCTGAGATAGAATGTATGACCTAAGTTTGTAAATATTATTTAAGAAATCAGTGATATCATTTAGAAGAGGTATATATTACTATTTCTCTATCTTTGGTCTGGAGTGCAGGAAATTTAGACAGCTTTGGAAAAGAGGCTATTGTAAACATACACAGACTGAGAATGTAGTTTCCCTGGCAACCAAAAGATCTGAGAAGAACTCATTCCTTCAGGTTGCAATTCAGTTTATGAGCTTCCAAACATCTGCTTGCATAGGAATGAGACACCTGGGATTACATTTCTAGAGTGATGAGTGGGAAATTAGAGAACAATAGACATTACATAGCCAATTTTGTGTAGTGATGAGTATGAGTCCACTGATGTTCATTGTCATGGACCACTCAGAATATCTGAGGATACCAGTATTCATACCCTGATTAAACATCCAGCCTTTTCCCTGCTTACCTTGATAGGAGTCGAGACCTGTAAGAAAAACAGAGAATGGTCTCCTGCTTTATACTAAGATGGGTTATTGGACTATTTCATTAAGCAGAATGTAAGCATTCTTTTCTGTTAAGACAGAGTAGAAGCCAGAAGAAGGAGGAAATAATGCACATTAGATGGTGATCAGCAAGGAGCAAGCACTCCTGTTTGCTATTTCCAAGAACAGGTGAAAAAAAAATTTCCTATAAAATTTTATTTAACTGTCAGCATGAACAAAGTTACTTGAACTCTGTTGGTTTAGATGGAGAGAATTACTATGGCAGAATAATTTTATTTCCTAATGTCTTCTCTGCAAATATGCAGTGCAGAGTATTTTGTATGGATGCAAATAACTTTTTATGGATGCTGTCCCACCAACAGTTATTTCATTCAGCCTAACATCTACAGGCAAACTACATCAGCTAGGCTGTTGACTAGTATGTCTGAGGAGTAAGTGAATTTTCAAGACATATTCAACACTATTTGCTTGACTCAGATGGTCCTACATTGAATCAACTGAAATTATTTGGTTTGTTATCATCATTAAGTTTACTATCATTGTTGAATTTTGCAGACAAAACAATTTTTGAAGGGGTTGTGGGTTTTATTCGTTTCCAAGATCATTTAATATTCTTTCACAAGGCAAAGTGGATGGAAAAATTATTTCAGTATTACTCCTTTCCCTACTAAATATGTTCTGCATCTGTCTGAACACCTCTTTGTTCTAAATTTCTAATGTTCAAAATGTGCACTAAGCTATTGTATCCAGAAGCAGAATTATCCAAAGAAAGTGTCTTGTGAAGACTAGCATCCCTAAAAGTCAGCTTCCTTTTTAATTTGTTTTACTTCTTTTAATCCATTATATGGCATTTTTCTAAGAGATTTTTGAAAACTGAGGTTAAAGGATATTCATAATATCACCTATAGAATTTCAGTAGCAATTTTTCTACCATACACAGAGTTCAATGCACTCTACCGAAAAACAAAAATTAAACCTCAGAAGATCCCTCATAGTTTTACAGCCTGATTTAAGGTTGCTTTGAATTTGACTCAATAATAGCATACCCTCAGGTTTTCACTGACTTGCATGCTCAGACTGACTGAAAAGTTGAGACTTTTCAGAATAAGAAATGCATTCAACCTTTAAGTCTCAACACTGGGTAAAGTTTTAGGTGAAATGCTGCTCTTAAATCCCTAATGTCAACACTTCATCCTTGAACCCTCTTACCACTCTGTTTGATGGCATATGCTGAAACTGAATACTGAGCTTCTTTTCATGCAGGAAATGCATGACAACATCAAACTCCATGCAAAGCCAAATGTTTATCCACCTGAAGGTGAATATGAAGTGGTCTTTTTTTCCAAGGCCATTAATACAAATTAAATTTTTACAATGAGTAAAATAGCTTCCCATTTTAAGATTGCACATCAGTGCTAACAGAACCAAGTAAAAATGCATTACTTCTGCAATAGAACATATATTTTGAAAAGTCAAGTACTTTACATAACACACCAAAATTTCCTGTACTTTCTCTGGATTTGAATCTCCAGAACCGGTTTAACAGTGCAGTGTAACTCATAACACTGTGTGAGGGAAAACAAAAAAAGTAGCTAAATCCAAAATTTCTTGGCAAGTCTGACCAAAAATGTCTGTGATCTCCATAATGAGCCCTCTTATCTGCATGACACTTACATGCTTCCTTATAAGATACCAAAACATAAGTTCAATCAGTAGCAAAAATCTAACACCCCTATTCCTTCTTTCCCATCTTTTTAAATCCCAGTTCTGAGGTATACTGTCCAAAGGTGTAGGCAAACTTGAATAAAAATAAGTTATTCTGAGTAGGAATCCCCTTAAGGAACAGGAAGTCTGTTATGTTGTCTTAACATATTAAGTAATTTAAAAGGAAGAAAAGTTCATTGTCCTCATTTCAGCTGGGATAAAGTTAATTTTCTTCCTAGTAACTAGTAAAAGGCTGTGGTTTTACATTTAGTGGGAGCATAATGTTGATAACATTGTTGTTTTAGTTGTTGCTAAGCAGTGCTTATGAGACTTTTCAGTGTCTCATACTCTGTCAACAAAGAAGTGCACAAGAAGTTGGGAGGGAGCATGGCCAGAACACCTCATCTGAACTGGCCAAAGGGATATTCCATCTCATAGAATGTCCTGCCCACTATATAAACCAGAAGGTTGGCCAAGAGGAGTCAATTACTGCTCCAGGACAGGCTGGGCATTGGTCAGTGGGTGGTCAGAAGTGGCATTGTGCATCACTTGTCTTTCCTGGGTTTTATTACTTTTTGGTTTTGCTATATCTTTTTTCATTACATTATTATTGCTGTTGTCATTGTTGTTGTCATCATATATAAAATAATATATATTATTGGTGGCAGACAGAGTGAGCAAGCGCATGCATAGTATCTTAGTTGCTGGCTGGGGTTAAAGCACAACAGTTCAAATAGGTTGAGCTCAGTATGGATGCTTTTAAATACTATGCCCTAGACAGAATATATGTCTCAAGAGGCACCCTTTTAAGACCAAAAAATTTTTAAAAGACTGCTTTTTCAATGCACAAAGCTTTTAGAAAGTTTGAAATAAAACCAGGGATGCCTAATGCTGAATATATTGTTAAATACATTTTATATTATAGGTATATATTATTATGAATTTATACTATATATAATTATTTTTTATCTTACTACATAATGTATTTATATAATGAAATAGTATTTTTATTATCATTTTCCATATAGAAATATATCAATAAACATACTAAGAAGAACTGCTCAGACATGAATTTCATTATATTCATTAAGCCAAGAGAAAAGATTAATTGTACCAGCAGGGAAGAGAAAAACTACTAGTAAGGGAACATATAAGATTCTTAGCACACTAGACAGATGGACACACAAGTGCATGGGGAACTAAAGCCTACGTCACAGTTTGGGAATACTACAAGGTACTATAAAATAAGTAATAACATGGCAAGAAATACACTCTGGCTGTTCCCTTTCCAGCTGTGGGAAAGCTTTCTAGGCCCCTCCAATGTTTGAAGTAACTTATACACAAGTGTGGTCGGTAAAAAAGCAGATGTATTGTCCTGCTCCAAACTACTTCTACTAGATACAGAGTTGCTTGACAGGGACTCTCAAACCATCCCTATCAAAAAGTTTGTTTAACTCTAAGTACTTTTGTCCTACCTATCAAATAGTTCCCCCATATATCACTTCCAACCCTTCACAAATACAGAACCATGCCACTGTTTCCCGCTATTCCAGTGGCCCTAGTTTGGTTGATTTTCTAGCATGATCTGCTATTTAGGACATGGTTACCCTGTTAATTTCCCTGCTGTTATTAATTCTGCTAAGATAATGGTCTCCCATTTTGTTGTCTACAGTATCCTGACATTTTCATGTCACTGTCTTGTTAGTGATGCCACAGGTCAGGGTGGGCCATCTGCACAAATATATCTGCCTTTGTAATCTGCACCAACCTGAAAATCCTTATGTTGTTACCTTGTTAGTGGTGCCACAGGTCAGGGTTAGACATCTGCATGCAAACCCTAATCCATAACTCAGGCAAGTTCCTGAATTTTAGAAGTAAATAAAGGCAAGCTTTGTGTGTGTTCCCTGAAAAATTGGGACTTAAATGTCAGCAATGGATGAGATGTTATTAAGAAATGCTTATTTATTGGTGAGTGTTCTCAACATCTTTAATAGCCTTATGCAGGGGATATCAACAGATTTAACACCTCAGTATAGTCATTCCTACTATTGTTTGTTTTCCAGCAAGTTTGTCTGGGTCTTGCAGAAAACCACTTTCCAGTTTCCTGCTTAAACACAATTTCCCTTAGTTATAAAAGTGCGAAAATCCATCTAATTGCAAGGATCCATTCACTTCATGTTGAATACGGAACATGCCAGAGAAGTGTTATTTTGTAGAGTTTGGATCTCAATTTAGTGGTGGTTTGGTGACTGTAAAATACCTGCTTTAAATGTTCTTCAACCCATTTCATTGAACTGCTGATAATCTTTTTTATTACAAGCTGAGAATTCTCATTATTTAGAGAGTGGGGTTTAAATATAAGATTGATTTTCATAGCTGCTTTTTTATCACCATTTTTATTGTCTGTCCTCACTTTCCACCGGTATGAGGACACAAATCTCTTAACTGAAGTTAGAATTAGCACCTTCAAACAACTTGATAGCAAACGAACATAATGCAATCACTGGAAATTTGTTTAGATTTCTGAAAGATTCATGCTCACCTAGCATCAAAATAAAACCTATTTGACCTTTTTGTCCTGATAATTTTCATTACCATTTGTGCAAATTGTATAAGAACTCCATCATCATCATCATCATCATCATCATGGCTAGGCTTCACGAACGAAGATTTGAGAAGGGCACTACCCACACTTGCTGCAAGCGTGCTGGTGGCTAAAAAGGCTGATACAGGATAGGCAGGTTCGGTCACAAAAGGCACAGCGGAACGTCTCCCTAGGTGACATTGGCAAGGAACGGTTCTTTCTGCGTTGTCTTTTCTCCTCAAAACTGACTCTCCGTGCATTCTCAGAGGAAGCAGCAGCGTCGTGAATGGTGTGTCTCCATGAATCCCGATTGGAGGCCAGAGTGGACCATTGGTGGCAGTCAATATGGCCAAGGCTGAGGTGTTGTTTCAGGGAGTCCTTATATCTCTTCAGGGCTCCTCTCTTGTGGCAGCCGGTGGCGAGTTCACCATAGAGCACAATCTTCGGAAGGCGGTGATCCTCCATCCTGGAGACGTGCCCTGCCCAGCGCAGCTGCGTTCTCATCAGCATGGCCTTGATACTGCTGACCCCTGCCTGTTCAAGCACAGACATATTGGTCACGTAATCAGACCAGTGGATGTTTAGGATTGAACGGAGGCAGCGCTGATGGAAGCGTTCACGAAGCCACAGGTGGTGGTGGTAGATGACCCATGATTCAGACCTATATAAAAGAGTAGACAGTACAATGGCTCTGTAGACACTGATCTTTGTACTTTACTTCAGGTGTTTATTGGAACAGACTCTTTTATGGAGTTTTCTGAAGGCTTTGTATGCCTTTGCTAGCCTGTTGTCTCTTTGTCGATCTTACCATCTGAGGAAATGATACTTCCCAGACAGGTGAACTGCTGGACTGGCTTAAGCTCTGAATTGCCTAAGGTGATGTGAGGATGATGGAAGACTTCTTGAGGTGCAGGTTGGTAGAGAACTTCTGTCTTCTTCAGGCTGACTTCCAGCCCAAAAAGCTCAGCAGCCTCTGCAAAGCAGGATGTGAAGCGCTGCAGAGCTGCTTCTGTGTGAGCAATGAGGGCGGCATCATCAGCAAAAAGCAGCTCACGGACAAGGTGATTCAGGGTCTTGGTGTGGGCCTTCAGTCGCCTTAGGTTGAATAGGCTTCCATCGGTACGATATCGGATGTAGATGCCGTTTTCTTTATCAAGGTCTGCTGTGGCTCTTTGGAGCATCATGCTGAAAGAAGATTGTGAATAGAGTTGGTGCAAGAACGCAACCTTGTTTCACACCATTGGTTATTGGAAAGGGCTCAGAAAGTGCATCACCATAACTGACTTGTCCACGCTGATCCTCATGTAGCAGGATGATCATTTTGAGGAACTTGGGGGGACATCCTAAACGTTCCAAGATCTGCCACAGGCCTTTTCTGCTCACAGCATGCGCAGAACTGGCCCCACCCTTTACTCCTAAGGTTCATCTGCCACGGCCTAGCGAGCTTGGACGGTGAAAGTGAATACCTCAGGACGTAGGTTTGGTTAGATTATCCTTCTCTTAGATGGATGGCCTTACAGGGCTAAGCGAGCTCCATCTGCCTGGGTTTGGGGTTGGAGTTGTCCTTCTCCTAGGATGGTTGCCAGATGGCTAGCAAGCCCATCCTGCCCGTGGACACACTTTGTCTGACCCTTCAGCTGAGACCTGTCTGGAATGGGAGACCCTAGTGGTGGCACAAACCACCTCCAGCATAGCTGTCAATCTCATGAGAGCATGCAAGCTTCTCCCCCGCGATAACGGGGTGTCCCCCGAGAAGGTAAGAACTCCATAGAGCATAAATATATTATCTCTGGAATGTCCTAATAACACTGCAATTTAGCCAAAACTTGTGAGAAATAGTTACTTCCACCCATTTTGTTAATTCTCTCCATACTGAAAACTAATGTAGAACATTAACTAATGCATTGCAGAGTGTTCCTTTTCACATTTCCCAGTTAAATTTGTTCCATTTCATTAGTCATAGGAAGTTGTTTTAACCTACAGATCTGACCAATGGAAACTACATAAATAATTCCCAGTAAGTATTTCCATTATGTTATTTACTTATTTAATTTAGTTTATTGTTTTAACTATAGTTGACAGATGGTATCAATCAACTGTTGCTGTTGCTTTAGACAAGAAAAAGAATTATCTGGATACAGGCACCATACCTGTCAAAACCTATGCAAGTTGTTATTACAACTAATATTGCTGCAGAGACTGTTTTGATGTGAATAGAGGAACTTCTTCTTTTGAAGTGTATCTTCTGCTCCTTCAATATATATTTTGCTTAAGTTTTGAGGTCTGAGACATGGGATAACTTTAGGTCCTCAGCTTTGGTAAATTGCTCCACTTCTTTATACACAGGAAGGATGAAGGTGAAGCAAATGAAGTCCACCAAATAGATGTCCACAAAGAACGCTGGTGTTCTAGATATCTCATTAAATCACTGAGTTCTTGAGCTCTTAAAAAAGGGGTAGTATTTGACATATTAATCTCCTAAAATGCCAATTACTGCATACAATTTTTCAAAACAAAATGCATGAAAGGGGGGAAATACATGCTTATTTATTCATCTTGGAAAAATGCAGCTCAGACTGTTAAATTACTTTTTCTGCAAGGCTTTACATTTTGTTGAATATTTTTGTTTAGCTTTATTAGATGCCTTTCTCTTTACCTTCCATTGTCCAATCAGAGTCAAATACTTTGATCAAGTTCTTTTAGGAATTCCATGAGTGGAAGGTGTAATGTTTAACATCAGATTTTCTTGACTGAAGAGAGTGGATGTTAAATGGGATTTTTGATTTAGCAGAGTGAGACAAAATTGAAATACAAATGCAAGTTGCGCTCAGGAAAAAATGGAAATTGCAACATATGATTCAATCAAAATACCAATGTGGTTCCCATTACCAGTCTCTATGGTATACTTACCATCCCTACACTGGGTATCCCCAGAGTCTGGAAAGTGGCTCCTGCCCATTGCTCTTTTTGAAGTTCTGTGTTAGGCTGAGTAATGTGTTCACTTCCCCCATACTAGTTTGGCTAACTCAGGGAGACACATTGCTTTAATGAAATCAGGGAGAAACACCTACAGCACCAGCCAAGAGAGCTCTTTGCCTAAAACAAAGGCCTCCCTCTAATCTCCTGTGTTGAGATACAGACAGCTTCTGTGCAACAGCTGTGGCCAGTCACACCCTGTGTTATTCCCTGAGCTTTATGGCCACAGTCTCTGAGCCTTCTTCCACTGAAGAGGTTTATTCAGGGCATCACATTCTACCCCTAGGGTTCAGTTGGTCACGTATCATGCACCCATTTCTTGTATCTATGCCTACCTTGATAGAGACTTTTTCTTTTGCTAATGTGATAATGTGAATTATATAAATATTTGCTTCGTTTTAGTGTACTGTAACGTTTATCTGTTAGAAGGTAGCAGCCTGGCAGCAGGAGGGAAGCTGCCTGTCATCTTTGCTCTAGAGGCTGTACTCTGAACTGGATTAAAATTTCTGTAAAAGGAAAGGATGGTAACTTGCTTGAGATAGCTGAGCACAGGTAATTCCAAAGGGTTTTGAGAGCTCAGATTGAGGAAATAGGGAGAGAAGAAAAGGCAGATGATGTCAGTCCAAGTAAGAAGGTTGTGTAGCACTAGCAGAGATTTATATACTTTACATAGACTTGTAATTTTCCCTTCACTGCAGCTCTAATATACTATTACTTTAGTGTACAAAAACCTACACATTTCTTTCAGTTTCCACAGAAAGTGATTCCAAAGTTGCTAAAGTAACTGAGTAGGCAACTAGTCCTCCATTTTTCCAATCTCAAAGTATAAGATCTTTGATCTAGCAGCATGCCCAGTTCTTGAGAAAAGGCTAGACTGATGTTGGAAACTTGTATCAAAACTAACGAGTACCTAAAAGCAAACCTACAACATTATCCTGGGCACTCAATCATTCCTGCTCTCTGTGGAGTTGTCTTCTGTGCCTACCTTTTAAAATTTTTATCTTTGAGCTCTATATGGAAAGCTTCTCAAGGCTTTCATTTTGGAAGCTTCCTCACTCTGAATGGAATTTTGTTTTTTAGCTTCAGAAGGAGGCACAGAGCATGTCTGGTAACTACTGACTCTTTATAGATTTCTGGGTTCTTCTAGTTCAAAATTATATTGCTCATGGTTCAGTGAAAATACAGAAGCACTGCAAGCATTTCTGAGTCAGTAAACCACACCACATCTGTCATAAAGATAGACCCTCTGACACTGCATTCAACTTTAAATACTTTGTATGAAATCCAGATGAAAAATAATATTTACAATTTTACACACATTCTGCAACCATAGAAGAGAGTCATGTTAATTCACCCACTCTGAAATGCTGATCAACATTTCCCAAGTCTTATAGAGTCAAACCACTTTTGATAATCCATTTTGGATTATGAATATAATTTATAATATTTTGCAAAAAACCTGCATACTTCTGTACTATAAAGACTTAGGTGTCATTTTTTAAGAACACAGAAGGTAAATTTAAAAATTTTTCTATTATTACTCGTTTTTACTATCTGGCCAAATGGTTGCTATCAAGGTTATTAATCAAGGTAGAAATAACTGCATTTACAAGAGTCAGTATGGATTAATTTTTTTCGCTCCATTATTTTTTTTTGCTTCAAATACTGCAAATGACAACCACACAATATGTATAACTGTCTAATTAAGTGACATCAATAGCATCCCATCAGTAGGGAATGGAATGAGATGACCAACTGATTTTTCTTCTGGTTCATCACTGTGCATGCTGCTTTCAGTGCATCCCTATAAAAAAATGCAAAATCCAACGGTAATGAAACAGTGTGTTTTACACTGAAGCAAATGGAAGATATCTTTCATATAACAATGAGTTGTAAGTGCCACCTGATGAGGCAGGAAAGGGAGTACAAGCTTCAATCTGGCTTGCCCGCAACTCGGAAAAAAAGGCAGAAACTATATTAGAATGCCAAGACTATGCACTCTTTTTTTTTTTTTTTTTGTCATTTTAATAAAGCTCCATCTGTACAACAGCTTCAACATTTGCAGAGGTCATTTCTAAAGGGACAAGAATACCACATACACTGGCATAAGAAAAACACAAAATAACACCTGGAACCTTAAATCCCACTAAGGTACCTCATTTGAAGCAGTCCAATAGAGTCAAGCTCCCCAAAAAGAAAGACAATAAAACTAGAAGGCAAAAATGAGAATATGCATTGAAATGAAAACAGAAAAGCATGAGAAAAAATATAGCTGTACTTTACTTCCATGTTCAAAACTGTGAGGTCCTGTGTGAACACATTCTAGAACCTGCTTCAGTAATGAAAAATAGTTTGAAAGAACCAAGACAGTGATAAACTAAAAGCAAGATATTAATGGAGCAGTTCAAAGAATGTTGTATTTACAGCACTTTGAGATTTACTTAAAAAAATCCACTGTCTGGTCCCTTATTGATACTGCTAGTAATTTTCTTCTCAGAATTAAAGTCAGAAAAAGAGGTATTTCTCTTATTTCCTTCCTGAAACACTAAACCTGCCCATTTACTGATTCTAGTATAAACATGCTCTTCCCACCTTCTAGACTAGATGAAGAGCAGTCCAGAAAAATGTTAAAAAATAAAACAGACCACTTTCTAAAAAAATTAAGGAGGGTTTATTTGCATAGATACCCAAAGCTTTGTGTCAGGTGGACAAAATACTTTTTCCTGTTAAAGATATTAATGCCTGTGTTTTATCCTAGTATACAGAATTGCTTTACTTATTAATCTCTATTTCACTCAGAACTATTTCGATGGTAACAGTACAAAAGTTCTGTACAGAAATCAAATTGTGTCTTGAATATAGTTTTTATAAATATTACAGGTATTTATATAATTACTGCTACAGACATGAATAATTTATCTGTATTCTGATAACAAACCTCTCCAGGAAGGAAGAGCTGTTCCTTACAAAAAAGATGAGTGGGAGTATAGACTCTGACACTTCAACCACTTTAACTCAGGAAAAATAAACTAGACCTTCTCTCACATGTTGCTTTTAAGAGGATTTGCTTATAATGGTGTTTCCAGCAATAGAATTTCAATGAGTTTCTCATAAAAATTTGGTTTTTTACTCTCACTAATATAGAAAGCAAATCTGAAATCGGAATATTCATCTGAATTGGAAGAATGAGTAAATGAATATGTGAGTATTCTATGCAGCAAAGCTGTTAAAACATTTATTTATTTATTTGTATTATTCATAGTCACTCCATCCTAAACTATGAACGAAAGTTTTTGTCACATCACATATTGGAGACTTAGTTTTACATTGGTGTGAGTGCCAGCAATTTTTATTTAGATGTAATTTTTCCTGACAACTTTTTCATAGCATTAATAACTATTTTCTAGTTCTTAATACATACATCAATATTTTATATATTTGGTAATAGTATTTACTTATTTCTGATTTCTTATGTGCTCTCCATTTTCCCACAAATCTTTTACTAAATACATTGTGGTGTTGACAACTTGCAGTTTATTTGTTTCCTTAAATTAGTAGTTAGGTTAGTGGCAGCATTACATTAAATGTCAGAATAGGACATATCCATGTCAAATTATTAGACTGGAAACAAACCTGCAGATGCCTGGAGAGAATCTGCAGCACTACATCTGGATAATTGCTCTTTTGAGGAGTTATTTGACAACCCTTTGATAGAATGGTTGCTGAAAACAGCTCAAAGTTATTAAGCAGAACAAACACTTGCCAGTCCTCCATGGGACAGGGCTTTTTTGTTTTGTTTTCCCCTACTCTGCAGACATGGCAAAAGAAGGTACAGCTTCTCAGGTGGGAATGCATGGCATGTAGGGGAGAAAAGATCAGATTTCCTCTATCTATACAAGGTAGGTATCTATCTTGGCACAGGCATGGCTAATTTTTCATGTAATAAGAACTTATGGGAAAGAGACAGAATAATGACCAGTTTTACAAACAGCAACGAATATCAGTTTCACAGAAAGTTAGATTTAGATTCACAAAGTTTTCAATTTTTATTTTTTTAAAGAAAAGTTGATTCACATTAAAGCTTAATAGCACACAGACAATGAAATCTATGCATGATTCATACTAGTTTCTTCTATTGCCAAAAATTATTAGAATCTTCATTTCCTCCCACTCAGGAAACTGTTTCATCTTTCCTATTGGCACGGTTCAATTTTGTATGAGTGTCTAATCAATAAGTAACTGGATATCCAAGTCTCCCACTTGCCTAGATGGTCCCATAACCATGAAACTAGGTCGTACTCATTTTTACTGTTCAGATACATGCACTTTATGAGATGAGGCGGAAATCTAATGGGACAGGTTGAGAGAATTCCATTGCACAACCAGCAGAGTCAAAGCCGAGGCAAATTGGGATACTTTTTTAAAATGAGGAATATTGCTACCTACAGAAAGAGAAGGACATTGAAATAAAAACTCTCATATCCTGGGATTAATGCTTAAATTTCTGAGAAATTAAGTGAGAAGTAGCACAATGTCTCTAAAAATGTTTTGGCTCAAAACTTTTTGGAAAATAGAGTCCTAATTTACATTTAGCTTCAGGATGACAGAAAACTCATGTCCTACCAGCACTATCCTTTATATCACTTTACACTGTGGTCAGCATAGTTGGTCATGCCCACCCTAGACCTTACCAAGAAACATGACTGCTGATATGGGAGCCTTCTGTTTCTTTAGTTATGCTTATAAACCCCAAGGAATTGAAATGGAGATTAAGATACCTCAGAGCCCATCCTAGAAGATGGACCAGCAACTGTAGGATGAAAAGCTCTTACGCTCCAGGACCAAACAACAAACAAGTAGAGTCTTGAAGCCCAAGTGTATAAATCACTAGGAACAATTCATCTTTTACCATGCTCAGTGGTCACAAACTTAATAGTGCTCCAACTGGGTTCACTTGCGATAGTGAAGGCCATATGACAACGCACTGGGACAGTTGTCATTCACCATCTTTAATACAACATGTTCTAAGTAACTTTCAATTCATGTGACTGTTTCTAGTAGTTTAGTTGTACCAAGCTGTCTACCTCAATGGCAATTAAAGTGCTTGAAGGAAAAACCACCTGTTTTCCCTGCTTTATAGCACACAAATATGCCAAAGTCATGGCTAAAGTCAATCAACACACAGGAGTAATATACCAAATTCAAAAAGTCTCTTTGCAGGTTTCATTTTCTATTATGTTAAAAGAGACTCAGCCCCTACTTTTTCAAAGATTTCAACAGATATCAATCCACCAGAAAAATAAGCAAAATAAACCACAGTATTCATGAAGCACCTGGTCCTATTCCAAATCAATATTTCCCCCTCTTTTTTTCATCATATAATTGCAACTGTTTGTAGGGCATCTTTATGAATAACCACCTTGGGCGCTGCATAACTGAATGAAATTACCATCATGGAAAACAACACTGAAAAAAATAAAAACATGTCATTCTGAAGAAATAAAAATGTATTTGGATTACCTGTATTTTTAAGAAATGCATCTTTCCTATTCGCCACCTTCCACCATAAAAAAGAGAAATGTACAAAACAAAAAATAAAAAAGAAAATTGATTTCTATCAAAATAGCAGATTCTAGTGATCTGTATTTAGTGATGAGAATGGATTTTAAAATGGAAAGAATAGTTCCGAAGAAGGTTGGATTTTTCCTGTTTAGAAATTAATTCTAAATGAAATATGAAATGAATTTCCATTCAAAATAAACTAGGAAAACTACAAATTTTTAGAAACTCTGAAGTAAGCAGCTGAAGACAACTTTTTTTTTTCAACCAAGAACTATAGTTCCATATTTCTTGTATAGTTCCATATTTCTTGTCTTTACAGATGCAGGAAACAACTTCAGAAACTTTCCATATTACTGGTAGTTTAAGAGTCTGAAAAGGATTATTCCTCTGGTTTTCTGTCTTATTGCTTATAAAACTTATATTTTTAAATGCAAAGCTTTACAGAAAATAACACTTTAAATCTATTTGACTGGAAGTTCTAGTACTTTCTGTCATAAATTTTTGCATAAATACAACATGATGTTGCTCTCAAAAAACTTTAAATTTGTCCATATTTAAGTGAAACACTATTTATTTCAGTTTTGAATCTTAATTTGCAATCACACAACAAGCAAGGGACTATCAAAAATATTTTGTGAAGGCTCAGAAGACTTCTGGTATTTCTGGTTACAGACAATGAGAGAACACAAAAATCTTTAGTATACAAATGTTAGAACAAATAAGAGGAGGAAAAAAAATCTTTGACCAAGGTGCCACTGGTAGCTTTCTGCTTGTTTGGTGAGAACCCTGGAAATTCAAAATCAATACCAAAAGCATTTAAGAAAATAATATATTTTTAAAGGAAGAATTTGTAAATCCTGTACAGAAGATACTAGTTCTAAGTGGCTAACAGTTAACATTTGTATTTCTGTAAAGCTGCTCTAGGACCTCAAAATTTGTTCTATTGGTCAGATATTAGTAATTCATTACTCACTAAGGCTACAGTGAGAACCAAAGATTAATTATTTCTCTCCTACTGGTGAAATAAAATCTTCCAGCAACCAAGGATGATGAAACATCAGCTATGTTTTTTCATAGAGGTTATTATTTAAGCAGGAACTTTAAATTTACTTTTAGATTTGATAAGGTACAAATTACAGTGAATGTTAAAAGAAAACTGCTGTAACTATGTTATCATATTTCTTTTCTTTGTAACCTCCTCCAAAATTTGCAACGGTAAAGATAGAAGATAACCTGACAGCTGACAGCCGGCTTTGTCAGTAGAAACACATTTGTATATTAAACTTCTTGGTGTTCCCATCTGCAGTGTGTGCATATACATTCTCTACTGAGGCATTTAAAAGATTCAATACAAATGCACTGACACCAACCAATTTCCACAAGGTATTTTTAAGTTGTTTCTAGGACAGCTGTAACAAAGCTGGATTCCCTGAGTCAGCTGTGAATACAAGTACCAGTGTATTTTAACAAATTAATTGCCCAGAATGTAGTGCAATAGCAAATAAGGGAAGTGCATGGAGAAAAAGGGATATTTCCCTTTTTTAGGAAACAGAGAGAAAAAATTTTGTTAAATTAGGTGACAGCATAGTTAAATCTAAAAAGAAAAAAAACCATGATGTTATGCTAATACAATTTTTCTGGGTATTATTAGTGAAGGGGAAAAGAATTGAGAGAGACATCAATATTATTACAAAATATGCACATATAAGTATGTATGTATGACCAGGCTTCATGAATGAAGATTTGGGAAGGGCTCTCCCCACATGGGTGTGTCCTTCAAGCCTGTGCAGTGGATTTTTTAGGTGAGGCACAGCGTGTGCAGAACTGACTCCACCCTTTAACTCCTCAGGTTCATCTGCCACGGCCCAGCGAGCTTGGACAGTGAGAATGAAGTCCTCAGGACTAGAACCTACAGTCCCCGTTATTCCCAGGAGGTCTCCCATCCAAGTACTAATGGGGGCTCACTCTGCTCAGCTTCCGAGATCTGACGGGATCGGGTGTCAGGCTGGCATTTAACTGCCTATATTACAAAATATACGTACATCTGGATTATGCATCTTTATCTGGTCATATCTCAGGATCCACTCCTCAGAAATATATGATACTGCTCATCATGCAATTTTTTATGGAAGTCTGTTATTCTCTATGGACATAAGGTCCTTAATATGTTTATCAGGGTCCCTCATGTCTTGTTAAATGCAGATATTTGGCCATCACTACTTAATGCATTTTATCTGCATTCTGCCCACATCCATTCCAAAATGAGGTTAAGATATGAATTAATTGTTTCTGTTTGTGAAGTATGAATGTAAAAAATGGTTTCTGAAACCAAAAGTGGTGCCGTAAGCATCATTACCTGAATTGTAGAAGCTACCAGGGCTTGAAACAAGATATTGCAAAAAAAAGCAAATATAATACTGATGGAAAGATTGTAACAGATTTGATAGCTATGTATTGTAATGGAAAATTATTAGTAATTAGGGTGGGACAGCAAGCATACAATGGTAGCAGCATATGCTACTCATATCACTCAATAATTTCCACATGAAGAAAAAGACATTAAGGCTTTCTAAAGCTCCCTTATACATCCTCCAGGGGCTGGCCACACAAAGGTGCTGATTACAGTTCAGAAAGACTTTTCAAATGTATTCTGAAATCTGTTTATGATTGATTGTCATCAATATTACATTGAGTGCTTGCAACACATTTTAGCATTGCATTGATGGAAGTATGAACCGATCAATACTGCAGCTAACTTATATTCATAGGTATTATGATTGACACAAATAGTAAAACTGATATAATGGTTGGTTTTTCAGCACATATTCTTTCCAGGTTATCCAGGAACTGATATCACTTACTTTCACTTGCTCTACACGTTAGATTAAGCAAGTGTTTAAGCATAAAAGGTGCCATTCCTTTCTTCTAATATTTGTGACTGACCAGAAGCAGGTTCATTGAAAAACTTTGATACAAAAAAACAAACAAAAAAACCAGCATAGCAGTAAAGACATTTTTCAGCTGTTTATTTGGACAAGCAGAGGCCTCATTCTACCCTGAAGAAATGTCTTAAGAAATTTTTGTAGTCCAGCTAAGTCTTACCTCAGTAGAGTAACTTTTACTGCTGGGAGCCAGGCAAAGCATGTGCTGTACTCTGAACAGAAGCAGTGGAGATTAATGGAAGAATTTTTACCTTGCCCTAAAAACTGACAGTCATATACCTGTGCTTCACCTTTCTCCATCATGGGTTGAAACTTCTCTAAAACAGTCTGCAGGAATATTCAACCACTGATCACTACATTTTACACATAAAGATCCAGCCAGTGTTCAGTCCACTTAATTATCCTTATCTCCAGTACATATTTCATGAGCTTCCAAGTGAAAATACCATGACAGATGGCATAAGAAATTTAACTAAAATTAAGGTATATTGTATACACCACTCTTTTTGCTTCCTATTCCTCATTTCAATGCAGAAGGCAATTATGTCAAGCCTGATTATGCCTTCATAAGTCCATGCTGACTATTCCTGACTATCTGTTTGCCCAGATAACCAAAATTTAGACAGATATTAACTGAATGAAAAACTACTTCATGTAGAAATTTACTAAAACCTGGATAAATTTGACACTCATTGCCAAAGAATGGACAATCCAGACAGGTTTTAAACACTGAGAAGAGATAATGAAACCATGAAATCTCTAATGGACTTTGTGGGATGTGACTATTAATACAGGATTGTTAAAATGTATATCACCTGAGAGAATACTTTAATGCTAATTAAGTTTTATAGCACACCATAATTCTAATGACTCATGGCTCAGTTACAAGAAAGAAGAGCATTTGCTAACACAGGCACTTACTCATGCTAACTGCATCACTTAGCTTAGAATCAGAAATCATATACTGCTAACATTAATTATAAACTCAATTCAATCTTTTCATCCTAAAACTTTCTTTTAAAACTCAATTTCTCACATACAACTCTATGGAAGGAAATGTTTTTTTCAGACAAACATCCTAGCTGCCATTCCCATATGATTACATTCATATACTTCTGCATGAAAAGCTATTTTTATCTTAAACCAGGTGGCTACCCAGTAAGGCTACCATTTCAACTAAAGCAGTGAAGTTAAAGAGCAACAATAGAAAGCAGGTGTTTAAGTACAGCTTTACTAAGCTTCCTGACTTTACATATTAAACTTGCTGGCTTATGCTGCTCCATAGACTGTTTCAGAGACTTTGATTTCACAGTGCAGGCCCTACAGTATCTTAATTTTTCACAGTGCATCCTAGAGCAAGGCGATCTCCCTCATAACTGCAGTTATTAATTTCCAAGCAGCTCAGCTATTACTCTGATTATGCATGTACTTCTCTACACCCCACTGGTGTATCTCTGGCAGCTCAAAAGGAGTTAACATTTTCCTAAGTTGTAAAACTGGGAAAAATTTGGGGTGACCACTTTGAAGTAAGGGTGACATCTTTCAGAGCAGAAATATGAAACAAAGTGAGAAACAATAGAACAAAGGATTGTAGTGCAGAAGAACTACATTAATATAAAACTGATACATTCTTTTATTAATGGCAAACAAAACCAGTGGAATAAAATATGTATTTTTCTCATTACAGAATAACAACAGATTCAATGCACTGCTATCAAATGTGGAAAAGAACAGAAAGAGAAAAGAGACCAAAAAAAACCCCTAGTTTTGTGAAATTTCCAATACTGCTTTGCAAAATGTTGTTTGCATGGCAGGGCCACTGAACAGCATGGAGTGCTTTAGTCGCTTTTTTCTAGCAATTATAGAAACCAGCATACCATAGATTAGAAGTCATACATTAAACTAAGATAGATATTTCAATAGGATAAAATGGTAAAGAGCCAAGATTTTGTAGAGTTAGAGCCAAGGTTTTACAAGTTTGACAGGTCATGTCACTGAACCAAGAAAAGGCAGAAGTCCAACAGTGATGAAGACACTTAAGACCACTCTGAGGGATGAAGTCAAGAGACCACTACCCAAATTCAAAGACAAAAGGAAAGCTCCACCCAAGATTTTGCCCAGTCATTAATATGGAAATTAGAAGGTGTTAACTATGAACTTAAGACTATAAATGGCTTATTTTACACAAAAAATTAGGCTTTTGCCAGGTATGAACTGGCTTACCTCAAACCTTGTCAATAAATACCTTGCTGCTAATGGAATGCAAAACTTTCTCTTAGCAGTTATTTTTATGGCATTTTTTGCTATCAGAACAATCATGCATCAAACCTTTAGCAGAGTTAAAATCTCCAGGTCCGCAGGTGTGAGCAAAATGGGTTTAAGTGACTACATGGCAAGGCCACCAAGGTCAAAATATGAATAAAACCAGAAAAAGCCACAGAACAGAAGTATGCTGAGTGTCTGAAGGAAAATTTGTAACACTGAGACAATAAAGGCCTTATGGCAGAAGCTTGGTTTTACTATATTTTGCTGGAATAATTTTAAGAATTACAGACTTTTTTCCTTGATTAGAAGACGAAAGAAAACATGGGATTTTTTCTTTTTTTTTTTAACCTGAGCAAATTCCAGCACTAAAACAAAGCTTTTCAAAATGGATTCTGGAAGTTGAGGGAAGCAGGAAGCTGTTGTACTTCAGAACTTGTACATTTATATTCTAAAATATATGAAAATGAAGCACTGTATAACCTTTAATTTTCAGTTTTGTAATCAATTAAGAGGAAAGTTTACATGTCAAAATGCTTGGGTGGGCTTTTTTAAAAGAAATACAGAAACTCATTCATTTTTCTTATCACCATCTGTAAGGATTTAAACATATAGTTTCACTGAGCAAGTCTTTGGCATTCCAGTCACTGACGTTACAAGATGTTTCTGTGAACAAATTGGCAAAAACCACAATCTCTGTATCACCAGCCTCTCAATTACGTTTGAACCATTTCCTACAATAATCATAGAATGAATCATAGAATGGCTTGCATTGGAGCAGACCTTAAATATTGTCTAGATACAACACCCCTGCAGTGGGGTTGGAACTCAGGTACACTTCTCAGCAGAAATTCACTTAACTGATAGTTTAGAAGAACTATTGCCATTCCATAGATAACTCAGAGCAACTGCAAGATGTACCTGCACAGGCCTATGATTTCCATCTCGGAAAGATGTGCTGTAGTCCCACTAACCCTTTTCATACATCATTGCCATACAAAGGACTTGCGCATTTGTTTGGAAAAATTGCTTTACAAACATGGGTTAATGATTTCTTAAGCTTTCAAGTTCATGACAAGTATGAATGACAAAAGAATCTGGATGATTTACTCCTGTATTCTGATATTAGGGCATCATGAAAACACTGCTTAAGCTACCAAAATCCACATGCCTACTCCTAGAGACTGTAGTAATCAGATAGACCAGGACAAGAAATACAGAAATGTCTAATTTGTAAACATGGTAACATTTTCATTAAGACTGCTTTAAAGATGGTTTTCCCATACACAAACACTTAAAACTCACGCAGAATACTTTTTTCTTCAATGAGAAAAAGCTACAGATGAAGAGTGCAGATGCCTTCAATTCTTTCATAATCTTCCATACTGCTTGTTATTGGCAAGCTCCCAGCAGAGCACTGCGTCCAGCTCTGTGCATTACATGGAAAAGACGGGCATGTAAGAAAGAATTCAAAATTTTTAAACTATTAGAATAAGAAAAAAAAAACATATAAAGTAAATACCTTCTATAGTCAAGACGACAAGGGATAGACAAGATTAGACGTTAGTTCTTTAGGATTTTGAATAAAATTATATATATACACTAACGATTGTAAAGTATATAGAGCACTGAAAGAAGTTCCTGAGTATAAGAAAGCATTGTTTCCAAATGTTACAACTTTTTAAACATAGTAGATGCCAGGAGTATTGAGGCAGTTGGCACGTCTTTAACATCCTATTGACAGTTTTTTTAATATTCTATTTTTTATTTTGTCAGCTGCATGAAAGAACAAGAAATTTTCATTTATGTGGTTTTCACTTTCACAGTCAATTGATTCTCAGTTCCCCACTGAGATTACTTTGTGACTCAAAAGCCATCTAAATAAATAATACATGAATTATTAAAAAAACAACAACAAACAAACAAAAAAAACACCCACAAGCATTTTATCCAGATTAAAAAAGCCCAGTTCTCCAGAGGTGACCAATTTGAAGTGTTAGAACACAGTAGAAAGACTATCATCAAAGTCATCAAATTATCCCCCATATTTGATAAAACAGCTAAGTAACACTCTAAGCACTTCTAGACCAGTCTCCTGATTCCAGGTGAGCAGATCAAAGAATCACCTTAACAAACTAATCAAACACCACCCTAGGATTTAATATTACACCTGTAGTTCAATTCATTTATCTTATTAAAAATTGATGAGCTCCCACACTTGGTAATGTGCATCATAAGTGCTCAAACTTTACTTTTCATATCGCTCAGTTCCATCCCTTCTATTATACCTATACTTAGTAAAATCTACTTCCCTCTGTGTTTATTAGCATATCCTCCTTTCCTGCCAAGACAGTAAATGATTCCCAAAATGATCACAGATGAATTTTACTAATCATGTCTTTCTGATGCTTTCAGCGCTAACGCAACATGCTATCACCACTGTAGTCAGCTCCGTGAGGGGCAGTCCCATGGTGTAAAGGAGAGCACTCTGGACTCTGAATCTGCAAGGACCCGAGTTCGAGTCTCAGTGGGACCATCCCCTGGCAGTTCAATGCCTCCCTGCCATCCCATCCCGTCACATCTCGGATGCTCAGCAGGGTCAGCCCCGGTTAGTACCGGGTGCTGTGACAGTCCCGAGGACTTCACTGTCACTGTCCAAGCTCACTTGGCCTTGGCAAATGGACCCTTAGGACTGAAACGGTGGGGCCAGTTCTGCATATGCTGTGCCTCACCTAAAAAATCCACCGTGAGGCTGGAAGGGCACGCCCACGTGGGGAGAACCCTGCCCAAATCTTCATTTGCGAAGTCTGGCCATACACACAACTCAGTGATTATTTTATGGCCAAAACTGGGAAGCTCTATATTCAAATGTCAGTTTGGAAGACTTACAGTCACCTGTGGAGCCCTTTGAATTCACAACACTGAAACAATTTTTTGAATGCTGAAAGAAACCCCTAAAATTTAATTGTACATAGATCATCACATTTTACCACAATTTCTTAATTCATATACATCACATGTTTTTCTGTGATCTGTATTAAAAAAAAAAAAAAAAGAGAAAGCAAAATTGGATGGAAGCAGCTCCTTTAAAGAACTTCACAATATATTTATGATCAGATGAGTTATTTTGCTAAAACAGTGGCTAAGCCCATTTGAGGCAGCAGCAAGTAATAAACCCAGTAAGCTGCTGGGAAGATAACAAATGAATTGGACAAAATTAGGTCTAAAGAAATTTTTTTCAAAGATAATTAAAAATATTTTGGAAAATAGTTTTGGTAACTCAAGTTCACACTGAGCCAAAATCTGTTGCATTTTAGTTGCAAAATGACATATAAGTAAGTTATTGATTTCTCAGTCACTTCACTGATGGAGCATGGTTTGGTTTATCGTCATTTTAAATTTCTGATCCAGTCTCCAGTTTTTGCTAATAGGTCAATATAGTCCTGTACATTTTTTAAGACTTTATCTCAAATTATCCTTTACCATTTTGAAGGAAGTAAGACTCAAAGTAGGTTTTACTTATACGTATATTATAAAACCCTTCAAAATAAAAAACCTAAAAGAAAGTGCAGGAATTGAAAATTGTTCACATTTTTGTATTTCTATCAGATACATAACAATGAGCAAGTTCAGTGTAATGATGGTATTTAATGAGTGACTCAACTCCATATCTGTGCTTTTTATTTTACACACGCAATGAAGGCAGACTGATATGTATTTGCTTCCTGTCCATTTTGTTCTGATTGAAGCAAAAAATTTTGAAGTAGAAAGGCCAAGTATCATAACCAACATTTCAGCTATGATGAAATATTTCCCTATTTATACATGCAACATTTCTATGCCAAACATTTCTTTATTTTTTTCTATTTGCTAAGTAAATCCATGGAACATATCATTAAATGGATTAGCATAATATTTTTTCATGTCTTTCTGAACAATTTCCCTGTAAAGGAAAAATTTAGGTAACAGTACTAGTCTGAAGAGACCAATATTATCTCTTATTTTGCTATTCTCCCATTTCCAATTTTACTGATTCTACTTTACTTCAAAGAAGCCATGAGCAGAAAAACAGAGTAAATAAAGTGACTGTCTCACACTCTCCACATTGCACAAAAATAGCTACAAAACTTGATTTCAGAGTATTTCTGTCTCCATCCCTTCTTTTTGCAGGAGAATACTAAAGTTACCATCAGTTTACTTAGTTTCATTAAATCTGTTCATTCATATGTCTATTAGATGGTACTTAAGATTCTGTGTAGTTGTGTTTACATCATTGATTTCTGTTAACTTTAGGAAAATATAATTATTTATGTTAACCCTTATATATTCAATATTTTTATTTTTAAAATGAAACAATCTTTTGGCCAAAAGACTCATGAAAACAATACTAATATAACAAAAGGTTACATGACACTTCCTTCCTCCACCAAAAAAAAACCAAAACATGGGGAGAAAGCAACGGAAGAAGTTGCACCAACAGCCACAACTGATTAATTATAAAACTAGACGATGCTTGATCGACCTCATAGCATTCTGCAATGTAACAAGCGGTGACCTGCTAATGAGCATGTGGATATTGTTTATCCTGATTTCAGCATGGCATGAAGCTCTTAGTGGATACTGAAAAAATGACAAAGTACAAATTAGATAAGTGAATGGTGAGGCGGGTTGAAAACTGGCTGAACTGCCAGGCCCATGGGGTGGTTACCAGTGGCACAAAGTCCAGCTGGAGACCAGTCACTAGTGGTGTGCTGCAAGTGTAATTAATTGGGCTAATACCGTTTAACTTCCTCATTAGTGACCTGGATGATTGGAGAGAGTGCAATCTGCAACATGTTTGTAGATGACACAAAATTGGAAGCCATTCAGTGGACCTCAACAGGTTGGTGAAAAGAACCTCTTGAAGTCCAACAGAAGGAAACAATGCACTGCTCTTATAGGCTCAAAGTGCTAACAAAACCTTGACATCTGCGCTAAATACAACAACATATGAGCTTCTTTCTCAAAAACCATGGAAAACAGCTCTGCAAGGACTAACTTCCAGCTCAAGATCCAGCATTCCTAGGGATTCATAGCAATGCGAAATAGAGCAAGCTTGCAACAGTATATTGTCCAAAACAATCCTCACTTGCTTTATTCTGAAATAAGTGATTACCTTTCAGGTCAGAATACACATTAGAGAGTCATGTAGTCAGGTTTTGAATTCATAGCACTCATAATATTGTGACTGCTTAACTGCTAAGTAGTGCATTATATTCTATAATGGTAGATTAGACTTCTAAGAAATTTTGGTCTTAGAGTACAGCTTACTCATCTCCATTCATAATCTTTTGTTAACTGAACACACACATACACACATTTACAGATACTCCTATTAAAAATCTGTATAGAGTGTATTCCACTTCAAACATCCATGGTATTTCAATGTTATTTCAATTTCTGCTCTCTTCCCTCAGCAGGTACTAAAATTACCAAAAATATAAAAAATAAATTTAATCTAAATCCTATGTGTTTTTTACCTAATATATAAAAATAAATATGTTTTACATATTTATGATGTTAAGGAAAATAACTAAACCTGTGATACTTTAGAAGAGAAGTATCTAGTGTTATTTATCCTCCAATTTTAAATTCACTAGAATGGTGTAGTCAAATATTTACACATAATTGAAGAGGAATTGCTTCGATGTAGTAGTAAAAAACATTCAAGATGCTATATTTTTCCAAAAGCAGATTGCAATCATCCACACAGAAATATTTTGAACTACTAACCTAATGTTTAATTATATTCACATTGCAGTGCAGCTGAGTGTCTTTTATCACCTCTCACTTGGTTGCCCATTCACTTGAGGGCATCATACTTATTTCATTAGAATAAAAACAAAACAGAAAAACTGTCACTGAAATTTAAACCCACAAATGGGTGACTAATGAGTGGTCTTCAGTATACTTTTACTTGGAAGTCCAAATTTATCATTATTTGAGTCTATTTTTAACTACTCCAGTTATCACTATTTTATGTAAAACACAGTTAAAATATTTATCAACATATTATTTTATATGTATAAGTATGTTCATAGCCCCATAGGCACAAATTTAAGCAACAAGTGTCATCAGGTTTTCTAGAAAATCAACTGGACTGTACTATCATACTTTGGAAAAATATGCATTTTTAGTACTTCAGTGCTGGGGTGATGAGATTCTATATTTTCTCACCCACAGATAGCTTCAAAACCATAAAAGAATATAAAAACAGAAGAAAAATATAAGTTATTGTACAAAAAATATTGGCTAGAATTGAATGAGACTAAAAAGTGGTAATCACTTTTCTGTCACTTCAGTATGCAAATTTGGGGTTAAAATCAATTGCAATTTCTTAGTGGTTTGGCAAATTCTGATAAGGAAATCTTCTGCCACTTTTGTTTAAAAAAGGAATGTCTACGCAAATTGATAATGTTGTCCATATTAAAAGAAAAAAACCAAAACAACAACAAACAAACCAGCCTACATTTCCTTCCTGGACATTATATTGTGCAACAAGAAATGCAGCAATCAAGTAAAATGTCAAGAGAATTACTGAAGTCACAAATATAATGTGTAAAATCTCATAACCTTTAATGACTATCACATAGCCTAGTATGTACTCACTTTCTGTGTCTTCACATATCCTTATAAATAATTAAGTCTATAATGGTGTCCTAACTGTGAAACAGTAACATAAAGTAGTCCACTATTATACTAGTCCCAAATAGTGTAAATTTATAACTGCCGTTACTTCCAGTAACTGTTCTGGCTTTGCTTACTTTATGAGTCTATAAAACACATCAACTTCAGCCTCAAACGAAAATAAAAATTTTAAGTTCTATAAATTAACTTTTGTTGTCTGGGATGAGGTGAAGGAAACGCAGAAAATCAAACATTAGAGAAAAATCTCTTCAGAGGAATGTAGATAAGATTGGTCAGCAGGCTGCTTCACTTCCTTTGTAAGTTAACATATCCCAGCTGCCAAAGGGACTTGCTTTTTCTCCCAGTCTTTACTACTGCAAAATAAGCCTCAGGAGCAGATGTCAACATCTTGGGACTCTCTAAGACATACAAAACAGACAGGGAGGAAAACTATGGTTGTCCTCAAAGTAGAAATCAAGGTACCAAGTTCTACACTGATTGGTATGAGCAATCAAGATACAAATTTACCATATAGTATATATGGCCAAACTTCGCTAATGAAGATTTGGGAAGGGCTCTCCCCACGTGCCCTTCCAGCTTGCGCAGTGGATTTTTTCGGTGAGGCACAGCATGCGCAGAACTGGCCCCACCGTTTCAGTCCTGAGGTCCATCTGCCATGGCCAAGCGAGCTTGGACAGTGACAGTGAAGTCCTCAGGACTGTCACAGCACCCGGTACTAACCGGGGCTGACCCTGCTGAGCATCCGAGATGTGATAGGATGGGATGGCAGGGAGGCATTGAACTGCCAGGGGACGGTCCCCACTGAGACCCGAAATCGGGTTCTTGGGATTCAGAGTCTGGAGTGCTCTCCGTTACACCACAGGACCACCCCATCATATAGTATTGAAGTTAAAATAAACCCTCAACTGAGTGAACACAGACTCAAAACCAATCTAGTAGCTGGTGGTTACATTTTCCTTGAAACTCTCATTCCAACTAGGTCTACAGCAGAGGAATGCTAAAAATGCCAAATCAGTAGAGACAGAGACAGATCCAACAGTAAGAAACTAAAGTATGGAAAACATGTGAAAAACCTCTTATTTTCATTTACCACCCAGGAGTCAAAGACAGACTACATATTGAATTCCATCACAGATTCATAAAAGAGTATTTGTTCTTGAACATTAAATTCTCACAGATAATAACGATTTTCAGAACATCTCATGACCTGAATAACAAAGAAAGAACTCATACTACCTGCTACCAATTTTTAAAAAGGTGCTTTCCAGGTAAGATGAAAAAAGTACTCTTGTTTTTCTCACAAGATACAGCTTCAACAAGAACATCACACTAATATTTAAAGTTGGAACCAGACCATCATAAACTGATAAATTAATTGAAAAAATTTGTGAAATGCTAATAAGGTATTAAGCAACACTAAGGAATAATGCTTCACTTACAGTCTTACTTCCCCCACAGTTTAACTGAGCACAGAATACGTAATCTAATCCAAGGGCAACTGACCTATGCCAAATCAGAGGAGAATATTCTTGCCCAGGAAGAGCCTTATCTAGTCTTCACTAGTTCCAAGTAAAGAGGAAGTCTTGAATATTTGAAATAATTGATAAAATCAGGTTGTTGACAAGTAAATGGTTGTTGTCAGTTTAGCTCAGGCCACCAAGGCAGCAGATGAGATAAAGAAGTCACTGCACAGTGACAAACATAAGTGAACTTGGCCAAAAACAGTGTCAAGATTCTTATGTGGCAAATTTTTGAAAGTCTCTCTACTTATTTTTTTGGATAGAGTTTTTGGTTAAATCATAGCTTACAAACAAGAGTTCTGCAAATGTACCACTTTGCATAATAATATTTTAAGACCAAAATAAATATTGATGATTGAAAAAATAAGAATCTTTATCACAATAATTGAGCAGGTCATCAAAATCAATTTTTGAGTGAAAAGTTATAACACATAATAAAACCAATTTTTCTTTCAAATATGTTTTCTATATGGTTCTAACATATCATGCAGATCCTGATGAATACTCTACAAAACATGTTAAGAGTTTATTGTCATAGTGCCAGCTGAGGTGAAAAGTTGTTTTCTTTTTTTTTTTCACAAAAATTAACTGATGGAATGGAACATGAAGTCAAATGGTATTTAAATGGGCTTAAAATCTGGATTTCTATTAGATACTTTAAAAATCTATAATAAAAGCCCCATGTAAAACATGATGGCCAGCACTCAAGAGGAAGAAATAAGAATCAAATCTAATGTGTTCCAGACTTTTATTCTTTCTGAAGTGCTGAGTGTTGAAGGTAAGGATATCCAGATAATCTTCAAAAAAATCAGAAATGAAATAGTCAACAAATGTTGGATGTATAGAATCACAAAGAAATATCTAATATACATAATTCAAAGCAGACTGTCCCCTTCAAATATTTGCCTTCAGTTATTTGAAAGGAAACATTTAAGTTTAATGAGAATTGCTATACAAGGTTTAAGTGTACAGTAAGGCCAATTTAGGTTAACTACCCAGGCTAAGAACTCTGCATCTCATCTGAAGAAAAGATGAAAATATGAACAAAAGCAACATGCAACATATTCACTTAGAAATACTGTTTGACCTATTATGCTGTGAGAAAAGGGTTTCATTCAGCCAATGGAGAGCTACCTTAAAGGTGGTAATAGGTGCTTTTCTTCACAGCAACTGTGAACAAATTCTAGGAAAAAATGCATCTTTCCGATTGCCATCTTATTAGCCAATCACTGTGAAGTGAAAAAACAACTTAGAAATGGAAGTCTTTCCTTTTCTTTACTACACTACTAATTTCTCTCCACTCACTCACATTTAAGCATCTCATCCCCCAAACACGCAGGATTCATTTAATTTAAAGTTTGTAGAGAATCTGTTTTGCTGTTCAGAGCAAAAAGCATGTGTCCATTCCCATTCCCTTCCACTGAGTCTACCATTTCAGTGTCCTTTCCAGGGCAGAAAATTCACAAAATTTCTGACAATATCACCGTAAATACTTGACCTACCTGATTTTTTCTCATGTTACAGTACATCTAATATACTTCAAGAAAAATAGTGGTGCATTTTAGTTTTGGTACAAAATTACTCAATAGTAAAGTTTCTGAAGTATCATATATTCCATTTCTCTTCTTATGAAGATGCCAAACTAAGATGTATAATTAGTTATTTGGAAAGTAAAGTTAAATTTATGGAAAGTGAACTGCTAATGTGATTTTGTAGTGATAAACATTGTACAGTGTTTACATGCACTCACAGAGTTAACCAGCATTATCAAGTTTCCTATGTCTTAATATAGCAGCTTTCTACAAGGACTGCAACAGTGAGTGGCAATTTATTTATTCACAACTTTTTCTTTACTTTGTTGTTTATTCACACCTGCTCCTATTAGTCCTCATGACTGTCCTAGTTCAGCAGGTGGAACCAGTTATCACTGTGTGGGGGTGATCAAAGCTGTGTATTCTACCCCCTCTATTCATTCCCCAAGGACAATGGACCATTAGCAGCAGCTGCCCAGGGAGTCATTAGCACCTTCACACCCAGCCTGAGGGGGCGTGGCTGCTATGGGCCATCAACAGTTCAACAATACCCCATGGCTCCCAGAGTTAATCACCCATTGTGTGAGTCCCCGCCTTGGGGGAGGGACTGGGTGCTCCCTGAGGGTACATGAGGGGTGGAGGGTAAGAAGCCCTTGGAAAACCACTTGTTGGATCCAGAGGAGCTGCAGGACCTTGACAGGAGGAAACCACCACTCTCGACCAGACTACAGCCATCACCTGCACCAAGTTTTTTCACTTCCTTTTGCTTTGGACTTGGGGGAACCACGCAGGTGTCAGCACAAGGGCTAACAAACCCCTTTGGGTTTGTACCCCAGGACACTGGGTTATATTGCTGGGTTTTGTGAGTTGAAAGCAATTTCTCTTTGTGTCAGTTTATTTATTGTAATATCTTTCATTAAATTGTAACTCTGACTTATAATCTCTCTCGTCGTGGTGGGTCCATTTCTCCTGCCAGTTTACCTTTAAACCAGCACAATGACACAGTAAGGAAAAAACTTTTTAAAAAGGTACTATTTTACACTGGGCTATTTCAGTAAAATAAATCAGGTTACCTCTTTTCAAATTAAAGGACTTATGAGTGATAGAAATCTAGTCTAAAATCATTAATGTCTTTGCTGTTTTCTGTTAATTGATAAAGACTTAGTTTCTTAAAATAAAAAATAAGAAAGATTTCAGTTCTTCAATATTTTGAAGACAACAGTTACATTCATTGTCACAACTTATGAAACTACTGATAGGCCTGAATAAGTATGCCAGCCTAAATCAGTATAAGCAAGACAAAACTTCCGCCCTGCAAAACACAGTTAACTGCATACATTTTAATAAAAAAATACTGTGTTCTTTTTCATTTAAATGGTATTTATGTAGTCTTTGATTTTATAATTATAGTTTTCAAACTGAACAGAATATCCTGGAGACACAGAAAATTATTGTTCCTTGTTTATTCTTATGTTCTAATTTAAGAAAATACACCGATGACATTAAGCTTGTTACAATAAGATGAATAAAGCTATTGACATAAATGGACAGCATTCTGACTTTTTATTCTTTTGCTAAGAAGAAAAATCAATATTATCACTCCATTTCTCAATACTACTCACTAGATTGGATCTAAAATATACTCCAAATGTGACTTCTAGACAAGCATTCTTTTCAAAGACTGGAAGCATATTTTAGAAATTTTGGAGATTTGTTGGGGTTTTTTTATTTAAATTTCATAACTTAAAGAACTTGAGTGCACTCTAGCATATTGAACTTACATACTGTATTATATTTGCAGATACTAGTTAATCATTTTAACAATAATTTTTCATTTTTTGAAAATGTTGATTTTTAGCAGAAACACTGGTGTAATTTCAGACTAGATATAGAAAGAAATTTTTTTAAGATGAGAGTGGTGAGGCATTAGAACAAGTTGCCCAGAGAGGTGGTGGATGCCCCATGCATAGAAGCATTCAAGGTCTGCTTGGAAGGGGTTCTGAGCCATTTGATATAGTTGAAGATGTCCCTGCCCATTGCATGATGAGTTGGACTGAATGACCTTTACAGGTACTTTCCAAAGCAAAATATTCTGATTTCTTAAAAAAAATACTTGTTTAGAGACCTCAGGCTTGTGTAGACTTCTTCCTCTTTCAATAGACCTTTATAGCCATAAAGACAAATGAGTCAACATTCATGATACACAGCAGCATGATCTTGAAGATGATCAGGGCAGGTTGCGTCTAATAAGAAATAAGAAATTTCACTCCAGCGTTTCCCCTGATAACAGGAGAGGGCAGACTGGAACAATCCACTGCCTTCTGATCCTGCCTGACTCTGCTTGTCCCATCATACCAGGCAGAAGGTTACCTGCTTCCCATGGTTACCTCAGTGTAAAAAGGAAACTAAGAGAGCTCTGGCTTATTGTTATTTTCACCTTTTCAGATCATTCACCTCTTCAGCTAGTTCTTCTTTCTTTTACCCTCTTCTCTTATTTTCTCATGTCCTCTGTCTTAATATTCCCTTCCCTCATTCTCCTCCTCTGGAGCAGCAGGTGTGCCTGGCCCTGTCCCAGAGCACTGTAGGAAGCTGTTGTAGAGGTCAGACTGTGCTCAGATAGAGGCACCTCTTTTGCAGCTGGGCAAATTATGTAGGAGTCACTACTCACATCTAGGAGTGACTACTCACAATTGCTTTGCAACCTTTGAAAGGATCTTCACATTTAAGAAAATGAAGATCAGCACTGGGCCAAACACTACAGCAAGGTTTTTTTCAAACATATTCAGGTTTTTGCATTCCTTAGCCTCACCCTTCATCTTAAGTAGCTACCATCCCCTAACACCACAAAAAGATTTATGTCTGCAACCACCTGAGTGAAGGCTCTTCTTTCCATCCTTTGTTCTAGACAAGTCTCTTGCCCCCTACTATGAGTTTTTATGGCAAAACTCTCACCTGTGATACATAGCAGGAGTATTGTGGGTGCTGGAGGGCATATGCCTGTTCTTGACAGATCTTGAACAAATCCCTCTGTATCCACATTTTGGTGCTTTCTTCTCTAGATTAGACTCTCCTCTTAGTCTCTGGAGACAGATTTTTTTGCCACAAATAGAAGGACAAGCAATAGCAGGAGATCTTCCTCCTTCCCACCTGGAAGCCTTCATGCAGATCTGCTTGAGGAAACTGTTCTTCCCATTCAGTACAGTACACTGCAAGAATATTTCTACGTTAGCACCTGACACATGCCAAGGATTCACATGCCACCTCCTGAAAAACATATGATCCATTGTGACACTGTGATCCACAGAATAGAAGCAGAGAGAGCAGAAAGTAACACCAGCATGACTTCCTAAAATGACAGTAGTAGTAACTGATGGCAGAAATGCTTTAGTATCACTCTTCTGCCACAGACACTAGTATGGTAACCTCATCATTGTAAGACAGGTAGAAAGAAGACAGCATTTGCAGACATCATGCAGCAGCTCACAGGATACCTTTCAAACCACTGATATATGGACAGCTTGTAGACAGCACCACAAACTAACACCAAGCCGCTGTAATACTCAGTAGGATATGAGCAGTTAGTCAATAATTGTTCTCAGCTCAGTGATTCGTGTCATAAAGAAAAAGAAATGTATGCAGTAGATATATCTAAGAATATTATTGTTGCCACCAAAATAGTGAATAGACTTGAAAACCTCTGCATTTAAATCCTGAAAGAGTTATTAATTTGTCAGCAGGCAGCATGACAGAGTGAGTTATGTCTGTGCTGAGTTACAATTTCTATTTGCATTCTGCTGAATACCAGTCTGACCTTGTCTAAAGAATCTGCTCTACTGCATTGCGGTCACCCTGCCCAGAAATTCATGGAAGGAATATTACTAAGAGGCTTCTGGGACCTCCAGTTTCATTACTGGCCTACCTCCAAGAAATATTTTTTTTATCATCCAAAGGAGTCAGTAGGGTAAAAAGAGAAATTACAATTAGTGGAGCTGATGTTTCTTAGACTCAGCATGGAACATGAAAAGGACATCATATCTAAAGCATGGCTCTTCTGCAATGGGGCAACCATTGCAAGAAGTAAAAAATACATGAAGGAAAGAGGACTGAGGAACCAGCTCAAAGCCCAAATCAGCAAAGTGAGTCGTGCAAGAGGACAGTGTCCCCCAAGATTTTAATAGTTTTCAAGTGTACACATGAACATTCAAGTTCAGACAGATCTCTCAATGAGTAGGAGACGTATTTCTGAGCTTTAAACTACATCTGTCACACATTCCCCAAACAGATTGCACTAGAAATTCAAAGTATCAGCAGCCTGAGTGAAACCGCTTTCTAGAATAAAAAGACTGATTAGCTTGAGGTTGGTTTCAACATCCAGAGGCACATATCAGCAAAAAAAAAAAAGCAAAACTTGGGTGTGTGCTAGAGTGTCCCAAAGCTATTGACAGTGATTGCACTTTACTGAGAGGCTGAAAAAAGTTGACAGGCTATACAGAAAGAAAAATGAAAGGTGGAAAACATATATGACATCAAGTGCCTGAAGCATCCAAGTATGTACTTTCTGATGTATCAAGGGAGGAAAAGGAAAAACTATGAGGATATGATAGGATTGACAGCCTGATATTTTGAAGCAGTGGATTGGATGAAGTAGTAGGGCTGCTTCTCTTAGTAGGTGGGAATGAGCTATGAAATTTAAATGAGTAGTGGTGGAAATGCCAGTCTGGGAGGCCTTGTCACAGAAAATTAGGAACTCAGAGGCGCTTGCTTGCATCTCTTAGAAACTGCTGCATTTTATCTTATCACTCAATTTCTGAGATTCAGAAATTTTTTTGACCAACTTTAGTCTCCATGCCTAACTGCAGTTCACCCTAATCAACACTGTCTTCCAAAATTCCCCAGTTATTGCACTCTCTCCTATCGGATTGGAGGCTTACTTAGGTTGGTAGTTCTGCATCTCATTAATGCACTGTTGTTATTTAAGCCTATAGGATTTTTTCAGTTCTCCTTAATGGCGTTGACTGGAACCATCTAAAATACAGATCTGCCTGACAGCTCAACCCCTTTACTGAGTGGATAATGTCATGCACAACAAGGGTTTTGACTAACAGGAAAACAGCATTTAAATTTCTCCTCTGTGCAACATAAAGTCCACTGAAACAATCCATAACCAAAATAAAATCCTTATTTTATAAAATTCTAAGACTTTTTCACTTCATATGGAGAAAATAAAATGAAAGTTATTAAAACTTGCTATAACTGACTGATAACAACAACAACTGTAGCAATTTGTGATACATTTCCTCCACCAAGATTCAGAACAAATTCTAAAGAAGGACTGGAATACTGTGTTGAGAAGTAGCACACAAATATTCATCCTTTTTTGTCAGAGTGCACACTGCTCTAATTATTCTTACACTACATTGTACAATACCACTGTAGATGCTCAGTCCAAGAAAATAAATACCAAAAGATGTCAAGGTAATTCTAATCCACATTTACACTAGAAGTGATCTGCTTCATCTAATACATGAGGTTTGTATACAATCATATAAAAAAATGCGGTGTTTTGAAAAATTATTGCTATTACATTGCCACAGTTTGAGTGCTTAAAATTGCAATAAAAAGTAAAATAAATTTTGTTTTAAAAGCACTGGTTACACAGAAAAATTTCTATATTTCAATTTGAGGATTAAAGACATGTTATTCTCCACTTCACTAGTTACCATTTGCACAAGCAGAGGACTGTAGAGATGTTAATCAGAACTTTTAGGATTAATATAATGCTACTGTTGCATGCTGCTGGCATTTCAATGGGTGTCTTCTCTTCTGAAGAACAAGAGTGCTTTTACCATATTTCAGCCAAAGAGCTGCACATTCTTACACCTAAATTACCCGATTTGTCCAGGTAGAAGCTTGGAGAAAGATTATTTTAGAAAGTAGACTTTACATCCTGAACCTAGGAGGGTGTATTCTGAGGCCTTTTCTATCTGTGCTTGTTACACTCATAGGCAGAAATAGTGATCTATGTTATTTTTTTCCCCACAGTGGTCTAAAAATTGCTATAAGAGAGTATTTTTCAAGACTTTAGCTCTTTAAAACTCTTTTCATTCAGCTAGTCCCAGAATCAGGAGTAGGGTTAGCTACAGTATCTGGCATAATTTTCATTCTCCATCTGTTTTAGAAGACAAATGAGTTGTGAGTTGATAATATTCTTTCCACATTGTGTCATCAATTAACTCAGAAATCAATATAGTCTGCTTAAGCACATTTTAAGTACAAAGGTTAACTTTCCAGCTTCTGCAGGAGACAAATATAACTTGTCCCTATTGTTCTTTATGGCCAAAAGCCATAAATGTTTTTCATTCAGTTTTGAGGGGAAAAGGAAAAAAAAAGGCACAGATTCTGTTAGTATCTTTTGAAAGTGGTCTATTTCTCCTTGTATGTCGGAAATTCCAGGTATATTAAGCAATTTGCTTTCACATCATCATGTTTTACCTACAACAGTGCTAAAGTTCAGTGTGATTTAAAAAAACCCCAAAACAAACCCAAACATGCAAAAAAACTTCAAAGGGAACCAGCTCTCCCAAGGAAGATAGGAAGGTGGAGAGAAAATAAAAACACACGTAGTTCATAGAGTATCTGAAATAGTTGTGATATTTGACATTTCAGCTGCATCACAGCTGTTTCTATATAGGCTAATGTATAATTTTTCTGGAGGAGGATTGTCAAGACTGACTGAATTAACCTTGAAGTATTGTTCCCTAAGGTTATAAATTTCTGCAAATCCAAAGCATAAAGCTGTTCAACAGAAAGGAAAAATCCCAGAACAGTAAGCTCTATTGGTAGTCAAGGAGACTGCTGTTTGATACTAGCCTTGAACAAACCATTCAGAGAGAAATAGGATGGAGACAGACAGAATAGGCTGGAGAACTGGGCAGAGAGAAACTTAATGAGGTTCAACAAAACCAACTGTAGATTGGGTCTTGACCCTGTAAAAGAACAAACCCATGTACCAGTACAGTTTTGGAATACCTACTAGAGAGCAGCTGTGCTGAGAAGGACCTGGATTTTGGTGCATGGCAAGTTGAATGTGAGCTGGCAGTGTGCCCTTGCAGGCAGTAGGGCCAAAGATATTCTGGGGTGCCTCAGGAAGTGAGGCCAACAGGTCAAGGAAGGTGATCCTGCTCCTTAGTGGGCTCCACAGTACAAAAAGACAAAGGGCAACAATAATGGCATGAGGTCTTGAGCATCTCTCTGATGAGGAGAGTCTGCAGAAGCTGGGCTTGTTTAGTCTGGTGAAGAGAAGACTGAGAGGGGATCTCATCAATACATACAAATATCTCAAAGGTGGGTGTTGGTACTGAGAAAAGAAATGTGAACAATTCAGATCTATATGGACCTTGTGAGACTGAAAGCAGCTAAAAATAAACAAGGCCACAGCAACTGTGGACCGGTAAAGGAGAAATCACTCCCTAGTAGTTCTTGGCAACTCCCCAGAAGTTTCTCATGAGAACTCCTCAGGTTTCCCACAGGACACCAGAGATGTTCCTGAAAACAGTCAGGATGAGTTCACCAAAACATTGGACTTGTGAGTATGGATTATAACCAATTAGGATTTGTAGTTTGATGGTGTGAGATTCAATTTAGCCAATAGAACATAAACTTAACCCTATATAACATTGTGCAGCGTGTAATAAAAGGCCTTCGCTTGATCACATTGGTCTTTGCCTAGTGTCCTTATTCCTCTGTGTATTTATTGTTTACTTTAGGTGGGTGCCTAGGGAATGGTGCCAGACTCTTCTTGGCGGTGCTCAGTGACAGGACAAGGAGCAGCACCCATAAACTCAAACACAAGAAGCTCCGCCTCAACATGAGGAAGAACTTCTTTGCATTAAGGGTGGAAGAGCACTGGAACAGGCTGCCCAGGGAGGTTGTCCCTCTTTGGAGACATTCAAATCCCACCTGGACATGTTGCTGTATAACCTGCTCTAGGTGACCCTGCCTTGGCAGGAGTTTTGGACTAGATGATGTTCAGAGGGCCTTTCCAACCCTAACTATTCTGTGATTCTGTCAAATATAGCCTAGAACTACACTAGTACTACTAGAGTCTTGACAAGTTAAGCCATATATTTCTCATTAGTGATTTCCAAGTGTCAAAGTCAATGTCAACTAATGCTGTTCTTGTGATGCACAGTCTTAAAAGAAAAACAAACCAAAGTAAAAACGAAAGGGCTCTCCAAAATCCAGAAGTCAGAGAAGTGCTTGAAAAATATCTGTGAGTGTATATCTCTCTATTCAAAATTAACTTAGTAATCACCAAAGATAAGAAGACGCTGAAGCAAGAACAGCCCTTATCTGGCACTTTCCCAGCTTCTCTGTAACTTCATGAGAAGTACAGGATCCGCCCTGGAACATATGAGATCTCAGGAATGTTTCTGCTATTTTCAAGATAAATGCAAATGGATCTGCTCAGGTTCTCTTAACCCTCATAAAGGTGTTTAACCTCCTCATTGATAGGTTTCCTGAGTCAGTTACAATACAATTAATTTCTGGAAGACTCCACTAATCCAATGGGGTTTTTCCTTCATGGATTGGTTGGGGGTTGTGGGAGTGAGGAATGCTGTGCGGTGTGAAGGAATGCTACTGCATAATAGCTTTATCTCTTTCAAAGACTAAAGAAAACCTGCTTTCTAGTAAGCCAGATAATTCTGGCAAATCTACTTATAAACTGTTCTTTTACCATTATTCCACACTACAGTGTTATTCTTTATCACCTATTTTTTTCTGATCAAAAGAATAAGGCAAAATTACCATCCACAAGCTCATGCTTCAAGTATTTACTCATGTCTTCTCATATCACTGAAGGAACTCCTAGTTACTGTATCAGGACAGCTGAACCAATCTCTTTGGAGATAACTCCATATTAAATTTTTTGTTGAGGTTTTTCATGGTTCTTTATCTTTCTCACTTAAGAGGAGAATCCCTTTCATCATCTACTGATTATATGACTTTAACATTTGCCAGGTATTTTACAGATATTTAAAATTGTTTTAGTGCATTTCTAAATGCATCAATTGAAAATGCAAAAAAGTTTTCATGTTTGAAGCAGAAAGGTGATCAGGGAGACATGAGTAACTGACTGAAAAAGTTTAACAAGTAATGAGAAAAGATGGTCCTTGTATTAAACTCTTTTGTTAAAAAGAAGTTAGCATCTCAGGAAAGCACGAGTATCTTAGAGGACTTACTGGCAGTAAAACCTTTGGAAAAAAAAAGTTTCTCCTCTAAAAATTGTTTAAATTATGTGGAAGCTGTAAAAATTATACTTTCCTTACTGTTACTTGAATGTGCCATGTTGAAATCACTATTACTCATGTTAGATGGACGATCCACACAACAGATCAGAAAGAGCCATCTCTAAATTGTTGGGTTGTCAAATCTGAAAGCCAAATTAGCACATTTCCTGCTTACTAGGCAGGCTAACCTGGTGTTCACTGGTGACCACACATTGACATACAATCACACACAACACATCTGCCCTTCTCTCTGCCCTGTTGCTGCACCACAGACTCACAGCTCTGCAACCTATGGAGAACTCATATCAGCATATAGGAAAAGAGTCTCAAAGAAGGAGCAGCAGAGAGAAACCTCTGTGCACTGAATACAACTCTCATTGCTGCCCCACTGAAGAGGCTGAGTGTGACCTGTGGAAAAAACAAGGAATTTTTATCCTTAAAAACTCACTATTATTATTTCAGATTAAACTGATGAAACTTGCCATCTAAAAGTTGTTCAGTTTTTGTCATAAAGCCCAGAGTGAACACTGTAGGAACAAACCTCACATTTCAGGCTGTGGACATGTACACACTGGATTATAAAGGAACTTTGTGAAGGAAATTGTTAATTAAAACTAGCCTATTAAATTGATAATTTCCCTTTTCTAGCTATAAACTGATATTCAGTAACCCTTTGATATCACAGAAATTATTAAATAAGCAAATAATTAAATAGCAAATTAAAACACTGGGTTACATAAAAACATCCTATTGTTCTTTACTGCAACTAAGTACTTTACTGCAGTTTGTATCCACCAAAGACATGAAAAATAGTTGCAATCACATGCATCTTAAGTAGAGCAAAGGTGATATTTCTTGCACATTACATTATGCAGATGCATTTATGGATGAGATGCATTTTTGATGTTTTTGAAATTATATTATCAGGATTTTTAAGTCTGTCGAAAATATTTGTTATACGATAGGACTAAACTGTCCACTGAAATACTAAAATTTACAAGATAGTCATCTATTTCTTTCATATTACTCTATTCAATAGCAACCCAAAGTTGGATTCATTGTTCAGAAAAGTCTCCTATTTTCAAACAATCATAAAATGTTATTATTAAGTAAATGTGGAGAGCCACAAAGCTCCTGATTAAGGGAGTCTTGCCTTCTTTTTGACCATGGAAATTAGTTTCTTTTTTGCTTTTTCCTCTATTTCTCTATATTGAAGAGAATTTTTGTTGCAGTGTTGGAGGTTAAAGAGCTATGTGCTGATGTATACAGTGCCTGGAAATCTTGCAACTCAATGCTTAGAATTTGTTCTTATGCAATGTAAAACTAAAATGACATTTTTAGAATGCAAAACCAAGTGAGACAATTAGTAGATAATAAGGGGTTTCTACACTTTTTATCTCAGCAGGTCCAGGCAGTAATGATCACTTATAAATCCCTTTCACTCTCAATGCTTATAAAGACTCTTCATCATTTCTTTTTTTTTGCAAAACAATTACCTATTCCCCCTCACCCCAGTTTCAAATGTAGTTTCAGGACACCATCCCCAGGAATCTCATTTACAAAGTGCTAAAAGAATCATTCAAGATCAAATACTGTTAGGAATACAATTGAGGTAGCAGCAATTCAGCTTTTTTCCTTGGTAGAGAAAGCCATTTCAGAGCCAGAAAAATAAGTTTCCCTTATAGCTTCCTTTCAAATGAGGCTTATATACCAGGAGAAAAAAATATTTTAAAGAGAAGAAAAGAGCATGACTTCTTCAAAGAATGGTTCCAAAAAAGAGTGGTCCTGAATAAAAAAAAAATGGCCCTGAAGTTTAAAAATCAAATGAGTTTCAGCAACTTTAATCTTTTTCTATTAAGTGACATTAACTTATAAGGGATGCTCAAGCAAAATATAATAAATTTACCTGATATACACTTCAGCATTCATATCAGAGGCATCATCAAATAAATGCATTGCTTTGCAATTATAAGAAAGGTATTAATACAACCATTTGTCACACTTTCTCATAATTTTTAATTTGAAACAACTGTTAGCCTTCCCAAAACCATCCACAGTTAATTGTTGCAAGTTGTCTCTTAACTTCTATTAAAACACATCATACATCAGACAAAAAGTTAGCTACCATTGCAGAATTATGTAAAAAATTCCAAATAATTACAGTAATTACAGTCTTATGAACTGTTTCATTTGGAAAATAGGTAAGCAACATTAATTTTTCAGTCAGCAGATAAATAACAAGAAAACCCCATGTAAAACTAAACAAAGACACAGATATAGGACCAGAACCAAAAGTATTTATGCATGGAAATGTAAACATGCTTCCTTCATTCTTAACAGAACCTGTTTCTAGGTTGTCAGAGCAGTGTAGAAACACTTCCAACTCTGATTTCCAGATGATTGGGCTAAGAATTAAGGCATTCAGGAAGCAAGTGTTTTAAAGGCACCTCGTAGCTCCCTGACTCACAGACATTTCCAGAACCAAATTTCTAACTAAAGTGTTATCAGTGGGCACAGTATTACAGTACAGTTTTAAGGTTAACATGCTTATAATTCTTAGAAAAAGACAGTTGCTTCTCCTCTAGAAAGCCTCAGGCTACCCTTTCACCCTTGCAATTCTTTCACTGTCAAAATGAAATTAAATGTTGGAAGTTATCAGTGTCTCATTTCCTAAGAGTATTGGCTTCATCATAAGAGGCATCAGCACCTGAATGTTCTTTGACTAAAATTTTGTTTGCAACTGTAGTTGTGGAGAGAAACACTGAAAGGTCAAAATGGCTACAACTAAGGAAGCTATTATTTTCAGCCAGCTCCTCAAACCAAACTGGGTGACCTTTCCTAATGAAAAAAACTGTTAAGTTTATCTCATTGTAGATCACTGATTTAATAATTTATAAGCAGGTACTTGGTCACTTACTGTGTCACAGCTGAAGAAAAAATGTTCTGCAGACAGTAAAATGAAACCAGTAGCATTCTCCAGCTTTTTTAGCAGGACAGAAATGCTGCAACCACACAACATGTCTGTTCTTAGATATCCAATGTATATCTGTATGATCACTGTTCTTTTCAATGATAAAGACTGATTTATCTGTGGAAAGTCTCCTTCCAGCATCCACAAAGAAGTCTGCTCCTCAGGTACAATAAAGCAGCTAATAAAGCATTTGAGAATAACTTAGAGATGTCAGTGAATTTGAGTTATATAGTTACCTACATTTTTACAAATATTACAGATGAAACATAGTGCAGAATCCCATCATGTTTTGGTCACAACTAGAATATGGTATTATTAAGATAGGTATCAGTCTTCAGTTGTTTGTAGCTTTGCCAGATTTGCACATCCTGATAAACTTTAAAAAACACATTCCAACATTTCTATCTGTGTCAGATAAATTTTAGCAGGTTACCTGGCCCTCTCAACAATGCACTGCTGAAGCTTCCATATGAGGGAAAGTGCTAAACCTGTGTGAAAAGACTGGAGGAGCTGGTGAGGATGAACACAGGAGTACTATCCATGAATCTAAAGGTGATGGGGATGAGGGAAAATGGAATTTCCACTGTGAGTTAAACCAAAAGTAAATTAGTGGAACAAGAAAACAGAGAAGAGGGAAGATAAAACTTGTAAAGATATCTTGTAAAGTTATAAAGGTGTGAGTGTGGCATTCCACTCCTACATGGAAGAGAGCCCTGAGAGTCATAGATGCCCATGGTTGAAAAAGAACAGGAAAAGCCAAAAGGGTACAGAAAAAAGTTCACTAAGTTTTATTAGCAAACCACACTCAGCATGGAAATTGATATATATTTTACCCAGGGTCATGGGGCACTACATGAACATTGGGGGATACCTTCTTATAGATAAGTTTTCCCCTCCCTGAGGTTTCTTGCTTTTCATGTAAGTGAGTGAGCAGGAACAGTCCAGTTTTCTGGACCTTTTTGGAAATGGGTCAGGGGACTTTGAGGGTCTTTTGGTGGTCTTGATCCCCCCCTATTAGTTTTGCCCACTCCTTGGCCCCACTTCTGAGCTGTGCTGTATGTCATGCAGTCACCATGGACCTGAACAGAAAAACTGGCTCCATATGTTTTCATGCCCTTTCTTTTTCCAGACATATCCTGTTCTAACTTGTTCGCTTGAATGGGCATCAGTGTTTAGGTTTAACAATGCATTCCCTCCTTATTCAGAAGTCCAGACTTCTATAGTGAGAATGTCATGAGAATTCTGGGAAGTAAGAGGCAGAATTTGAATGTGTTTGAAACAATAGAACAGAAGAGGTCAAACAAAATAAGGAGCATGTCAAAGAAGGTGTGAGATGTAGCTCAGGGTGTCCCGAATCACAGCATTCATTCTCAACAATTGGCTTGTGCCAGCAAACATCAGTGAAAACTGCCAATTGTGCCATTCTGTGGGAACTTTGATAGAACCTATATTTACTAAAGCATTCCTAAAGATATTTCAGTAGTATCTGAGAAAAAGTAAAAGAAAACAAAAAAAAAAAAACCAATGGAAAAACACCTCTTGATTCTTCCAATTGTCTACCAAATCAAAGATATCGTATGATGACATCATCAGAATTGAGAGTCTGAGTGGTTACTACACAGAGATCCTATATTTGACAAAAAATATGCTCTGTCCCCGTACATTGTGAAACAGTGACAGATGAAAATTCAGTATGATTTTGTGAATTGCACTGTTATGCCAACAAATCTTTGCAAAGTTCGAACAAAAAGACCTTTTTTAATTAAATTAACGTAATAGTAATTTTAAATTATAATTTTATGATTCAAACTGACAAACTTAATAAAAAATATCATGGAGTTATTCCTATATCGGTACCCTCACACTAGCTGCTGAGTTTTTCCTCCTTTTTTGTGTTTTGCTCTTCTTTCAGCCTTATATTCACCAAGACTGCATTGTCTCTGTTACCATGGGAAATAAAACTATTTCCAGCACTTTATTTACCTACCCACTCCTTTTATTAGTTCAAGTCTAACTAAATGTGCCCTCAACCTCACACATCTTTAGTAGTGTAGAATCTACTTCATGAATGTGGCTACTTTAGTTCATATTGTTGATGATCTCTATTTCGTCAAAGGTAGGGGACAATCAGAATTTGTTGGTTGAGCTCAAATTATCAAAACTGACTGAAGGTAAAGCTGGCATAAACTGTTGCATAAGTGATAGAGTCGTATTGATCTTTTTCAGCTATGACAGGAACCACTGAGAATCAAAACTTAGGCAATTATACAGAGTTTTACAGCAGTATCTGAAAATGCTCATATCTCAAAATAGAGGGTACTCTTGAACACATGTATTAACAGCCTCTGTGCCTTATTTTTCTTTTCTTATGCAACAGTACATTCTCTATCTCAGAAACAGTGGAATAATATTTGGAGTTTGTTTCTGGTTTTAATAACCTTTGAGGGATTATTTTGTGTTTTATCATCATCTTGATTAAAGTTTGCAATTATTACAAAATCCTTATGAAAAGTTTCCCACGGGAGACTCAGTAAGATATCCTACCGCTAAAACAAAGCTAAACTTTGAAATTGCCATATCGGGTAAAACTGCATTTCTAAAGCATAGCTGACAAGATTACCAAAATAACTTTGTATCTTTTTTACAGCATAAGACTTGACTACATACAGAGATAAATAATATCTTTCTTCTCTATCTCTGGTGATTGCACTGTCTTGGGCATATAAGCAGCCAAATGGCTATCCTACAAAACACAAATCAAAGAATTAGAAGTGTCTTCTGTTCCAGTAAATCTAATTCTCTGTTGTCAAGACAAAACATGAGAACTTTTTTTTTCCATTAACTAATTAAGTTTAGTTTTAAAAGTGATTCAGAATTTATCTCTTCTCTAAAGAGAAAAATTTTGTGAGTCCATCCATTCTATTAGCTGGTAACCATTTTTTGTTTCTGGACTAAAACTATTCATGGTCATATGGATCAGTAAGCATTGTAAAGCTTTCTGAGAAACTGAATTAGCACCTGTTCTCTTGAATTAGCACCTGTTCTATCCTGAACTCTGATATTCTTTTACATTTACCTCCAACATTAGGAAGACTTGCAATAACTGGCATGTACCTACCAAAGCCACATTCACCAATGACAGCAGTATATCCATATCTTCAGATTCTCCATCCCTCTAAACCTTTCCTGAACTTGTTGAAATTTTAATTCTTTTTTTCATTGTTCCAGGTAATGTCTCCTGCCAATGACTTACTGAATGTCATTAATACTTTGCTATTCTTCCTGGAAACAACTTTCCTGGTGGCCTTAGGGTCATAATTGCATTTTGCAAAAACAGATCACATGGACAGTTCAGACTTAGTAAGTAATCAAATAACTGCACACTTTTTTACACGTATAGTTATTTCCAAATTTTAAGCATCTCACTTTTAGTAAAATTCTCCTTCTATTTAGTTTCATGTAATTTCTAGTACCTTGTTCCTCAAAATCATTCAATTTGTCACTTCTAAAATCTAGCCCCTTTCTTTATAGATTTTTCTCCTAGTATGGGTAGCCTGCAGTTCTTAAGGAATTCCACTTGTATGTCACAATCAAATCTGTCACACACTCTCTTCAGCAGATATCACTTGCACCCACTAACAAGTTTCCTATCAGTCTTTGTATCATGGAACTTGAACTAACACTTTTGCTTGTAATAGGATTGGAGTTATTGAAATCTTTATGATTCAGATCTACCACATTTCTTTCCTCCAGATAATCATTCATACCCTCCAGACAATCAGGTATATTTCAACAGATGATAGATTAGTCTTATGCAATTTATATTTGCGTGTATTTAATGTTTGCCACAGTTTCTCTTTTTCTTTGTTCTTCCATCTTATCTTGTACTGAATTGCTCATATTCCTTTCCCTGCACTGCTCCTACTTAAAGCTACCATATTTGTTATGTATCATTCATTCATTGCCACCCATGACAAGAAATAAAACTAGCTACAATAACAACTATAATTGCACATGCTAATAAATAATACATTTGCTCAAAACATAATTCATTAGCTAAAATAAAAATTTAAATGTCTTGCAAAGGCATTTTTAAAATTATCTGCTGCCAGAGACTGGCATTTCAATACTTGAAACTAAAGGTTGGAGATTTGACTAAAAATAAATGTAATTAATTTAAATTGTGAAGATTTTTGAGGTAGCAGATTGTCATTTGTTTTTTCAAGCTAATAAAAGTAAAATTAGCATATGCTAAAGATTTGCAAAGGCTTCATAACTATGCTAATGTCACATGTGGGGACAACAAAAACTCCTTCATACATATTTGTCATAAAGTCCAGAATTTGTTTAATGCATTTCATGGCATAGTATGCTATTCTCAATTTTTTATGCAATAATTAGAACAGAAATTTCTAAATCTGCATTCCTGAGTACTACATACATCCAGATCATACAAATAGGTGAGTTCTTTTCCTAATCAGATTCATATTCATAACACATTCTGTCTTCAGTAACAATAAGGCCTAAGGACAAGCAATACCAAAGAGTTCAAGACTAATGCTTCATGTGGCATGTCAGCAAGGCAGGTTGTAGGCATAGCAAACTTAACCATGATGTAGTGGTGTAATTCCTTATGAATACACCTCATACTCACTTATCTGAAGGTTTTAGTTCATAGAATATGCTGAGTTGGAAGGGACTCATCAAGTCCAACTCCTGGTCCTCTGCAGGACACCCCAAGAATTGCACTGTGTGTCTGAGAGCATTGTCCAAATGCTTCTTAACTCAGACAGGTTTGGTGCTGGGACCATTTCCCTTGGGAGCCTGTTGCAGTGCCCAACCACCCTCTGGGCAAAAAACCTCTTCCTGATACCCAACCCAAACATCCTGTGACTCAGCCTCATGCTATTCCCTTGAGTCCTGTCACTAGAGTGAGAAGATCAATGCTTGCCCCTCTACTTCCTCTCCTGAGGATATTGAAGACTACAATGAAGTCTTCCCTCAGCCTCAAAAAACCAAGTGAACTCAGTTGCTTACAATTAAGCCATGGAAAAACGATATGGTTAAGAGAATGACCCAAACAGGCACCAGTCTAAACACTGAAAATGTCTGAGGAACTTCATATAAAAGACAGATGTAAGACTTTTCTCTTCTTCCAAGGACTTCCGGTAAGTGAAAGTTCTTTGTGAAAGCTCTGTACTGCATCAGTCCAGAAAATAGTATTTCATAAAACTTTGATGTGTTCTGCAAATTGCATTTATCTACTGAAGTATATGAATTTAAACATACGATATTTAAGACACATAAACTGGACTACAGCTTGAAGTAAAGAAAGGTCAAAATATTACTGAACATATAGTTTTGACTATCAGTTGTGAAGATGAGTTTCTATGCCTTTCCCTTTTTTTTTCTTCCCTTGTGTCCCATTCTCTCCTTTAAATGTGAGCAAAAGGTATCGAGTCTTTTTTTTTTTTTTCACTGAAAGCAAAAGTATCTCTCCTTGAACCACTGAGAAGGAAAAGGCCAAGGGACATGAGTCAGTTTACCCCTTTAACACACACACAAAAAAAGGCCTTTAGAAATAGTTCACATAGCTCCAGGGCCTGTTTCAAGCTTTTCTATCTTTACTCCAATACCAAGGTCAGCATTGCATTTTTCATTCCACAAATCCCATTCCCAGCCTGAATGAACACTGAAGGGTTTTATATCCTGCAGTTTCACCATGATTTATCCACCAGAGACTTCTTTCCTCACTTATCTGGACTCAACCTGGCAACATGACTAAGCACTGTCTTTATGGATTTGCATAAATATGCAAGGCTTTTTGTCTCTAGGGTTTGTGGTGAGTGTCCATGAAAGCACTGAGGCTCTTGACAACTGGCTGTGAGGTCTGACAATTTAGTTAGGTTTGAAGTAACCACCCCTATCCTACAGACTGAGAATGCAAGGCAGAGCTCCAGGTGATGTCTTGTCTGCTGCCATTCTGGATTTGATGATCAGTTTGGGTCTGTACTGTTAATTTAGAGGCTGCTTTAGCACAGTATCATAAGACTAGTATATTCTGAATGGCAAAGATTTGTAGAAATTATACCTGTCTAAATTATGGCATTATCAAAGACAAAGCTAATATTGATTGTGCTCATTCTTTGTAGGGATTAGAGCTGAAAATTGCAGATTTTAAATTTGCCTCAAAGTGGCTAAAACTATCTTGCTGTACTGTATGAGATTCAGCAGCAGCTTTTCTTTGGGGGTTAATATAAGATATGGACAAAGGAGATAATGTTAAGGTTATACATAGGATACCCTTAGAGAAGTTTTGAAGATTGAATAAAATTATCTAACTATAGAATTTTAGTTTAATATTTTGGCTAGAAAAATTCCCTTTCCATTGACAAGAGTAGATTGAGTTATGAAATAAATTTTAGACCCCTTTGTGAGATGACACAAACACAAAAAAAGTTCCCAATGCTGCTGTTAAAAAGAAATACTGAAGTAATGTAAACAGTGACCTGAAAACCTCAAGACTTGAGTCCAAATCTTTGCTATCAAAACCAAGTCAGATATGATATGTTGGGATCGTTTTTCAGAAATCAGCTTTTGGCAAGTACTATATAATGCAAATAAATCAACAAGTAAATAAAAAAACAAACAAGTACTAAGACTATCACTAGTGCAGGACACATCTTTCATTCCCTGAAGAATTTTATGCACCACTCTAGTTTTTTACTTCCCACCCAGTAGTACTGCTTATTTATGATCAGAAGAAACACATTAACTCATTTTCCATTAAATGAATAGTGAGGTAAGAGGAGATGGAGGATCAGGTGAAAGAAATAGATGCAAAACACTTGAATTGCAAGCAGCTGCTAATTATTAAGAGTAGTATGATATACTGTAACAACTAAGCATATATTTTTTTTCTAAGTAACATGGATGCCTGGAAAGACAAAGTTGCTGGAACCTTCATAGCCAGCAGGATTCAGGCCAAGCACCTTTTTATGTATCAGCCAGCACATCCATTTATAGTGAGTCTGACACTGCACTGTTTGAATAGGCTCTTATGTCACAGATAAATATTCCATGTTTTTAATATGAGGTAGCCTATAAAAAGAGACTTATTTCCTCTTTCAGTGAAAAATGGGTAAGTAAAGCCCATTACTCACCATCTAAATGGCCACCAGCCAGTGACTAACAGCTAGCCTATTTGATCATGAAGCTGTAGCTTACTGATATGAAGTCATATTTCATGGCAGCTCTTGACTGAGAAATAGAAAGAAAATGCAGGGCTCACACGAGGGCTTTTGACAGTTGCTGCCATGAAATGTTTTCATTTGTCACTGTGACAGAGAACAACAAGATACTGACTGAAAGAGAGGGCATGAGGACACAGCTGTCTTCAGTTAACTTTCACTGAGCCTTGATACACAGACACATAAATACTCTTGGGATTACTGAAATTTTCCTGATTTTCCTCAGTAACCCGATTAACCATTTATATTTTTGGCATAATATACAGCTAACCACATGTTAGTGATGCTGCAATCATGCATAACAACAATTAATGCAGTCTCAATTTCATTTCCAGCTGTCAATATCTAAAGAGTTGGGGGTTTAATGACAACTTTCATTATGACTTCTGGCTTAATTATTTCTCATGAACAACAAAATTCTCCAAAATCCTTCCCTGGGTTTTCCCTACTATTCTGAAACATCTCACAAAAAAAAAAAAAAAAAAAAAAAGGTCATTTCTAATGAAACATCTTTCCCTTTAACAATGCTTTTTTTTCCTACACCTGAAATCATTCCTAACACTATTTACTCTTCAGATAAAGCTTAAATCAATGAAATAATCATGAAGGCACCAACTTTAACCATGTATAATGTCTGTGAAGTTAGACACCAAAAAACAACCCTATCACCTCTTAAATATTGTTAGTGTCATGCCAAAAGGTGCATGTATTTAGAAGCTGTCTACGTACTCCTTCCCTTACACCTTGCGTTAGGCAAAACATATAGCTATTGTAACCCTGTATTTTCAGTAATATTTGCCACTGAAAAATTAGGTTAAGGTAGCAACAGTCAAGTTTTGCTTCAGGAGAAAAAAAATAAAGTGATTTATAAGCCATTCTTGACCTGTAAAATTGCAAACAATATATTTAATTGCCATGAAGACAAAAGCCAGTGTCTGACGTCACATTGTTCAGCCTTACTTTTAGAATAGCTTTTACTTTCTACACTAAAAGCAAACCTTCACCTATCTTCTTTTTTTTTGTTTGTTTTCTTTTCAAACATTTAACCACAAAAGGATATTATCCTCTTCTAAAAGTTATGATCATACCTTATAAATATCCATTGCTATATCACCAGTCTTCTTGAAAGTTTAGGGACAAGCTTCTTTATTCTTCTAAGAAACATTCAAAGAGTCATATATAAGCCTGTTAACAGAAGCCTAGAAGAGAAAAAGCAGTCCCATACAGAGTCCCAGGGGAGAAGGGAGAAAATCAATTGAGGTGCCCATGATGTCATGAAAGGGAAAGGAATAAGACTAATGAGCAGGTCTAAAAAATACAATTAGAGGGTTTTTTTACAGAGTTTGATGGAATTTCAGTTCTAAGAAATTAAATTTAAAGGAAATTGTCACTGTTATTTATAATTGTAAAGATACGTGAACATCTGAGCCAGTTAAGTATGTCCAAATATGCCTAAGATTAATATTTGCCCTAACCTATAACATAGGTTGCAGACATGAAAGACAAAAAAATCAAATTGAAAAGCAGTCTTATTAAGAGGCATGGTTTGGAGGAGCTGAAGCTTCTTTCAGGTGGTAGTTTCTTTGGCAGGGGCAGATTATTGGGGGTTGTAGGTGACCTTGTACTGTATAGAAGGTATTACTAATGCCAAATAGCTGAAGAACAGGACAGTGAAGGCTGTCCAAGCATCTAGATGGGCACAGCCATAGCCAGAGGGTGAGAAACAGAGCTCAAATAGCAGTAGCTGAGCATGAGAGGTCAGCTGCCTCCTGAATTAACCCAGTAGAATTCAAGCCTCACCCTCTATAGTTAAACTTCTCAAAAAGTGGAGGAATCAGACACTGTCTCCAAGAAGCTGATCCACAGAAATGTTTGTGTTAAAGTGCCAAAGCTGTGGCATGTCACTTGCCTAAACAACTCTGACAATTAAAAATGTGGCCATCACTATCTCTTCATCCAGTTGCGCTTCATGTTCCCATTTCCTCAAATTATTTTACTGTCTGTTTCCTGGGCCTGTCTCTCCCATACTTTCATCAAAAACTCTTTTGCTCTGCACTCTTCATTTCCTTGGGTCATTCGCTGTATTAGAGTAGCTTTCCATTCCAAATGGAGAGAATATGGGGAATAATTTCTCCATTTCAATAAACACTTCAGAGAAAGCCATTTTAGAATAGCAAATTGCTCCCAGGAGCACAGAGCACTTTTTCTTCAAGCAAAATCTAGTTTAGTAAAGGGATTGGAATTATCTTTAATAACTTTATTTAGTAGCTGATATAGAGAAGGGAAAAAAAGACATACAATCAAATAAGTATATCTCTACCTTGATTTTCATTTATCTTGCTTCCATAAAGAAACTGGGCTTGGTGCCAACTTGACTATGTGAAATGACTTTTCTTCACTTTCAGCAAAACCTCTCTATATACAGAGTCTCAGAGTCTCCTCAGCCTTGTTACTCATAACCTGCAAGTACTTTCTTTTAAATAGTGTCAAAATCCAATAATGCTCATCTGTTTCCCAGTGCCAAGGCACTGCAAGGTCTGTAGCTCCCTGGGACCAGGAATGCCAGGGGCTTGTCAGGGCAGGTCATGGCAGTGCCTGGCAGTCAGGATTATAAACCCACTGGGATGTTTTAAAAGTTCACAATTTTTTAATGCTCTCCCAGTTTTCCTACAGTTTCCTAGAAAGAGAAACTTTGTCAAAGTTGCATGAAAAAAGTTATAAGGTAGCAAGGTAATTTTAGCAATATGAAGCCATAGAAAATACTTTAAATGTCCCACAGATAAGTATGATTTCAAAACAAATTCAAAATCTGTCATATAAGAGCTGGGTATTTCAATCACAGTGCCACCTCACGCTATCTCAGCATTGAATCATGTACTCTGACACTGTGAATGTGGCTTCTGTTTGAGGCCAGGCAAAACTAAAGTTTCTTACTGTTAACGCACAATAAGTCAAACTTCTCAAACTTCATCCTCAGAAAATTACCCATCTACATCTGTCTGCATTCAGTTCCCACTCTTGCTTTGTTTGCCATTTGCAAAATCTGGAAGCCGAGTACGAGGAGGAGCAGGGCTCCCACCCCTCATACGCCACTGGAGCACTAGATGGGAATGGAGTTTCCATGTCAGCAGTGAGGCCTCCATGGACAGAATTGTCAGGATGGAGGAGGGGGCTTCACTCACTATCACCTTCTCTGTTTTTTATTCTTTTCTTTTCTGTTCCTTCTCTTTCCAGACTCTGGAATGGGCACCCACTGAGCACCTAAAGTTCAACAGCTCTGCTTTGAAAATTTCAATGCCATTCTGCTTGAGCTCTGCATGCTGATCTGCCAGGTCAATTGGCCATCAAAAAGAATACCATTATACCTAGCTGCACTGGGTGGTTTACATTGGACACTGGGAGGAATATCTTCACAGAAAGGGTGATTAGATACTGGAATAGGCTGCCCAGGGAGGTGGAGGCATCACTGCCCCTGGAGGTGTTTAAGGAAAGAGTGCACATGACACTTAGTGCCATGGTCTGGTTGACTCAGTGGTGATTGGTCATTCATTGGACTCCATGATCTCAGATGTCTCTTCCATCCTAACTGACTCTGTGATTCTGTGCCATCCCAGTCTTTGGGGACAGTGAGGTGCTGGCTCAGACCCTCAGAAATTATCTGTATTGCTGTAAGCAATGTTGGTCCAGTCGACAGCAAATTGGAATTGCTTCACTAGATTCAGCTCTCTGATATAACATTTATCCAATAACCATATTCTTTTTGTTGGACACATGTTCTGAGACACATGCATCTGTATATGAATAAAAGCAACATTTTGGCCAAAGACGGCCAGACTGAAGAGCTGATGTAACTGTAAGAAACAAGGCAAAGCACAGACCTTTTTCTTTAACTGTTTATTGCTAGCTACATAATTTATTCATTACTTTCCATTTCTTTTATGTTTACAGACAGCCTATTAGGGAATTATAACTTCTTTTTATTTCTAACACTAGTGCTTGGGTTTCATTTTAAATACATATGCTCATTTTTGGTGTTAAATGCGAACCTCAAAGAGTCAGTATGTCATTTCTAAAAGGTTTATCTAAACATATATTCTGTTCTTTGTGGGAATGAGAAATTTTTGCTTAAGCCTCAGCTAAAGCTACTTTTCTTCTGCAATAAAATGTAGAAGCGATACGAAGGGATAATCTCCACCACAGTCAAAAACATGACACCCTTAATACTAACAGAAGTACTTTTCTTTAACTTCTACAATACAACCAAATGACACAGGCAGAATTTCTTAACTTCTGATTGAAAGATAGGCTATTTAAAGCAGCCAGCCTGGGTGTTCTGGATGTGTGAACATGCATCTGTGCTATGAGCAGAAATGTTAAATCAGGAGCTTAATGCTTACAGAGGGATTTCACCCACTTAGGTTAGCTTGTTGAACTAGATATATGTAAGCTCTGAGGTTAATGAATCTTGAAATGGAGCTCCACATGACTCAATAGACAATACTGTGCCTGTTAAAGCTCTATAAGCAATTTCTTCGATACATAGCAAAACTTTGCATTTTAGTATGTTTTATTACTACTCAATGAAGATGCTCATTCTTTATTGTTGGTTGCTCTTTACAATTGTAACTTATTATACCTCTGTCCATCTGAAGTGATGGTGCAGTTCTTGGAGCCACACAATCCTCCATACTTTGTCTCTAAATCTTCATAGCACAAATTATCAGAAATTCAGCCACCCCCATCTTCTGGGGTAACAACAGCAACCACTGGTGAGACTCAAGCATACATCCTCCCATTTAACAGCTCCTCCTTGATGCAGCAAGCTTGTAAAATACACTTTTCTTCACTTCAGAATCTCTACCATGTAACTGTCTGTCCTAGAAATATGTACATACCATCTGCTTTTACCCCAGTCACACCAGTTTCTTCATAAGCTAGGGATGCTAAAAAGGGAAAAGATGAAACCTTGTAAAAGACAAACAGATAGAGGCCAGCTTTGATGGCATCAAAGCATCAATATACAGGGATAAGCATTAGGCTACTGAAGAGTAAAGTCAGCTTGTGAGAACTAATTCCTCACACTCTGCCTTTATTTAAAGTTCACACAATTTTTCAGTCTTTCTCCCACCGTTCACTTGCTTTCTGCTGCATAAGAGAAGTGAAAGATTAAGCCATTTTTTTGCTACTATTCCAATGAAAGCTTTTCTGTGATTAGTCTAGAAGACAGATTGCATGCTTTCATTGACCCTGTACTAAAAAAGGAATTTATGTAGTTATTTCCAATATTTTTAATAAAACCACTCATGTAGCCTCTTACATACATGGTACCTAATGAACCACTGCATTCGGTATTCAATCACAGCACTAATCACCAGCTTTTTAAATCCCTGTCTCACTGCTGATTTAATAATTAGTGATGTTCATGATAGCTTAATGCACACTTTATAAAGAGGGAACATTGAAACTATACCAAACCCTCCCTTCCTCCTTGTGGCAATTGAGGGCATCACTACAAATAACCACTCAGCATCCATATCAATGTTCAGTGGCACAAACAGCAAGAGGCATATGTCAGCAGCATCAGATTTTCGCTACTGCATGCACCATTACTCACTTAGTTTGTTGCTCTTGCTTCTAAGCCCTTAAATTTGCAAACTTGCCTTTCCCACTGTGCATTCATTGCCTTTTGCTGTCACTTCAGCCTTGTTTGGTAACCCTCAGCTCTAAGTAATTGATTACTTTCTTCACTATCTCTTTGTGCAAGGAGTTATACTAAATCGAAACTGCCACCTTTAAATTATTGTGCAGCCTTCACACTTAGGTATTAGCAGTATGTTAAAGTGATATCTTCAATCTGTACTATAAAGTTTATTGTTTTAATTAAAATGTTCCCTATGCTTTCCAAAAGAGATGATTCTTTCTTTCCCCTTGCTGATCATTTATGAGTCATAAAAATTTTCTAATTATCTCCTATGAATTTTGGAATTAATTCACCTAATTTGGCTTACTCTGTGTTAAGTGACTTAGTGTATATACAGGTGTGCAGATGGTTCCATTTCACCAGTGAAACACTGCCATGATTTAACCTCAGCCAGTAACCAAGTAACATGCAGCCACCCGCTGACTCGCCTGCCAATAGGATCAGGGAGAGAATCAAAAGCTAGAAAAATCATGGGTTAAGATAAAGACAGGTTAATAAGAAAAGCAAAAGCCACACACACAAGCAAAGCGAAAAAAAGAATGAATTCCCTATTTCCTATGAGCAGGCAGGTGTTCAGCCACCTGCAGGAAAGCAGGGCCCCATCAGACACAACAGTGATTTCGGAAGACCAACATCATAAATCCAAAATGTGTGGTGTCATATGGTGTGAAATATCCCTTTGGTCATTTGGAGTCACCTGTTCTAGTTGTGTCTCCTCCCAACCTTTCTTGCACCCCCAGCCCCCTCACTGGTGTGGCAGTATGAAAAGCCCTTGGCTCTGTGTAAGCCCTGCTCAGCAGTAACAAAAACCTCTCTATATTACCATCACTATGTTCAGCAAAAATCCAAAACACAGCTCCATACTGGCCACTCTGAAGAAAATTAACACTACTCCAGATAAAACCAGCACAAACTTATGAGTAGAATATGCCACAATTTACTTTTCCACGTGGGTCATCAACAGAATTTGTCATCAATATGGGTTGGCATTACAGTGACGATAATGACTTTTCTTCCTGTCTTCTGTTTGTTGCTAAGGTTTGACTTGCTTTCCCTAGAACTATCTGGACAAATTAAGTGAATTTAAAAAGGTGATTTCAGAATTTAGAAGATAGTCAGTGTAAGGGTAAATATCCTTTTTGCTGGAAGAATTCACTTTGAGGAGTCAGGTGTCACTTAGGAAGTCTTCCCCATCTGGAAAGTGCCTTTCTCAAAGGGTGGTTAGATAAGATTTTCTTTTCTTTTCCTTCTGCATTCCACAGAAGGCTGCAGGCTCTTTTCCTCCATTATGTGGAGAGATGAGCAGAGGCTTCAGGCCTCCACATCCACCAGGGAGAACTGGGAAGATGAGCAGTGATAATAAAACCCGAGGAAGGACCTGGAGGTGTGTCTTTGCCCAGGCCCAACACTTTTCCAGCTAGTGCAGCTTCCCTTGTAAGCTTTTAGCATTCTCAACTTCAGAATAAACTTTCTTGGATTCTTTCCACTGCCTTCGTATTTTTGGGGATACCTGCGTGTATCTTACCACACAGTCAGCATTATGTAGCACACAAAGAAGAACCAAGTATGAAAATGCCTGACACAATCTTAGTACGGAAAGGAAATACCTTTCATCACTGAGGACTCATATCTTGTATTCCAACGTGACCAATCCAAACTCAAGCCAGTTGTTTGCATGCAAGTTTGGCTATGCAGTCTGAAAAAGAAAGAGGGATTATACATTTATAGCAGATTAAGGGTCCATCTATAGTGGTGAGTCCATCAGGACAAACCACGTATTCTTACTGTCAACTGCTGCTGTTTAACGTAGAGCTTGAGAGTAAATGTCCAAAACTGACCAGTCCAACTCCTTGCATCTTCTGATTTTGAACATTAAGGTTGTAAACATTAAAATAATGCAAAGACATCTGTTTTGTTTGTTTTCTCTCAAGAAGTTATCAAATACATACACCTAAAAACCTTGGCCAATGTATACATGTCAGATTGGCTGCCATCCCTTACCTATTTTTAAGCACTGTGTCTTGTTCACTCACCAATAGCACATTGGACCAGAAGCACAAGCAAGTGCCCAAACATGAAGCTTTATAAAATCTGTTCAGGTGTTTCCTCACATGAACACAGACCTCACCACTGCAAAGAAAACTAGTTTGAAGTTTAGAGAACATAACATTAGATCCTTCTCTTAGAAAGCGGATCCTTCTTTTAGAAAGTGGTTTACTTCACTGTGATTTACTCTCAAAAAAATCCTAAAAGGTATAAATATTGATGAACTTGGTGAATTATTTGTGCCATAAAATAATTGTTCCAAGTGAAACAGACAAATCAAAAACTGTGCAGAAAAATAAACATGTATTTGATTTTAGTTACAGCACTTTAGTTTCACTAAGGACCCATCAAACATTTAAGTTTGGCAGTTTGGGCTGTTTTAAAGGGAAGCCACTCCTATACAGAAGTTATAGTATTTAATAATTGACTGAAATACAGAGTTTAAAACACTTAAACTTTTGAAGTAATATGTGAAAAATTATTTTTATTGTAAATACACTTGGTAATTTAAATTCTGAAAGGTCCTTCTATCCAGTTGCATACACTAGGATGTAGCCACGTTACACAAGTCCCTTGCCCTGAAAAATATAGACTTATTTATGAGCTCAAAATATTCTTTTCTGTGGTCTAATTTCAAGTATATGTTTCACTGAAGAAACAACAATACTTATGATCACTGAATGTATACAATTTTAATTTTTTTTTTTAAAAAGCTTTCTATAGTCTATACCTTTCAGTGTTTAGAATGTTGCTCTTGCTGCAATTACTGACAACTCCATGAATGAATGAATATACACAGAGAATTGCATGGCAAATAAACTACTGTCATTCATATCACCCAAGATGTTTAAACTAAGTTTTTGGGGTTTGTCCCTTGAGGTCACACTCTTCTGAAAATAATATTGTATCTGTAACCTGAAATATGAAAGCACTTTTAAAAAAAACAATTAAAAAAAAGCATTCACTTCTTTCTCATGTTTCTTAACAACATTAGTATAAACTCTGGAAATTTATGAAGTACCATCTCACAAAATGTGAGGCTGCTGCTACTGTGCAAATACCAGACTGTTTTCACAGTGTTTGGAAGTAAGGAGCAGTCAGAAACTGCTACCTTTTACAAGTGTTTCAAGATGGGTTTGCTCCCTTAAGAGCACTTAACTGTGATGAAAAGGGATTCCAGTCCTAAAGAAAAATGAAAGTGAGTTTAGCAGTTCTCTTCAAAGACACACTCAAAGGTGGAGAAGCACTCAATGATAGCACTGAACAATTTACAGTACAAAAGACAATAGTACCAAAATTAAGAGCAAATGGAATTTTTACCCTTGAGGTAGAATCCCTCTCAAACCAAAGCCTTCTAGAGAAACAGGGTTGCTTGTTTCCTTCATGCTTGTTTTTCCGTCCAGCAGTTTGCTGTATAAATCTATGTAATCAGTGTTGCCATGAAGATAAATACAATAGCCCACTGTCATAACTTCAGAAATCATTTGATTGAGATTGTTGCACACATACCCCTTACAGTTTCCACCATTTTCCGAGTGTTATGCTCATCCTACTCATCTGGGTTCTAAAACTGGTGGGAGTTGGGGAGTGTATGGCAAGCAAGATGTCAACATCTGGGATACTTCACCGGCTGGAATATAATTCTGTTCTCTTACCCAAATATGATGACTTCGTGCTCACCTAGAATCCATTTAGAGATAATTTTATGTGTTTATTAAGATTTTTTTTACACCTTTTTCTTTACTAGTTTGAAATTCCTTGCCACAGCCATAATAACTACATTTTATGTCTGTTAGATGCTACTTCTTTGTTTTCTTTGTCACATTTCACAGACCTTTAGTCCAGCTGCAAGTCTGCATTGTTTCAGCTGACCACTGGTGAGCTGTTTGTGGCCATAAGGAGTGCCAGTCTATGCCCTAAGTCTTACCATAATCTGTTCGTACTCCTCTATAGTGCACTAGGTAGTCTCCCTTTTTAAAGCCTCTGCTATCATGACAGGTGTCTTGGTTTGAGATAAGCAACTGCCAACCCCCCCAAGCACAGAGAGAAAAGCCTCCCTCCTAACACCAGGGAAAGGGAGGAAAAGAGAGGGGAAAGAAAAAAAAACACTTCAAACTGCATTTATACTAAATCTACATATATTTTTCACAGAAAGAAAGAGACAATTAGAAGAGAGTACAAATATACACTCACACAAGTCTACAACAACAAGTTCCCCACCTCAACTTCTTAACGAACACACAAATTCTACTGTCTTAACTACACATTACTTAAGAAGAAGCTTATTCCCCAGGGAGACAAACCCAAGCAGAAAGGAGAGACCCAGAACAACACATTTTACTTTCCTGAGGTACCCTGTGAGCCAGTGGTGGGCCTGGTCCTCTCCATCCCCCCTGGGACAGCATCGTGCGTCCTCCCAAGAGGAGGGCTGAGAAGCGACTGCCTTAACCACTCCCACACTGGTTCCTCCTTCCCTGGAGATGATGTCATAATGTGGTATGGAATACAAAATTACTGGCTAGAAGAGGTCAGCTGTTGGCTCAGCCCAGCTCAAGTCAGCTGACAGCTTCGGCCTAGTCCACACTTCAGGGCCCAAATCTAGGCCCACCTAGGTGAACCCATAACATATCTCTAAACTCTACCACTATGCCAGTCATAAATGTCTCATTCTACATTTAATACTATTATCTCTATAATTTTTTTTAAAAAGTTTATTTGGTGTTTCTGTTTAGTAGTAGATCTCCAAAAGATACTGCCAAAAGATTACTGTCAAGATGGGGAAACCTGTGAAGCATTTATATCATGTATGTGGCTCACAGTACCAAGATACGGAGACAGAAATAAGTGCCTATGTAAGAGAAGCTTTTAAATCCACTCTTCTTTGAGCAACAAGCCCTATCTTCATCCTCTTACTTTATTTCCCCAAGCTTACAGCTGTGAAACCTTTGACTGGGTGAACTAAACCATCCTGCTATTATGACTCTGTGAGGAGGCAATTTTGTGGTGTGACATTCAACCAAAAGTAAATCATCACAACACACTAAAACTAAACCCTCCCCAGATATTATCAGCATCACAGTTCTGATTAAAATCTTGTGTTTTGACACACTGTACTGTTTCTGCCGTTATCCATTTTCTAAACCAGGAGAAACCCTCAAGTGAGACGAATTACTTGTTTACAGCATCTAAGTAATGCACCAGCAGGATCTAAAGTTGTTATCAGTTAATCAATCTGAAAAAAATAAGTGATGAATTAATACAGAAACTTCATGTTTTTCAAGGACAAGTGGAAATGAAGAAAAAGAATCAGCATTAGCCTGAAATTTATTAGTTTAGAGAACTTTTTGTCAAATCACTCTCATACTCATCATATGTTTTAATCTTCTCTACTAGTGCTGAAATACATCTTTTTGAAGCACAGTTAGCGTTATCATTTTTTATGATCAAGGAAATTTTTTAAATAAAAGGCCAATAATTAATTCTCTTTCTTAGAACAGATTACTTCAATGGATTTATGAAACATCCTATCAGTGTTAACTAAATTATGGGGCATTTTTCTTCAAATAATTAAGTATTTTGTTGGAATAAATGAAAAAAGTCATAGTCAAGGAAGTAGGACTCAAACTTCCCTACCTCTGAGCTTGACATTCTGGCATATTCCTATTGAGGATAATGCCTTCTGAATGACTACCTAGTTAAAAAGCAAAGTTTCTTAAAGATAATATTGCCTAAAATCTTTGCTTGATTTGCTCCATTCCTCCACCCTCTCAACAGTCCCTCAATGCAAGAGGACTCATTTGGGTGAAAACCAGCCATAAACACTGAAATCTTTTACTTCACAGTCTGTGCTGGTTCTTCAATTTGCATAGCATTCCATCTTGCTCTAAAACCTCCTAGCTCTTCCACAAACACTTTTTTTTTCATAATATATAATACTCCTGCTTGGACATTCAATTAAAGAGGGCTGTTACTGTCATCCCAATAATCAAAATCCTGCTGTTTCACACTTCAAATATGTCTGATTCGAAACGTGTCAGACTGCCTATGTTTCCCCTTGCTCACTCACAATGGGCCTTTGGTTGGTCAGATAACTCTGCTTGACTAGAATTTGGGGTTTGATTTTTCCTGTAGCACAACTATCTCAAAATATTCAGAAGGAACTTTTAGTTTCTGTATCCAAACCTCATTTCTGCTACTCCTATTGCTATTATTAATGTGCCAATACAATAGGATACCTATTCACCACCTTTCATCCTAGTTTGAAAGGGCTCATACAACAGAGAGTATTTTACATATATCTGAGAAAACAGATAAATACAGACATATTTGTGTGTTAGCTGCTTTGGCATTTCTGGATTTATTTTTTTTTAATAAGCAGTAGTATAACACTTTACCTGGCAAAACTGTAGCCACCAAGAATTTCCTCACTGGTATAAGTATATTGCATGAAGACTCAGATCACGGCTCATACAATATCCTAATCACACTTTTACTGCAGGGACATAGGTATGTCATCTCCAGTGTTCTTTTGTTTCTTCCTATGTTTCATTACAGTGTTTTATTACTCGGCATGGTTTTTGGAAGGATAAAGACAGTGACCAAGAAGACATTTATAGTGCAGAAACAAGCAGCTTTGAATATGTAAGCAGCTTTTTATGTATTCCAGCACAGACCTAGGGAAGCAACATCTACTTCCAAAAATGTTGGCTCTTTTCCTGTTGCCAAACTATTCATGCATGCACATTATAACATTATCAGAAACTTAGAGGGGACAGGAACTGCAACAGCTAAGAAGGCTGAAGGAGTGCTATTTCCGGCTTCTTGTCCTCACACATTATGTCACCAACTCAGTAAATCATTTTATATTCTTGTGGGTCTCTGTGTCTGTTAGCAGAGGATTAGGACTTGCGGGTCAACAGTACACTGCTGAGGAAGCTGAGAAAATAGGGTGACAGAGCTCTTCATTCTCCTGCTGTTGGATAGGTTGAGCACAAAACATGTACAACACCCTTTTTCCAGAAAGCTCCTCAGATGTTGGTCCAACATGTTTAACACGTGGTTATCAACAAAGGAAATTTCTTTAAGTTGTTAATTACATAGTCCAGTGAATCAGGAATAGAAGTTGTAGAAATTTAAATAGATTGAGTAACTAGTGAAACAATAACAAATTTTTATCTTCACTCCACTGTAAGCCTTGGCTGCAGGTTATAAACAAAGATTTTTAGTCTGATACCAAACCAGCACATTCCAATTTGAGCTGGATTTGGACACCAGTTAAATTTTTAAGAGTGCAAATTGTCTCACTGTCCTGAAGTATGACAGTGGGAAAATACAATGTTCAAAATGGCAGTGTCTAGGCTGATGTGATCTGCAGGGGAGGTATTTTTTAGCTATAAAGTAATATTACAGATTGGATAAGTGGTTGGGGAACAAGTAGATATTTTCATTTATGTTTATTGGTAGAGTTTCAGAATGCTAGAAGTTCCCATATTATTTCTAGCCTGATAAGTAAATCTACATCACCTGTGATAGAAGAGATATGCTAATATTCCTTAAGTACTCTGAATAGGAAAGAAAAGTTTTACTGAAAATCATCCTGTGTCTTTTAAAAAGGAATCCATGCTTCTTTCCACAGTGTTACATTTCCAAAAAATAGATACTTCCATAGGGTAACATCCACCAGCTATATTTCTCAAAAATTGCAAAAGAATTGAAAGGAGGTAGGGAGGAATGCTATACACTGCTGGTTTCAGGATATAATGTTAAAGTGCACATTACAGCAGTGGCATCTTTTCCCACACACTTCACTCCCTGTGACATTTTAAGATAGAAAGAATAAAATCTACACACAATGTCAATAAGAGTAAATTCATACCTCTTCCCCTCAAACTGCACAAGGGATTCACAGGGAAAAGATTTCAGGAACATCAAAAGATGTGCTTCTAGTTCCTAAGCTCCTGTCTGGTAAGTCTACATAATATAAAGAGACATCAATTTTATTTTCATAAGACTATGCAGTTTCAGTAGCAGATTCACAGTATAAACCTTTTGCCCTGTCTTTCTTGCTATGTTTCAGTGAGACAAGTTCAAATGACGAGAACATCCATAAACTTACAGAATCAGCTGAAATTAAAATGTTTGCTTACAATATTGGCACTCAGGTTTCTTTCTAGTCATTAGGAATATATGCACCTTAGTTCGGATAAGAGGAAGTGCTAGTCACACCTCTATGCAAAACCTGTTATCACCTGGCTTCCCTCCATGCTGTTGTCATCTGTTAGTTATAACTCCAGTTTTGCACTAGCAGTCTTGTCAAAATATACCTTCAACTTGCTTCCTATACAAAGACCTTCACAAGATGATTTGTCTAATTCTGACCCTGAAAGAGACCAAAATAATCTGTTTAATTTTTTTTTTTTGGTTAAATGCTGTACTGACTTAATCTTCAGCTATTACAATTTCAGCTCTGTGAAATCTAGGCAGAGTGATAATAATTTTGAGAAATGTCTGCTACCAAACACTGACCTACCAACAGTTGAGGAGTTTTTTCTGTTTCTTAAGTTTAAAGATGGAGTTATTATTTGTATGACTGTGCTGAGTGTTCAACTCACAGCAATCCTTTACTGTTCTGTCTCCCTACTCAAAGGTCAAATTTTCATTGATCCAAATAAACCAATTCATTACCTTAATTTTAGTCTAGTTTTGTCCAGCAGCTTTTTATCATTCACCATCTTACCATGAAACACCATCAGTGATGTCTTCAGTCACATTCAATACATAAAGACACATTAGCAAGAAGACTGAATCCCTGTGAAACTGGCATTTGATGCTACTTTCCTTTAAAAGCTGTAACTAATGATCTCTTCATATCTGTTTCTTTCCTCAATTTGTCCTTCTATTTTCCATTCAAAAGAAAAATTTTAATGAAGGCAAGTCTTTCCACCAGTGTTCAGGTGACCTTAGAAATGTGCTCTTTTAGATGGACATGAAATATCCACAGTTCATAGAGGAGAAGCAAGAGGAGAATCTCATCAGCAGGCAAGGACACTGTAAGTATGAAATAACATGTAGCAAGTGAAGTCACACATTGTCATGTCTGGTGATGGGGCAGGGGGGAGGGGAGAGGAAGGAAAAAAATCTGTGTTCAGTGCTGAATCACTAATGGTGATAGTGCTAGCAAAAAGTAGTACTGAGATTAACTCTACCAAATACAGTAAATCCCTGTGGCAAATAGATTAAGTCATGAAGCAGACATATGAACACTAATTACCTCAACCATGAGCAGTGACACCCTGCAAAGCAAATAACCTTTTTGTTACCAAAAATTGTATGTGTGTCTCCATTTTAATTACCACCACTCTGAATAAAGGCACGTAAATCTGCCATTTTCATTCTTACCAGGACACTGTTGTTACCAAAAGGTAGTATTAGAGGTAACAGTAGATTTTTGCTGACCTTACTGTAGTTTCTGTATTGTCAGTTCAGGATTTCTCTCATGACTTGTGCATTTCTATTCTTTTCAAGTATTTTCTGAAGCACACTTCATCAAAGTATGATCGTGCCTTGACAGTGGTTTCAGTTTTTCTGATTAATGCTGAGGTGCTTTCATCACTGGTGTATATACACTTCATTTCTCAGTGGGTGCAATTATTCCTGTTAGAATACATGGTGAGGGTCTCACTTCAAATGGGATTTCAGCTAAGCTGTATCTTCACAGATTTCTCTAACTTTCTAAACAATTTCCTGCCATCTCCTGGTTCACAGGACCTAGGAACTATGTGTATTTATTTACTGGTTCTATAAAACTATAGTACTTTTTTAAACCTGCTTCTGGCAACACATTTTTTAGCATGCGTCATGATAGCAGCCTTGTCCATATTACAGTTTCTTCCAAGCTTAGAACTCATTTGAGAGAAACTATCAAAATATTGAAGTTATGTAGCAAATTATACCTCTCAAAATTCTAAAGGTCACATTGTAGCTTTTTAATGAGCTTCTAAGCCTAAAGCAAATGTGATACAATAAACATTGGAAATGGAGTATTCACAGATTAATAAAGATCCTCAGATGCCCATGATCTCAGTACAATGTGACCACTGTATTGCCAGGAGTTCATTATACATTTGGCACAGGATGGCACACTGGGAAAGCTGGCAGCGAGCATTTGTTTCAATTCCTTTGCTAATACTCCACAACCCTGTTATTCCTAGCTGATCCTTCACAGTAATTTCTATTGTAAAACTTTGGCTTTGTCCAAACCGCTGAGTTTTCATCCTGCTGTACAACTAAAACTGTCAGGCCTTCCCTGAAATGCATAACTTTCAAGGTCTCCTTCCTGCTCTAAGTTACTACATTTTTATTTTATGTCTTATCTCCAGAAATGGTGATGTCTAGTAATTCAGAGGCAAATCATTAAAACAAACTCTGGAAGTGTGAATTCTTTCTGCTGCAGGAAATTCTTGGCATACCCGAGCTTTCACTGGACTGAAACTGTGCCTGTGTGGGGATCAGACTTCAGCCACAGCAGCTCTCAGTGGTGCAAATCAGCTCCTCTGAGCTTCTTCATCTCTATAGTATATTCTGTCTTGGTTCCATTAGGAATTTTCCTAAGGCATTTTCTCTGTCAACAGAGATGACAAAATTCAGTTTCATACTTGAGATGACAAAATTCAGTTTCATGCTCAAGTATGTTCTAAACTGCAAGGCTGTAGAGTCTGACAGACTTGGAAATTTTGCAGCCTCTGAAGGTAACTTGTACCAGAAAATAAGTAGCACAATATTTCTGTTTTTCTAGTTTATGTTACATTCAACATTTCTCAGAATGATAAAGGCAACACATATGGCCAAAATTCAGTGGTCAAATATAACACAGAAAGTGGGACAAGAAGATATAACATGCCAGTTTTTGCTGGGGATTCATTCTTCACTTCACTTCCTCTCACATCTTTGAAAAACAGTCCATTAACTGTTAAAACTTTCATTACTCAAACTACTTCCAAAAACCTTGCTGTCAGGCATCTGCATACCCTTTAGGTGGAAGTGCATCCATCCATCTGAGTGCATCCGTGAGAATATAGACTGAAAGGGGGTTCTTTTTGCCAAGTTTATTCAGCTGTAGCAGGTAACTACTTAACCTGTCTGACTGGATAATATTGATTAAAATAATTAAAGGATCACTGCTTCATTGCTCTAGAGATCCTAGACTGATATGCTTAAATGCACACTGAGTAGCAGCAAAGCTTAGGACACCATTGTTTAGATTCACTTGCATCCCTGCCTTTTTTTTTCCAATATAAAGATTGTTACCTCATCACAATTAACTGTGGCTTGTTTAGTTAATTACTTGTGATTATGCCACATTGTTAGGGAAATTTAAATATTATAAGGATTTTTCTATCTCAGAAATCTGTTTCTAAAATACCTCCTCTAATCAAGCAGCAATTATGTTACTCCCCACTAACACCATGAGCATGTTGACCCAGCTAGCAATGTTCTGGCAACCATAAAGAGAAAAAACACATAGCAACAGTGACAACTCCATAGAAACAACAAGAAGAAAAAAAAATCCACAGAAACACTTTAAATGGTCATTTCACTGCTTTGGTTTTTTTCATTTCAGGAAAAAAAAAGGGCAAGATGGTCTAAAAGAATAAATACATTATTTGTATAAAAATATTTGAAAATATTTATTTTTTTAAAAACTTAAAAATTTAAAGCCTAAAATTGATAAAAGATTGGAAAACTAGCCAGGGATAGGTTGTCTGAAGGAAATGAGCTTACTGGCTCCCAATCGAGACTACAGAAGAGCAGCAAACACTTCCAGGTAATTCACTACTCAAAAATTATCTTTATGGATTTTCATAGTAATGCCAACATGTGGGAGAAGACACTTGTAACTGCTAAGTCTCACTTCCACTCTTCTTCCAATAAATTAGTATCAAGATACAGGAATCATGGTGTAAAACATGCGTTGCAATAGAACCCTACAGCTGTTGCAGAAGGCTGTTTTGTTTCTAGGCTCCTATCCTATCCTTTGTTACCTCATTTTGCCCCATGTTTCATCTGTTAGCTTTCTTATTCCCTGTTTTCAGGTCTTAAACTTTTCTGTCCCTCAATCAGCTCATATCTTTTCCTTCTTCCCCTACTCCCACCTGCTTTTAACCATACCCTGGATCTTCCTTGCAGTGTCCTCTCCCTCTTCCATATGCCAGTCTTGGCTTTATTCTTCAGTCTTTTATTCTCCTCTTTCTTGACATTCTCAGCTGGTACCTTCTCCCACCTGCACATGGCCAGGCCAGCCTTCAAGGAAGCACGACCCCAAGAAGATTTTTCTCACCTTCGAGTCACAAGAAATAAATGCAGCCTCCAATCTGCATATTGGAAAAGTCAGGGGAAAGCCAAAGACTAAATTATCCACAAATGCTAACAACATCCTGACCACTCTGCACTACATGTGTAAACCACAGTTTCATCCTCAGCTGTAAAAATTTGGCCAAGATACCAGCAATTGCAAAATTAGTAATCTGCATGAAGTATCAAATAAATTTTGCTTTTAGCTATGGCTTATGTTCCCCTATAATGGAACGAGGTAAAAAGAAATATGTTTAATTGCTACATTGCTGACTCAGACAAGGTAGTTCAAAGAATTTCTATCAATTTTAAGACTTACTGTGTGGTCTGCATTTGCTCAAATAACCTATTTTACCAAACATTCCCCATGTCTTTAGTGCTCAGCTGCACTCAATTTCTGTATTATCTTACAATGTGCTGCCATCATATGCAGTGCTTCTTAAGGAATTCGTGCACCTTCTTTTACTAAAAATACAACTTTCCTGCTGTTAATTGTAGTTTTCAGCACATAACATTCAAGACACTATGGCTTAAATCAACAGTCTTTTGTTTCCAGCTTGTGTCCATTCCAAATATAACCACTTCAAGTACTGCACTAACCACTTTACATTTCTTAATGTCAGTTTTAATTTTCATCTTGCAGGTTTCCCTTAGTTAAATTTCCAGTGCTTACTAAAGTTCCTCTCAGCTGGTACAGCTGCATAATATGTCTCTCAGAGATATGCTGAAGCTAAGCTGTAGTAGACTGATTTGAAAACAATTTTTTTTTATTTATTTGAGTACCTATAACTTGATTAAAGACTACCCAAGACAGAGGCTGGACTTGTTTTTATGCACAGCCAGAAAATACAAGATGCATGTTTGCATATAGCCTCACTGTAAATATCATCCATTTTCAAACGTATTACAATGAAGAACTTTCATTTTATAAACACTTCAGGATGTGCCTTTAAGCACACATTTAAGAGATGGTTATATCAAAGGGGGTTGTCTTTTTTTCATTTTTGTTTACATTGCAGCCATAAAATTGTGTAAATACCTCTGTTTCTGTTACCATATTTCCTGCTACACTCCTGCATGCAATTGTCACCAAAAAAGGGCAATGAAGTTTAACAAGGCCAAGTGCCAGATTCTGCACCTGGGATGGGGCAACCCTACATGTGGGTACTGATGGGGAATGAGATGCTGGAAAACAGTGCCATGAAAACAGACCTGGGGGTCTTGGTCAATGGCAAGTTGGATATGAGTCAGCAGGGCCCTGACAGCCAGGAGGGTCAACCGTGTCCTGGGGGGTATCAGGCACAGCATCACCAGCCAGGCAAGGGAGGGGATTGTTCCACTCTGATCTGCACTGGGGCGGCCTCACCTTGAATATTGTGTGCAGTTTCAGGTGCCACAGTGTAAGAAAGATATTAAGCCATTAGACATCACCTAAAGGAGGGCAATAAAGATGGTGAAGGGCCTCAAGGGGAAGCCATGTGAGGAGTGGCTGAGGGCACTTAGTCTCTTCAGCCTGGAGAAGAGAATGAAGGAAGACCTCACTACAGTTACAACTTCCTTGTGAGGGGAAGAGGAGGGGCAGACACTGATCTCTTCTCTGTGCTGACCAGTGACAGGACCCGAGGGAACGGCCTGAATTTTTGTCAGGGGACATTCAGGTTGGATATTAGAAAAATGTTCTTCCCCCCGAGGATGGGTGGGCACTGGAACAGGCTCCCCAGGGAAGTGGTCACAGCACCAAGGCTGACAGTTCAAAAAGCACTTGGACAAAACTTTCAGGCAGATGGTGTGACTCTTGGGGCTATCCTGGGCTGAGTCAAGAGTTGACTTGATGATTCTTGTTAGTCCCTTCCAAGTCTATGATACTAAATAAACTATATGCAAAACAACAACCTACACAAAGGTTTTGAAAAACAGTAATTTCAAACAGAAAATTTCAGGCCAGTATCTTCGGTGCAAGCAAGATTAGATTTTTTTTTTCTCCAGAAAGTTTTTCTGCATTCAAATGTATGCATGCTTTTTCTGATCTCCTTTTTTTTTTTTCCCATTTTGGGTAGGGAGAGTGTCTATAAAAATTAAGTAAACAACTTTTATTATGCCAAGGAAGCAATCTGTAATGTTAGGATAGTTTTGGCTTCATTATCTAGCTTTAAAAAAAAAAAAAAAAAAAAAGTTTCTTTTATTTTTTTTTTACCAGAATTCTTTTGCACACAATTCAAAGAAACAGCAGCAGAGGCTTGAACCATGCTCTTAATTCACTGCAACAAATACTTTTATGAGCAGAGGTATACTTAGAACACAAACCCCAAGATTTTATACTACTATTGTAATTGTTCATTATGAGTGCTTAGCTATAGAGCAAAATAAATTTGAAGAGCTCTGAAAGCCAGGACATGCAGCTTTTAGGATGTATTTTGAACAAAATATTTATGTTAAACAAATTAAAGAAATCAAGGTTATTTAAAGAATGTCAAAGCTTTATGACTCTTTATTGCAGACAGTTTATCTGCTACAAGATTTTTTTCCTTCTTTTTCCAAAGCCTGGTGTATCTTTCCTGCTGCAAATACACACTCATGAGATAAAGGTGGGGTACCTTTCAAAGCACAAAATCCCTGCGAGATGAAGAAAGGTTTGTCACCTGAAAAATAAAACACAACTCATTTTGTATGGGATGTGCCTCTGTTCATCATATTCCTGAAACTAAAGACTGACTGCTTCACAGAATGCATGAACTAAACCTCTGAGTCCTTATTATTACCTCTGTCCCTAGGAAACTTCTCTAGCTTGGTGAGCCTGATTTCAGTGACAGCTGTTCTCTTGCTTGGGAACTCCTCCACCTTCTCTATAATTAATGATATTAACTCTGACACCGTAGTGTTTCTATGCATCGACAGCCAAATGGACATCATGTAGGAATCATGCTACACCTGCAATCTGTTGTTCCTGTTTTCCATTTACCAGCAGAATCGATTTCAGACTTGTACAATAAGCCCTAGCACATTTCTTGCAATATTAGAAATTATTTCATATAGCGTTCCATATGAACATTTGGTGTTCCAATTTTAACTATGAAAAGTTAAAGCAATTGCACTGTCACTGCTATTACACAGGGCACTTGCATCAATGCCAGATTTAAAATAACCCCTTTATTATAAAATAACTAGTGCTAACATTGTTTCAAAACTAAGCCTTACAGCAAAACCCAACCATAGGCCACAACAAACACTGTGCTATATCCAACACATGAGAGATCTACAAACAAGACTGGTAATGACTTTTGTCACTAGCATATATTTAAATCTAATGGAGAATAATTTTAAGGATCCTGAAAGTAAGCACACTTGATTTACTTACCATGCAGAATCCACTCTTCAGAATACAATATGCTACCTACAACTACTTGATCTTACTCATTAAGTTTAAAGCAGGGAATGTTCAGACAATAACACCCAATTTGACAAAAGAATTCATTTTATCAAAAGCTAATGTAACATGACAATATACCTCTTCTTAGCAAGTTTCAAAACAAGCAAGCAAGCATGCAGTCAGTTTTGGTAGCTTTCAAAGTATTTCAATACTATTCTTGAATAATTATACAGGATTATTATTATTGTTGTTATTCCTGTATTGCTATGTACACCTAAAGCCATGAATTTATAAGAATTGCTACAGTTTTTACACATGCACTTATTCATCCATAGTTTAAAACATAAAAAAGTTCTGCACTATTGACAGTGACTCTTACACCATTTTTACATTTTAAACATTTACATCATTAATTTTTCATAGTGCATTGTTTAAGTTAACAGAAAACCCATATTACTTCTTTACTTAATTACCAGCAGAGTATTTATTGCATCTTTGGTTTCTTCTGCTTCTGGATAAAGGTTTCAGATGTGGGAAAGGCAAAAGACAATATTTATCCTCTGTCCTACGTACATCAGTCCACTGTCACAGTTATGTGATCTACAGCTTTTAAATAGGGCAGTTCCCTCTAATGCAACAGAAGTTGAACATGGCAATACTCTTGTAGAGCACTATATTCAAAACTCTCTCTTCAAAAGTAAATTTAAAGCCACAATTATCAGGAAAGCTATAAAGGTAAGAATAATTAAATTCAGAGCTTTACTTCTTTAGAGGATGCATCCTCATGAATATTTGCAGTAGCTTAATAATAAATATCAGTTTCATATATTTAATACTGCATAGCCTTAGATTTGGCCAACTCATTTTTATTGAGGCTCTTTCTTGAGCCTCAGAGGTCATTTCTTCTTGCCTTATAGTATAACTCATCTCTAACTCAAGAAATGTCATCAGACACAAGGATAAACTTTTCAGCCTCTTCAATAAGCCAATATCTATGTTTTCCTGCTTAGAGGCTGAATCAATTCCAAATAAATACAGAAATAAGCTCCACACTCTACAGTTTCATAAATCACTTAGCAATTGCTTCTATATGGATACCAACTATTCAGTGTAAAAATTAAAGAAAAACAAATTTGTTTAAAAGAGCACCATATACCAAGGTTTATAAAAACTTAAAAAAACGTATTTTTCATATCCGTATAAATTTATATATACCGGAATGTAAACAACTATGCATTCTATGTGTGGGTTGCATCCATTACATTCTATTGCATATCATGTAATAGAAGCTGCTTATTCTTCAGGTGCAAGCTATGGCTAGTGTCACAGAAGTTCCAGGTAAAGCTAATTTTGTGATGATCATAAAAGGCTTTACCGAGCTGTTTGGTTCCACTCTGTTTGAGCAGCAAGGCAAGACCTCACAAACAACCCTAAGAGTAAGCTAAAGTGTTTAAAAGGCAGTAGGAAAGAAAGGCAAGGTGCTGAGGGAGGCTGATCTATAAGCTAATGTTTGCCAAACAATAAAATAAACACCCACTGTTGAGCCCAGCATTAGCCTGAATGAAGCATGCCAGTGGAAGATGACATCTGAATGGCTGGCAAGGACAATTCCCTTGAGTGTGAAGGCAGATGCTATCTTCTGTGTCAGAACCTAGCTGAAATCCAGAGAAAATATATACATTTTTATCAATTAGGAGAACAAAAATAAAAAGATTAAAAAGACAGAATTTCTATACATCTTTAGAAGAAACAAAAAAACTGGATAACAGGAAATGGAAAAGAAAGTTACTCATGACAGACTGCAAGCCTCTTGTCTGAGCAGATTGGGTATTTTGAAAAGTTCACAGAGTGATGATTTTTCTATCTTGCAGTCTTTCTCATTTACTGCCTGAAATGCAGCACATAGTCACTATTCCCCAGACACACAATGAGACTTTGTATGTGTGGAAAGCAGTTCCACTATGAAATAAAAACAGAATTAATGGCATGGAAAGCACAATAACACTGGTTTCCTAGGTTAGGTTAACATGAACTAAAACAACCACCTAATATGCTTTAAAATTTCTGCTACATGCATGAACTTTTCACTCTTATTTCCTTTATTAATTTTCAGGGGAAAGAAAGCTTTTTTTTTTCTGGACTACTTTGGTGACACCTAGCGAGCCTCAGCTCCAACAGCTTCAGAAAAGGAGAGGTGGCGTCAGAGTGGATGTTCTTTTCATTCCACCTGCAGTAAAATATTTTATATGGCCATGTCTGTGATTCAGGAGAGTGCTGAACCGTATATCAACTCAGAGAACACTAACGAGACGAAAATCTAAAATGATGGTAAAGAGGAGAAAAGGAAAAGAAGCACAATGCACAGAAGTGATGGTCAAAGTCTTTTCCTCCCAGCCTATACACCTTTCACAAGGATCAATAAAACTTGCCACGAGCTGTGACTTCCATCTTCTCCTTTCTGTGCCTCACATATTTAACCAGGATCACAGAATATGCTTAACACAGTATCTGTAATTTCAAGTCAATTACTATTGTGTTATTCATTTTTAATGTAAAATATAAATTACAAGCAACTCCCTATTATTGCCTTAAAATTAATTGCAGTCTAATCCTATCATTACAATAGTATAAACATGTCACTTTATCCTTGAATTAGTTTGGGAAAGTGGCAATTTCACATGAGATTCTCAGCTTCATATTGCCTAGGAAACAGGCATCAGTTAGGTGAGATGGCATTTTCTGATGTCGAGGAATTCTGCAACTTACAATGGACACAAAAGTAATTTAAAAATAAAAATCAATCTCCCTTTTAAAATAGAAATTGAACAACAGAACCTAAGTGCTGACTACCTGTGATAACAGTGATGAAGAAGATTGCACATTACTTCCCTGAGAAATGGCTTCATAAGGTCATGATCATTACTCCTGCATAAAAAATGGGAGAACACATACTGCTACCAGTGTAATGTAAGCTAGTCTCTTGAAAGCTGCTGGGCTTAGATTTCCCTAAGAGAATTTACTATCAGTCTTTCTGAAATAGATGGTTTATTCAACTAAAATCTTACAAAATGTACAGGTGTGTATGCTTAAAAACACCTACACAGAGAGAGAGTTGTGGTGAACTAAACTTTCAATATAACAAATTTAGGCTAGCTAAACTTAACTTTAGTGTTATAAAAGAAGCCACTGAAACAAACGCTGTGTTGGTTTTTGCATCACAAATGTAATCAAGATACTAAGGATTGCATAGAGCTGAATATGACCAAAAAACAATAGAGAATACACAATCTGGTTAGTGAAAGAAATTATCTAGTGCCTACTTGTGTGTGCTTTTCCTACAATTCTCATGCCAGTGAATGTGCTTCTTTTCTCAGACATTACTCAAGCTGTTCACTGTGGTACCAAAACAATCACTGCTACTTTTCTTCCTCATCAGCCTGTTATCTTGGCTTAGGCACTTCAGTCAGTCAGAACTTAATCCTGCATTTAAACAGGAAATCTGGTCACTTATTTCTTTCTCCAAGGCACAATAATCAAAATAAATATTTCCAGATAGAGCAGAGGGTGCTCTTAAAAAGGCATCTTAACTCTCACATCCTGGGTGTTGAATCTCTTGAGACTAAAAAGCCTATTATGTCCAAAATACTTATAACTATATGTCTATAATTTTTATTTGATGCATGCAAGATTACCAGTTATCAGTGAAAGATAAAATTGTTCAGATGAAACAGCAACTCTTTATATATTTTTGCCTCACAACTATATTAGGAATAGTTGACCATTTAGACATAGACCTTAATCAAAACTTCAGTGTTTAAGCAGTGTTTTGAAAATTGCAACTGTCTATAAGGTACATTTTATTACATAACTGTATTTGTGTGATTAACTGAACTTTTTAATATATAGGTCAGAGATTCCCACTTGGTATATTTTACCTCTATCCTTGATAAATTTCAGACTCAGACTGTTACACAACACAGTAAACAATCACTTTAAAATTCCTAAGTGATTTTTCTGTTGTTAAATTTCAAAAAATAAATTTTATCTTTGAAAAAAGTATTTTTATTAAAAATATGCCTTTATTCTACACTCGTTTAAGATTTTTCATAACTCATTTTCTTTGGCCTCAGATGCAAAATATTATTGTTATTGGCTAATAAAACAAAGGGAATAATTTACTATGTCATTTACTAAGATTTGTAACAGTTTGTCTTGGGTTGAGCTGGCAAACTTCCAACTGTGCTAAACTCATAACACAGTTGCAATTGATATTTCCAAAATTATTACTTCTACATTTAAAATTTACAATAATAATTATGGGCTTTAAATAGTATAATCGAGAAAACAATATATTCACATTAGGAAAAAAAAAGTGAGAAGAGAAACAAACCAGACTTGATTATTTTATCCAACAAATTCAGGAGCAGAGCTGCTTCTATTTCTGAAGCTCACACTCCCCAGCCTTAACCTTGTTCAGATGAATGGCAGAAATTTCTTTGTTCTCATTTCGATTGCCTTGATCCTTCCTCAGATTTCTCTTACTGACATGTAATGCAGGGCACAATTCCTTCTTGAGAAAAAGCACAAATGGTTTTATTGACTGTCCCATTGCCATATCTTGGCACGTAAACTCACCAGGTGCAAGATACGGTAGCTGCAACAAGCCCTGAACTCTCTAAAACTAGAGACATTTGTAGTATTTTGATGCTTTAAACTGTCAGTCTTTTGCAAATACCAACAATTTAATCTTTGGAACAGACCTGATTTCCTTATTCCCAATGCACCTATACTAGAAAAAGAAAAAAAACTAGTGTGACTAAATTCACTGAGAACATCCAAATTCCAGATGGGCCCAGTTCCTCAACATCAACTGTCAAATACTGCCTCTTTCAGTATAGTAACAGGCAACGTGAATCTACCATGCAATCAACCCATTAGACAATTTGGAATGGTAACAGAATTCTCAAAGCTTTGATACAATAATTGAAACCACGATGTGTTCCTGAAACCTTCCAATCTAGTGTGAGAAAAGCAGAAGCACATTATACATGTCTAACATCCAGCACCAGCATACCATCCTGCCAGTCTCAGTAACTGTTTAATACACAGGTGGCATTACAAACTAATGTGTTTTAATTTTATGTCAAAGAAACACATTTCAAAATTCACCTATTTTTATTACAATGCAGCAACGAGGAGTGCATTAACCAGACTACAGAGACAAGCACACCACCTCTTTGTAGAGAATATATTTTTTGATTCATTGGAATAGATGCTCCTGGTAAAAGCACAACAGTACAAAACCTGGAATAGCAAACCAGTTGCCCTGTTGTACTTTAAAAACCTGCTCCTATAACATAGTTAGGAACCAAACATACGCCAACTCCAGCAAAAGAAATCTGCCATGAAACCTACACAGCTACTGTAGAGAGTCCAATGAAAGGCTGTAGGGATGGGGTAGCTCCTTGCGAGATGGACACCACAGGGACACCATGGGGCTTGGTGGGGACTGGAGTTTATAAAAAAGCCCAGGAAAAGTATACCCAACTGTGCATGCCCAGGAGATGGACTTTAAACCTACCAGGTAGGATACCATGAGTCCACGCCCATGTAACCACCCCTTCCCTTGGGTTTATAAGCATGTGTTTGACTGTTAATAAACTATTCACTTTTATGTCCCCTATGGAGGTGTGGGTCTGTGCGATTCAACAGTCACAAAAGGCCACTAGTACAATAAAGGGACTGGAGAAACTCTCCCATAAGGCAAGGATGGGAGAGCTTGAACTGTTCAGCCTGGACAAGAGAAGGCTCAGGGGAACCTTATTAACCTATGTAAATACCTGAAGGGAGGGTGAAAAGAGGAGGGAACCAGGTATTTTTCAGTGGTACCCAACAACAGGACCAGAGACAATGGGCACAGGAGGTTCTGCCTGAAAATCAGAAAACACTTTTTTACTGTGAGGGTAACTGAGCATTGATAGAGGTTGTCCAGAGCAGCTGAGTTTTTACCCTCCTCAGAAAAATTCAAAAGCTTCCTGGACACAGCCCTACACAGTCAAGTCTAGAAGACCCTGCTTGAGCAGAGGGTTGGACCAGATAACCTCCAGAGGTCTCTGTCAATCTCAACAATTCTGTGATACCACAACACCCCTAGTTACAAGCAATAGACCTAGAAATCCTTTTCCCTAAAATTAAACTATTTCACCAAATAAAATATACACTAAAATATTGAGAGGACTGATCCACCAGCTTTCACACATGGTCCTCCCCCTTCTGTGTTTCTGCAGGTTTTCTTCTTCTTCTCACATGTAAGGACTCATTCAACACAGTACATAATCCTGAAGTGATATTCTGAGATCTCTGGCTGTACAAGACTTCATTCACCAAACATGTGGGTTGGATATTTCCAGGGACTGGTTTTTCATCTGGCCATTTTAGTAAAATGGAGACCAGAAACCACTGCTCATCCATTGAATACAACTAGATTCTGTAGCATTTTTACTACCTTTTAAGTTTTTGAAAGGATGAAACATGAAGAGACTCACTGAAATCTGCCTAAAAACAATGCTGAACTCAGTATTAAATTTCTAGTTTAGTATGTAGGGATCAAGCATAATTTTTATTGTGCTGACATAAGACAGTTTAACACTAATGCCAATTGATCAAAATTTTGTAATCCAAAGATCTCAACCAGCATGTCTCTTCATGAGGATTTTGTTTCCATTATGCTTTGTAATGGCTCAAAGAAGGAAGTTGAATTGAGCACATCTTACTTCACAATGCATTTCTAGACATTCTTTACAGAGACTCTCTTCACAATCTTGTGCAGTGTTTATGAGCTTCATCATCAGTTGACACTTACTTTCCACAAATATATTGATCAGATTAAAAAAGACACTGAAAAATAAGATGAACTCCCTCCAGTGCTCTTCCCAAACTAAGCTACCATTATTTTGCTGAAATCACCATTCACTCAGAACAAGGGAGGTAGACAGGAAATAATTCAGCTCGAATAGAGGAAAGCATAATATGATGTATGTATAGTAAGGTCAGTTACAAAGATAAAAGAGTCCAGGTTACATTTTTCTCAAAAAAATACACCTTTTGTACTCAAGTTACAAAAGTTCACGGAGAAGAGGCTTTGAGGGAGGAGTGAGGTATATTGGCTTCCATTCTTGTGACAGTTTAACAGGCAAACTGAAAACTGGTATTTGCAGGCAACTCATGTAAAACAGTGATACACTGCCTTCTGTTAACTCATGTTCTCTTCACAAATATTATACAAAGTTTCCTACCTCTTCTTTTTTTGTGTATAACTCTTGTTCTGGGATAGCACCTTTGAAAAAAAAAAAAAGTCATGTTTTTACATCAGCAAACATCTGTTGTTTTTCTTGCCAAAGGAGGATATCTCATATCCTCTGACAGCACAAACTAAAATAACTACCTCAGTTCTTATAGTGATTGCAATGCAAATAATAGCTCTATTAAAAAGTTAAAGGCAGTATCCATTTCAAAAAATAGCTCTAACTGAAAAATATTTTAATTGTGCCCCACCCTTTCTTCTGACAACTTCAGTAGTGTTGGTTCACTTTTTGATTTTGCTTTTGATATTTGGTTAAAAGATTGAATATGGAAGCAAATACCGAGAAATTTCTATTTTTATGTATAGACTTCACAGGCAAAGTGAGATTGGTAAGATGTATTCACTTTATTTTTAAAAGACTAGATTTTAATTTTTCTATATTAATATACAGACACATCTAATACACTATTACTTACACTGTATGTTTAAATTCTATGCAAGAACAGAAGTTATAGAGTAATTACCACCATTGAAAAAGGTGTGTATTGCAGACTAAAAGATGCCAGGAGCTCTGGTAAGTGGTACATCCTAGGATCCACAGGCATGTAAAGAACTGTGTCTTTTTATTTTATCTGTTTAATAGTGTTTTAATTTAACAAAACTGATAAGAAATTTTCTCATATGAAACCACCTCTGCAGCACTGGTTTATTACACTTTGTTTACTAAAAGCATTCAGATATTTGTATACACCTATAATGCTTGTGCAATGTGAACAGGACAGCTAAAAAAAAACATCTAGAATGACAGAATATGCCAAGTTGGAAGGGATTCACAAGGATCATCAAATCCAGCTCAGAGGCCTGCACAGAACCATCCCCAAGAGTCACACTATGTGCCTGAGAGTGTTGCCCAAACCCTTCTTGAACTCTTTCAGGCTTTGTGCTTTCCTAAGGAACCTGTTCTGATGCCCAGCCACCCCCTGGGTGAAGAGCCTTTTCTTAGTATCAAGTTTAAACCTCCTCTCACACAACTTCAGGACATTTTCTCAAGTCCTGCCACTGGTCACCACAGAGAAGAGATCAGTGCCTGTCCTTCCACGACCCTTCACGAGGAAGTTGTAATTGCAATGACGTCTCCTCTGAGTCTCCTATTCTCCAGGCTGAACAGGCCAAGTGACCTCAGCCATTCCTTATACAGCTTCCCCTCAAGGCCCGTAGCCACCCTTGTTACCCTCCTTTGGACACTTTAACAGCTTAATATCTGTGGCACCCCAAACTGCACACAATATTCAGGGTGAGGCTGCCCCAGTGCAGAGCAGAGCAGGACAATCCCCTCCCTCGACCGGCTGGTGATGCTTTGCCTGATGCCCCCCAGGACACAGGTGGCCCTCCTGGCTGCCAGGGCACTGCTGACTCATAATTCAACTTGAATTGACCAAGACTCCCAGGTCCCTTTCCACAGCACTGCTTTCCAGCATCTCATTCCCCAGTCTGTACATACATCCAGGGTTGTCCCATTCCAAGTGCAGAATCCAGCACTTTCCCTCATTGAACTTCCTATAGTTGGTGATGACCCAGCCCTCTAGTTTGTTGAGGTCTCTCTACCTTTGAGAGAGTCAACAACTCCTCTCAGTTTTGTGTCATATGCAAACTTGCTCAGTATCCCTTTCATTTATGAAGATCTTGAAGAGCACAGGGCCTAAGATGGAGCCCCCTGGAACCCCACACTAGTGACAGGTCACCAGCCTGATGTTACCCCATTCACTATTACCCTCTGTATTCCACCCATGAGCCAATTGCTCACCCAATGCATGAGGTGTTCATCCAACTGTGTGCTGGACATTTTGTACAGAGACAGTACCAAAAGATGTACTGAAATCCCTAAAGATTATATCAACTGTCTTCCCTTGATCAGCTGGGTGGGTTACCTTGTCATAGAAGGAAATCAGGTTTGATAAGCAGGACTTTTCTCTCATGAAGCTGTGCTGACTGTGTCCAATGACTGTGCTGTCTTTCAGGTGTTTTTCAATACCTCCCAGAATAATCTTCTCCATAACTTTTCCAGGCACTGAAGTGAGACTGATGGGTCTGTAGTTTCCAGGGTCCTCCTTCTTACACTCTTCAAAATTGGGACAACATTTACCAGCTTCCAGTTAGCTGGGACCTCTCTGGATTCCCAACACAGCCCAAAAATCATGGAAAGAGATTTTGCAATGACATCAGCAGCCAGCATTGTGGGGATTCATTAGGAAGACACTTTGTGCATTCAACTCTTGGGTAATTAAAACAGAAAAACTGTCCAAGCAAGGAATGGAAAAAAGAACCTCACATAATAAAGAAAAAACGGATTTTCTTCAATGTTGATTTAATTATGAAACTAATTTAATGCATGATATTTCACAATAAAAAGCACTTTCTTATTAATCCAGTTTGTACATATACCGTAGCAATTTACTTTTGATTTTAAAAAATCCTTTTCAATGACAACCATACTTACCATTAATTTGGAATTGTATTGCCTACTATGATTTAAACCCATTTTTTCTTCTTTCTTATAATCTCTGAAAGCGGAACAAATCACAACAGTGAGAATAAAAATTTCAATGTAAGAAACCTATGAGCTATGTATGAGTGTAGGCACAGAGCTCAGGGAAGAACATTTTTCTGAAGAGAAGCTCACAAGACAAGACCTTTCTGTGTAGTATAGCAACACAGCAGAACATATGTTTGAAAGATTAGGTTGCTTATTTTAAGTACTTTTAAAATTACAAAGAATTTCCAAGGATTCTGATGAATCTTTAATATCTTCACCTTATTCAGAACATTATATTACCATTAATTTCCAAGATAAATTTGCTTTTAAGTATTCCCCAAAATCTATGTATTTCTCAAGCCTGATATCAGAAAGACACATAGACCATACCTTCTGCAATCCTGAATTTTTCTGGACCCTCAAATTTATAATGCTGCATGCTTAATAGCACAATTGAAGCCTGTGAATGGTATTTCTTGAGTAATCCATTAAGTACCCATATCAGAGCTAAACATTTCTATACCTCCAGTTCTTTAATATGTCAGGGTTGGTTGTTTTATTGACATTCCTTTCCCCAGAATGACTTTATTACCCATTTCTGTTATGAAGATGAACAAGAAACAGTTCATTTTCCCCCCTATTTTAAGGCATATGTCAGGAACCGAACCAGCAAAGACAGGCTGCTTGGAAAGGACAGTGGAGCTGGAAGCCAAGAGCCACAGCAGGGTGGGCAGGGCATGGCTCTCCCTGACAAGGACACAGTCCTGTGGCCCCTGAACAAAAAAGCAGAGCAGGTCCATGACAGCAACCATAGCCAACTAACATAACAGAGGCTGCCAGATAGGCTGTAATACCAGGGTAGATCTGAGGACATGCCAGAAAGACAGGTCAGCAAGGCAGACCCTTAAGTGATGAGGTTAACCAGATTGACAGGTCAGGGACTCTCAGGCAAGTCTGTAGTAATGAGGCAGGTCCAATTCGAGCTGCACAGTGTTCTTTCAGCCCAGACCCCAAAACTTCTGGGAGAGCAGGGTTATGCACTCTGGGCCCTGACATGATGCCAGAGTTCTTACAAAACAGAGCTAGAACAACAGAAATACCAGTGATGGCCAACATCAATTGCTTCACTAACCGTAATTGGTGTAACTAGAATCACCAGTGTAGAGAACTGTCCTTTTCCCCACTACCCTCATAGAAAATCACAATCTGAAAAACTGTGCATAGTTCACTCACTGAGAATTACCATCAGGTTTGACATCTCCACTGTGTCTGCAGCAATGATGGTACAACAAATCCACTGTTTGAAAAGTGATATTTGAAGTACATCTGGCTTAATTCTTAGTGTGAATGACTTGCACAAGTATGAAGGATGTGCACTTCCTTCGGAGAGGAAGGTCTTGGTGAAAGACACGAGTCCACAGCAACTTAGAACTCCAATGAGCATCTGGAGAATCTCCTGGAAGCTGGAGCATGGTGCTTCCATGTTCAATAAAGAACACTTGAACCTTTCTCTTACTAATTTATTATCATGACTAAATTAAAAGTATTTCCTAGAGAAGATTTCCACATATTTAATTTGTTTCACTATGAGTTATTTAAAAGTAAATAATTCCAAGAGAAAAAGACCTCTACAACTAGATTTCCTTTTTCTTTTTTTTTGACAGAAACAAGATTCCACCTGTTTTATAACTGGTGATATAGATACAGATGGAGATAGAGATTAGATATAAATATGGCTTTGCGAACGAAAGTTTGGGAAGGGCTCTACCCTTGTGGGTGTGCCCTTCCAGCCTGTGCAATGGATTTTTTAGGTGAGGCACAGCATGCACAGAACTGGCCCCACCCTTTAACTCCTAAGGTTCATCTGCCATGGCCGAGTGAGCTTGGATGGTGACAGTGAAGTCCTTGGGACTAGAACCTACAGCCCCTGGTATTCCCAGGAGGTCTCCCATCCAAGCACTAACCGGCCTGACCCTGCTGAGCTTCCGAGATCTGACAGGATTGGGCGTCAGGGTGGAATTTAACTGCATAACTGGTTTTACTGTAGGAATAAATGCTGAAGTCTCCCTGCATTCATTTGTCAGAGAATTGAAAACAGCTTCTCCATTGCAGCATTTATGAATGACAGATGCACCAGGAAAGCTGCCTCCCCTTCTGCAGTAGTCATTATTGGGAATGACTAATGGACCACTAAGATCCACAACCTACTGAACTCAGCAACAAACATACACTGATTTTTGATGAATAAATAAGTGTGCTTGATGTGTGAAGCCAATAATCTCCAACTAAATGGAGCTTCTATTTCTCTTTTAAGATGGATTTATACATGAAAATTTTTCTATCTAGCTGAGACAACAAAAAGACTGCAGCATATAAGTAAAAAAAGGAGAAAGGAAAAAAAAATCACAAACCCCATCCACTAATACCTTGATGAAGAATGACTCAAATCTGGTATACTGGTACACAAAAAAAAATTATGTCATAAAAAAGATAATAAGAAATTCTGGCAGCTGTCAAATGCTTGTTTTCCTATGTAATAACACAATGAAATTGTTCTCCAAGTAGTGAAACAGGTGTGACATTTTTCCAGTCTCACCTTCCTTATTTAGATATCAAGCAAGCTAGAAACTATCAGCTAGGAAATAAATTTTGGAACACCATCTTGAGGAATTTTACCTAATATGAATGAACAACTGGGCTTAGCTTTCCATTGACATGCACACACAAAATTTAAAAAAAAAACTTTGCATTTATCTACTTGGAGGTAAGTCCTGAGATAAGAATATTTCCTACCAAAAATTAACAGCATTCAAATCAATTAGTCTTTATTTAAGGTAAAATTAAGCACAAAGGAGGAATGCTTATGCACACATAGGAGATAATAACACTAAATAGTTGTCATGATTTGATGAAGCCATCAAACAATACCACTCTAAGATACAGCATTCATAAGCTTATTGAGTAGAGTTTTATTGAGAATAATTTTCTAAAAATACCATAATGGAGTCTATGCCTTAGAAATAATATTTTTAGAAGTGTTCAGTTGTATACCTAACTATGTATTGATCTTTATGCTTAAAAATGGAACTCTTGGAAACTTTTTTTCTTTAACATTACTTGACATCACACAGAAGAGCCACTCCACGCAGTATCCAGTGCTCTGGAGGCTGACGAGTTTTCAGATCTATAGCAGCAATGTAATTCATGTCTGTTCTACTGGTCTTTTTGTAGATTGGACATGAATAGAGACGTGGATCTTTTGCAGCTGAAAAGACAGATGAGACATAAAAAGCAATTAAACTAGGTTAACAAAACAGAACCCTATGGGACTGGTCATAAGGCAAATGGAAAACTGAATCAAAGGTCAGTAGACACTGCTCTCTATCAGCAACAAGAAACACTTTTACTTGATTCTCACACTGTTCATTTTTGCGCTATTGCCAGTTGAAGGCCATATGGAGCTTGATATTTCTGTAGGTTTAAGGTTTAACGTCATCAGATTGAAACTGAATGCAGCAAGAAATGTAAATGGACTCTGCAGAGTAATTAGTGTTCTTATTAGTTCAGTCTTCCCACTGAACATTACTTCTTATCAATGAATTATGTCCAAAAAAAGTCCTATTTTGAAATGCATTTAGTTTTTGAGAGTACAAGTCATCCATTACTTCACTGCAGAATTAGAACAGTGGTCTGGTCATGGTCAATACTTCAGTGTTCATTATTTTGTATCCTGGATCCTGGTTATGCCTTTTATAAAAGATCAGTTATTCAAAATATCATGTAAGCAAGCTTTGCTTTTAGAGGTAGAATGCTTTTCAACAGACTTTTCCAATTTTATGTTCTACAGTGGACAGTTCTATCTTATTTTATCTCCTTATTCAACAGCATTTCGTATTCTATATGCAAAAAGCACCACATTAAAACAAACCACACATTTTCACATAATAGGACTGTCCTTCAGCCCCACAAATTTCCTTTCCATCCTTACATTCCTTTTTTGCCTCAAAGACAAATCATTTTCGACCATCTCACTCTACCTCCTGCTTGCTTCTATTAACTCCAAACCTATCTTGTCCAGGAAAAAATGCATTTTTATAAATATACACGTTACATATATAACATGTTTTCTATAAAAATCTTATAAATATAAATACTACCACATTTATCTCTTATACGTTGTCCATGCATGGTTATATGGTTTTTTATATACATTTATAAATTACATTCATTTTTGGCATGTAGGAAAGGAGTTATTTTGGTTTAGGTTACAGAGGCTACAGAGGTTACAGAGTTTATTCATATTAATGCTGATGCTTTAAATCTAGGGCACATATTGTCAATATGTCTCATGTGCCAATATGTACAACTCACTTGTAAGTGGGTTAAAAAATTATTAAAAGTATTAAGACTAGAAAGTAGAGACCTATCTAAATATTAAGGAGAAAAGTGCCCATTATCAATTATCAAGGAAGTTTGCAAGCATATTCTAAACGGAAGACTGGGAAGTCTTTCTCATCAGAAAAGATTTGATATGTACACAATGAATAGCAATAGCATCTTGAAATCCCTACAGTGCAGTTCAGTAAAACGTTACATGGAATTCTATCAAAATAACATCCTTTACAATACAATTACTTACTGTTATTCTCTGCATATATCCTTATAACTGGCATCATCTCAAAGAGCACCTTCGGCTTAGATTCAGTCAGTCTCATGTTTCTTCTGTCCCAGCCAGCTCCTTCCAAATACAGTCCATACACGTAGACACCTTCCAAAGGAGGGCTTGTGATATCATCCTTCATCCATTTAGTGACTTCATTGCACAGCACTACGCTGTCAAGAGCCCATCCTTTGTTAGCCCTTGTTATTTCCTGCACAAATCAGACAAAAGTTGGGAGGTTAGATTTTCACATGTGCACAGAGCCATTTTTCCCAGTAAATATTAGCAATAAATCTGTATGGCCAAAAAATATCCTCTTCAGTACAAAACCCCTCAACTTTTTATTATATCCATTTTTACAGTAGTTTGACTTCTCTCTAAGGCAGTGATGGCATGGCACTACAAGAAAGCTTTCAATACTTTATCCACTATATTTGACTTTCAGTCTTTCTATTGTATACAATACCTTAAGATTGTACCAAGTAACACAACCACTGAATGCCAATGGTAATCAGATCTTGGAATTGGAAAATTTCACAGATTTGATGAGATGAGAACACATTAACTGCATGTGCTATTTTCCGGAGTTAACTTCCTTTTCCTGCACCTATACTCTTCATAATCATTGTATTCTTATTAATGAGTAAGAACTCACTCAGCTCTAGAGCTAGGTAAAGAGACTGGCAAAAAAACAAACAACAACAACAAAAACAGAGAACACTTGAAGATAAAAATGCTTAAGATTCATCATCTACTTCAAATTTAGTCTGTTAGTTAATACATTGGACAACACTCAGTTCCCAGTTGCCCAGATCCTTCCTATCCCAGGTCATTAAGTTATGGAAAACCAAATTTTTATCCCAGTCTTGCAAATGTTTTCCAAGATCTTTGTTTGAAGTCATTGGATTCAATGTTTGCCCCATACTGCAATTAATTAGATACTTTAAAAGAACAAAAGGGTTATGGTTCAATGATCATTCTGGTTCTTCATCTTTCTCACTTCTTTTTGTTTCACCACATAGCAAAGCCCAGAAAGTCACTTTGGTATTTACTTGGGATATTAGGTCTTTGTGTATCCACAGTCTCTTTTTATGGAACCAGAAAGTTATGTAGATTCCAACTCTTTTGGATCCTCCTTAAACCTTTTCCACAAGCTTAGTTGCAAAAGAAAATCCGGGGTTAGGACTATTTACTCAAAAGAAATATCTTGTTACATAATTTCCACTTGGTGAAGAGACTGAATCAGCTACTGAACTGTAGAAATGAAATTATAAGACTAATTCAGAATATTTTTTCAGGCCAGTCTCCAGACAGGTAAGTACTGAACATAGAGCAAAAGAAAAGGGGAGAAAAAAAAAAAGAAAGAAAGAAATTCATGGTCTTAACAGCCACTGTCAGGGATATCTCAATGGAAACATGAGACAGTAAGTCAACACAAGAAATGTATTTTAACATGTTAGTGGTTGATATACTGAAAAAAATACATGAAAAGGAAGAACAGTTCACTCAGGAAATGTTAGACAGTCACACATCTTTCCTGCTGACACAATGGAGTCATGGGTATAGACTTCATTACACAATATATTTTAATTTTAAAAGCATGTCAAAAAATAAGCAGAGACTTCAAACACACTTTACCTGCCTCATTGCAGTTAAAAATCCTTGAGGATTAAAAAACCCTGCCATCCAGAAACAGTTTGGTCGACTTTCAAAAATCCACTTGTAGAACTGGTGGTTTCTTTCCAGAAGTTCAGTAAACCAGAAACCAAGAGTACTGGAAGCCCAAGATGCCTGGATAGAGTAAACATATTTAAAATAGCTTATTCCTATCAAGAAAAGGTAACTCCTCACATCGTAGTAAACAACACAGTATTAGCAAAGTATATTAAAGGTCATCTTTCATATCTTAACTTTTAACCTGATGCTTAAACACTGCATATTGAAACATGAAGCAAATTCTTTCTCTCTTCAAATTCATGCTTACTGTTCCATTTATATTTGCTTAATGCTGTCTGTGATAATTGTCCATTTTATGACATTTTTTCAAAGTTAAATACCTGTTTAAACCAGGAAGAAAAATTGTATACATGTCATTTTAATTGCAAGGTTAATACATCAAGATAACATGGCTTCTGTCAAAACTATTCAACTTTTTTATTCCTCTGGAAAAAAGCTAAGGAAGATTGAGCTCAGAGTATGTGAAGATATATTGTGATTTGCCTCCTGGAATAGTTGCACTGTGAGGCATCTGCTTTGGTCTAGTAAAAACAAACAACAAAAACCCTTCTCATTTTCCATTCCATCAGTTGCCATTAACAGCTTTAGTTGTCCCTGAAACAACTTCTGTGGGGAGAGGTTGAGAGCTGGCATTGTTTAGCCTGGAGAAGAGAAGTCTCAAAGGAGAAATAAATATTTATACCTTGTGTGTAGAGAATGGCAGATGAAGCCAGATCTTTTGTCAGTAACAGGAGAAAAGGCAGTGAGCACAACACGAAATGATAGCAATTCCATTTAAACCTAAGAGGTTTTTTTTATTTCATTGTCTGCTGGTTGATTGGTTGTTTTTTACTGTGAAAGTGATCAAACACTGAAATGGGTTGCCCAGAAAGGTTGGGGACTCTTGATTCTGGAGACTCCTGGTAAACCTCCTTTAATTGACGCCGCTTTCACAAGTGTGGTTAAACTAGGCTATGTCCAAAGGTCCTTTCCAGCATCTACTATTCTGTGATGATGTGATTGCAAGTCTTATAGAATAGCACCACTGTATTAATCAGTTCTCTCCAGCTTTTTATCCTGCCAACATGCAATAGGCCATTAAAATGGGAAATACCTGCAACCCCCACATTTATTTCTATTTTTGTAAATGAAAGAAGGCTTGTTTTGACTGTGTTTATTTTAGCACAAAATCTATTCCAGCAGCTGCACACTTCTGGTTAACACTTTTGAAACAGCGATTGAAGCACAGTATTTGCTCCAAGTCTAGCAGTTTAATCTATCTCTTCAGAAATAATTTTTATTTCTTTCCACAACAAGTGATGTACACCTACTTTTTTCCAGCTAGCAGGAATCCTTCCATCATACATGCAGTCTAAAGCATCCCTCAGATTTTCACTCATAACTATGGTCCCATCAATGGCAAGTTTTAGATCAGTCAGAGTGCTTCTCACCAAAGAAATAACTCTCTGCATTTGTTCAATCTCCTGTCGCAAAAATATGTTCATAGGTTGAAAAGGTCCCATGTTCATAAGTTTTTCTTTTACCTGTAGGTAGAAAACCAAAGATTCTTCAATAGAAGTGAAAAAACAAGATTGTCTTTATGTCAAGGTTAGGCCTCAATATGATTTTTAGGACATAACACTTTTATTTATGAACTTAAACAGTCAGTTTGGCACCTCCCTTGAATCCTCTGCAAGACAGAAACATGGGATTTTTTCCAAGAGAAATCTATGATGCTGAGACTGGCTGTGTTTTTAGTCCAACTCATGATTTAGTCTGTACATTATTCTATGAGCTAATGCCATTTAAAGAGCATGTGGGCTGTTTACCCTCTTTCAAGGGATTTAGCTTTTACAGTTCCAAGGTTCACTTTGCACAAATCAATCATGAGAAATTGCCTCAGCTACTTTGCCTCAACATAGTAGCATTATTTATCAGCAATGCTTGGGAACTATCACTTTACCAGGCAGTCTAGTACTCTAACCAAACTCACAGATAAATTTTTAATTAAAAGTGTAAAGTTAACAAACTAACAACTGTACAAACATAACCAGAAATTTTATAGTGTCAATAACCTCAGTTAAAAACTGATGATCCTACAAATAGTACAAATGATCTCTTAAGCATTAAGTAGTTTAATATTTTTGAAAAAGTTCTTACAAAAGATTTCAGCCCACATTTAGTGACTTCATTATAAACATTAAGAGTCTGGTCAGACTTCTATAAAATATGTTTTGGAACTGTTGCCTGTATGAATGAATTCAAATATGCTTTTAGAAAAGTTTTTTGGGTTTTTGTTTGGTTTATATATATACACACACACATAAAAAGCAAGTCGGAACAAATGTTTTTGACAGATTTTCATTAACTCACTTGAAATGGTGCATAATCAGCTGGAAGCTTTTCCAGCATATCATCAGCCAGTCTGGCTACAATTGCCTCTCGGGTTTCACCTCCTCCAGCAGAGCTATCTTTAGGCTGAATACTGAGGATGATGTCCAATACATCTTTGGAAACTTTACTTTGGTAAGTGATGTCTGCATTGGGGTGCAAACCAAACACCTCTGGTGTGTCATAAGCAGGAAGGCTCTACATAGTAAAATATAAAAAGAGCACAATTTGAGATGGATTTATAAGCTAATCATAAAAAAATCTCCCCCAAAAACCCCGACACACAACAAAACTAAATACCAAAAAAATAGCAAAAAACCCTTATATTGTAAAGTAAGAAGCTAGATTACTTCAGTCTTAGGCAAATAACTCACTATGTCTTATTTGTTGTGTCACAGCCCAAATCACACTAAACAAAAGGAAAAATAAAGGCAATCAGGAACTTTGAGAAACAAGTGATTAGGTTTCATTCACCAACCTGTATGTACTGAAGGTATTCATCTACCATGGTACACTTGGGTATGCTGTATCCTTTGTAGAAGCTGAATTCTTGACTGAATGTATTTTCACTGAACCAAACCTTTACAAAGGTGTTCATAAGTCTTTTGTCGTAGTCATCTGTCACGCGACCACCATACTGGATCTCACCTATCATGTAACAAACAGTATTCCAGGAGACCCCCTGAAACCAAGCAGAAAGCACTGACTTCAGCTAACCCTCCTTCTCCTCTGTTTAGATCTCCTTTAGTAAGAACAGCTAATGTACCAAGTCCTGCATGTCTATATCTTTCTGAAGGAAGTTATTTTCTTACTACTCTTTTTTTTTCCTATAGTCCTGCATTCCCAGAACACCTTCAAGGCTTTCTCAAAATACGATTAATTGACAATAAATTCAAGGGCATCTTAAAGACAGCAAGAGGGGTAAAGTTAGATTCCAATCCTTCTTTCAAATTCACTCAAAATGCCAATCACAAATTGACCTGCCACAGACCTCTATATGACAACTCACTATATGAAAGGGAGGAACATAAGAGAAATTCTTACATAATCAATTAAAGCCACTCTTAAATTCATCATGCTGCCAAGATAGATTGGAAGAGACAAATCTTACTGATTTTACTCAAAATAGATCTAAACAAAGAGCCATTTTTAAATAACTGATATAATTAGCATTGAAAAGAAGGTCTGTATATCTAAGATCTATAATTCTGAGATGGCTGGGAGGTTTTTTGGGTTTTTTTTTAATGAACAGGTTAATATAGAAATTTAACATGCACAGGGTTCAAAATCTAATTTAAGTACTGCTCTATAAACATGCATACTTGTAATATTGAATGCTTGAGGGGGAAAAAAAGTAAGTTAAAATCATGCTTGTATTTCAGTTATTCCACTACTAGAAAGATCCATCACCTTAACCCACCTTCCCCACAAAGGCAGTGATTACCTTCTTGGTATCCATGCGATTCAGGTGGTTTTGAATGAACCGCACGGTAGCATTGAAATCAGCTTGGTTAAACTCGTAGGGTATATTCCAGCCCAGAGATCCAAACTTGCGTCTTTCTTGAACGGTGGAGTGCAGAAAGGCTACAGCATACAACATGGGTTTCCACTGCACCATTTTACTGGCATCTAGTAAATCCTGGCTGACACCTATTGATTGCAAATGGACTTAATAAAAATCACAGTGATAGTCTTTTTTAAAATCAATTCTGTGCTAAAATATCATCCTAGAGATATTCAGCTCGCTCTCTGCCTCTCCCAAGAGTTTAATTATTGTCCCACAAAGTGTTCTATGCTGGAGACACTTTATAGCATGTTATAAAGTTGTTCAAATTAAAGGAGCAAACTTCAGGGGAAAAAAATCCCACAATTTACTAATAGCTGAATTCACAAAAAGTTGCTTTCTCCAGACTCTTTGTCCTTTATTTTATGTAATATAAAGAGCACTTGACAGCTAACAAATATTAACAAGCAATTTTTCTGCCAAAAGACAAAAGATTGAAAATGCAAACACTTTGAACTAAGATACTAGAAGTCAACTTTTGAGAAAAGAAAAAGCATTTCCTGTTTGGCAACAGAACTTCAGAAGATCTTCTCTTCTTTATAATTTTCACAACTTCTATCTCAAAACAAGGACCAAGACATGTCCTGGCATCATTGTGATCAGTCATTTAAACTAACTTGTGGCTGTAACATGACCATATAATAACACCAAAGTCCAAAATTTAGTTTTAAATCACTGCCATTCTAGCACTCACCACTATATGTTCTCTTTAGTCCAGCTCTGAGCCCTTGTGGTGGTTCATTGGTAAACTTAATAGACATTTGAAGAAGGGAGATGGGGAACTGTTTGTGAATGTCAGTTGTCATCCACAGCCGAAAGCTTTCATGGACATTCTCTGTCTCTATTATAGTGTCCATCAACTCATTCAAAAAGTCAAGTCCAAGGTGGCAATTTTGCAGAAGTGCCCAACCTCCCTAGTTTAAAACAACAGAAAATAAAGTTATCAATACTGCTAACAAATTGAAAACACTCTTTAAGGTCAGCTAAGCTGTGGTCTGTTCCTTCTGGAGGTGGTGGTAGCTTATTTGCTTTTTTCATGTAAATAAGTGGTCCTTACTTGTCCCATCTGGTTTTCTCCAGAAGTGACTACCTTTTGCATTCCAGTATATTTAAAATATACCTTGTCATGACCGTAGCGCTGATAAACAATGATAAATTTTGGCTTACATAAGGGTGCTCAGGAGTAGCTCTATAGAGCAAACTCTATAGAGCAAGCTCTTCACAAGGGTTCCAGGCTTGGGAAATAGTGAAATATACATACTTCATTAATCTCTTGTTATCAATCAATAGGTATCAAAGTTTCTCATATGAATTACCATGCTACATATAGACATATCATCATCATCATGGTTAGGCTTTGCCAGTGAAGATTTGGGAAGGGTTCTACACACATGGGTGTGTCCTTCACGCCTGCACAGTGGATATTTTAGGGGAGGCACAGTGTGAGTGGAATTGGCCCCCCCCTTTAACTCCTAAGGTTCATCTGCCATGACTGAGCGAGCCTGGACAGTGACAATGAAGTCCTCATGACTAGAACCTACAGCCCCTGGTATTCCCAGGAGGTCTCCTATCCAAGTACTGACCGGGACTGACCCTGCTGAGCTTCCGAGATCTAATGAAATCAGGTATCAGAGTGGCATGGACATAGTTCAGACATCTCATACACCTCTTCATTAAGAGGATATGTGAGACAGTGAGTGAAAGTAACTGCATTTCTCTTAACTAAATAAAGAGTGCTCCTTTTCCCTATTTTAGAATGAGTTTCTTCTCATCTGATCTGCTAATTAGCTCTTTATGAGAAGGTGTTAAAGAAGAATCTGAGGCGGAAGTCAAAGAAAAACAGGTTTTACAGACAAAGATAAAGCTCATAACACAGGAGTGTAAGAAACAACCTTTTCACATCAGCCTGCATAGCAGTACTATCACCCGATGGGCAGAGCATGCTAATTTGGATCATTGCACCTTTTCTTCCCATACAGGTAATTTTGTTCTTTAATTCCTCCAGGTTTCACTTGTAAAAGGCCTGTGCTACCAGATTGTGCCTCCCAAGTCCAAATTCAGAGTACAGCAATACAAAATAGTGTGCTATACAACCTTGTTTTTCCTCAAGTTTATGCAGCTATCAATAGCATATTTGGAATTAATTTTCTTCATTTAACAAAACGTGTTTGCATTACTAAAAATACAAAACCAAAAAAATGTTCTGAAATGCTTGCTGAAGAATGTTATCTAGTCATGTAATCCAGAAAAGAAAAAAATCATTCCACTAAGTTTATCAGTCAGAAAGCTACAACAAAAGCTCCATTTTATATCACCCACTTCATACCGCCTGTAACACATCAAAAAGTTTGTTATAGCCAGTTAACTGTGAAAAAAACAGTTCAATTGTTTAGGACACTCATTTATATAAATAAATATATGTTCTTGCCTTAGCATTAACTGCCCACCAAAGAACTTTATTTCATGACAGGATTTTTGATTCCAAGTGTGTAATATAGCTACAAAGAGCACTCAGGTTTTTGTTGCTTACATGAGCCATTTTCTGCTGTAGAAGTTTACGAGCATGGATTTCTTGTCCCTGGCCCATGGAAACACAGCATGTTTCTGTCTTTAGTCTTTTTCCCAAAGCAATAATTGAGTCCGTAGGATCAGAGCCCATGGAAAGAAAGCATATGAGGGGAGTACGTGGATCTGACTCTTCCCACGTTTTCTCCAAGTCCAAGATGACTCCCTCTGTGTATTTCTCCCCCATAGTATCAGTGATGTATTTTCTTGCCTATATTAAAAATGGTAAATATAAACCATGACTTAACCATTTAATACTTTTCTTCCCACCATAAAAACAACCCAGAAGAGCAAAGGCTGCTAAAAATTTGTACCAGAAATACAACTACACAACAAGTTTATTTTTACATGTCAACACATAATATTGCCTCTGAAGGTGTTATTTCTTACAGCCTTATAAGACCAGTCAAAATTTTTAAAATAATTATTCTATTACATATATCTGCATATACTCATATATAATACCTATAATTTCAGTATAATAAAAATAATAACCTCTAAAACTTCAGACATTAATTATTTAATTATTTAATTCTTTTTTTCTAAGAAATAGAAAGGGCTCTTTCAAACAGTCTGAGATGATGCTTCTTGTACTCTCTCCTGGTACAATGCTTTCATCTGAGATAAATCTTCCCCTTAATATCTCTGGGTTATTTCCCAGAGACAAAAGATATTCAGCATTAAGCATATGATGAACTACCAGTTTTCATAAAACCATCGTAAGATGTAAGTGTCTCTTGCCCCTATTAACAGCAGTGAGAAACTAATTTTGCATCTGTTTCAGACATTAGCACACATCTCAGCTACATTCTTTATACTGTTTAACTTATTGAGTTCTCTTCCTATTTTATTTCTCTGAATCCAATCAAAATGTCTAAAGATGTGCATCCATGAAATTATTACCATGCTTTTAGTGATACATTTCAATTTCAGTAAATTGTCATTAATTTATCTGAATTGCCAGCAATTCAATCATTTTTATTCTTTTGCAGTGGAGAAGAATATAAATATTAAAAATAGGCTCCTAGAAGTTTTTTTTTTTTAAAAAATAGGTCTAACCATTTCATAACCTTCAATTTTATACTTTTCTCCTTTTTAAATAGATGACTAAATTAAAACTTTTGCACAGACTTTAACATAGATTTTTCTAAAGTGGGTCCAATGCTTCCATGCAGGAAACAATTCCTCAATTAAATCGTTTTCATGTTTCCTTTTGTCTCAGACAATAGATTTCACTAAAATATTCACTAAAATGAAGACACTTCTAAAATTCCAGTGAGTAAGCAAGGACAGTCTAAAGTACCTTCTGAAAGCAGCTGTGGACAAAAACATATGATTCCAGGAGAACTCCTATCTCCAAAATGAAATTATTGGATAATATTTGTTCAGTATATTGCAATAACTTTGCTAACATTCCCCTTGTAACAAATGCATAAATTTTCAGAAAATGTAATGCATGGTCCATTACAGGAAGGTGTTTAGCATTCCATAAAATAGCATTGAATTGAAACTTGGTAACAGTTCTAGTGATACGTAAATAGACCATGTTGGATATATAACAGTACCTGAGCTATGGTCCTGTCAGGACACCAAGATCTGATAAGAAGAAGATGTCTGAAGCAGTCTAGAGATTGGCCATAGCCACAAGGAACCAACTCTTCTTCAGGATTTTTACTATCAAACCAGATTTTCCACTGCTTCTCTTCACTGGAAATCTGCAGTTATACCATCAAAGCAATAAATCTCACCAAACCAAGAAGTCATATTTGCACTCTCACTAGGTCATAAACTTTTAATGAGTCAGAGACATGCAATCCACACACAGGCATTTGTTTAGCAATATTTAGCAATATACAGATTTAATATGGCTATTAAAAAACAATTGGATAAACTCTCAGATTTTAAGTATGGCATTGTAGAATGCAACAACACCCTTATGCATTCATATTCTGAAACAGAGGCTACTACTCACTATTTTCCATTGATGACATAATAGCATAGCAGTATCAGAAGACAGACACATAGGCACAGACACAGCTTTGAGAATGCTGGGTACCTAACTGCTCCACACACAAATGTACAGAATGTTATCTTCATATACATCAAATGCTATTTACTTACTTAGCTCCAATACACTTAGCATCCACTACAACTGTTCACACATGCCTTAATTTACTGAACACTCTTTCCCTACGTGTTACTCCATGTAATCAGAAAAATATTGGAACAGGCAACAAAATACATAGTGTAAGAAAGTACAACAGGGAAGCAAGAAAATCTAAAAACCAAAAGAAGATTCAAACTACAATACATAAATTGGATACTACCAAGTTGCATCCCAATCTGAAGATATTTTAATTCTATACAGTGTGAACATTCTACTTTCTTCTTATTTTCACAGGGAGGTTTAAGTTCTTTTACCAACACAGGTTGTTAAGAAGTCAGGGCCACAACTATGGGTATCAGTTTCATTCTGTTCTAGAAAATAAACCAGTTTTTCACCACATAGTTTGATCACTATCGAACAATCACTGTCAAATAAGAAATTAATTTCAAAAATCTCTTACATACTTGATCAAGAATATCTGAAAATTGTTCATGTTTACTGAGCTCCACCAAGTTCAGCCACGTCATATCCAGAATCCATTTAGCTGGCTTAGGAGGACAAGCTTTGAGGTCTAGGGAAGCACCACCTGCAAGAAATTGAACTTAGTTACAATTAGAACTGTTGGAGATGCACAAATACAAACAAACAAACAAAAACCCCAAAATAAATAAACTATGACCTATTTGGAAAATACAAACTAGATACTTCAAAACTATTTCACATTATTAAGTCTTCTCAACCTGGAAAATGATTTAATAACTAAGAAAGGTCATAAAGAAATTTCTGAGTTAGGTAATGTGCAAAATTTACTTTCAAATCTTATGTTTCATCTTTATTTAAAACATTTTTATTCATAATAGCTTCTCATTACAAAAGAAAATCTATTTTTTACTGCAAAAGATTAAGCTTGAGTTTATGGAGAAAAAATAGAAGTAGTTTCATTTGAATGTTTTTCTCTTTGATTTTTTTGTTGATAATGCAACAACTTGGCCAGTATATACCCTTACCTTCCTTGAAATTCAACTGAAACTATAAGAAAGGAAAAAGAAAATATGAGATATAAGATCCAGATTTTTCAGTCATGAGGTTACAAGGATTTTCTGCTTTATAAAGTCATGTCATATTTGATGAAATAGAGATTTTAGTTTGGTTAGTTTATTATATTTATATTATGTACCTTAAATATAGTCTTTCTTAACCGATTTATCTTTCAAGGTTTTAATGGGGTTTTTTATGCAGTGTGCCTGGAACTAAATGTTTTTTGGGGAAAGATATTTGGAAGATTTCAAATGGGAAAACTCACAGTTATAAGCCATAAATAAATGTTACCTGGAAAATGAAGTCTCTCAGAAATGTAATAAGAAAAAAATCCAAACTTTCAAGTGAACAGAGTGTCTGTATACAGTTAAGAGCAAAGCCATGAACTTGTCACATTCGGCTAAGATTCCAATACTCTTTTTCAACTGTTAGCATCACTTTTTGTTCCTGTTTGCTGCAGTTACCAGACAAACTAAAATATGTTTATTGCAATAATAATTTTTCTAAGTCAAACACATACCTGGTGGTATTTCAGCAACAGATACAAACTGTGAAAAGATACTTCACAATATTCTTTTTAAATTCTCATGATTCAAAAGATATATTTACCACTATTCAGTGTGCTGCTATAAATTACAACTACCATACAATGTTGGCTGTCACCAGATCAGAATGATAAGCACATATTTTTACCATTGACTGGCTTCTAATGAACAAAAGAAAGGACCATGTTGGCTTGGAGATACAACTACATATATTTTCTATAATAATATATATGCTTTACTTAAAATTGTTCCATAGTTCCAACCTTTAATAAGCATCAGAAATTCTTCATGCTTCACTCTGTTTCTTTGCATATCAATCTTCAATGTAAGCAATAACGTGAAAAGAAATTTGTGCTCCTCATAGAGTCCTCGGGCAGCATATTTGAACACTTCATATGTCATATGTTCAATAATATTGGTAATCCTCTTGCTGGTTACAGGGCTCTTCGTAGACCTGTCAGAAGAAAGGTCTGCAGTTGAATGTTGATTTGCATAGGCTTTGTAAAAAAGGAATACTATGCAAAGGACAAAAAGCCATAGCTCTGTATTTTCAAAACATGAAAGATAACAGATCACAAGCACAGAATAACAGACTGCAAGCCAGCAATAACTTTCAGATGGAAGAAGCAACAAAAGAAAAAAAGCCCTTTCTCATCAAGCCTTTTTGCAACACTGAAAATCAATGCAGTAATGGTTTTTAATTATCTAATACCCAATTTTGAAGGACTGTATGTACATTAGAAAATTCTTTGCCTTTGTAACTAGCAGACAAAGTCTTATGTGTATTTAAACTGACAATTCATGATCAAGATTGCAAGAAGCAACAGCCTTCTTTCTGAAATTAGCTTACAACACATCTTTACTGTACTACAAGCATCTACAGGATTGGGTAAATACAACTTATTGTTAGCTGAATTACCTGGCTAGGGAACGGTCAAAAAGCCCCAAAAACTGCCGAAGTGAAGTCTGATACATGACATTGACCATGCTCATCTCAGTAATAAGGAAGTACAAGATGCTTCCTCGGGTGGCAACTGAAGAACAGGAAACAAGAATGTGCTCAAAGTAGAAATGCAAAGCAGAAAACTTTAGATCTCTATAACATTTACAGTGAATACTAATGATAAGTGAAGTTCCTTGAGTTGTTCTATTCTTTACTGCCCAGAAAAATAATGAAGTCATTCACTGAATCCTCATTTATACATCAGAAAAAAAATCTTTTATTCAAATAATGCATATTATGCAAAGTCTAGTTCTCAAATATGAGTATATGTGGAGAGCAACTGAACTGTACACTGCAATATTCAGATCATCAGTAGAACACATAAAAATTACAGTTGTTTGAAGTACTGAGTGTCCAAGCAAATTTCTCTTTATAGACTTTTACAGGACTCACATAAAAGTCAAATGAACTATATTGATTTAACTTACCCAGCACTGATTTAAATTACTTCAGCAGTCATTAAATACAAAGGTTTGACAAAATCTGCTAAGCTTTCTAATACACCAACTGTACCATTTTATACGATTCCTAAACTGCAGGTAATTCCAGAGAGCTTTCTTTTTTTTTCTCCACTCTTTTCACATTTTCACCTGTCAGTTAAAAGCCAAAAGGCAGATGAAATGTGCTGACTGTAATAACCTAAGGATAAATGATGAAGCATTCATTGGAACAGCTATAAAGAGGATTTACCAATATACTGGCCCTGTATAAGAATGTCAACATGCTGAACTCAAACATACAGTTACCTAAACACCCTAACTGGTACACGTGTTTATAAAGCAATGGGAAGTCTACAAACAGAACAGATGATTCCATTTTATAAATTCCACATGAACCATAACATTGACTGTTTTCTCCATAGCTGCTCAGTGTGACATTTCCTAGATACATTTGACTCATGGGAAAAGAAAGATTCTTCCCACAAGTTATGGTCTTCCTGATCTTATCCTACTATTTCTCCTACTTTAAATATTGATGTTTTACATATATGGTCCAGTCATTTGTCTTTCATCACTACACCTTCACTCACCAGGTCTATACTCTTCACGGGCTGAGTTGATCTGTACTTCAGTTTCAGCAGAAGTTTGCAGTTTTTCTGTTACTTCTTCAGCAGTTTTCTTAGTGTTACTCAATACAATTAGTAGACTCTCATCATCTGCCAGAGAACTCTTAGTGCTTGTAAGTCGGAATAAAAGGTTATCTTCTAGGTCCTTAATCCTCCTTTTGTTCATAGTCACATCTTGAATAAGATCAGTTCTTTCTTTCTCTAATTCCTATTGGAATACACGGTAATATTTTAAAAACAGAAGAGCAATCAAAAATAAAAACAGTTTAATAAAACACTGATCCTACAAAAACAGTGTAGGTCAAGAGTAACTGCAATGATTTGGAGAAAGAATTCCAGTAGTATTTCTGACACAAGGTCTATTATCAAGTTTCTGAACCTGCTACATAAGAAGGCAGTAACAAATCATCTCAATTAATACTACGAAACATGCTCATATAATGCCCTACAAGAAAAAGACATTCAGAACAGTAATTGCTTTTCTTTACTTTCTGTTTCAGAAAAGACAAGTGCAAACACTTTTCCAGACATGGAATTTTTTTTACTTCATCTAATATTACCCTTATTTATGCTTTGTTTTTCAATTTCCCTACTGAAAATTTAGTCTGTTACAATGGCCATTCTTAGTCATCAAATCAAGCAACAAACATTTCAAGAAGTGCCTCTGAAAATACTCCATCAAACAGGGATATAAAATGTTTCATTGATTAAGAATGTATGTAGAACTTGAGTTCCTTCACTATAAGTATTTATTTGATTAGTGTTAGTAATAAAATCTGGGTGTTTTATGTACCTAGTTTGCTTTCCAAGATGGATAACTGATTATCAATATTAGATTAAAAAAAAAAGCAAACCCGTTTGAAATATCTAGAAAAATGTTCTTCAGCGATAACAATCCTTTCAGTTCATTCTTATAAATATTTTTAAAATTAACCTTTAAAAATTTAGTGCAAATTAATCAAAGATAAAAATCCTCTATGTTTTTCAATACGGCAAAGTAAAAAGTAAGAAAAAGGAGATGATGACTTAAGAGTCTTTCATAAAATAAGGATAATATGACTGTTATGAAACAGCAGTTAAGTGAGACAATCCATAGAAATATTTCATATGCCTACAGAAATATTCCTTCTTTGTTTACAAAGGTCTGGTGAATACTTTAACAATGTCTCTCCAAACTTGGAAGTTGTGTGTTCACTCCAGCCTTGCCAAGACCATTTCTGCACTGCTGACTGGCTGCTAATATTCCAAAGAAACAAGGATAATGCCAAGAAATACATGACCTCTTATATAGCACTAGAGGCCTAATAGATCTATGACGTTAGCAAGGCTTAAGGAAAGGGTTTACCCCCATATTGAGTAGCCTTCATTTATACAGATTGCAACACTGTTACAAGTTTGGAACTTGCTATTTGCTTTTCCTATATGCTAAACTTGTGGTCCTCTCAACCCTACGATCTCCTTACATTCCTTAGTAATTCAAGCATTTATTTCTTTTAAAGCATGCCCTTTTATCTTAAAAAGGAAATTAAAAAAAATCATCTTACTAGTATCAGATTTAGGGTTTTTCTTGTCACTTGTACAAAAGGTATATTGAAACATCATAATCATCATCAGGTAAAAAAGATTATTTTGCAATCATTATAGAATAATGTAGATGCCACAAAACTTAGAAGATGTGCATACAGATTCAAAAGATTCTGACAAAAACTGATGAAAACAGACAAGAAAACTACAGTTAACTGCATTTTAATCAACTGATGCCTCATGAAACTAAAGAAAAACAGGGAGTAATTTTATGAAGCAAGAAAAAAATAATGCAAGTTTGATGAATCAGAAATATTTTTGTAAAAGAACAGCCTTAAAAGAAGGTTAGTATTCCATTAAGTATAATAATTAACATGCTGAGCCAAATTAAATTTCATGTCTTGCTGAGTTCAGTTTAAAAGGTTAAACATACTTTGGAGTGCAATGCATTTTAAAAATGGAAAACTGTTTTCCTCACAGGAAGAGCCTGGGATACAAGTCGGAAACAGAATTACCAAACTAAAGTTTCGACCTTAGATGAAAATCTTAGTGGGGGAAAAAAAAACCCCATCTATTAAGCTATTAAGCTCTTATAATACCTTTTTCAGATCAGAAAGTGTACACAGTTGAAAGTTTTCTTCATATCTTCAAAATTTTCCAGTCAGAACAGTAAGGATAAAGAAAAACTAAGCTAAGTTACCATGTACAGAAATTCAAGAAACTTACATGAAAGAGGCTATTTCAAATCCAGCTTTATGGAATTCTTTTCACAAGCAGATGACATTTTACAGTCTATACCAAAGAACACTAGTTCTTGTTAATATTCATAAAATATGAAAGCTCCTACATAGCTTATATCATTCTGTCACAAAATGATTCACAATTACAAGAATTTGCATCAACTGTTCCTTACAAAACCTGAACCTTTTTCCAGCACAGATCTTGAAATATGAATGTGAAAATTCAAAAACCCATGAACAGTTCTTGCATATTATAACTCCACTACTAATCTGACATATCCATGACACTAAATAAACAAGTTTTTTGACAAATTATTTAAAGCAAATACATCAAAATAATGGTATCATTAAAACATCATAAATTACACTACATTCAGACATATATCAAGCCTCTCAAATCCATTTATTTCATGAAATAGAGTAGAATTAAATTTATTCTGATACACCAGCTACTCTTTGACCTTCTTATGCTTTACTCACATCTTGGAATTGCTTTAACATTCTGATGGAAAAGAAGAAATCAGTACCAGCATTTTTAACAGCAATCAATTCAGTTTTGTAAGATGCAGCTCCTACTAATGGGCACACCAGACAACACAGTAACAGAGAGTTAGACGTCGCAGAAACTTCAAACAACATGCTGTAAACATTCCTTTCCTTTCTTGCATGTCTAAATCTCATTCATTCTAAACCCAGAACCATATCAGAGACAGTGGAATAGCTGCAAGGATAGAAATGTGCGTACAAACCTTGAAGAAAACTAATTTCAGACAAATAATCCGTTTTTGTGACAGACATATACCTTCTAACATTGCATATCACCAAGCAGTGATACTGCTCAAATCACAAGGCAAACTGTCTCACAGCTAAACAATTCCACCACCTCCCTACCAAAGGGTACAAAAGGTAGCAAAAATCCAGACACTTAAGAGAGGAATATCCAAATTCCCAAAGATGAGTAATTAGATATCATAGAAAAAAAAGGTTTTGGATGGCAGGATATGTTTAAATTGACTCTTCAGGAAACCTTAAACCACAGGATGCATAAACAGAGGTCAAGTAAACTGCAAAGTGGTAAAGTATATTCTATGGTACTCCTCCTACCTGTCAAGTGGTCAACTTGTTATTTACCTGGCAGATATATCCCCAAGTGGTCTCAAAAAAAACCCACAGTAGTGAGAATCTGGTTCAAAAACCACAGTATACCCACTCATTAGGCACTCCCTGCTAGTGGCAAAGAGACCATCAAATAGTATAACAATTTTAATTTGGAAGGCATCTACAGAAATTAACTAATTCAATCCCCTGCTCAAAGCAGGTCTAAGTAGTTCAATTGCTCAGGGCAACGTCCAGTTGAGTCTTGAACCCTTTCAAGAATTTAATTCCACAAAATCACAGGGTAATTTGTTCCTGGGTCCCTGAATAATCTGTTCCTCTGTTTGACCACTCTCAATGTAATTATTTTTTCATAATACCTAATCAGAACTCCCTGTGTTCCAACTTGAGTCTGTTACTTCTCAAACTATTGCTTCACACCTCCGACAAAAGTCAAGATCCTCTCTGTGTCCTCCAAGCAAGCACACAGAAACCACAATGACTGGAGGAATTTGTTGATAAACTGACTGTCATCTGAAGGAATGTGCTGTGTTACATGCCCAGAAAGCGAAGTTTGGCATAAGGCTTTGTGAATACACACATTGTAGCATGTTTCAGATAAACAGGGATCATTTCATTACATAGCGGGTTGAAGCAAAGCTGATGGTGCAATGAATCTATTTGACAAAATATGGACCTTCACAGAGTAAGTGTGGCTTCTCTCATGAGAGCCGTGGACTGTTTGGGAATGACACGCAACCACTCGACAACATGAACAAGATGACTGAGGCCACTAATGAGAAACATCTTATATTTTGGGGCAGGAGGAAGGGGATGGTGTTGAAAGGATGGGAGAACCTCCACAGATGCTAAAACAAAGGAACAAAGACATTCCTCTCATTCCTCTCAAGTAAAGGTAAGGTGGAACTGTTGCCAAAATCTTTGTAAATACACACTCTTAGATGCATCGTATCTCTTAAGACATCAACATTGCATGACCTCATAGCTACGGGGATTAGGTGTTAAATAGTTTAAAAAATACCAATCAGCCTCCCTCCAGAACTTCTGGTGGCATTTTGATTGGGATTATCATTCTGAACTTAAGACTTCCTCAATGAATATATCTGTAATGTCAAAGTAAGTAGGTAGCCCATTTCCCCTTGGAGCAAGGAAATAACTAAGTCTGAATCCTTTACACCTAGTTATGTTGCCATGAACTCCATACCATATAGACAGAAGAACATCAGTTTTATTCCAAGCTATCTTCCTTTTCACAGGCCATTCTCATGAGGTTATAACTCATTGAGATAGAAAAAAATAAGGTGAACATGTTAAGCTTGCAAAAATAAAGAGAAATACAAACCTCCACATGAATGAGTCAATTGCTTCTGTGCCAGCTTTTAAATCATCACAAATTGGTTATATTAAGAATAATCACAACAGAGAAAGTCAGAAAGTTACCTTGCAATATGGGAATAGAAAGAAATTAATTAAAGTAAAACATTCTACAGGTAAATGTAAGAAGTACAGGCAGGAAAACAGATACAATTCCCTCTTTTACCTGTTTCTCTGTGAGAATGACTCTGCCTAAGAGTTGATTTTCAAGACCTTTCACGGTCACAGTAAAATCAATGATGGAGGTTCGAGCACTAATTTCAGGAGAGTAACGCGGATTTGACAGTTTTGTAGTAATGTAAAGTCTGAAGCCATCCATAACATCTACTTCCTTATCACCAATTTTCACCTTACGAAAAGAATTTTAAAAAAGAGTCTTGAGATATCAAGAACCAGTACACACTCTTTCAGATACTGCATATAAGAAAAAAGATCATATTTTTCTCTTTAAAGGCATAAAAATACAGTTTTAAATTATACATCTGATGCAAACAATTTGCTGAAAATACCTATGGATCACTTAAATGGTCCACTCACAAATTATTTTGATTTTTAAAAGTTGTCCTAAGCAAAAGGATAAGGAACTTTATATGTTAAGTATATTAAGCATTTATGATCTTAAACCTAAACTCTATATTTTTTGTATGAGTATTAGTCAAATTTAAATGACTTAAATCTTCTATATTCCTATATTTATCAGGAGTTATTTTGTTAAGGCCAAGGGCAGGGGGAGAGGAGAGAAGGAATATTTCCACTTGTTTGCCCATTTGATTTATTTTACCTTGTTAGCTGAGTCTGTTTTAATGATGTTTCTTTCCAAAACATTATCAAGTGCTGGGTCAAGCTCTTCTCCAACATCTTCTACTAAAAGAGGTCTGCCCAAAGAAAGGCTGTCTTCTAAGTGATTTCTAAAATACTTGTGATTCAAAGAAGTGATCTAAAATATAAAGATAGACCTATATATTATGACCAGTTACCAAGGTTTTATTTATTTCATATTTATAAATTATTTAATTTTATTCAAAGTACTGCCAAAACCAATGATCCAATTAGTAGACTAGTATTAAGGCAAAGATTGTGACCACAAGAAAAGGTAGCATCAACTGACCATATTCTTCCTCAGCTCTCACGGAATGTGAACTTTTATTTTTCCACTGCAAAAGTACAAGCAAATCAGCACTTGCAATGCTGATATCCTAAAAGTGCAACTACTCAAGAATTTCACAGCAAAAATTCACAGGAAACTTTGAGCAACTTCCATTTTATCTTGGATAACAAATCCAAGTCAAAATGCATCAGGGTCAATTCCAAGATCAGGACTCTCCTGGGTTTTTCTTTTCCTCCTTGAAAATTAGGGGGTCACATCAAACAAGACCTTAAATAGTCTTTGCTTTAAAAAGTAGTCCTCAGTATAACTGATTAATTTTCAACAAATGCACATAACACATTCAGCTTAGACTTTAATAAAGCTATAAACAAACTAGTAATAATTTTTAACATTACTAGCTGGGCAGCTAGTTCCACACCTAGATAAAATCAACATGAAAGTAGTAGCAATACTCTCAGAGGCTCTCTATTATCACCCCACAAACTCTACTTTATGGTTTTCAGGGATTTTTCTATCTAAGGTGGTTTATGGATGTCATCATAGCGAGTAAAGAGTTTCTATCTCATATTTTCATGTTTGCACTGAATTGATGTTTCTTGCCTGAAACTGTACGCTATGGTAATATTGTCTTCCCTTTTACTTGCAGAGTACTTAGTACCTGACTTCCATAGTAAGACAAAACAAATTGACAATGATTTCTGATTGAAAGCTGATAAAAATACCATGCCATGAAACCTTCATTTTAAACATTTACCTGAAATTGTATTAATCAACTAGTTGGTGTTTTCTTCCTAACACTTACAGTATCTGGTAAACATGTCCATCCAGCCTATTTTCCAACAGTTTATGTTTCAGTGAAATAAATTCATTAAACAAATGGACTCACTGGTTCTAACAGGCTTCAAATGTACACTTGCATATTTAACCAAATCTAAAATCTACCAAAATATATCTGTGATGCCATTTATATCCAGACTAGACATTTTATATAAATGGCATTTGCTAAGCATTATGTGAATCACTGAATTGCAATGTTTTGTAAGCTAAGAGTTTCTATCGATTATGAAAGCACCACCATTCCTATTACCTGAAGTTCATTTCTGCCTTCCTTATTTTTAATCCAAATTTTACCCTGTGCTTGTGGATCAATTAATAAAGGATAACGAGACGCCTTAGTGACAATTATTCCATTCTGTATGGATAAGTCATCATTTGGCAATCCTTGCAGGTTCCATTCACTTATAGTTGGAGCATCAGTCAACATTTCTATGAGGTTTAAGTTGTCACAAAAGGGTATTTTTCGGGTTTTCATTTCTTTTTGCCAGTCATTCAACAGCAGACTGCGGAACTCTTGGTTAAAAGGACCAGAATAGGACAGAAAAGCTGTAGCCAAGAGTACATCACCTTAAAAAGAAAAAAAAAAAAAAACAGAAACAAAACCCAAAGCATTACCACTTTGTGAATTCCATTAATGAATGAGCTGTTCCCTTCTCTAGTTGTTACATATTTTAGCTGGCAACTGAAGAACATACTTTGACTCCTAAAGAAGGCAAAACAACCTTTTTTCCCAAGGGTTATTACATAACAAGACAATGTTACATTTCAGTAGATGCCACATGAAGTCTACCCTTACAGTGCAGCTGTAGGGATCAAGAGATGGACATCTGGAAGCCTGTCAGAATCAACCCAAAACACACGGACACACCTGTATTGCAAACACCAGATCCTGCACAAGCAAGACACGGAAGCATAAACTTACTCATAAACTTCCAATTCTATAATTTCCTTGCACAATCATGAGAACATGCTTAAATAATAATTTTGGGGTGAGAAAAGAACCCTTATTTATAAGTACTAATTCAACTAAATTAATTGTAAATCAATCACAAGTACTAACAATAAAAATTGTAATAGACATCATTATGGAGGGACTAAGTGTCACAGGTTTTAATTTTCTCTTCTGCTTCAAAATTGTCCCTAGCGTTTCATGACACCATAGCTTGGGGGGGGTTGTACCTCTGAAGTAAAAATGCAAGATTCAAATTGGAGAAGATATTATACTTTTATACGGAGCCCCAATACTTTTTAGACAGTTTCAAGTTATTTGTAAAAAAAACATGATGAGTTTGTGGGGAAGGTAACATGCATTTTAATAAGTTACTATACATATACATATTACACCAGCAAATAAAATACAATCTAGCTATTGTAATACAACCTATACAACAATATCTGATTTTTACCAGAAAAGAAACTTCAACCCACAATAAAGAGCAAGACAAATTTAACTTATTGACCTAACTAATAAACTAAATATTTATTACAAAGTACTTTAGTTTACAAGTACAAATTTATAAAATAAAAATGAACTTCTAAGAAACACAGATTTTATGAACCACAGTTAAAAAGATTAATTTCTATCTATCAATGTCAGTGCCTGAATACCAGTCTTCCTCTCCTTCATATGTATTCTCAGTTATACACATTTTATTGGCACTTGTTAGCATATCACTCTGTTCGGACTGTTGCCTAGAAGCACCAGTATGTCCCACCACATTCACAAAGTCCATTACCTTTTCTTTTTAAATATGAACTTTATCCTTATATTGTATTTTTCACACAACAGTGCCTTAGCAAGGAAATTAAAACAACTACCCTCATTTTAGAAACGGGATCTAAACTACAAAAGGAAAGCTTTAAATTTTAAATGTTTTCAGTTCCACTACCCATCACAAGTCAAGCAACTCACTTCCAAGTTCAAAGATGAGGGCAAAAACTTACCAACTAGCCTCTTGGTTTGCATGGCAAATTCTTTACTCTGTTCTGTCCACCTCTCTTTTTCACCAGCTAAACCACTTATAAGACTCGAGGCAGTTTGCATTTTATGCCGACAACGCTCAGCATCTTCCAGCAAAGTCTAGAGAAAACCATACAGTAAGAAATATGGCTTATAGTCATGTATCTGACAGGCTAGGAAAATATCTATATCTAATTAAACCAATAGATAAATGACACCTTAAAAATATATTCTCAAACATTTATATCCCTATGCAGAGAAGGAGAGAAAGTCAAATGGAAAAAGTGTATCAGGATAAACTATCAACATTTGTCAGAAACACGATTGAACTTTCTAATATTTCTGTTCTTAACTCTCATTTTGGCATAGTCATTAAATAATATGTAAAATTTATGATACCTTTTAATTCTGGAGTATTCTACCCTGAGTTTCAAATACATTATACACCTTTTGAGGAGGTAGGGGGGAAGAGGAGAAAGGATCAGTGGCAAAGGAGAGAGAGAGGAACCAAAGATGCAGTATCCAAAAAATATCTCTTGTCTGTAGTCCATCAACACCCTTTCCAAAGAATAATAGTGAAACTGAAAGAATTTGTTAAGCATTCCTTAAAATAAGGGTAGAAACTTCTTTCCATGAGGAGCAGTTCACCTGTTTTTCTCTCATTGCATTTTCATACTCTGCCTGCACAATATCTAATTCTTCTTGCTTGGCTCCCAGTTCTTCTTGAGCTTTCTGCAGATCCAGCATAGCAGTGGTCAGGCGATTCTCCTGAATTGCTAAATTAGCCTACAGATCACACAAACATAAAAGTGTATTCATAGATAGAGAATCCCAAAGCTCTTGCTATAATGTATTTCAAAGAGTTGTCCTGTACTATATTTCAAAATAAAACTGTTCTTTAAAGACTTCATCACTCAGCAAAACCTTCTGTTTGAATTTTACAACAGACTAACTTCTCTTGCAAATAGCTGCAGCTAAGCAGTTGGTTTAACATCAATTAGAAAAAAAATAATTAGAAACACTTCCAGGAATACCAGTGATTCTTCATCTGACACAAAAGTTAGTCTGACCTAGCTTGCAGAAGAGATGGATGCCACTAGAAGTCTATTTGATATCTTCAACCAATATGCCTTATCTAACTACCAATCTTGCTTCTCTCTTGGTCTTTGCTGTTCTAACTACAAGCTATTCTGTAATAGAGCTATGCTTGACCATGTTCTTCCTGACTTCATTCTAACTATTAGGCCTGTTTTTCTCTAAATAACACTGATGAACAGAAGGTCTGTGCAGTCTTTTTATGAATAGAGATCTGGAACATTAAAGGAAACAGATCTCGAGGCTTTTTTTTCCCTACTTAATCCTTAATTAAGATAAAACAATTGCAATAGCAAATTTAACTAGATGACAAATTTTCCAGCCCCCTTCATAAGGAGTCCAGAGGCATAAAACTCCACAATCTCTTTCATAATTTTGACAACTTACAAGTGTAAATACATTTGAAATATATTTTATTGTAGAATTACAATGTTCAAAACAATGAATGCCTATAGAGGCAAGCACCAGCTCAAATAAAGCAGATGAGGTTTCCATCAGATTAAACCCTGAGAAGAAGGAAAAAAGGGTGCTTGTGACTGGCTGTAGACATACCTTTAAAGGTAATACTTCTTTGTTGATGGAAAAAAATACAGCCATAGCTTTGGTCCATGAGCAAAGGCCAGCAACATTCCCACATACTCTCTTAGCTGTCTCAATATTGTAGTCTGCCATTTCAAAATAAGGGCTCAAAAGTTCTACCACTTCCTCATTAATTGTGTCCTTTGGAAATTGCTGGAAAAAATGTTTAAAAGTGCAATATATATAAAGTGTGTAATAAATGTAAAACATACACACATGCATTTCAGAACACATGGAACACTATGAAGATCACAAGTGTTACTGACAAACAATTAATATGAAATTCTTTGTCTCATACATCTTTGAGAGCTTTACAAAGTCATTTGACTCTTCTACACTCTTACAAAATGGAAAAGTTTGCCTTCATTTATGATCTTTGCTATCTTACACTCACTATTACCATTATACAGCTATTTATTGATACCAAATTTCACTAATTTCCTGCTTGAAGTTCCATTTTCCTTAGGGCAGAATAAGTGCTTAGCAATCTTCAAAAAAAAAAAAAGGAAAAGCTTAGTTCTGCTTCATAAATACACATTCTACAAGACAGTCCTTTCAAAGGGCAAGTCAGCTGTCTTATCCTTAAATTACTTTATCTCATTACTGGAATGTATTTTAATTTAAAGAATTTATTTCAACTCTGCCTTTTCTCAAATAAAACCCCATATTTTCCATTTTTCCTCCTCAAAAGCTCTCAATTTTCTCCCTCAAATTTATTTACAAGGTCTAATGAAAGTCTATTGCTGACGAACTTGAAAAATAGCTGTTCCCTGAAGCACAAATAGGTTTAGTTATGTACAAGCAAAATGAAAGGTTGAAGCCCTTCAATAAATTAAAAACCCTTACAAGTAGTTGCAATGTGAATACTACATAAATAACATTGATGGCACAACCATACAAATCTGGCCAAGCCTGCAACATGTGATTTCCCGCTAGACTAGCAACAGGTTAAGTAAACTCAAAATGTAAAAATCAGTGATGTAACATCCAGTAGGGCAGGACAAGGCATCATTTATTCCAACTAAATGAATTGTCATTGTAGTTTAAGTAATGAAAAGAATTTGTTTATTAATCACTTTTTCCATTTCCCTAGACACATGTTGTGAACCTGAAAATCCCAATATTTAAAAAATTCTGCTTGTATTCACCCAAATAATCACCTATTCTTTTGCAAGCAAGTGTGTGAGTTGCAATGTTGAAAATTAACAAAAAGTTAGATAACAGAAAAAACATGTTTTCTATCAGCTTTAGTGAAACAGATAAGTAATGGCTATTCAAACCAAATGCTTAAAGATTTCATTGCCTTACTTAGGAAAAGACATTATTGATTTATGGTATGAGTTTCCCAGAAGGATTCAAATTTGTTTCATTATGATATACTTATTTTTAAGCTGTTAACATTTCAGATCTTTTGTGTGTCTGATTCCCTTTGCACAGCTGTCCTTCTGGACATCAGAGAAAACATCATGCCTTATTTTCCTATATTAAAAGTAAATGGAAAAGAAGGTTGCAGAAGCACCTGTAGGTTCTGTAAGAAGTTCCCTGCTGTCATCAGTTTCAAGGATTCTTGCCAGGATGGGACAGCACAGCATTTTTCCTTGTCAATTTTCACACTGCTGAGTTTTCGCTGGAAGAGCAGTAACACACAGTCCATGATGCGCATGATGAGGTGAGGAGGCCGTCCCAGTGTGCGGACAGTGGCAATATCCGTAGGTTTTATTGTCTACGCAAAGCAAAGGGCAAAGCAATTACCTTTATTGTTTATTTAATAAGACATAGAGCACAAGTTAAGCAACAGTATTAATATATGATAGAAAAAAAAATTTTATATTATTTTTACCTCTAAAAAATCTGAAGCTAGAAGGACCTTCCAACCAGATTTTACCTACTAACTCCTATCAACTACTAGGAAACCTCAGCCCAGCACCCCCACAGCAGCACCTAAAAGCTTAAAACTATCACGCACAGTTTTGACAAAGTGAAGAGCAAAACAGAAACCTCTTGATATTTTACCCTTTTATTTTTTTTAAATGCAAATGTATTGACCAAGAACTGAGTCTAGAAAGGAAAATACGTTCTGCTGGCATCTGGCAAATAAAGGTGAATTAAGGAAAACAGTGAGAAGGCCTGATATGCATACAGATTTTCACCTTTTCATCCATCTTACTGGGAGTAATTCCTGGTGCAGAAGCAAGTCTGTGAGAAAAATAAATTATGTGTGAAAGCCTAGACCCTACTAAGTAAGGCCAAGTAAGCCCAAAGTACAAGTCTAATACTATATCTCATAACTCTATCATAGTCATAAATGAGAAAGCCTATCAGAAAAGTCTACTAGAGATGTCTCCTTAGGGAAGAATTGAGTGGAGCAGTAGTGCTCATTGCACCACATACAGAGCAAAAAACACTGAACAGTGGTAAGTGCTGATGGACAGACCCACTCCTATAACAGACACAACTCCGATCTGAAGCTTTGCTTACTCACAGGCAGTTTAATTAGTTCAAGTACATGACAGTGAGAAACAGTAAGCAACAGGTTACTGCAAGTGTTATGACATCTTGCTTCTAGCCTAACACATGCCTCATGGGGAATTCATGAAGGAAAATTTAAATTACTTGTCTCTATACTTCAATAAAGGGACTGTAAATTATTGCAGATTATCCTAATCATTTTCCTTCTGACAACCTTTTGTTTCCCTTGAATGTTTTGGTGCTTGTTGAGTTCAGTGCATACCAAATAACTCATCAGAGGTTTTCCAGATATCTGTGTGGAAGCTTTAACTTGTGTTTATTAGAGACTGTTAGGAAATTTAGCCTAGCCTTTTTTTGCTAACATCTAAACTGTGGCAATTTTTTTTATTTAATTTCTATTTATTTACTTACTTATAGTTATGTATTTAATGCGCTATTTTTATTGCAGGACAATGTGCATCTAAGTTTTACTGAACTTTGACAATTCTTCCTCAAACTTTAAAAAATAATCTCACTATAAGTTTAAAAATGCTCATAAACTGTTCTGTACCTACCTGTCTCTTCATGTAGCATTTGCCCATTCTAAAATATGCAGAAAATGGAATGCAACAACTAATCGCAGATTTATTTATTTCATCTGGGTAGTGACCTTTGTATTTATCAAATGTTTGAATAGGCCTTTGTCTACACTGCAAGCAGAATTCTACTATGGGAATCCCTAGATGGAAATTTGCAAACCTGTAATGATTATGAGATTCATTTTTTGAAAGATGCAGACTCATGCAGAGAATTTGCTTGCTTAAGGGAGCTAATGAATGAAGGAACGAATGAACGCATACTGAGAATACACATATACATGCTGATAGGCTTGCTTTCATGATAGTTTGCTGCTCCCCTTTAAACATAATCAAAGAAAAGGCAAGAATGACAAGATTAAGTCCAAATACCTTTCACCATTGTGAAGTTTCAAAATAATACTAGTGTATCTTGTTCTTAAAATTGGGTTTTCGTTTGTTTGCAACCTACATTTCAAGAAGAGCAGTATTGTTTTGGTTCAGCAGTTTTAGTCAAAAACAGAAAGCTGGAACAAGATGCAGGACCAGACACAGAACACTGGTGTTATCTTTAAACATCAAAAGTTGACCATTGCTTGTTTTATCACTTGTCAGAATGCTTGCCCACCACTAGGTTAGTTGTTTTGTTGTTGTCTTTTTAACGTTTTCCTGTAGCTAAATATCAGGATCTTATGATACAGACCCACTCTCTTATTCCACCCTTACCAGCTGTCATGTCATCAGCCTGCATTTAGACTTCTCCACTCTGCCCCTTAAGAATCACAGTAGTCATTGTTAAACTTCTCTCCCTCAAAGTGAATTCATACATTCAGAAGATCCAAGAAAACTTTTCTATACTAGATTTCAAAGACTATCCCAGCATTCCTTCATATCAGTCTTTAATCATCACAACTGCTGGCAGCCTCTTAAGTGGAAAGGAAAACCTTCCAGTAAGCCTACATAAAAACTTTTATCTATTGTTTTGAGGCTTTTATTTCTGGGTCTTCCCCTTTATTCTTTTCAGGTTTTTGAGATGCCAGCTCCCTGCTACTCTCTAATAGGTGTACTTCAGATTCCACTGCTGCTGCTCATGGCAAAATGCCTTGAGAAACATTCAGCTAAACAGACATTAAAAAAATACTATGCAAGATCAACTAATAGCAATCTTTTTTCCATCTTAAAGATAGGGCAAAGTGCTATCATTCTATTAAACAAGTTTTACAGAAAGAATATGTTGAAGGAAATGAAGTCCCACGGTAAATGCTAGAGATCTTGGTAATGCCACAATTCGTAAGAAAAAATAATTTATTTTTCTTTTAAGACAGAAAATAGTGGACCAGAAAACTTAGTCAAAATGCAATTTAATTGTGAAAAGTTAAAATAGGAACTTTTAATTTGGATTGAATTATAACAGGTTATATACATGGAAAGCACTTCTTTACTCATTGCACACAAGCTGTTTAGTATCAACATTCAGTTACTGGTCTAATATTGTAGTAGTTTTGGCTTTAGTTTCAGTATGGGTCCCATTTAGGCCTCAGTTTTTAGCAGGCCTCAAAGGATGTGACATAGATTAGAAGGGACAAACATCACCTGACTTAAGCAACCAAAGAGGTGTTTCATATCATCTGACATCATAGAGAAGTGTCAAGGGGTATAATAAGAGAGGGAGGAGGATTTTCTTCTCTTTCGGTCCCTGCTCCTGACCTGAGAGGATCCTGCTGCCCTGACTGCTGAAATTAGGCCGTTTCATGCTGTTGTTTATCTAGGGAGGTGAACGTTTTCCTGTTAATGTCTCTCTCTCTTGCTGGGAGGTTTCTCAGGAAGAGTTTTTTGGGAGGTTTTCTGGGGTTTGGGTGGTTGGAATCTGGGTTATTAACTTGGCAACTCGGTGGAGGTGTTGTTATTTCTTTTCAATATGTGTTATATCATATTCTGCTTTAAATTTTCTTTTTTTCTGTGTAAATATAAAACCCACCATTTCAAAGCTTCATTTCTGTTTTTTTTTTTCCCTCACTCCTTTTCCCTGGGAGGGGACCCTTCGAGACTCTGTACTAGGCAGTTGGCATTTTGCCAGCTCAAACCATAACAAATATCAACCTGCAATACATCATATATCAATTACAGTTTCTAATGAAAGTTAAAACTTCCCCTTACTGAAAACTTCCTATTTGGAGTTTGATACTCATATGAAAAAAAAACCACAAAACTGAACCTAAAAGCCTCAAAATATATATTTATATATTATATATTTATTTATTTGCATACACCTTCCGTCAAGTGACGAGTTATGCACCCGCAGTCTTTGATTTCAAAGATATCCATCTTCTTAGTAGTAAAATAATGTACATGTTTCAAGTACTAACCTGTAAGGCTGCTTCTGCCTCTTTCAAAGCAGGCTTAGCAGCTTCCAACTTCTCTTCAGCGATGGCTTTGTCAACTGAGATACGGTCTACAATAGCTTGAGCTTTGTCTTTCACTTTCTGAACTTCACCCTTCACGTTCTCAGCAGCCTGTGCTTTTATTGTAACTTCTTTCAATACCTAGAATGTGAGTAAACCCACACGCCAAATATTAAACACCTTGTTAAAAGAATGCATTAACTTCTATTGTAAAATTATCAGTTCAATTCCTAAACCAGAAAACTCAAAGAGGATTACTTTCTCCAAGATTCCTTTTTCCCCAAACACTTAACTTCATTTTACTTGATTAGTCTTTTCAAAATACAAGAAATAAAAGGAGGGGGGAGGAAAATCAAACAGCAACACACATTGAAGGCTGTACATACCATGTCAGCTTTTTCATTGGCAATCTGAAGTTCCTTTTCTTTTACCTCCAGCTCTCTGCTTAGAGCAGCCACTGACTCAGAGGCCTCTTTCAATTTTTCCAGTCCAGTGTTTATTCTGGAGTTAAAAAAAATAAGAAGCATCTAATCCTCTATGTAATTTACATTCCATTTTCCAAATTATTTCATGTATAGAATGAATGCCATCAATCAGAATGAACAGGAGCAAGTTTTACACCGAAAAAGAAAGACAGGAACATTCACGCAAGTGTCTGATGTATTCAGGATCAATAAAATGAACAATAAAGTACATGAATAAGGTCTGTGGCTTAAAATTTTACCCACTTCTAACTCAAGCTGTATGTCTTTATCATTGCAAAAAAATCCTATATGTTGGTTCCATGTCTGTCACTGTCCCTGCGGAGCTCCAAGCTGGCCCTCAAAGGACTGAGTTCTATACAACAGAAAGCATTTTCCCATCACTAAAATTCTGAGAAATATGTCAAATCACTGTTTCTTCTTTGAAGGGGATACTGAAAAGAAACCAAAACAACCAAAAGAGAGTAACAGAAAACAGTATTGCAGTAAGACTTCTCTAACTCAGCATTAAAATGCCTCTTCAGCAGTGCTTTTTTTTCTGTCAAAGGATAAGTCTTCACTCAGGACTTTTCAGACAACTTTAAGTGGCCTCTACAGAGGCTGCTATTGCAAAGGATAAGCAGTACTTGGAGAGCTAAACAAATACAGGAGAACAGACAAAGTGCAGCACCTACCAAAGGAATTCACACTGTGCAACCAAGGTACTAAGGTTAAGTGAATCAAATTGCCATTCATGAACTAACCTGGTGCCTTTGAAGATAGAAAGCAGGACCAGATTCCTCTGTTTTATAAGTCTTCACCCATAAGGTAACTACAGATTTCTAACTCAAACTGACATTGAAGTCAAAGAATGTTTCAAAGTTAAATAAATGAGTTTGAGCCTTTCTTAAAGGTTTCCAGCTCTTTCTGACAATCTTCCAAAATTGAGAAGACAGTTTTTCTTAAGGGTGGTACCAGTTGATACACTAAATGCTAATTTCACATTATAATTGTTTCTGACATGAAGATATATCTGTATATAGATCCCACTAGTTTAATAAAGCATCTGAAAAGAGCAATGAGTATATCAAAACCACTTTAATAATCTACAATTATTTAAAAAAGAAGCTCAGCAGTCTACGTGAGGCTCTATGATCACACAACCAAAACCACCAAGGGTATTTCTTACATGTTCATATCAGAAGGATAAAATGGTTCAGCAAAAACCCCAAAGTTTCTGTCTGGTTAATTAAACGCTATTGTGAATACATTATGAAATTACATGCAGATGTTTTCTTTTACTCACTAAAAGTATGTCAGAATAATTTATATTCACCTCTTTTCCCACAACCTTAATTTTTTATATATCACTACTCTTTTTCCGCCTCCAAATATATATAGGTTTTAACTTAAATGACAAGAGCAACTTTATGGTTGACCAAGTTATAGTTTTACACAAACAAAAACCTTTTGCTGTGCAAAGAGACAAGCCATGCATTGAAATGAGGCGTATCAGAATACACCTACTTGGAGAAGAAAACCACAGAAAGACAGTCAGACTACTGAGTAGTTTACCTGTTTGCTAATGTTTGCACTTCAGCTTGCTTTTCTTTGTATGTGGCTTTATATCCCTGAATAAAGGACAGGTAGGATTTGGGAGTCACATGTGTAGAACGTCTGTATCTTTGAAAGTAATCAGAACATTTCTCTGCCACTCCATCCTGGAATGAGCCCATACACTGCACAATTTCTCTCTTTGTATCAGCAGTGCAGTCCATATCAAATGAGGACAGGAAATGTTCAGATACTAAGGAAAGAAAACTTAAATGTAAGCAAATATTCAGGAAAATGCCTTAGCTCATAAAAAAGGCAATATAAAACAAGTCAGTATGTATTATGTCAGCTTTCACTCAGCTTCTGAATGCCCAGTCTTCTTTACTCTTCACCATCAGATCCTGAATGTCATTCCACATTTCTTGGTAAAAACTATAGTCAAGGATCTGTCATTCTTTCACCTCCAAAGTGTGCAACTGGTTTTTCACTCTGAATCTGTCCAACTGCTAGCTACCAGGGACTGGGTAAACACAGCCTTCCTCTGTATGCCCTATCACAGGCACAGTCTCAAATAGTCTCTTCCCCTAGTAGCATTTTTGCCTTCTTTACTAACACCCTAAAGCCATCTTCACAGAAAATATTCCTTCAAACTGTGTTCTACATCTTTCTTCTGTTAGAAATATTTCAACAGCTTAATAAAGCAAGCTTCAGAGGAAACATCTATATAACATTTATAACAAAATAATTTTCTTCTGGCAAAATTCAGCACTATTAAAACAACTACATGACCACCAATCAGAAAATTATGTCTATAAAGATAAAACCTACGTGTACCTGCCACTAGAGCATCCTTAGGCCATCGGCTGAACCAATCAATAGTGCATCCAGAAATGAGAGCAGGGAACTTGAGGGCCCTATTTCGGAATTTTTCACCTACTGGTGAAAAGCAAAGAACTACATGAAGGTTCTGACGGACTCTGGCCATGAAGTAGTCATACAGAGCCTCACTGGTTGGAGGTCTACGTGGATGCTCCTTTCTGAAGGAGGGTATGAGGTCACTAATTATCTCATCAACTTCATCCCGTGCAAATAAGTTTGACACCTTTGAGAAAAAGGAAGATTTTTCAAGCTTTATGAGATGATTCAAAATAGAGTACGTAGCATAAGGCTCATAATACATAGCATTGCAGAAAGTGACATATGTCTCAGACCCTGATGTTATTAAGACCTACCCACTCCTTTAAACCACAACTTTTGCTGAAATGATTCCATTAAACACACTGAAAACTATCCTGCTGTAACTGTAAAGCCTCCTTCCCAATGGACTTGATTTCTTCTCTTTATATTCTAATAACTAGCAGTAATTACTGTGAAATATAACCCTGAAATAATAAATAAATTAATAAAATCAATAAAACCCATCCCATCCATTCTGAGCATAACTTGACCATGTAAAAATTAAATGTTCACTAATGAGACAGTTAATTTGACAGACGACTTTTTAAAAAGTCAGTGATGTTCCCCAAGTCTCAATATGTTTTTTAAAACTATTCTCATGTCCCTGACAGCTTGTCTTTCTTTAACCTAGTATAATGGATTGTCTCCATTATTAAAAACACTCTAATGATAAAAAGCACTTGAGTTTTAGTTTTTGAAAGTGTGCCCCTTGATATACAAAATAATCAAATAAATTGAGTTATTTTACTTTAGAATTATACATTTTAAAAAGCAGAAAAATGATCACTGGAAGGCATTATACCTCTCCTGATGATAAAACGTTGTTCAAGTATTCCAAGAAAGACTCATCTTTGACATCATTGTCTGTAAAAAGAAAACAGATGCCTTTGCCTTGAAGTCCTGCTGTTCTGTATAAGAGTTTCAGATCTTCCATCAAGTTTAAAGTGTTGTATGACCTAGAAAAAAAGAGTTGAATATTCACTCCTTTTTTAAAGAAAGTCTTCTGATTAAAAGGAAAAAAACAACTAACCAAACAAGCAAATTTAAGTAAGAAATGATCTTTTGCAATTTAAGGCCAAAAGACACTTATTTCAGATAGATCCTCTCATGAGATCCTCACTAATATGCCATTCCCACCTGTGAATCTACAATTTCTTCTGTCATCAACATAGCTGCAAAAGATTTAAAATCATTTAGCTTCTCTAGAATGTCATCTGATTTGAGTGCCAAAAGTATTTCCTGATCATTGATTTGTCCTACAGATACTTTGGAAGGCACTCATTCTAAGACACACAGAGAAGAACTAATAATTTTTTTTTACTTTATCTTTTATGAATTATTTGAAAAGAAACCACATTGGGTAAAACAATATGAAATAAGGCAAAATATACTGGGAAAAGACAATCAAAATACTGATATATACATAAGATCTACCAAGTTAATGGACAGAGATGAGGATTCAGCCTCCTCACATAGACAGCATTACAAATATTACAAGACAAACTCATAAAGGCATTATGGATAGATACCACCTACAAATACTTTCAGTACAGTTTTATATACTGTGTAAAGACACAAAGATAACTTGGCACTACCAATATTCCTTCTCATTCTGTGAAACACATGAAAGAGTTTACTACTCCAATGGTGGTAAAAGTTCATAATTTTGTAGAAAATCAAGCATATTTAATAAGTCTAAAGGGCTCTTTGCGTCTTTCCACTCTACATAACAGTGCTTAGACTATATTAAACTTGTTTCTCTCACTGCAGAGACTGGGAACCTGTTTCATTTATCGAAAGAGGTTAAACACAAAGTACTTATTTACTTAAATTTCAGCTAATGCTCACCTTGTTAACATTATCTGGAAGGTATCATAGCCAGCTATGAAGGATGCCAGTCTTGTCAAGCTCTGCTTTCCTGAGCCACCAACTCCAACTAAAAGAGCATTTCCACGAGGAGTGCGAATCACACGAGAAATCTGAGTAATATACCAGTAATTTATTGCTGCAATGTGTAAAAGTTACACATCCAAAAATCCTATGCTACTGCATTAATAGAGTGACATCATAAATTAAGCAAAACCAAAAATGTTAAGGTTTAATTAAGGGATTCTACATTATTATTGATATATTCTTTGGACATTTGTACTTTGCAGTATTTTCTGTAAACCTTCCAAATAGTATTGCAACCACTTGATTCCATCGCTGTGAATGTTCAGTTTTACATCTTACACTCCCACAAAGTACAAGTAAATCTCAACTGTGATTTCTTAGTGATGTGTTATCACAGCATGACAGATTATTAAAATTGGGAAAGAAATAATAACTTCCTCAATGCCATGACCTCTGGATAACTTTGGTAAGACTCAAGTCTCCCGGTCCTTTAATCGTGACCAGAAAGACAAGATGTCCCAGGCATGTTAAATTCAGGACAGTCTTCAGAATTCTCTGCAGCAGGTAATAATACTGCCTTTATAATCAAACTTGTTAAGCTTCTCATTTACTTGACTGTAAAAAAGCACAGTATCAGTATGAATATTTGATCGCAGTGAAACATCTCCCAATTAGACCTCCATTTCTTTCCCACTTCATTATTTATGTTTTAAATTAAAAGGCAGTAGCTACCAACTATTTCTCATTTACCTTCAATTCAGGACCATGCAATGTAAATAGACCCTTTATAATTCAGAGCAAAAAGATTTTCAGCATTAACTGTGAACTGCATACAGTACCTGTCCCACTGTCCACAAGCAAAACAAAATGCCATGAAACACAGAAACAGGCAGAAGATGCTACCTGATGCTGAGAAATTACATCTTTACGCACAGGAGACAAACGTGCTCCACAGCCCAGCAGTTGCAAGTGGACAGATACTCACAGTACCCAGAAGAAACTACATTAATACCCAGAGTAGCACAGAGCCAACTGCCTCTCAAAGGCACAAAAATACCAACCAGCTGGTTAGCAGCTGGACCCCTCTGTCTGAGCAATGATTCAGGGTATTGGCTTCTGTTCTCCATTATGCTGAACATTGCTTTGATAACCCTAGAAATCCATCATGTCAACAAGCAAACTGGCATACCTATTTACTTGCCTTTACTCTAAATTACTTCTTTTCAAGCTATCAAAAATAGTCAGGACAATTGCCTTCAATTTTAAATCCTTTTATTATTTTATACTGAGTGTAATGTACTTGTTATTTTTCATAGGTTAATGCTTTATAAGCAAAGACAAAATCAAGCATGGAAGGTTACTATAAGCATACTTAGTATTTAACTGGAGAAAGAAAATTTAATTTGCACATCTCCCTTGGAATATTGATGATCATTTCAATTATGGCTATTAGATCTTTTCCAGGCAGAGGCACACAAACCATAAATTGAAAGCTTTGTTCTTTATTTAAGATGTCCCTAAGCTTTGGCTCCTTCAAGCTCAGATTAAGTATTAGCTTAACTGTGCTTATCTGGCTTTCTCTTAGAGGCCGTCTCAAGTCTACACAGTTCTTGCTGCTTTCAAGAATATAGAATCACAGAAGCACAACCTATTTACTTGATTCAAATGAAGACTAACATAATATTTCAGGTATTTACCACTTAGCTACCCAAAGAAGAGATTCCTGATAACAGAGGGGGCTGGAAAGCAGAACTTTTTCCATTTTGCAGAGAAGAGCTTAGAAAGAAAGAGACTGATTTTGTGAAACAAGAATCCAAGCCAAAAATTTTGAAAACTGTAAATGTAATGGATTTGTCAACTATAATTAAACTGATATTGTTTTGATATTTAATACTTTTTTATCTATAATTTCATGTTCAGTTATTAATAATTTAGGAAATACAGATAACCTCACTGTACAACAGAGACAATAGGAGGTATAGTTAAATAAAGGAGAGAAAGGCTCTCTATTGTATGAGGCCTATTCTGTGTGGATAATTCTATCAAGCTGTGCTGTGCTAAAAGTTATGGTCAGGTCCAATCCATATTCAAAGGAATTTTAAAAGGAGTGAGCATACTGTGGATCTACAAAAGAAGTTTGGACTACATTTATTCCTACTCTGCTGCATATACTCCTTCAGCAGCAACCAATTATGTCTTCACCTGAATTTCACTTGACTCATTCCAAAGAGAGGAAGGGCTCTCAGAAGAATTAACAAGAAAGGTTGAAATAGAGTTACAATAGCTAGCACCATGATCCCACCAGACACAAAAGATAGATATAACAGAATAGTTCCATCCAGAGCATTTTCACTAAAGTTTTTAATAGGTTTTAACACCTAGTCAGAGAGAGACAGATCAAATATTTTTTAGCAATAAATTAGTTGCTTCAGTTTTAGAGGTAATTTACCTTGACTCATGCATACCTCTACTCATAGGAAGCAAGGGCAAGCAAATAACAACAACAAATGGCAATCCAGTAAGACTGTACCTTAACTAAATGAATCATAGCATCCTCAAAGAAAACCATGTCCATTCCAGAACCACGAACATTCTCATTGTACATTTCTAAAAACTTATTTAAATGATTCCGTAGCTGATGGAATGAGGAAATTGGCTCATAGATTTTGGGAGTATCTAAATTAACTTCCTCTGGTTTTTCACCTAGAACAAATAGCAAGTAACAAAACATTAGCAGTTTAAATAATTGAAAAAGGCTGTCTTGGGGATAAGTAAGTGAAGATAATTAGAAGTCTCACCTCATAGAATCAGGTTTATTATACATAATATTATATATCTGATGTAATATAAGAGCACTGAGTACACCCTGCCTACAAGGCATCAATGTAGAAAAGACAGAAATATAAGTCCGAATACATACTCAGAGGGTAAAGAGTGACCTTTAATATGAAGATTTAAATCCACACAGAAACCATCATGTTGAATTGAAATATAAATGCAAAATGGAGAATGTATTTCTTAAAATGACTTGCCTTCCTGGTGACTGTTTAAACGTACCTGCCCTGTAATGTGCCTTTTAGCATGATACTTCATCTAAATACAGAGCAGGATGTTTGAGCTATTTAATCTTGAGTTATCATATATTTATCTCAGGGGAAAATATGCTGTGATTTTACAATCCAGAGATAATAGAGGAGTATATGAAAACATATCACTAACCTGAGCAAAGGGCTGTTTGAAAGTGCAGTCAAATGTAACTTTTTCATATTTAAGAGCTCAGAAATCCAGATCCTGCTCTTACACTTCCAATATAATGGGCAAGACTTTGGTCCATTATAAGGACAATTAAAACAGAATTCCACTTGTTATTCTGTACACTTAAAGCCAAAAAATAAGTGGGTTCTCAAGTCTATGACAAACATATTGTGGACAAAGCATACCCTTTCTACGTGAGGGCCTCCTACATTGCAGTTAGATGAAGTTTCATGCTAAAACACATATTATAGGGCAGGTACATTTAAACTGTCACCAGGAAAGCAAGCATTTTGAGAAATATATTCTTCATTTTGCTTTTTTTTTCAAATTCAACATGATGATTTCTGTGTGTATTTCAATTTTCACATTAAAGGTCACTCTCAACCTTCTCAGTAGGTATTGTTACTTATATTTAAGTCTTCTCTACATTGCTGTAGTCTAGTAAGTTATTTAAGAAAGTAATTGTTTACTTTCTCAGACAACTTTGTTTTCTATTTGATTCCTTCCAATCAAGTGTTTCCTACCCTTTACTCTCTTTTTCTCACTGCATTCTTACTACTTCAATTTTCCAAGACAAGATACAGTGACTGCCTCCACTATCCATCATTACAGTGATACAAACACAGATAATTGAATCATCCAATGGCTTTAATAATGATCTTCCCTAAACTCAAATAACTGTCTTCTGTTCTTTTGCATCAAATAACAAATATTCTCGGGTCATTTAGTGAAGTCAGTGATAACGTGCTTTTGTTTGTAAGACGTAAAGATGTTGGTATAAGCCATAGGGGTTATTCAAGAGATATAACTAGCACTCAGGAAAAATTGGATTAATAGCCATTCATTATAAAATGATGTAACAGTTATTTCCCAAGAATTATTGGATTAGCCCAGAGCCAGTACGTTTTACCAGTTTCTAGGGCATGGTAGCTACATTGCTATCCCTTATCTAGTACTGCAACTCCTCCACTTCAAGTCATTCATACCACAATTCTTTGATCACTATTTGTCAATCTTGTCTATCTGCCACATAAATGTAACTGGAAGTAAGGCTCTCCTAAACAGATAACCTGGATATAAATATGGACTTAGAAATCCCATTAATATAAAGAGGTGCCACAGCTGGTAACACAGACTATGTTCAATGTCACTGGACAAAACAGGCACCCTTGATGCAGAAAATTATTCTGCATTTTTAAAAAATACTTTTCTTAGCAGCTATGATTTTCATATCCCTTCCCAGTTCTTGTCATCTCCATGGTTATCTGAGTCCATCCTTACCAGTTTTTGCAGGTGTATCTCTCAGGAAGTCAACAAAGAATGCATCTGTTTCATGATCCAGCAAAGCTATTGTCCCTTCAAATTCCTTCTCAATGAGTTTTGCCACAGCTGCATGAAACCAATTAACATCCTCAGAGGTTGTGAAACGATCAGCAATAACACATTTACATTCATGCCTCCACAGTTTTATCAGCACCTATATATAAAAAAAAAAATCAAACCAAAATATATATATTTTTGCCTGAGTAAGATTTCCAACATTTCTCTCAGTTTCTTTCACAGAATCACAGAATTGGTCAGGTTGGAACGCACCACAGTCAGTCATCTGGTCCAGCCTCCCTGCTCAAGCAGGGTCATCGTTGAGCACATGGGAAAGGATTGCATCCAGATGGTTCTTGATGACCTCCAGTGAGAGAAATTTCACAATTTCTCTAGGCAATCTGTTCCAGTGTGTAATCATCCATACAGTAAAGTCTTCCTCATATTCATATGGAAGTTCATGTGCATCAGTTTCTGCCTCTTGTCCTATTGCTTGGCACCACCAAGAAGAGCCTGGCTTCATCCTCCTGACAGCCCCTTTTTAGATATTTATACAAAATAATGAAATTCCCTCTCAGGTTTCACTCTCAAGGCTGAACAGGCCCAGCTCCCTCAGCCTTTCCATGTAAGAGAGATGTTCCAGCCCATTCATCATCTTTGTTGCCCTCTGCTGGATCCACTCCAGGAACTCTATGTCTCTTGTACTGAGAAGGCCATTAGACTTGCAAACAAGCTGTACCAGCTTAAAAGCCCTGCTTAATTTCTTTATCTAAAAATCATGTCAACATTAGAAAAGAAACCATTTTGTGGTTTCTTCAGAAGACATACCTTGAGCTTCTTATTCTGCCCAATAGCAATTTCAACTTACATTCATTGCGGAAGAAACCTTAATCTAGCATTCCAAACTGAAGTGTATTTACCAATAAAGATTTTTTTTTTCCCATACTCACACCTGCTAACACATATTTTTGTCCTGATAAACTTTTCTAACAGGTCCTTAAGTGGAAGATGAGTGGAAATAATTTCATGCCAAACACAGATGTCACTACTAATACTACAGCCAAAGTAGTTAGAGAATTAAAAAAAAAAAAAAAAAAAAAAAAAAAACAAAAGTGTAAGTGTTTATAATGATCCTTCTCTAAATTCAACATACCTTTCAAGTCCTTCAGTTTGGTCATAGGATGGAGAAGGAAAGCCTGTCAGGTTCTCAATACCAGCAGCACTGTTTCAAAAAATTCCACCTACTCCTTTAAGACTTTTCATTTCAGCCTACAGCACTTTGTGCAAATGACACATACTGTGTCAAGTCTCAGAACTAATATGTAAATTTATACAGTCATATTTTGGGCAAGTGTTTGTTATACTTCAAAAGATATTAATTGAGATTATATATACATATAATCATCTCAGTGTTCTATATTTTTAGCTTCAGAAATTAAAATCCATTCAAAAATTTAAATTTTAAATGCAGTAGAATTCAGGAGCTTATCCAACAAGCAGGGATGTACACTGAAGAAGTGATTCTATAACCCAAAGGTATAACAAATTTTCCATGATTGTCATAAACATTGTTCTTCCAGCACTTCATGTTTGAGAGCCCAAAACTCTAAATTACTTAACCTTAAAACAATTAAAAAATAAAATATGTTTTTCTGAAAGAAAGATGGATTACAGAAAAAAATACATCACTATGACTTGTTCCTACTTCTGCCTTTTAAACCATAAGCCAGAAATCTTTTGTTAGACAGATACAAGGTAGTGACTGAAAGCCTCAAGACAATAATTGGGAGAAAGAACTGTTTAATTTTTTATCAATATATAAGCATTTTCATTGGATTAAAAGAAATTCTTTTGTTCTCAAAATTTTATCTGCTCACTTGTTTCAAACAAACCAGCATTTGTCAGCAATAGAACAAGTAGAAAGATACAAAGTCTCTGTGTCAAAACAATCAGGTTTGTTATAGTTTTGAAACAAAGTTGTCATTTCAATTAGTACTATGAAAGCTAGACTAACACATCTTTGCATCAACAAAACACTGAAATTGCATTTTTTTAAAGCAAACTCAAATGCCAAGATTGACTCTTCATTCTCTTTCCTACAGTAATTATACACTAATTATAGCAGTGTCACTGATGTGCTGCACGTACCTTTGGTTCATTGATCACTTCTGATGTAGTGTTCAGCATTCCTTGCCAAATCCTTGAGAGGTCTCGAAGGTTGAAGACATAATGAAACTTGGCTGGTGTGGGCAACATTTTTAGCTTGGTAATTTGCCACAGTCTGCGTGTCAATGGAACCAATTTGGCTACTGTTTTCTTCACATCATCTGAAAAGCCCCGCTCACTGCAGTAGTGCCCTTCTCCAATTACACCTGTGAAAAAAAAGAAAATTGCCAATTTAAAACCACACTAGAACAATACCAAGAGCAATAATCATCTGAAATTCCTTTTTCCTTTATTTTTTTTTTTTGCAATCCTCAAAAACTTTTCCAATCTGTTGAAATGGCTTTCCAGTCCTTCTTTAAACCTTGCTTCACCCGTTCTTAATACTATTCTGCCACCAGAATGCTCACTGGTTATTTACTTTTTAATTAACTGTGCATTAAATTGTGGGGGGTTCTCCCAAAATAGCTCCTACAGACTTCAAAAAGTTAATCCCTTCTCAGAAACCAATATAAGCCTCCCCTTTGAGAAAATCTAGTCACTAGTCACTCATTCTTAGCACCACTAACACCTGAGCAATTTTCAGCAATGTCAGTAAAACAATGATACCTTCATGTCATTCTTACTAACACTTAGCATATCGATTGATTCAGAGATGTGACTGGGCCTGAAAAATTTACATGAGGTTGCATGTAGAGAGTGATTAGTGAACAAAAATACGCTGGTAACCAAATCAGAGGTGGATTAAGCCTTGATTTTAACCATAATGTTTATAAGTAGAAGGGTTAAAAAAATAAACTACTATTTTCAAAAATGGGATTGGATACAAAGCTAATTTCTCTTTACCAAAAATTTTGTCAATGGAAGAATTAGAAGGCAAAGTACAGTTGAACACAGAAAATTGTCTCTTCAGCCTCTGTGGAATATCATTGCGACCTCCTCCAGGATGGATCATGGCAGCCAAAAACTGAATGTCCTCAATGTTGGTAAATTCACCAGGTTTTTCCAGGTTATACAGTCCTTTCTGTTCCATCAGTTGCCTAACTATCTCATTAGTGGCCTGTGAAATAACCAGGTTTTATACAACAGAATATTATGCATACAACTAAATGAAATACAAAACATACTTATACACTTTACAGACCTAATAAAGAGTGCATCATTATTTTTCCCCAAAGCCCCTGCTTATTTGCTTCAGAATACAAATGCATTGCTAGGAATAAGCACATTTCAATTGTCCTTTTCATTGGTAACATCTACAGACGAAAATCCTGGAAGTAGAGGGGAATCCCTAGTTTAAAATGAATCATTCATACTATAATTTACTCTCACTTGAATGCTGCATGATTTCCATTTATGCTGGAAATACTTCTCCCTCATAACACAAATTTTCCAGTTCGTTCTAATCAAGCCCAAACTGATGTATCTTCACCGTGTTGCATATGATACAAAATATTTTTATTAAATTTCCATCTGTAACAATCACAACTGTGGTTTTCAAGCTACAAGCATAGAATTAGTTCCACATAAAAGAATGTTAGATCCATTTTTTTAGCCATAAATTAACACCGCGCTTTGCTGTGTGAGCAGCTGAAACCCCCACTGTTAGTACATTCTAAAACTATACTTGTATAGAAATTGCAACATTAGTTTCCAAAGCAATATACTTCAAAACATTCTTGCCAGTGTAATAAAGATTACTTCCATTCTTTCTAAAGAAGAGAAGACACTCCTTACCTCTCAGGTTTCACAGTATTTTAATTATTGTTCACAATGCCAATTTGCTATCACAATTTGTATGCCAAAGGCTTTTTTTTTTCCTTAATTAAAAAATGAGCTTTCGTAAAAACATTAAAATTACATAGGTGTGTTTTAAGGAGTACTCAAACTGCTTCTTGTAGTCAGCATATTTATTTTTCATTAATTCATGACAATGTAATGTAGATGCATCCTTTAAAATGACTGTTTAAAGATAAAATACTACATATCAAATTTACCCTCTTCCGACTGATTGAGAAGCCAATTTTATGGTGTAGCAAGAAAAAAAAATAAAAGATTTTTGTCTTCTTTTACAAACTAACCTGATCTCCCCACTCATTTACTGTGGGCATGTTCACATCATCAATGAAGACAGTCATCTTTTTGCCTGCAGGTGGCCCATAAGTTGTGCCCATGCGCTTATCCACATAACTTTCTATTGTACGCTGTTAAAAGGCAATTAGCAGCATAGTTACAAAGAGCACTTCCTTTCATACATGTTTCAATCATTTCAACATATTGTTGGTTCTGTTACATAGACATTGCACAAGACATCTGCTGGAGGTAATTGCACTAGTTGAACTAGAATGTCTGAAATCCCCACTATATAGCACTAGGCTGCTATTAAATATGACAAATGTCTAGAATAGACAACCATGCCTAACAGTTTCACAAATTTGAATACATTAGAAAATATTCTTTCATTTATCAGCAAAATTGATCATTACTAGCAATAAAGATTAAATTAAAGATGTGATTTTAGGAGACCTTTCCAGTGGGTATCAATGACAATTCATAAAAGCAAACCATGTTAATTAAGCTGGCATACATAAATAGATTTGATGCAATTATTTTACCTAATAGTAAACTTACCAGTACTGTTTTTCTCATCATCTTTCCATTTCTCTGTTCTTCTTAAGGTCCAAATGAAAGCTCACTTAACCATACATAATTATTCTTCAGTACAAACCTAAATATATCCATTATTTCACTGTGCCCAGGCTCCTGTCTTCTTACAGAAGTGGCATCATTTACACCAAAATTTTAAAAAGTCTGAGTAATAAAGCACATGTGTCATAACAGACAATGTTTTGGTTTAGATTGTCAGCAGAGACTTGACTGTAAGTCTTGCACATCTATTTCAGATGTCTTGATGATCAGACTCTCACCTATCAACAATGAAATCTACATTTATTTTTTAAAAATATGTTACTTTTTGCTTATAGCCCAATCAATAGAAGGAAAAATACTAAAGAAATTTAGACCAAAATTATATACTTGTATATTAAATAGGTTAATAGTTTCTACTATACTACAGAGCCAGATGACAGGTGATGTATCAAGCTTATTGACAGCACTTCTGATTACAGTACAGACAGTACTTTTGCTTGGCATACCAGACTGCTTTAAAAATATTTCCCATATATATTGCCAGCAGGTTAAAGACACTTGGAATAATTGAAATTAGCTCAGTAGAAATTTGGATGGGCAGTATAGTTCAGGATTTAAATATTCATAATTGCATTTAGAGAAGCCGCATTGCATGTGTCGCTTTTTAATGAGTAACTGAATTTACTGAAATTTAAATTGCAGACAGCACAATTTTTATGACAGATTGTTGTGGGTAGCACTTATTTTACCCATGGTGTTTAGTGAATTATGACAGTTCTCCTCAGTTAGTGAGAACTGATACATTTGACATAAAAACACTCCATGTGATGAAGAAAATAATAAGCATGGTGTTTCACTAATCCAAGAACAGCTCAATAATTGTGGAAGAAATTGAAGAGAGCATGTTTTTTCACAGAAGTCTTGAATCATGTGTTAGGACACTCAGACCATTTGAGCAGATGCTTTTTTGTTCTTCACAATCACTTTCAAGAACCATCCTCCTGGAAAATTCTCAGAATTTTATCTGAATCCAGGCACATTGTATTAGATTAATGACTACTATACCTGGAAAATTAATGGGGTAGTTGCAGATGAAAAATTCAAACTCTTAGCCACGTGACTTTCAGGGTTATATTTGGACATAAAACCTTTGATGATAACAGTCTTTGCAGTTCCTTGCTCACCAATTAGTAGGACAGCCTGGACAAAGATAACATTGAAATAAGATGAAACACAAGAGCTGAGAACCTTGGCAAAGGCTCAAAAATCCTATTTATCTTCTAAAGTGAAAATAAAGTGAGTTCTCAACAAGAGTTCAGAAGCAAAACAGTTAATGTCTCAGACTTTTGCAGTCCTGACAAGTTAAAAAATATTTGCAATTAATGATCATGTCAGTCAGCCCAACCAAACAAACAAGGAATGGAGTCATAAAGGAGATGACTATTTGAAAAAGGGTGTATTGTCTAGAGACTCAGTATCTGAAAGACTTCAATTCCTTATGTAACACAGTTTTGGTGAAGAACAGGGTTGCATAACTTAAAGCTACATAAACTCTGCAACTGCCCTGGGCTGGCAGAGTTTGTATCAGCAGAGGCTGAAATGAGTCTGCTGCCTTACGTGCTCCTCTTTCTCCAACAGGTACATGAAAATTTGATTCTGCACTGACCTGATCTCAGTTGTAAATACAGTTATTTCCACTACAGAAAGAATGAGTGAAAGGAAGACAAAATGTCTGGAAGAAGTATTCAAGAATTAAAGCGTATTTACATGAATGCAGCTTCTGGAAGGACCATTTTCAATTACAAAAAAAAAAGTAGTTCTTCCTTTCAATAACATAATATTTTCACTTCTAATTGAAAAACATTATTATGTGTGCTGTTGGCACTATTTTGATGTGAAATATAGAAAAGGTACCTTGCCCTGCTTTGCGATGGTTTTGATAAGGAAATCCATTCTCACATTGTCAACATTAGGTACAAGAATGGAGCCGTACTCTGGCATACCACTACTGGGATATACATATTCCTCAACCTGTGTATTCCAGTGCATCCATTTACCTAATAAGAAAGAAATTAGATTAATGTTTTAGAAATACAAGGCTTCACCACTTCCTTTATTTTCCACTGAGTTGACTGATCACTCAGTGCTTCTGTCTCACATACAGCAATCCCACTCTGTATACTGAGACCAAAATTACAGAATCATATAATCATAGAATATCTCCAATTGTATCTAAGAGGCTTAATCCTCTTTATTACATAAATTAGAACAAAGATAAGGACTGTCTGCTTTTGTTGACTTGACAATTCATCATCACAAAGTCCACCCAGCTTTCTGTAGCAACATATCCACATTCCGACTTCTCACTGCAAACAAGGAAAAAGCTTAACACAACATCACTGATAAAGCATAGCTGTAAACCTAAACTTGCTAAGGGACACAAAAGAAAATAAGCTACAAAATACTTCTGAATTAATTCTTTAAAAGAAGCACAATTTGAAAATAACTTTTAAATTTTATCCCACATGACCCAGCTGGGTTACTAACCATCAGATGCCACATAATAATCAAACATTGTATCTTCACTGCCTTCTGGGATACAGGGAAGATCAAGCTTTATTGTTGCATGGTTTCGAAGCCAGTACTCCATTTTGCATCTGTCCTCCAGTTCTAGCAATGCTCCTACACTCCACATGAGAGAGAAGATGTACAGCCTTTCCAAGTATTTTGGAGTCAATTCTCCACTTTGCTCCTGAAGGATTGAATTAGGGTTTTATTTCAGTAGCCTGAAAATTCTACTTGATATTGCCATTAGTAACATCAGGTTAAAAGCCTTCAGCCATATTTAAATTTCCAGACGTTTTCAATGAACAGACAGAGTGAATAAAAATGGATAGCAATCCACAAGAAAAAAAAAAAAAGAAAAAGAAAATTGCTCAAGCATGCTATATTCTAAGCCATCAAAGAATCTCCTGTCTACAAAACTCCATGACTTAAAATTATCTACAAGAGATTAAGCAGATATAAAAAGTTACACACTACTTACTTTAGGTGGGATAAGGCCCTGCAGAATATTAATGCTCTGCATAATCACAAAGGCTTCCAGCATCTCAGTCTTGCAATGCAGAGACTGAATGCTGAAGCGGTATAAGTCTGGGAAGGATGATGAATACAGCTGACGTAGAACTTCAGCTTCTTGGGAGGAACATCTTTTCAAAAATCCCTGTTGCAAAGTATGTCAAGAAAGCAAATTTAGTTCCCACTGGATTCAAATATAGTAATTCAATAGGTTCAACAAGTGGGGGGAAGCAGAAGGAGGTGCAGGGGTATGTCTCAGATTCCCCGCCTGTTGGGCAGGGTTTAACTAGCTGAAGGTAAAATTTTACCCAGGTATGCATAATTCCTACTGGATGTTAAAGATGGACACTGAAGAGTAAAAGCATTTCATCTCAAAACTCAACAGGAGGCAGATCTCAGCAACCTGCTCTGATTCTGCTTTGAGTGAGCTATATTCAACCACACCATCTCTAAAGAACCCTTCCAACTTACACTGTTTTTTGTTTCTCATTCTTTTCTACACTTTCTACTACCTTAATAATATTCTCAAATTCTACATTTACCTTTTCAAATTAAATAAACTCTGGGACTGGTTACAAATAGGTGTGTATAGATATGAAAAATTTTCTAGAAACAGGTAGGTAGAAAGCAAAGTGCTAAAGATTAACTGACAGAAATACTCAAACCAGCCAGAATTTCACTGATTGTTTAAAAAAAAATATTAGGGGTAAGCATAAAATCTGATTAAATGGTTTTTTCTTTGGAGAAGGTTGATAAGTAATGGATTAAATACCTTTGACCACTTCGCAAAATCTGCTTAAGAAGCACATTACACAATATTACAAGTTGGAGAGCTATTTCACTGAACTTGGAAGTTGCACATGTCATAATAATGCATCCCAAGAGGCAGCTATATTTAGTTGTTTAAAAGCCATAAGGATTAAAAATCTAAGTATATACAACACCTTCCATAGTTACCCATACTTGGCTCTAATTTTTTCCAAAGTTTTTCACATATACCAACAAATATATTTCATTCAGCATCTGAGAATTATGGAACTAAATAAATAAAACTCCATTTAATTTTATTACAAAATTAAAGAAATCCTCTACTAAACAATGTGGGATTAACATCTACCCTAACCTGCTGGAATATATTGCATTACAAAATAGATTTAAAGGGAGGTACACTGAAAGAGCCATCAAGATACTTTATTTGTGAAGTAAGAACAAATGAAATAAACAAATAAATGTTATTGGATCAAATTATAAATAACTACAGGCTGCAATTTTAAAACAAATTTTTTCAAGGAGCAAGGAAACAAGGTTGGAAGGGTGGTTTCATGGTGAAATGAACAAAATTTGTTTCTGTTACCCAAAGACAAAATCAAATAAATAAAAAGTTTGTTTTCCTTTATACTCTTGCTACCACCAAAATAAGTTAAAAGTAAAAGGTTATGGATTAAGGGAAACTGCTTTCATACAACACTTACTTCAACATAACTAAACATAGTCTGCATATCACTTGAAAATGAGGAGATAACTCACGACTGATAATTCAAAATAAAACGTTTTTCTTTGTTTCTGCTATCTTTACAGATAAATTTGTAGCACAATTTAAACTGAAACATTAAAAAAGTGGTTTTCTGCAAATATTGGCATAGACAAAATACAAGGAGGCAGAGCTGTGAGAACTTAACATCAGTAGGCCCCTATGCAGTGTTGTAGACAAAGAAACAGCAAAAGTGGAATCTCATGGCAGCCACTGTCCTAGATGCATAATTTACACTTACACTTTCCCAAGTATCCATATCAATAAAAAAAAAAAAAAGATAAAGCCTGGCAGTAATATACATAAGGCATTTGTGTTGACTGCATGTATTTGCATTGGTAAAAGTGAAGTTTTACCAGTCAAATTTCCAGGAAACCTATTGAGTGTGCCTTTTCATAAAAGAATTACAAACATCTTGGACTTGGAAAAGTAACTTACCAAATGAATTAGTGATGATTCTAAAGTATTGCTAGGAGCTATCACTGAGCAGACAGTTCCATGTGATTTAATATCATTCTGAAAATGAAAAGCTCCAGACACTACTAGGGAAGTATAGCAACAACCCTCTGCAGCAACCATCAGCACTTCACATCAACAAACCTCCACAGGCAGCCAGTCACAGAACACAGGTGCTTCTGGCACAGGAAGGAGTCTCTTATGACGAACTCCACTTCTTTTCCTCTTTATTGGTTAAGTTAAACTGGCTTCTGATGCCTTCCCTAGTGGGACTTGTTGCTCCTCACCAATTTTCAGGGTGTTATACCTGACCTGCCATTTCAGATCTGCACACGGAAAAATAAACCTTGTCTCTGTTGCCAGAAATCACAAGTTTACATCTTATTTGCTCCAAACGCCATGTTCTGGGCACACTTTCCCCAGTGGGCTTCCACTGTGTCCAAGCCTGAAAATGTACCAGGCACTGCCTGGCACTGAAGCCTTGGACAGCAGCATGCTGTTTCTTCTGATTTATGCCTGTGGTGAAACCTCTAATACACTGAGAGTGGTTATAGGCAGAGCCACAGACTATGACCTGTGGCAAGTCAACTTTTTCTCCAATCATAGAATCACAGAATCAGTTGGGTTGGAAGAGACCTCTGAGATCATCAAGTCCAACCCTTAATCCAACTCCACTTTGATTACTAGATCATGGCACTCTGTGCCACATCCAGTCTCACCTTAAAAACCTCCAGGGTCAGAGAATCCACCACCTCCCTGGGCAGGCCATTCCAATGCCTGACCACTCTCTCTGTAAAGAACTTCTTCCTGATATCCAACCTAAACCTTCCCCAGCAGAGCTTAAGCCCATGCCCTCTTGTCCTACTGTTGGTTGCCTGAGAGGAGAGACCAATCCTCCCCTGGCTACAACATCCTTTCAAGTAGTTGTAAAGAGTAATAAGGTCTCCCCTGAGCTTCCTCTTCTCCAGGCTAAACAACCCCAGGTCCCTCAGCCTTTCCTCACAGGACTTGTGCTCAAGTCCTTTCACCAGCCTCAAGGATTTATGGACAAGGAATCTGGTTATAAACACACAAGCTATATAAAACTTACAAGCATGAGAACCTTTATGGGTTAAACAATAAAAAAGCTGAGAATAACACAGACTATCCATTATAAAAAAGCAGACTTCTGAAAGTCAATATGTATAGGGGAGCCCCCATACTGAGCTGGGACTGATGGCCAGAAGAGCTCCAGCACAGCAGTCATCAGAAGGCTTGATCAGAAGGCTCACAACTTGGAGAGTTTATTCAAGATAGATTAACAGACAGTTCTTCACAGCTCATAGTAGAAGTTAGTTCCTAGAAGTTCCTATTACACCATCTCACATCCTAGTAGATCTAACTCTTACACAGTAATATCCACACCTTTTATGCACTCTCACATCCAACATGCTACCACATAATTGGTTAACCAATTCACCTTGCATACACCACAGGCTCTCGTTGGTCACAAGCCACCACACATACTCCAGGTAGCCCTATTCTCTTTAAGGTAGAACACCAAACAGCTTTCCTTAAGGGATGCACTTAGACTCACCCCTACAAATATGAAGCTGAATTTTCATAGGGCTAGTTAAGCAACACTATCTAGGTAAGGATCGGTTACATTTACCACAATTTTTCTATTTGGTTTGGAAAGTGAAATGACAGAATGAGATTGTGAAACATTAATCTTAAAAAATTATTTATAAAAACTTGCTAATGTGATAACTGCTAGAAAAAAGGACAGCAAAATTTAGTTTGTTAGCTCATAATAACCTATAAAGCTTTATTCTCTTGAGTCTGAAAAGTAGGGGGATAAATACACTACAAGGGGCTGGATGGTGTTCTAATTTCATAAACAGGAAATTATTGCTAGCTTAAAATTAAAGTTTAAAACCCATATAAAGGAATTTAATTTGGGATTATACTGAAGAAAGCTATATTAACTTGGTTTACAGGGGAAAATTAAGTAATTATCTACACGATCACAGGAATCAGTGTCTTAACCACACAGAAGAAAGTTTTCACTTTTGATACTCTTGAGACAGTTCGTGTTTTATGAAAGCAAAATAATGTCAACGAGAGGGACTAGACAAGAAAAAGATACAGAGAAAATAAATTGATATTTCTTTTAAATTCATTTTTTAAAAAAGTGTTAATCCCAAGAAGTCTCCTTCACTGATAAAGTTCTAAAGCAATATAGGGCTTAAGAAAAAAAAATCAGAAACAATTTTTTTTTTACTGGTATTGTCTCTGTTGTTTTCTTAAAAGCTAAGAAAACTGTAAGTAAATGCTGCAAGTGTTGTTGAAAGATATTACGTTAGGTAGATTCTTGGGAACTCATATTTCATCTTTACTGAGATTTTTGCTACATGGCAAAAAAATAGTATGCTCAAGTCTCAAAATGTATCATTCACTATATCATTACCAGCATTCAATCAAGATTAGGATTGATTTTCACTGGTTTTTGCAAGATGATATATAAAAGAAAAAGACTATAAATCACTCTGATAGTTCAATATGTTATATGCTGGGTTTGACTCCAAAACACACCAAGAACATGTTCTAGTGTTCTTAGTTATTCATTCTACGCCAAAGAGGCAGCAACTATTGCTTGGTTCTTCAGCTATGTTGCTTCCAGAAATTTTAACAGATAACCAAGTAAGAACATCATTTTAAAAATTACCTACTTCAGTGCTGCATTGACTTTATTTCTGGTTCTAAATCCCAAATGCAATTAATTTTAAGAAATATCAAGAGAGTTTATATTTTCTTGGGGATTTAAAGATTCTTGAATCAGTTTACTCTTTTTTCTTCCTTGGTTTGAAGTCTTACTAGGGGCCACCAGGTAGCTGATATTTTGACAACTGAGTTGTTCTTCAACTGCATAAGTACTTCAAATTACAAATCTGTCCCAAAGTGAGTCATGCTTTTTACTATGTTCTGTGTTGACAATGTTCTGTAAAAAATTATTCACTCTTGTATAAACTACGAGAAACATTGTATTTTAAGTACTCATCTATGTTTATACAGTGTAAAAGCTATTTCATAGCAAAAGGCACAAAAATAGAAATACATCCTAAAGTAACAACTGTGAAGTGTTGAATAAGAAACCAGTAAAACTTTAAATACATAAACAATCACTTAGGTATTGTACCTCAAGGATAGGACTCCAGTTGAGAACTGATGAGCTCATGAATACCATCCCATTTCTTGAAACTGTTGCTGGAGAAGCATTATCAATATTATGAGGTTCAAAGACTATTTTGCAATTTGGCGCCATAGGTATCCGATCACCATTTGCCAGGGTTAGAGTTCTGTTGTCATCCAAGACAGAATTAAGGTTCTCAATCCAAATAGCATCAACTGGACCATCAAGAACTATCCAGATGTGGTCACCTATAATCCAGAATAACAGAGGAAAAAGTCAATGGAGGAAATTCTAGTTTCCTTCAGGGGCCAGTTTCGTGTCTCTGCAAAGAAATTTTGAACTAATTCTGAATTTATGCACGCAGCTAGAATCTCAGATTTTAATACAATTACTATTTCCATCACTCAATTTCAATTAAGTACTTCATGTTGTCATCTACTGATAATAATTATCCATTGTTCAGTATCTAAAGTGCTATCAGCATAAGTCACCAGTTTTTAATAGTCTGGAAGAGTTTTATAGAGCCAGTCTTCAAGACAGTAATAAATTAGGTTTATTTCAAGTTACATAAAACCACATAAAGAAGACAACAGCTATAGAAATATTTAAATTTAAGCACCATTCATTTGTTTCCAAAGAGTTCAAATACATGTAGAGGAATTAAATGAAAGGAACACTTGAAACATTCTTTCAAACAGTATACTCACTGTCATAAGTAACAGAGGTCCATTAGGGAAAGATTCTCATTGTTTTTTCTGCTCGTAAACTTGATCCAGCTCCCTTTTAAGATTTTCCTTCGCTTTCCTTTTAGTGACAAAAATTGATCTTAAAGCCTATCTCTATCTCCTAGGAGCATCTGGGTCTGTTCTGCTCACCTCACTTGAGCACTGAGTAACAGGCCCTGGCTGGAAGGAAATCCCACCTTGGCTTCTGGCTCCCATCAGTCCTGCTGTGCATTGCTAGATAGCCCTTTAATCAGAGTGAATCCTTACTATCTAGGCCTAGATGACTTGGAGCATTGCCAGGTATGAACCAAGGAGGTTCCAGATGATAAACTTTTTCTATTTAGAGGCTTTTTAGAGCTACAGTTCAGGCATCTCAAGCATGAGATGGTCTGGAGTGTGATTTATAGAGACATGACAGAATTTTTGCCAAGAGCGAATCTGAGGAATTCATAAGTGTGCTCATTTATATTTCATCTTGAAATGAAAAATCAACAGTTAGTCCTATACTACATCCTCTGGGGTGCTACATTCCTAGATTTGAGGCAATCCCCAGCAAAACTAAATTTAAAAGTATTTTCTATTTTAAAAGTATCTGTATTCTTGAAAACTAAGAATTTCTGTGCAAAAATAGCGCAACAAATGTTAGGGTTTTCTTTTTCCCTTTTTTTTTCTTTTCCCCTTTACTGCTTAAGACCTCATAATAAGATCCCATACTAATTTTCAGACAAAACAAGGAAGAATCTGTCTAATATCAAACTACCAAGGTCACTCTTTTACTTAATATAGCACTCTAAGAATATATGTCAGTATTATTAAAATAATACTCAAGGCCTAAAGGCAGAAATTGGTTGCCACAATCAAATTCTCTAGTGCCAGTTGAGATAGCCTATGACATGTGCAGGGCTAGCTGGTATGACCAACTAATGGGACTCACTGCCTTTCATTGTGGCAGCTAGAGAATAGGTAGAAACCAAACAGCACCAAAATTTTTTATAGACTATAACAGCACTGGGGGAACTGACTCTTAACTTCCACTTTTCTTCCATACAAGGGCTTAACATTCAAAAGAGAGGATTCAGCAAATTCAGTGAAGTAGTATTTGTTACACTACACTCTTTGAACACAAAGCATTTAGAAGAGAGGCTATACAAGGGACAGAAGTTTTTGCAGCAATTTTGCAATGCTTCCATGTAATAAAGAAAAAAAGTCTGCTAATGCTTTACAGAGATGTCCTGCACCTTGTTTTTTTCTTGTTTTATTTTGTAGGGAAGTGCTTTTCATTGTACCTTTCTTGGCTCTTAAAGTTTTTCTCCAGAGAGCTGAAAATATTCCATCTGTCCAATCATTTGTTGCCACATCAAGACGCCCAAACATTTGTGAAGCAGTTATAGCTTTAGGATTCATTCTCATTTCACGATGTGGCTGTCCACAATCTATGAAGGCAGATCATCAGTTAGGTTTTTGTATTTCTTTTCAGCAGTCAGGGAATTTTGACAAATTCAAAATCATTACACCCAAATGTATGCTTTAATATGTATCCACAATTATGAGATAAAGGGTATTTACTTGGAAAACTTATCTCTTGCTATACACCAACATTTGTTAATTGGAGCCATCAAAACAAAGTAGAACAAAGTCCTGAAACTTTTGAAACTATAATTCACATTTCATAGCTTCCCTTGGAACAGAAGTACAGCAACTTGAAATTTATCCCAAGTTTAGCTTAACATTTTGAAGACTTATTAAACTATAGAGCTTTAAAGCCTTTGGTTTGGATGCACATTTTTAAAACCAAATGACTAAATAACAGACAGACACTTCACATGATTGATCTTTTTTTCTTATTTTACCCCACTGTGCACTTGCATACATCTTGGAATAGGTAAAGTATATGATATTGGCATATCCCTGTGAATTCTCTTAGGTAGCTGAATTCTATCTAGTCATACCATGATCATATAAACTTTATTTTTTACTCATTAATAACAGCATAAAAACTCCACACATCTTTAGAAAACACAATATTAAACTAGTCAGGAGCCAGTAAAGAGATGTTGAAAGAAAGATCTAAAAAAGGACTAATTTTAAAATTTTAAAAGATCTTTCTTTCAACATCTGATTACTGAGTTCACTAACATACAAGATATGAAAAATCATGCAGTTCAACATTTCGTGAGGCTGTGTGAGAATACCAGCTATGAAAAAATTATTGTGGTGGCTTTATCTTGGTAGCAGTTCACATCTAAACGTCAGAAAAAAACCCATAGAAAATTAGTATAATGCAACTATCTGTTCTTTCTGCATTTTTTTCCTAAATGGAACAGTTACCTCTGCTGCAATATAGACCTTACAGGGTTTCTTAAGCACAGTAGGATACTGCATGTATTGCTGCACTATTTTTTATAGAAGATAGCCATTTCTGGAGAATTGCGTAAGCCACTTGTGAAACAGGGCAACATGATCTTACATCAAAATAGATGAGTTTTTATTCCCCCAGCTACGACCTTTTCATTTAATGAGCTCAAACAGACATTTTTTTAACTAATACTTATGTTTAGAAATACAGAGGACAAAAAACCCACACACTCAAGCCTCCTGTCAGGACACAAAATGAATACCCTGTAGGACTTTTTCACTACATTAAGCAGGAACTATTTCCTAGAAGCAACAAATGATGGAAATAGTTATTTCATACTACAGATAGACCCCCAGAAATAAATTGCTTTCAAGATGTTTTCCACCTAAACGTCCTGGACTCAAAGATGCTCGTGCATTCCTTTCAACTCATAAGATTCTGTGATTAGGGAAAGGCTTCAGCACTACCTCAGCCAAATCCAGGAGACACTTCAATCACTTGTCTGAGCTGCCTGCCTAGACAGTACTTGTCTTGCTCAATGTTTCTAGAATAAGAACTTCTAATATAAGTACCATAACATGGAAAATAGGGCATGAAGTGTATGAATTTGAATGCCGGACATTTTTGAGTTTTTAAAAGATACTATTGCAATAATTAATATCTCAACACACAAATTGATTCATGCAATAATATTTTCTCACAGTGAAGCAAATGAGGGTTTCTGAAAAGAAACAATGTGGTTTAAAGTTTACAATTTAATAGTTCAATAAGACTTTACAAGACACATACATACCTGTCATTGCTTTAATTAAAGTGTGGATACAAGTAGTTTTTCCTGCACCACTAGGTCCTAGTGTCATCAATCCATGCCTTACTCTCTGGGTTTCAAAAAGTTGCATAACTTTCAGTTTCCAAGGAGGATGACTGACTAGTCCAGCTTCCTCCACCTAAAGATGGAAGTGACAGAAAATCAAATGACTACTATTTTAGTGGACAAGATATTTTGATGCTTTAACTAAAATATATATCTTCAGCAGAATACTAGTCTTTGTAAAGGTTTTGTGTATATAAAAAAATCTGTTAGAAAAACAAGAAATATTTGGCACTCAAATATGTATTCAGAAAAAATAAAATAAGATAAACATCCTTTTCCTACCTCCTTTTAGGATTAAAAAAATCAATTCAAGAAAAAGTCAAGGATTTTAGAAACACCTTTGCTAGTAATGTCTTTCATAGCTATACAGGATTTTCCACTTGCTTTTCTATTTGCTTCTCAGAAGAGCTGCCTTTTTATGATGATGATGACTCGTGTTTCTAAATGTAGTGGTTTTAGCTAGGCCTCAAATTGGCAGGCACAGAGAATCTATGTGGATTGGGAGACAGCTCTCACCTGACTGGGTAACCAAGGAAGTATTTCATACCAGATGACGCAAACTTAAGATATGGGGCAGCAGTAGGAGGTGTTAGATCAGTTCCATTATGGCCAGAGTGCAGAGAAGACGTGCTGCAGTTGTTCTCTTCTGTTAGGCCCTGCCCCTGCTGCCGCTGCATCGTATTTTGTTTTAGTTTCAGGGAAGTAGAAACATTTTGTTGTTATTTTTTATGTTTCTTGCTAGGTGTCTTTTAGAGTGGTTATGAATCTAGAGTAATGGGCTTTGTATTAATTGGGAAGTGGGAAGTTATTTCTTGTTATACATAACTGGTCTAAGTGTGTTATATTGTAGTTTTCTCTTACTTTTTTCTGTATAAATACATATAGTTAGTTTCAGCATAAACCTAGTTTGGAGGGGGTTTTTTTCCTCTCCCTCTTCTTTTTCCCTTGGCTGGTTGCAGGGGGAGGAGGAGCCCTTTCTCTTTGTCTTGGACACTTGGCGTTTTGCCAGCTCAAACCAAGACACTAAATGTTTAAAATAACCAAATATTTTTCTGTAAAACAGCATTAAATATTTCTTAGTATAGAAACAGATCTTTGAGTAGCTCCTTAGTAACATTCTTCCAAGAAAAATGATGGGTTTTCTAGAATTAAGTTAATATGCTTGTTAACATCTTTTAGTTCTGAACTGGTAAAAAGTAGTAATCTCCCTATAATGGCATTGCTTTTGCTTGTGAAAATGACTCTGATTGATGTGAATGAACCAATAAGTATTTAGCCAGTAGAGAAAAGCTAGAACTGTCTCCCAAGGATTCATAGCACACTATGCTTTTAACAGTCAAATTTCTCAAACTTCAAGTTCATGTCATAAAAGTGAATCTCTCAAAATAACAATATTTTAATTCCACTATAATTTCCATTCAACAAAGATCTCCAAAAGCTGTTTTCACCAAAAAGAGGACTAACTTTTTACTAAGAGGATAAGACTTAGCTTTTGCAATTAGTCATGTAGTCAGTTAGAACCATCAAACTGGCACTACCACTTGCTGTATCACTTGCATAATGAAGCTCATACCAGTTCAAATTATCTCTTTTTGCAAGGAAGCTAAGAACAGAAGGCAGAACAAGATGAACTCAGGAACAACAACAAGGAAGTCTATGCTGTCACCAACTACTCACCACCATGAAGAACACCAATGTGGAAGCAGCGGAGTTTGAAAAACACAATAAAAACATCATATGCCCCATTTTCAAGGACACACAATAAAACCGTTATCTTGTACATCTTAAAAACTCTCATAGCTTACACCAAACCAGTCAAATTGCCTTTCTTTCCAGTATCAAATACAGCCTTTTGATTTGTTTTTGGAGTCAATATATATAAAGTAATAGATCCAAAATCTGATAGAACAGAATGCACCTGATTTCTTTCACACATAAAACAAGATGGTCACATTAACTATTTCTTCCCTCTTATACAATACCATCAGTGGAGACTTTTCTTAAAAACTTCTAAACCCCATGAATTTTATAATAATCTTGTGAACTAAGTATTTCCTTTATCAATAAGAGTGTGGTCACAAGCAGACTTGACATGTTCTCAAAAGATCCCCTGTTAACAGTTGCAATGTATAGTGACTCTGGTTGGGATGGAGTTGATTTTCTTCTTAGCCCACGTGGGCCCAAGTTTTAGATTCGTGATCAAAACAGCATTGATAAAAACAGTGTTTTGGCTATTTCTTCACTGTATCTCACAGCATCAAGGTCTCCTTTGTTTCTCACTTTGCCCCATGCATGAGAGGACAGGTGATGTGCAAGAGGTTGGGAGGGAACACAGCTAGGACAGCTGACGGACTGACAGAAAGGATACTCTGTACCATAGAATGATAGAACAGTTTGGGTTGGAAAGAACCTTTAAAGGTCATCTAGCCCAATGCCCCTGCGGTGGTAACATCATGATCAGCAATAAAACTGGAGAAAAGTTTCTCCAAAGCAGCCATTGCTCAGAGACTGGCTGAAAATCAGTCTGCTGGTGGTCAATAACTGCTTTCACATCACTTGTTCCTATTTTTTTCTTCAGTTATTAAACTGCTTTGATCTAAACTCATGTACTTTTTTTTCACTCTCTTCTCCCCTGAATCTCTCCCCCAGTCTCCTGGGGAATGTGACTGGCTGTTGGTTAGCTGCCAGATATAAATCTATTATATCTATATTAGATATATTGTTTTAAAATAGATTATACACATATATATACACACACACATATACATATATATATGCACACACACACACATTATATATATAAATAGATATCTATTGTATATGTATATAAATTACATTCTTAAGTTGGTCCTAATGAAATGCTACAAACATCTAGTGGGAAATTAAATAGAAGTTTCATTTTAGGTAAATATTTTCTCAAGTTAATGTTCCAATTGTTCGACTTCATTCAAATATTTAATCCTGGGTCACATAAGGCAAACTTATATATGTGCATTTTTCAAACAGGACTCCGCAAATGACTCCCAAGAAAACACAGGACACCATAATCACAATTCAGTGACTTCATGAAGAATAAGCTTAATAGTAATATGCCAATGGTAAAGATTTATAGAAAAGCTTACTGTTCTTCTAAATAATAAAACATAATATTACCAGCTGGATAGATTTAACATCAATAATTTCTTTAGATGTCACATCATAATAGTTATGCCACAGCAGCACAGATCAAGAGAAACATCACCTGTTTGTCAATGGCAGCTTCAAGTTCAGGATAGCCAACTTTATCAAGCTGGATATCTGGAAACAGATCTTGAATTAGACTCAGGAATAAGGGTTCATCTTCATCAATCTAATGAAAATCAGGGAAAATAAAAAGGCACACAGATTAAAACATATTTTATTTCTTTTATCATCTTCTGAAAAACAATCCCAACTCCTGCAGATCTAAAGAAATATTTGACAGCATAAGGAACCACGTATGGTTATCCTCTAGGTATTAAACACTAGTGGGACACAGCAGAAAGAGATCACATGATGCTTCCATTAACTAAAAGATACCACTAACATACAGACTGAATTTCTTAAGTAGATTTTAGCAAGAATATTATTTGTCTATAGTATAAAAAAAAAATAAAGGAGATAAGGTATCACAGCAATAAAAGAGGGTTTGTTAGCTGTTTAGACAGGTGAGAAGGTACTCACTACTGTGAAGAACAGATTATTTCAAAAGAATGACTAGATACTTAAGGTCAAAGTTTCTAAAGTTACTACACATTTATAGATTTTGTCACTTATTTCTAAAGGTAGAAGGAGACATGTGGAAAAAAAAAACAACCTGAAGAATTCAAGGTTCAACCCGATTATGAACCCAAGCAACACACAGCCCCTCACTCACTTGCTTCTCATCTCCACACAGGGTACCGTGAACAAAATTATCTCTATCCCAGCCAAAAGACTCCACTCAGACAATGAAACATTTCCAAGCTAGCTTCAGTGTAAGGGTTACACCCAATCTTCTACTGATCACATAGCTCCAAAGGGCAGTTTAAGCCATTTATCAGGCCCTCATAACTTACTAGTTTAGACAGGTTCATATCTCTCAGCACACGCATGACAATGGTAGATTCAGTGTCTGTGGGATTTGCTCTTTTTGCTGCTCCTAATGTACGTAGCACAGACAGTATATTCCTCAAGCCAAAATCATAATGCACCTAGAAGATAAGTGAAGTTTGGGAAAATTTTTCCCAAGTTAATAGGGATGAAACAATGCTTATTTACTATTAAATATATAGATGCATATGAGAAGTGGCACATGTGGTTCAAATACCTCCAAACATCCAGTCTGTAACTGTATGACTATGGGTGACTTTACTCTCCAACACTGCTACCACCTACTAAACTGTAAGATGTGACAGCAAAAAGAAATGTAATGGTAAGTCTTTGAACCAAGACAAGGTTCACAAGGAGTATCAAGAACTATTCCATCAGTATTATTTTGAATTCTCTGTGATCCTTGGAAACTGACTTTGCAAAACATCTAAACAAGGGAGTACAAATGAAATGCCTCTCAATACACTCTATAGGACCAATAAGCCCTTTATTTGCCTCAATCATCACCATTCTTGAAAGCTAAATCTTAATAATCAGCAGTATTCTGAATGACAGTCCCATTCTTGCACAGGCAACCTGTAGCAGGACTTAATCCTCCAAGACAGCAGACGGTTGCATTACTAAACTGCAACTGTCATTTAGCTTACTTAGTGGACACGAACTTTTCCATTTTCTTCACATGAATACTTTGTGACATTATAGATTTTTTCCCTAAAAATAACTTTCTTTCAGATGAACATAATCACCTGTTTTGACAGTTGTTCTTCACACAGCTTGTACAGCGTAAAGAATTTCCTTGCCAATAAAACATTAGCAATGAAACCACAACTAGCCAATTTAACACGAATTATGATTTGACGATCAGGAACCATCATAGCCACTGAACGGAAATTGATCTTCAAGTTTTCAGGAAGTTCTTGCCGTCCAGCATATCCTGGATTCTGTAGAGAAAAGCAGGTTTTGATGCTGATTGCACCTTGCACAAACAAAAGTATCAACAAAACAATGTATAATCTGATTAGATAAAAATATTTTTTTGTCTTTAAATCACTCGTAAAAATGAACTGCCATGTAGATTTACCACCAAATGTCTACAGAACTTTTGTCTCTTTTACATCCATGAGATATGAAAAATTTTCCACCAAAACACTTAAAATCTGAGTTTGTTTTATAGGGTCTATTTTTACTGACTCCTTCTACCTATACGTCTATGGTAATTTTCTTGTAGTTTAAGCAAAAAGCATACTTTGGGAACAAAAACTTGGCACGCAGAAGCAGTCTGAAACTGAGGTATTAACTTGTATTTATAGTGCTGACTGCATTTGTTAATAGTATTTGCCTGATATAATTGAAACAAGATCCTGTAAACGGTCTTTGTAGTTATGTTCAACATTCTCAAACTGTCAATAATTTTGTTCTAAGAACTGACTGATGTAAGAGTTAACAAGTTCATTTAACATACCATACTTCATTATTGTCCAATTATCACTGGTATATTAGAAACTTACTGAATACCTACCATGGTAAGAAAGATGCCAAATTCTGGGTTCATTTCCACATTGTCTCCGTCCGTAAAAATAAATCTTTTTTTACGTTCCTTCTTACATGTCAGCACAATTGCTATTTGCTGTGCAGCTACTGATAGTACTGGTAAATCAATACGATTGAATTCATCAAAGCAACCCCAGGAGCCAGACTGAGCAAGACCTTCAAAGAGAAAAGTAACTAAGCATATGATCATTGTGTTGTTAACCCTTTTTTAGTGCAATTTACAAACCAAAAAATCAGGTTAATCTACCTCAGGACAAATTAAGTTTCTATTTTCAAGGGTTGAGAAAGAGACAAAGAGAAGAGTTTTAATTCTTTTCTAAGCAAGAATTCACAATGTTCCAAAAGTATGATTGTCTAAGACACTACATCCTTTGATTTCTGCTCTTTTTCCTAGTATCTTGAATGTTTTCCTGTTCTTCTTTACCCCAGAAAAGAATCCTGCAGTGGGTTTATGAAAATAAAATATATTGTCAATAGCTTATTGCACGTATTTTAATGTACAATACAGGTTGCTTTCATGAGAAGAGAAGTTAGGGGTCAGTTTGTGCCAGAACTGCATTCTTTCTTAGATGTTTGAGGAAAACAAAACAAACAAAAAATGTCACGAATACAGTCATTTGCAACTATACAATAGTAAAGAACCTCCATTTGATCTCTAATCTGACATCTGCCATGACTGACAGGTGCCTAAAGATGTCATCTGGGCCTAAAACATATTCTATTCATGCATTCGCTTCCACTGATAGGAACTTTGACATTTGAAGGAGCCAAAATACTGAAATTGGAATTCAACACATTCTACAAGTTCAGCAATAAATTTCACAGCTTTTTCTTTTTCTTCCTGATTATTTCAAGTGACTTGATATCTCTCTTCATAAACCTGTCTTATGTTTTTAGACATTTCTATTTTTTCAAGATAATGCTGCAACTTGTATTTTATATTCATAACAAGATATTAGTTACTTGCATTTATTAAAAGGCTGAAACCATCTGCTGGGTATGTGTCAACCTTGTTTTATAAAGATGTTCTAGCATTTGTAACTTTCACGTAGTTCATGAAATCATATAATCATAGACTATCCTGAGTTATAAAGGACTCATGAAAGGCAACTATTTCAATTCCTGACTCTACACACGGTTACCTAAAAGTTAAACTATATATCTAAGATTGTTGTCCAAGCACTATTTGAATATTGATAGGCTTAAGACACTGATTACTTCCTTGGTTTGTTCCAGGTTTGACCACACTCTCAGTGAATATCCTAGTATCGAATCTCAGCTTCACCTGGTGCAACTTCAAGCCATTCCCCCATGTCCTATTACCAGACCAGAGAGAAGAGACCAGCTCTCCTCTGTCTCCACTTCCCCTCATGAGGAAGGTATAGACAACAATGAAGGCATCCCTCAGTCTCCTTTCCTCAAAGCTTATCAGGCATAGTATATTCAGCTGTTCCTCTTAAGTGACGCCCTTTAGTTTTTTCACCATCTTTGTTGCTCTCATTTGGACACATTCTAGTATTTCAATGTGCTCTTACGTTGCAGGTCCCAAAACTGCACAGACTACTTGTCTAGTGAAACAATCCTTTCCTTTGACCGGTTAGTTATACTGTGCTTATCCCAAGATATAGCTGACTCTTGGACAACATCTTTACCTTTGGTCCACATCTTACCTTTGAAGATTCTCCCAAGTCCTCGGAAATCCATCTGATCTGAACAGTTGAAGACCACTACATATTTTCCAAGGCACCGTCCCATATCTTTGATGGTTTCAGTTTTTCCAGTTCCCGCAGGTCCCACAGGAGCTCCACCCATGTTCATGCCCAAAGCTTGAGCCAAAGTGATGTAACATCTAAAGGGCAACAATCAATCATCACTTAATGCATTGCCATGCAGAGTTATCTGTATAACGACAGAGGAACTTACACAAGCAAGGCTTGATTTAAGGAGAAAAGGAGAGTCCTGAAATATTTTATCTCTTGGATATACCTGAGCATCAAGTATATTAGCCTCACATACATAAGAATCAAAGTCACATACATCATGTGAGTGGGATTCATGTAGTTATGTTTCTGAAATTAAACTGGAAGTTACTCATATTGTAAGGCACAGAAACAAAAATACTGAAGTATTCCATGTAAAAGTAATGACTTTGACAAGACTGTGAAGGACAAACTCTGCAGAGATCAATTTTGCATCCAAGAGGAATAACTAAATTGCTCTTGTAAAAGCCTGGGTTTGGCAGTAAAGAATAAAGGAACAAAATTAGTCTTTTTCACCTGTCTGTAAGAGGCGTTATGACAAGCCTGTCAGTACAGCCCAAGAATTCATTCTGGTATGTGAAACTCACATCAGTGATCCTAATCATCATTTTATCAAAGTCTTCTTTAAAATAAAATCTACACTGTTTCAGCCACTCAAAGTCCGTAGGGCTCTTGATACGCATGCAACACTAAGAACAGAGGGGGGAAAAGGGTGCAGTATTCATGATTAACATTTACGTTTATAATATATCATTTAAGTAGTATTGCAGAGGCAGCAGTGCAATCACAATGACACATAAAAACCCTGTATTGATTTTTACCACAAAAATTTCTAATGTCAATGCTGAAACCCACATTAAGGCAAAGAAAGTTCAGTCTTTAGTGTTCAGTGTGTCAAAATTCTAAGTACAAATAAACAGCCCATAAGCCTCAAACAAGTCATTAGGTTCAGTTTAACATTAAAATTGCCATTCCTTTTAGTCCTCTCTACCACTTTAGTTTTACATGAGTATAAGACACATAATGTGATACTTGATTTTAAAAACTGCCATAAAAATTGTATACAACCACATGCAAACTGGGCGGGGGAAGGTATTTCAAGACATGATGCAGGTACTATTTCAGAAATTCAGAGCTGGGAATAATTACAGTCGATAAATTTGAATGTTAACACAGGATTTTAAAAAGTCCCATAGGTTTTTCCTAAAAATTATACTGTACATAAAAGGATTATAACCAGAAACAAATGATTATACAATGAAAATATTAGTGCCTGCCTATCAGCAATGAGTTAAAACTCAGTAATGGTTTTCTCAGCTTGGTTTCAGAAACAGGTCCAGGCTTGGTATAGGTAAAAGAATATGCTACCTTTGAGTCTGATTAAGATAAATGCTTTCATTTTCCTATTTTTAGCATCCTGTGTCATCATGAGAAGGTGTGAACTGAATAAATAAATCTGTAAGTAGGAATTAGATATGCTATTCCAACTAGAAAAGAGGGGATAGCTGCTTCAACCAACTCAAAACTTTCTCCTGTGCTATAACTCTGTATTAATTTTATTTACTCGTGGAAACTCACAATACAGTCCAGAGAAAGGATAATTACTTGCAATTAAATGAGTGATGAAAAAGAAATCCCTAACTGATCACGCAACAGAAGTGTCTAACTTATGTGGACCAACATGAAACATTACAAAAATTCTACTACTTCTTGGGGGAAGGGAAAACCCACTGAATTATTTAAAAGGAAACTAAGATATGGTTTGAAGTAACACTGGCATTTTTATAACACTCCAGGTCACATAATCATTACAGTTCTGAAATTAAATATTTCCCTTATGAGGCAGGAGTTCATAGGTATAGTAGCATTTTCTTGTTATCATTTCATATTGTTTTACATGGAAAACATTCAATAACTCATTGTAAATTTTTTAGTACTTACAAGACCATCAAAAATGTCCCTCTGATGCACATGAATAGTGATTAATGTCTCATATTTAACTCGCTCAACTGGACTAAGGTCTTTTGTTGTCATGTCTATCAGCATGTTTAGAAGATCCAGGAAATACTGGTTTGTTTTCTGCATAACTTTTTTATCATGCTTGGCATTAGTCAAAGCTTCTTCTGAGTCTCTTGTCCAAATCATTTGGATCCCCAACAATCCAACCTTAGAAAACATAAAAGCATATGCTTCATAATCTTTTATCTTTCATACCTAAAATGTACATTCACAAACACAAATTAATGAAAGAAGTTATTCTCCTACTATTTATACAGAACTATTTTTCACATATATATATAGAGAGAGGTCATTCAACCTATGCATTTGTTTTGTGTGTCCCAACTCCAATCATAAATGCATAGTTAAGCCCACATTTCAGTCTTGTGCATACTGCTTATGCTGCATTGTTGATACAGCAGTTCAATATAATTTACAGCATATATATAAATACCCACATATAAGTGTTTATGAAAAATTTAAGCAATTATAATTATATTTAATTAATATACTATATATAATAATGAACAGTGAATAATCAATGTTTCAAATTAAAACATTTTTTCAGTAATTCACAAACTCTTTATTCCATCTCCAACAACATTCCTGGTCACAAGTGACAAATCTTCTAAGAAAATAATTTCCCCTCAGCATTACTCTCAATTTCAAATTTTAGCAATATATAATGTTAGCTTGAATACATTAACAATCATAGAATTTTACTACTTTTCCTTCAGTAGTCAAGCTTGTTAAAAATTGTCTTAACTTCATTACATTAATTTATTGCCTTCTGTATTATTTTTAAAAAGAGCTTTGGGGTAAGTTTTTTCTTTTGATTCCAGACAGGAAAGTGAAGTGTAACTTAAAAGCCTGAGGTGATTAAGGTAAGTGTAAATGTTGGGTTTGCATTTATAACACTGGTTGCAATCTTGATTGTAAAGACAAGAAAAAATCTGATACGTATCTGTGAATAATTCTTCATTAACTTCACAAAGAGGTTACCTGGGCTGGGTAAGAAGAAAGAAATTCAGTAATCTGGAAATTTGTTTCCTGGATATCCATAGCTGCCTGGCGAATAACATGATGCAGTGAAAGCTGAGATTCCTTCAACAGAGAGCTGAGCCAAACTTCCACATTTCCTTCAGCCATTACAGGTCTAGTCAGCTCTACAGTCTCACCCTCTTGTGAGCTAATCGACAATATGCGATCATATATCTAATAAAAGAAAAGCAAAAGCATTTTGTGTTTCCAGATATATTTTTATCTTTACAATAACTACCATATTTTTCTGCAATCACTCCATTAAACTTATTTAGGTAGCTATTAAATTATGCCAACTTGTTCGGTGAAATGTAAAAACAATTAAATCATTACTTTTGTTATGCAAAAAAGATTTAAACAAAACACTGTCAACTGAACAAGGAGACAAACTCCAATATGTTGACAACTCCTGAATTTCACTTAAGTTTCAATTGCCGTTCTGTGCAGTTTGCTCTAAGATGACCCTGCTTGAGCAGGGAAGTCAGACCAGATGACCCACTGTGGTCGCTTCCAGTGTTACCCATTCTGCGATTCTGTGACAGTCACAAAAATAAAGGAAACCTTTCCCCATTACTGGTGGGTTATTATTCTAACAAAATTTGCAGCCTTAGAATAAAAAAAAATGGAAACAGAAAAGTAATAAGAACAATTAAAGGAATTTCAAAAGCATACAGAGGAAATTTCTAAGAAAATGTATACATAGAAATGGAAAAAAATATTGCTATCTGTTCTTGTAAGAAAAGTGATCTGTAAACACTGTGTCTGAAGACATGGCAAAATAGTTGAATGCCTTCTGCACCCAAGTATCTTTCTTTTTTAACAAGTATCACACACTGTTAATGTGAAGAAACATAACGCTGAAGTGTGGGCAGCACGTACCCTTTCGTGGAACCTGACAGTTTTGATGTTGTCAAAGACGTTCAGCAGATGTGCCTGTATATTGTGAGAGTCTGATGCCTGGCCAAGAATTTCTAAGAGTGCAGGATCTGACACAAAGAAGAATCTTGGAAATAGAAGACGCTTTTTCTCCAGGTACCTACATTTTTAAAAAAAATTGGTGAAGAAGCCAGGAGGGAGTAGATTGTAAGTGAATTAGGTTAATTTATACATCCTTTAAAGTTGGTATTTCTCACAATTTATCATTCCAATTTTTAGCTGTGGCAATGACAACTTTTATCCATCATACCTTCATGTTAAGCATCTGCTTTAAAACTTCTCACTTAGCATCAGAAATCATTTAACAGAAACTTTATGTTATTTAGTATAATCTAAACACCAGTAAAAAAAAAAAAAAAAGAAACAAAATCAAAATGTTTTTTACAAGAAGTCTGCTACTAGCTATTTAGAACTCTCATGCTAAATTTCTTCCTGATTTGTGAAAGGTCTGAATAGGATGTACAGATCTAGAGTGCCTTCTGGATTGAAACCAGGCTGGAAAAATCTTTGCTTTCAACAGAGAGCGAGAGAGTCAGTGCACTTAATCACAAACCAAATACTTAACAGTGAGTTGCTTGCAATTTCTCTGGAGGTGGTGCATCCTCCTTCTAACTTGTTTGCTCAGTTCAATTGAATTCATAGTAGAATAAGAATATGATCTTTGCAAAGTTAATGGAACAGTACTCAAGCAATTGCTCTTTCCCTAGCTACACAATGCACAACCATCTGGCCAAAACTGGTCTGCAGTTATCTTACCCTGTGAGTGATTTCTGACAGATTTCAAGTTGTTCCAGTAAATGTGGTAATAACTGTCCCATAATTTCATCTCCAACACAGCACTGAACAACATTGGGTGTTTCATGAGCTCGTGTCATGATCCTTACCCACGATTTATCAATGTTAGAGAAACGCTTTGCTTCCTGTTGAAACATGACAATGAATGTGGAATGCAGGAGACAGATGAAGGAAGAGAGAAGAGGAAAAAGATGCTTGCAGAATTGGCACCCAGTAATCTCACCAGTCATCTTCTCACTAGCAATCCCATACCTTCTAGAAATTTTTCACCTTAGAAAAACACAATCATTTCTGCTTACACAATACAGCTTATTTCATACTTGGCTGTTCAGCTACCTCTCTACTTTCTCTTACAATTATTCTTAGAGAAAAAGACAGAAAACCCATTACGCTTGAATAGAATTCTTCAAACATGATGCTTTTTTTTCTAAAAACCAAAATTCATTTTTATTTTTAAATGCTATACAGGAAAGTCTAAGACAAGGATTCCTGGGTTAGGGTTGAAATCCTATATAGGAAGTTTAAGATAAGGGTTTCTAGGCTAGTGGTAGGCTAGGCTATGTAGGCTAGGCTACTAGTAGACACAACATGTGAACACATATTGGTTAACAGTTTTACAACCTAGAAAGACCAAGTAGCTCGCACAATTTTATTATTCTTTCTAACACAATACCTTCCATTGGCATGGCTTACCTCATTTCTTAGCAAAGTTAGTTTTTTTAAGTACCAAAAAATGAAGTTTATGTTACTGCATCAGATATGACATCACAGTTAAGTTTTATTCTTAAAACATAGATAACTAAACTGAAAAAAGGCATGTGTAAAAACCTTTGGAAGCTGCTTTGCTATGTCACCACCAACAAAAACAGCTTCTAAATAAATCCACAAGTTCTGCACAGTCAGCCAGTTCTCAATGATATCTGTTGTGTTGGAAAGATACTGCACCCATTTCTGAATCTGTGTCTTGAAGGGTGTGTTGTATCTACAATTATTAAAAAAAAAAAAAGAGTGAGAGAGACTTGCTTTATTTCAATGAGAAAACAAGATTTGTGAAAGCCAGCATATCACTCACAAGGACGAGGAATAATTTTGCTCAATATATTTTTTTTCAAGTGGAAGTATAAAAATCTATGCTCAATGCAGTCATTTGGCAGCTCTAAATCCAACCAGCTCCAACTTGCTGCTTTGTACACATGGTGTATAGCACAGCTCTGATCCAACAGGAGCTGAACAGGAGCAAGATTTCTATTTCACTCCAAGGTAAAGTGGTTTCAAAAACGGACTACACATCTTGAAAGCTGCAACATTCCCAGACTTCTTGAACACTCTTGAACCCTTACTTTGAACATCTGCCTGATGATCAGGTTCTGTGGTTCTTATTTTATCTGTGTGCTCTGGGCATACACAACCAGACAAACTGAAGCTCCTATTAACTGGGATTTCAGCATATTTGGCACGAGGCAATGACCTGTCAAAGGGGCAGAGTAGCAATGCATGTAATGCCCAAAGTATGCCTGCCACAACCAGGGAGTGTTCTCTTATGTTCCTACTTATATAAATCAATGAAAACTCTCCAGGTTTTTATTCAGGAGCTCTGAACTGCAGCCACATGCTCTCAAAAGAACTTGCTGGGGGGATATACACAATAAGAACTAGTCCATGAACAGTTCAAGGACAAGCGACTTCTTAGCTTTTATCTATACATTTATTTTCCTTCTCCTGTGTGATAGATTTGTTCAATAAAACAAATATTTTGCTAATATTTTAATCTCTCCGCTCACTCCTCCCCTCTCTTTTCTGTTACCTGTTACTCATGAGAGAACCAAGAATCATCAAGCTGTCCTCCATGGTAGCAATTGTTTCTGATGTGCTGTCACCTCTTAAAAGAAGTTCCCCACGGGTTTTAAAGTTTGTGAAGATAAACGTTTTGTTATCCCATTCAGCTATCACTTGTTTTAACTTCTGCTCTATGTCTCTCTCCTTCACAGCACTTATGCAGATATCCTTTGAAATAGAAAGGATGTCAAAATAAGCTATGAATGCTTTAAGTCTTTGATATACAAATGTAACTCTTATTTCCTTTAACACTGGGTAAGGTTGATGAGCAAGTATTTACCAAGTTGAAAGATCTACAGGTATATATAAACACCATATCTGTATACCACACCATGACATAGTCAACTTCAGGGGGAATAAATAACATAGTGATTACGTTTCATATCTTTAATGTTGCAAAGCCTTGCAAATTAACTCCTGGGCCAAGTTGCATGATTCGAAAAAACGAAGTTGACACCACTATGTATTTGTGTTGTTTTATACAAATAGCTGACTTGACAGTCCATTTCTCTGTTCTTTCTTTCGTCATATTATGTTTTCCTTCTCGCTCCCATTACTCCTATACTATTTGAGCAGATTGTTTCATTTCATACATCCATTTTTCATCTTTCGCAATACCTCTATTTCATCTTTATATCTTAATAGAGGAGCTTCCATTATATTCCTCAGTTTGAATGTTTCACTTTCCACATCAAATCTGTGTCCAGTGAGATCTGTAATTTGTTTCCAGTGCCGAGGCATCATCACTTTATTTGACATATGCTCAAGCAATGGGCAGCACTCACTGAAGTCCTCAATGGTCTTCTTTAGGTCAAAAAAGGCCTGCCATTGCTTCACACCATGAGGAAGTTTATGGCACCTACACAGAGATAATGCAAGCTTTTTCAAAACATTTCAAATATTCTTTCTTTAAAAGAATATGTGGTTTAAACAGCAGAACATATAGCTTCCAAATTCAGGTTACCTCTTTGAAACTTCTGTATGTGAGAAAATCTGTTTCCAGTCTATTTCAATGACTGATAGCTGGGTTCTTAAGGAGTGTAGGTGCCTAATTCTAATATACTCTGTCCAACAAATAAAACCACTCGATTCAATCTTTTGATGAGGCTCAAAAGATGCACTTCTTTCTGTTCTGGAAAAACCCTGTTCCTCAGAACATGCAGTTTAATTCTTTTACCTATTTCATTCCTGGTTTGATGAAAAGTTCAGCTTCTATGCATGCAATAAATCCCATTTCATAGAAAAACTATTGAGCAATAGTTCACTAATTTTCCTTAGATATCTAGGGTAAATCTGTCTCTCATGAATAATAATATTACAACAAACAAGTGAAATTTCCCTTCATGAACAAAATAAGTAGCAATTTTAACATAGATTCCAAACTCAGTAAAAAGTTAGCCAGCAAGCTCTCTAAGCAACAATAATCCTGAACATTTAGGATCTAAACTGGTTCCTTTATTTTATGAGGCTGGTAAAGGATATATTTTTCATTAAAATTCACATTTTTCATGTTTCAATGAACAAATACATACTCAGATATGAATATCGGTGCTAACCAATAACAATCATATTTAAGAAATAACAAAAATACTTCAGCCAACTTGATCACAGGAGTAGTTTCTCACCTCTTCTGAAACTCCAGAAGTTCACTGTTAATTTTTTCAATGTCTAAATCTGACCAAAGAATATCATAGTAGCCATTGATTGTGTCAATGACACTGTTATATAGATTATAGAGTTTCTGTAACATATTCAGTTGCTTCTTTATTTCAAGAAGTTGAGGATACTGAGTAACTGGTAAACCAAAAAGATCTTCCCCACCTGTACAGGTAATATATTTCCGAAAAAGATTATCAAATCGATTCTAAGAAAGAAAAAGAAAAAATATTAAAATAAATAAAATTAAATAACTAAAAATTTGAGATCCAGGATTATGCTTAGAGCTCCGTTAGAGATTAAAATCCGGGAAATAACAAAAAGGTATACAGAGATAATAATAGCTTACACTGCCAACAGTTTTGTCAACAATTTTCATAAGAAAAGTAACTTTTAGCTATCTTGGAGGCACATCTTTAGAAGTTGACAGGAAAGCCATTTACTTCATGCAATGCAGTGACAGAATAATAAATGCTAAGATTACACTTTAAAGAGGTGGACTATGACATGCAAAGCTAAGAAAGGTAGATACGGCAAACTCTACCTCTGCAAGTATGCTGTGCAAATCTTTTATTGAAGGGTTCAAGTAAGAATTATTACCATTAAAGCAGGAAATAACACATTTGAATTGTCAATTGCAATATAACTTAAGGAACATAGTAGGAAGTCAAATGAATAGCACTATGGGAAAAGGAAAAGCTTTAGAAGTCATCATTACAGGAATAGATATTAATCATGATACAAAAAACCACTTCAACAGGAACAATTGCTAGTTTAAATGAAAACATTTAATTCTATTGGAAAACAACCCTAAACAATCAAACAAAACTTAAAAAAAAAAACCAACACAATAATGGACACAAGAATGGCCTATACTCTAAACTCGAGAGTAAGCTCTAATCAGGATATTTGAATCTAATAATCATTATCTATGCAGCCTTTCTCTTAACTCCAAAACAACCAGCATTGCTTGCAAAAGCATAGAAAAATTTCAACTTTGCTTTCATTAAGTTCAAACATACTTTGCCAAATCAGTAACCCTATGTATCAATGAAAATTAGTTCAACTACTGTGATTCATTCTCAGAGCCTTCAGGTGTCAGCTTATTTGTACTAAGTTATGCCTTAGAATTAACAGTACCTGAAACATAGTAAGCCTGTCACTGGCTTCCTGAGGCTTTAAGCCAACCACCATTGGCCCATTCTAAAATGAAACAGAAAGAAACAAAAACAACAAAAAAAGTGAATTTAGAGGGTGAAAAGAGCCATAACTTACTTGCAATCAGCATTTTCTGAATGTTAAATATTTTTGTAGTCTCCATATTTCTTCCCTGCATCAGATAACAACTGAACCAAGAGACCACAGTTGCCTACTAGAATAAGCACTTATCTAAAAAGAATTAAAAAAAAAAGAATACAACTATCTTTATAGTGTAAAACCTAGGCAATCATAGCTCCTTTTTTAAGTATAAATAGGCAATACTTGAAAAGATGACGCAAAGTTAGTTCAGCTTCATTCATTTATATTTTGTACTTATATTCAGGATCAGAAAACACTTCTCACATTGTAACATAATTTCTCATTAATCCCAGTCTTAACATCTGCTCATGCTAACTAGCTATCTCAATTCCTAACCCCTAAGAACTGATTACCAGCATTACATACTTCAGTCACATAAAAAACAATAACCAAAGCCTGCCCTGCAGTGAAACTCACATACCACATTAACAAGAATAAACATATTCAACAGCAGAGGCCGATCCCGTCAATTAGTCAAATCCAAAATCTTTGCATGCTCCCACTGTTCCTCCAAACCTCTGTTATTACAATAAAATACAAACACTTGCCTGATGATAGTCTGAATAGAACTGTGCACAGTCTTCAGTAAAAGTCTTCACAGCACTAATGAGCTCTCCTCTGAAGTTTGGCTGCAAAGCAATGAGTTCATTCTGCACTTCATTTGCACGGATTAGCAGCTTTTCCCAAGTGTAGTGCAAAGTGTCCACCTTCTCTGTCTCTTCCTTGGCAACAAGCAGATCATATTTGTTCAACATAGCATAGGATTCCTGTCAGAAGTTTGGATCAAGATACATAAAATGGTAACTTAACTTGATGTACACGTATGCTAACATTTTAAACTTTTAAGAACAAAGAATGATATGTTAGAAAATCTGTTCTTTTTACATACGTGTTAGTGCAATCTGGTAAACCAATACCAAAGTGGAAGAAACACTACATTTTTATTTTCTCAGAACATTGAGAAAATGTATGAACACTCCACATACTGAAACCCTTAGTCAAGTTTCACAAAAATAGGACCAAAATTCACTTTCTGCAAATTAGTACAGAGTAGGCTAGCAAGGAACCTGTGGCATAACAGTTTCATTTGAAAAATTTTGCATGAAGTGGAATTATTTTCATTTTTATTTTACGGTTTGATCAAACTGCAGTTAAATTGCAAAAATAGAAACATAACTACCTGACTGCCATGCCACTGTGTGGAAAATACGTCAATCTCCCTTTTCAAAAACCTGAGGCATGACTTCTTGTGCCTAGAGACTCAAGGCTCCTGATTGCAGAACTGGAAGCTTACAATAAAATTATGGGCAATCAGGAATCATGAACACACCTTAGAAAAAAGAATTCTACTGAACAACTAATCAGTAGTGCATTTTGCCACATGATAGCATTCTTAAATATGTACTCTGGTCAGGAATGCAGAGAAACAGTCACCATCAGGTTTTAATTCAGCCATCTGTCAGATGTTCAATAAATATATTCTATCATATTAACTTCTTTAAGGAAGTCGATTGCTCATGTTTATTTCAACCTTTGATATAGCTATTTCAAGCAATCACTCTTGAACATTCTTGTATAGTCTGCCTAACATTAGGATTATCCTCCTGTGTAGGCAAAGCTAAAAAAAATAAATTATGAAACTCATTCCTTTTCATACACAGACTTCTACAAAGCATGAAAAGCTTTCTTGCATTAAATAACTGTATTCTCATCTTTCTTTTACCTACATCACTCAATTTCTGCACTGTTCACTGAACCAGTGCTCACCTCAGCAAGTTTACATTTGTCCAAATCAGAAATTCACACAAAAAAATTTACAGGAAGACAACAGGCCTATCACTGTATAGTCAGCACATATTAAACCATACATTTTCAGAGTGTATTGTTAAGTTTTAAGTCAGAAAATAACTGCTCTGTCAAAACAGTACCCATAGATGCAACATTCCCACTAGGTACCTCAATGGGCCCAACTCGAGAGTCTATAGAGATCTGTAGTTCTCTGATCTCTTTTAAAGTTGCCATGGCAATTCTGATATCATCCAGGTCTGTGATGCTGCGATTCAACTTCTTTCCTGTTTCCTCTATAAAGGTCAAAATTGCTTCCATCTCTGTTCTGTACTTCTTATTACAATGATACCCCAACAAATTCATCCAGGCTTTGGTTTCTGATCTCAGTGCTAGCTTCAGATCAGCTGAAAACATTGAACAATTAACAGATATTAGACACTGTAGATATTTTTAATATGAATTTTTAATCTGTTTGACAATGTGTGTTTTCTTCAGCGCCCGTTCTGGTTTTTCAGTCTAACCATCCATGTATAGAGAAGATGAAATCATATGGACACCTCTGAGTGGTTTATAAGATTCCTTGCAATTCAGGATTACTTTTCCCCTAATCTTCTCAGAATTTGTGATCTTTTATACTGGAAAGATCAGCTAAAAACATTCAATGATGAACAGATATTAGATAGTGTAGATGTTCTTTAGGATGTTGTCCTATTTCAGCAGGTAGCACCAGTTTATCACTGTGTGGGGGTGACCAAAGCTGTGTATTCCACACCCTCTATTCATTTCCCATGAGCTCTTAACAATGGACCATTTGCAGCAGCTGCCCAGGGCACACCTGACCCCTCAGCGTGTGAGCTGGGTGTGAAAGACACCTGTGAGATAAGAGCTGTGATAACTCCCCTCCAGGAAGTCGTTAGCACCTCCATACCCAGCCTGAGGGGGCGTGTCTGCTAATTGGCCAGCAACAATTCCAAATATCACATGATTCACAGAGTCAGATCACCCATTGTGGAACTCCCTGCCCTGGGGGAGGTAGTGGGCATGACCACCTGGACCAGAGGGTATATAATCTTGGGGTTTGAAGACCTCAGGGAACCACTCATCAGACCTAGAGGAAGATCAGAACCTCAACAAGAGGAGACCACCACTCTTCACCAGACTGCAACCGTCATCTGCACCAGCAGGTTTTTCACTTCCTTTTGCTTTGGACTTGGGGGAACCACGTGGGTCTCAGCCCATGGGCTAACAAACACCATTGTGTTTGTGCCCCAGGGTGCTGGGTTATACTTCTGGGTTTGGGGAGTTAAAACCAATTTCTCTTTGTGTCGTTGCATTTTTTCTAATATTGTTATTAAATTGTAACTCTGACTTATAATCTCTCTTGTGTTGAGTTTGTTTCTTATTTAAACCAGCACAGATGAACCTACTGAAAAGATGAGGCTGGACTCCATACTTGTTGTCTTGTTCATATGTCATTATACAAATTTCTGTTCCATACATCACTAAAAAATTGATTAATATTCTCATCTAAATTAAAATATTTTCAGAAATTAATCTTCAAAGATGACATGGGGGAAAAGTAATAGTCTGATTATGGAAACTGAAGAAACCAAAAATTTGATCAGATATTTAATGAAATCAAGTGGTCCATCAACCACTTAGCTTTTTTAAGTTTATCTGTAGCATCAGTGGAACCAACTAACTGCTAAATACAAGGGGTTTCAGCTGTCTTATTGCATGCAGCCAGGCAAGGAGAAAATCAACATAAACTTAGCACCATGAAACATGTATCCCTGGCAATCAGTGACAGAAGGATAGGTAAACCTCTACCCTACACCCCATAAGTGAGCAGAAGTATCCAAGTGGGGGGAAGCAACTCCAGCTGAGCCTCACAGATATCCTTGAGTTACTGTTTTGTTTGCATGTATGTACAGCCCAAACAGCTCTCTTTCTTCTTCCTATTTTAACATATTTTACCCATCCACAACTAAGCTACATTGCTTCTTCCTACCAGAGTCAGAAAACATGTCTCTAGAGAGAAGTGAAAAGTTGAACTCTACCAGTGTACAGTGCAATAGCTCCCACACAGATGTATTCAGGCTCAGAATTGATTTTTAGCTCCAAGTCTTGGAAACGCAGAATTTCAGATTCAAATTCAGAGAGTAATGGGTTTCCCATCAGCAATTTATCAATGGTTTCCTCCTTGTCCTTCTGCCAGATGTGGTGGTAACAACTAAAACTCTCCAAAGCTGTAATAACCTCCTGAAACACATCAGAAGTTCAAAGAAAGATTCTCAGCATCATATGTATAGGATATATATAATTTCTTAGCAGCTGCTTATTAGAATACATTAAGGACTCCATAGTGGAGCAGGGTCAGTCACATCACTAAACAGATGGCTGCTGGTATATTCATGCAAAAATAAGTTCCATGAGGGATCACAAGTCATGCCAGGAACTGCATGCTAATCACATTCAGTTCATCAGATCAGTTAAAGCATTTTACCAATTAAGTGATTCTTCAGTCAATAAAATAGTAAGAACCAGTGTGAAGTAAAACACTAAGACTAGGATACAACACATTTGTTCTTCCTTACCATTCACTGGGCTAGCAACTAAAACCTGAGCTCCAAGGCCCAACATAACACAAACAATTCACTCCAAATAATGACATTGAGAGACAAATTTTTTAACACTAATTTCTACACTCATTTCCAGTTTTTTTGATCTGAATATCATTTAAGGAGTGTGCAATAGAAATATTTTTCTAGTTCTCAGGAGCTCAGAAAAGGGTAAATCATCATCACTGCCGCTAATAAAACAAACAAACGAGAGATGACAGCTACAAGAGATAATCCACATCATGACTTAACAAAAATGTACTGTTTGCAGGTATTTAAAGCTAGTTAAATGATAAAAGTTTCCCATTACAAAATATTGAGTATTAAAATGCTAAGATAACTATTCACCATGATCAGCTTCTCCTTAGTCTTCAGCACAAGCCTGTATGTCATTGTGGTAGTTATGCTTTAGTACCACTGAAGTTACAATGCCTTGAGTAACAAATTTTCACCTGGTAAGGCTCTTAAAAGGTTGGAGCAGCCCCAGAAGAAACTGGCACAGAGTTCAATACCTACAGTTTATTAAGGATTGCATAGAATAAGAGAAGGGCAAAGAAACTATCCATATCCCTTAAGCTAAATCCTGACCTCCACTAGCAAATCTTGTGCAGCACTTCACAAATTTCAGGCTAACAGACAGTTTTCTTCCAAAAACCTTCATAAACTCTTCGAAATGGGGCAGAAATAATGCTGGCTTCATTAGAATTCCTATGTGAATAAAACGGTATTTAACACACTTGTATACACACAACTCAACTATGCATAGAGTTTTTTATGATGTTGTAATTTATGTAATATTCAAAATCTCGCAAATTTTGTAACATGCACTAAGTGTACTCTGTTCCACTTCTAAAGCACATTTGCAAATTTTAAGCCATGTTTTCCATCCACTATCCTACACTTTTCCTTAACGCCTTTAATTACAACTTTAAATACCCACTCTTATTGCCCAAGGATATTAAAAGTAATACTTTACTGTCCCTTGGACAGTGATATGTAATTAATATCTTGATTGTCTTACCCTCTTAGTAGAATTAACAGCACTGCTGAGTAAAGATACTAATTTAATTATTTCCTTGTTCTCTGAAACACTCTTGAAATAGTTTTGACTTTGCTCTGGATCAGATGAACTGAGTGATGCTGCATCTGATGCACTATCTATAAAAGCAGATTCAAACACAAAAGCAGAGTTAGGACAGATATACTGTTTAGGCCAAGTAAATTCCTTCAGGCAAAAAGTAGTGACGCACTTTTCAATAAACACAAACTTTAAAGTTAGGTGTTCTTATTAATCAAAAAGGCAACTAGAAGTCTAGGAAGCCACATTTAATTGCTAAAAATTCACAATTTCCTCTTTTTTAGGAAATTTGCTTTATCTCTGTACACTGTCAAATTTGGAACAAATCCCTTTCCAATCTTTTAAACATAATCTTTCTTTGTCTCTCATGCATTCACAAAGTTTATTCTGTATACTTCATCTAAGTGATTTATTTTACATCAGCACTGAGCAAATCCATAACTATTTTTTATTTTCTGAAATAACCCACAATTGACAATTTGATATAAAAATTAACATTAAATCTGAGAAAATGATCATAGCCAGTCCTCAAAAAGAAAGATAAAATGAAGGTCCCTCAGTTAGCAAATATCCACAAGTTGAGTTTAGCATCATTTCTTTCATCTCACGCAAAAGAAATTCTTAGTTTTGAGAAACTAATTTAATTTCTTAACCATTTCAAGTATTACAGTCTGACTTTTTAGGTGCATAAAAGGGAACTAACCTAAAAAGACTCAAGTGTACTTTTACGCACCTTGCATAAAATACAGCACAATAATTTGGCTTGATTATAAACCATTTCAGAGACGAAAAATCCAGCAATGAAAGATGCCATAAATTTCCCAGAACTAATGCCCTCAATAACTTAATTCAATCTCTGATCACAAAACAGATTAAGATAAAATCCTTTCAGAAATTCTAGTCTATTCAATTCTCTACGCAATCCTCTCTCCACAAATGTTGCAACTTATACAGAAATTTCCAGTACCAGGTTTTGTGTAAGTTCAACTTGCCCTTTAAGGAATTTCAGCACAAGTTTTAAGATGCTATCTGAATATTCCAAGGTACAAGTCACACTGGCAAATGATGAAAGATCTTTTGTGTAGCAATAGTGACTATACTTGTTTCCTAAGCTGCCCAGACTGGCACCCTAACAACTCTCCACTTGCCACAGGTAGAATCCAAAGCAGTCCAACTCTCCAAGAAGAAAAAAAAAAATCCCTTTACTCAAAACCACCCAAGGACAAGTGACAAGCTCAAGATTTCTTCTCTGATGCAGTTTAAAATCCACGAGGTAGTTTAAAATCTATGAAGTATACTGGGTTTTATGTATTTTGTGAATAATATTCTTCAACACATTCTCTATAAATCACATCTACCTACACCTTCAAAGTTAATGATGTCAGAGTTTATCATTACCATAGATGTTTTTCTTTCCTGCCTCTTTCATTTCATCATCAGTATCGCTGTCTCTGCTCCCATTTTGCAACAGAGCAACTTTCCTCTCTGGCATTTTCTTCTGAGGAAGAAATAATATTTATTTTCTAATTGCAGCTGTTTTGAAAGATTAGTTTTAAATAAGGCTGTTAAAGACACAAACCTTGGATCTTCTCTCCTTACTCCACTGTCCCACTCCTTTCATTACTTCCACAATACTATCTACAGCTTTATTAAGAGTCTGCTGTACCTCATCCAAAGAGGGTGTCATGATGATATTGGGGATAGATAGGTTAATACTGGTCCTAATTATAGGATAAGCAGCTTTTTTCTGCTTAGAAGCACTGTGATTTTCTAAATGAAAAACAAAAACAAAAAAGGGTTGTTCATTTTTTTTTCAAGACATCAAACTAGGCATTGTATTGATATAAAATTATGTATATATACATACTATATATATATATACACACATACATATGTATATATGTGTGTGTGTGTGTGTATATATATATATATATCCTAGTGCTGAGCATTGAGTGTAATTTCCTAGGGGGTAAAAAAGATTCCTGAGCAACTTATAAGATGCATTGCTAAATTCTATAGCAGGACGAACAAAAACTAAGTGCCAAACTATTTCTCTACAAGTTGTTCTGTGCAGCTAAACTTTGTTTAGTAGACAGTTTTGTTATGTGGCTTGCAATCCCAGTCAGAATACTAAATTGGGCACAAAACCCCCTTAGAATCTCATAACACTGTATGCCTTATATGCTATAGAGACCAAAACCAATTTTTATTTTTGTTCCTTAAAGTAACATAAGAATATAACACTTCAAAAGACTGTTCCATCACTAGGTATAGAAATATCTGAGGGCAATTAGGAAGAGAAAGAACATATCCCTTTCTGTACTGTTTTTTATCCATAGTTTTATGTAACAGCTAAGGTCAAAAAGGTAAGCACTTATATCAAGTCCATCTCCAAATACAATATCCAGCTTCAGAGCACTACAGTCAATGCTAAGAGAAACAGCATTGCAATGACACATCCCTACCATCACAGGAAAAAAAATTATTTTGGAAATATATGAGATGAATTTAACAAAACAGCTTAATCAAACTCCCTTTGTTTTCTTGTCTTCTCCACTTGTGACTCTTTAAATATAATTAGGGGATATTACATTTACTTATATCTTTGTATAGCCCTAGAAAGCAATGTACTGCAATGTGGACACCTAGGAAGTTGACTGTGGAAGATGCATGGATGCGCTTGCGTAGGGCCTCCAGAGCGTTTCGAATGACTTTCAAAAGAGCATCAAGATTACGATTATTGAAATACGAAAGCAGTTCATTGGCTTCTTCCTCTAACTTTTCAAAATCCATTCTTTTCCTCTTTGCTGTAGGAGACAGGCCAGCCCATATCTCACTGGAGTTTTGGAAGGAATTCAAACTTTTTGATCTTCTATCCTCTTCTGTTCCTAAAACATCATAAATCTAGTTAGTTAAATTGACTTAAAGGACTTAAAAATGCAATAGAGCAACACCTCCTCAGGTGTCTGAAATTATTTTAAACAAGTGTAGAATTAATAATTTGTCATCTGTACCTCAGAGTAACCGTCTTTTTACTCCTATTCACCTTCCCTACTTGGTACAAACTGGCAGGACTATCACCAAAATTCAGGTACTATTTCTTGTACTCTTTCCCTAGGAAGCACAGCTATTAACCAAGGCCTGTAAGTAGCTGCTTCTATGGCATTACAAGTTACATGTACAAGTTAGATTAAAAATATTGACCCATTTTGCAGATAATAAATGATTGCTAGATGAGTCATTATCCAGGAAAATTCAAAGAAAAGTCTTTAGACATTAGGTACTCTTCAGTACTTCAGTCAGCCAAGCCTCAATATCCCCCTTCCCATACTATCAGCATGAAAAAGAAACAAAAGCATCCAGCTTCAATACAATCTTCTTACCTGTATTTTTGACACTTCTTTCACCACTGGGTACAACTGACTTGTCATCCTCTTTACTGACCTCTACCTCGGTGTCAAGTAACATGTTAATCAGATCATTAGCAGCGGCTTCCACCAGTGAGCTTTTTAAATGTAAAGTCTGAGAACCTTTTGTACAGAGCTCCTGTTATCAAACCAAAACAAAGATAGTTCTTATCTTCACAGTTCTCATGCCAATTTCACAGTCATAGCAGCCTTTATTTACACAAATGCCACGGCCCAAGCTTTGTGAAAAACAAGATCAATAGACATTATTTTTAAATTGGTTTGTTGCAAACTATTTAGCGTTGGATTCTTGGTTGTGTCAAACAAGACATCATAAATGTCTTTTGAAATTGCTTTGGCTTGTTTCCTAAATCAGATGATTCATCCATAGTTAATATGGATCAACATTTATAAAGCCTAATTCCACTAAAAGGATCCAAAAACCAAGTGTCTCTTAACTTTCTTAACTTTCCAATGTAGACATGGAATATTTAACATTTTTTTTAATCACTGCTATTTTACATTAACTGGCTGTGCCATAATGAGTATTAGCCAATCATAGTTCCCATTTACAGCTAGACAGGAGAAAAAAAATCTATAAAACTGTATATAATATTAGAATAAACAAGAAAATTATTGACTGGAGAGAGAAGGAATCAAAGAATGAGATTTAATAAAATCCAAAAATCTGTTACAGTATTGTGCATCTTTCTTTTTTTAATACTTACGGTAAAATTCATCACATATGCTTAATCGAACTAGAATTTTTAACTGTAATGGAGTTTTAACTTTTTCTTCTTTTTATCTTGTATTTCTTTCAGCTTAATCAAACCTGGATACCTCAGTTTAATTAAAAGCCAGTAATTGGAAAAATTAAGACATTGGCAAGTTTCAGTCATTTCCAATTTTTATGACACAATTTTTGACATCTCTAATGATTCTGTCTAGTTGGGAGAGAAGGCAGATCTGATTTAATATCACAGCCACCAGTAAAAGTTCTCTGGGATTTTTCCACTGGATAACTACTTTTGTTGCAGCAGTTTCTTTAGAAACTGAAAGACACCTGTTAGGTGATAGAGCTTCTTTCTAGTCCCTTCTAATTAAAAACCACAATAAGCTTTAAAACCCTGTTACTATTTTCATTGCACCCATAACTGGGGTTTGTATAGCACTTACTCTGCTAACTCAAATCAATTGACTGTTGTGGTGTTGTAACTGCCATGTAGCAGTTCAAGCTTGCAAGTTATCACAAAGAGCAGAGCAGTTTTTGTACTCACTCTCACATATTTTACTTTAGTGAATTTACATTTTAGTAGCTGCCCAGTCAGGAAGGAAGCAGCAGGATCAACAAAAACAACTATGGATGTGAGACTTACAACCAAGCATTCATTTCCACATAATATTATTTTAAATTTTACTTTGAAATTAACAACAAGGTGAGCTGTTACAAGGGTCAAAAGAGAAAAGACCAAAGAGTTAAATACATTAAGAAAAGCAAAACTTTCATTTGTAGTATGTAGTGCTTCAAGATTTTCTACATGATTTTCTATACTCTTTTTTTCAAAGCAAAGTTTATTTCAGGAGAACAAACATTAGACATTATAACCTAAAACGCCAGAATATCTCACTATTGCCTCATAAGATAATTCTGACATTTAATTTTATTATGACTTTAATCAGCTTTCTAACTAACAATTTACATGCTTACAGTTAATTTTTTTCAACATAAAAGTATTTTGATGGAGTGAAGGAAGGGGCTCTTTCCAGGACACCTTCACTCAGGTACTGCTGCATATATTTTACACATGCCATTACCAACTCAGGATAGCTGAGAATAACAGAGATACTCAGCACACAGTCATTTCCACAGTATTTATTCTCCTCAGGCATCAGATGGGGAATTCCCTTATTTAGAGGCAGTAACAAGGAACAATGACTATCACAAAAGTAAAACATTTGAGTGATATCAAAACATAAAAGAAATATCATAAAGTAGTTGGCATGACATTAATAAGCTCAGGAAAAAAAATCTCAGCTCAAACCTCTTTGTATTTGGTAATTTTATTCCTTTTTAAGGTCCCAGCCAAGCAAGCAGAGATTTCCATGGGTATCCCATGCATGCTTCATTAATTCTCTGTTCAAAATTTTTTGTCTCACAGAAAAAGAACAGTATCTGAATTCAAAATCATCAAACTCTTCTTTATGAAACTGTTATCTAATAACCTTAGTCTTTTGCAGAAATTCCTCACAGCTCAGTGGTTCATCTTCTGGCAGCTTACAGAGTGGCACTCCATTCATTTCTTGAAGGACGGTATCAATACGAAACTCAACCAAGTCATTCACTCGATCAAGCAGTAACTCCAACCCAGCTTTTGAAGCAAAAAGAAGATTGAATACTATATTGTATATAAATTCTACACCACAGAAATCATAATTATGTTCTTGTCTAACATATGCTTGCCTAGTATATGCTACCTGTATGTTAGAAGATAACTACAATATTATATAAATATAACCAATTGTATAATTATTTATTATGTAACTTTAAATGTATTTATATATATATATAATATTAACTTAAAGTATACAGATTTCAAATACAAGAAATTGACATTTAATTGAGGGCCAAGAATATTTTGCCTTTTCCTACAGCTTGAATGACTTACCCCTTGGAGAACCTACCAGCAACCAAAAATTTTGGCAAATAAAATCTGTGTGCTTCAAATGTTAGAAGCCAAATAATAGTTAACAGAAAGCAATCACTAGAATTTTCACAGTTTAATAGCAATCTGCTCTAAATGCTGAAATTGAAATAGCAGCAAGGTGCCTGTTCCAGACTCAAACTACTTGTATTATTCAAAATTAAATTGAACATAATGCCAGGTTAGCATCCAAAATGTATTTTAATTTGCCATTTCAACTAAAGAAAATTCCTCCTCTAACTATTTATGTAATTTCAAAAAACCAAAATCTGTTTGATGTAGTAATTAAGCTGAAGCAAAAGTAATTTGGTATCTTCAGAAAAAAATACAGATCTCAGTGAAATGTGACAATCTCTCAAAAAGTCTACAAGCTCACCTGTTTCCTAAAGCTGCTGTCCAAGATGTGCATGCATTCAAGAGACTAATGTTAGGAAAAAAAAAGAATATGAAATGCTGTTGAGCAATGACAGTGCCAGCCTAGTTGAAGTGCTATTCTGTGACAAGTTGTTTCGTATATCACAGAAACAAAAAGGCAAGACTAGGAAATGTCTGAAACTTAGGAGCTCTTTGAAAAAGTAGCTATAGTTCTTGGTATTCTGAATACACAGGACATTTTACACACTCCTTTATGCTTGGTATAACCCTAACTGCCATCCCACCCATGCTGGTAAAAATTTGACAAACATGTGAGGCAAAAACAAGGCGATGTTATTGAACAGAGGTTTCATGAAGTACAAGACAGGTTAAAAATTACCTACCAAGTTTGTAAAATACTGTTTTAATGTATTTCTCAATATTCAAGGAAGTCCAGGTCAGCAACACTAGACCTGGCTGGATAGCATCATCTACACTTGCTAATCGAGGAACCAGCAGTTGTTCAATAGGGTGCTGTATTTTCAATTTAATTCTTTTGTATTCTGCTAGCATCAGCTGAAATAAACAGAGAATGAAAATATTAGGTAATATACACTAATTTGAATCTCTTCATATACACATGGATGTACATTACTGAAATCCTTAAGAAAGGATAATTGTTTGGGAAATGTTTTCATTGGTTTTGGCAGAAGTTTACCATTTGTTGGTCTTTACATTAATGCAAGTACTACTTCACATGGAACTCAATCTTCATAGGCTGATCACACTGATTTTGGTTGAGATAGAGCTAATTTCTTTCTTAGTGGCTCACACAATGCCATGTTTTAGATTTGTGACCAAAACAGTGTAGGTAAAACATCGATGTTTGGCTATTGCTAAACAATGTTCCTACAGCACTGAGGCATTTTCTGCTTCTCACACTACCCTGTCAGTGACTAAGGACACACAAAGCTGGGAAAAAATACAGTCAGGACAGCTGACTCCAACTGACTAAAGGGATATCTCATAGCTGTGGCTTCATGCTTAAAAAAAAAAAACAACTGGGGGAAGAAGGATGAAGGGGGACATTCAGAGCTGTGGTCCTTTTTTTCCCAGAGATGGCTGAACACCAGTCTATCAATGGGAAGGAGTAAATTAATTCCTTATTTTGCTTTCCTCATGTATGCAGCTTTTGCCTTCCCAATTAAATTCTCTTTATCTCAACTCAAATGTTTTCTCTTTGAACCTTCAGATTCTCTCTCCCATCCCACTGAGGGGAGTAAGGAAGCACCAGTGTGATGCTTGGCTGCCTCCTGGGCTTAAACCATGGGATAGAATTTCTCTAAATGGGTGTTACAGAAGACAAAAAGCTCAAGGAAAAAAATCCCCCTCAGTGAACTTTGCAGCAGTTCTAATAAGATCAGCCTTACCAGAACTTTAATACAGTATTTGCTCTCTAATGCATCTTTAACCTGTTGATCTAGTTTCACATGTTTTGCAATAACTTTATGACTTAATTTTTTTTTTCCATTTTAGAATCAAGAAGTCCTTTAAAGCAATTTTCCTGGGCACCTATCTTTGAATCTCCATCTTGAGTCATCAACAACCTTCTGTTCATAAGCAGACAAAATGAATCAAAGGATTTAAAAGATGAGAGAAAGGGAAGTTTTGGCTTCTCTTTTTTAAGCTATTCCACAGACATCTGTGTAAAACACTGGTGCCTGAACAAAGCTGCTACTTGCCAGATGCTTTACACTTTTTAAAGTCATACCACCTGTTCCTCTCTCCCAGCTATCCTCTCAAAACAAAGTCTGCCCAATATTGACTTCATTATTGGATGAAAGAGAAATTTCTTCTCATTTAGAAAGCAGGCAAGAGTATGAGGCATCTTGTAAGCCTTCTTTCTTCTCCATCCTCATCTCTCTCCCAAACTCTGCAGAGCTTCCCTAAACCCATGCATTTGAGAAATGACTTCATAGAAAATATAAAGCCCAGAAATTCTTTTTTAAAGTGCCTCAAGACAGTCATACAAATAAAAAAAACTAGATTTGCCAATATTATCTTAGTGCATAATAGTTGATCTTCATTTTTCCTCTTCCATGTGTATAGAGCCTAGACATCTTAATGTCCATTAAACATACATAAAAATAACTAAAACCCACATGCAAATTGTTGACAATCTTCTTATACCAATCTCTCTGATGTTGAATAACACTTGCAAATGTTGGGACTTCAAGGCACATGTGAGCCATGCAATCTGTTTCTCTGATTAAAATTAATATTTGAGGGTCAAAATTCACAAATAATTCTCCTGTTTCTGGAGCTTTTATCAAAAGTGTTGCCTGAAGTCCTCTTTTAGTTAATTCAATCTGCAGGAAACAAAAGTCATAATTCCTGATCAGACAAATCGCTACAACAAAATACTTTGGTATGGACATAAATATCACTTTGGCAGATGCTAAAATCAAGATTGCTGACAATAAAGATTGATACAGTATGAATCCACAATGAAAACTTATTAACACAATCTGTATGTACCCAAATGCACAAAAATTGAACTTCTTTTTATCTGACAGATAGTCTTCTATTTGTTCAGGGATACCATAAGCTGCATTCCATAGTCCAAAATCAAATCAAAGCCATAGACTTTCTTGCTTTAACCATCTTAAATCTGAACTCTCATGTCCTTAGAACTTAATACAAATTCTGCAATAAGGCTGCACTCAACCTCCTTGATGAACTGAAGTACTTTTGGATAACTTCTTCATGTATCTTTTGAATAAACTTATCCCCATTTCTCCTTTCACCTCTTTTCCAATACCTAACAGATATAGTGTGCTCCAATTTTAATGGTACTCCTAATTATATCCAACCTCTGGCTAAATCTTTTTAAATATTAAAATTAATGTTTATTATAGGGTGGTTTGTTGTGGGGGGGGGTTTGGTTTTTTGATTTTTTTAATTCTTAAAAGGAAAGCCTAATCATGGAATTGGTTTAACTGCCTTATTTAAATATTAGAATACCATTTGTTCTCTATATGATTAGAAGGGAGAGCATTCATAAGACCATCACAAATGGAAAATTTGGCTGATAGCAGGAAGAAGTCCTTCCTTAGGCAGGGAAGTCTTTCCTAAATTAAACACTTTGCTGCTATTCTATTTTCCAGTTGTCCTTTTGCTCACATAATTTTATTGTTTTTTATTCACTCCTCAAACTTCTTGTATCACGTTACATTGAGATGAAGCTTAGTTTTAGACAATAATTTCAAAATCATTGATGTCTTTCAGTGTACTTTTTTCTTTTTTTATGGAACACACAGAAAATTCGCATTGCCTTTCAATGTCTAAAATAGAGTTGAGTATACTGCTTGTTTCAGCTGTATAATGTATTACCAGAACATTTTTACACAGCAATTTTCAAGCAATCATATCATATTTTGTCAGGGAAGTTTTCATGCTCTACTCACTAATCTTAAAAAAAAAAAAAAAAAAAAAAAACAACTCCCTTAAATAGAAGCTCATCTTTTTTCTGCAAAATTCAACAGCAAATCTTACTGCACTCTTCTTTGGACTTCAGAGTCATAATTCCCACTGTCAGCTCTTCCTCTCCCATTTATGGTTTTTTCCTCATGCAATTTTCATCATTAATGTAACAGAAATTGGTAATGGAAATAAGCAGTAGGCTGAACACACAAATTTTATGCTGCTGAAGAACTACAGTAACTTTCACACTTGCAAGTATTTTATTATTTTAATATGTTGAAGTTGAGTGACGTGCTATAGCATAAAAATAATGGCCTTAAATCTTATGCTATTAAGAAAAAAAAAACCAAAACAAAACAAAAAACCCACCTCAATAAACAAGGTAGTAACCATCCAATAACAAACAGGCAAAGGCGAGGATAAAAGTCTTGGAAATCTCAGAAAGTGCCACTAAGCTTAACTATTTATACTGTATAAAACAATACCACCCTATTTCTGTTGCATTTGCTTTCCCCAGAGGACACTTGGCAACCACCCTCGTTTTCTTTTGCTCAGGAGTAGAGCAGGAGCTCCACCTTGTGTTCGGTCACACTCACGTCCACAACCATCTACACTCTCCTCAAGACACGAGACTACTGATCCATAGTACATTTTTTGCCATACCTGATAGACAAATACATTGATGATAAAGTGGATATACTTTTCATACATTTCAAGACACGTGTACCTTTCAAAATTGAATATTATGTTCCACCTTTGTTTCCACCTAATGAGTATAATGTTGGGGCAGGTTTAGTAAGTTTATATGGCTGCCAAGTGTAATTTGATTCTGCTATAGGAAAAAACAGACAGTTGCTTTTAGCACAGAGCAGGATCAGAGCACAGATCACTCAGAGCTTGTAAAGAAAGGCATCAGCAGTGAAGGGGAGATGCTTTGGATGCTATAGTTATCTTGTAAAAGATGTGCTTGACTGCTCCATCAGGACATGGTACGTGTCAGAAAATCTGGTAGTGATAACACACTAATGTAGTTTAACACTGCTGCACAACATCCAGGCCTTCTTTTGTTCTCACTGTGTCCTCTGCAGTGACTAGATCGGGGGTGGAGGGCAAGGAACTAAGTGTGCAGGAAGCTGTGAGGGGGCAAAATCAGGCAGGTGTCATGAAATAACAAAAGGATGTCACAAAATAGGCTAAGAGATATTCCACGTCATATAACGTCATGCTCAGCAATAAAAAGGGAAAGGGAGAGGTTGAAGGGGTTAGTATTGTCTGCTCTGGAACTGGTTGGACATTGGCTGACACATGGAAGGTGATGAGCAATTGCCTCTGCCATGCTTTCTTTCTTTTCTTTCTCTCTTCCTTCATTTTTCCTTCATTAACTAAACAACTAATCTTGACCCACAAGTTTTCTTGCTTTTGCTTTTCCTTTCCTCTTCCCTGTCTCACTGGGGATGTGCAGGGGGAAATGAACTAGCAGTTGTGTGGTGCTTGGCTACCTACCATGGCTAACCCACAACAGGCTCAAAGCACACTTGTACACAGCCTACTCTATTATCTGCTGAGACTGGGTGTTTTTATACATACATCCACAGAGTCTACCCATGGATAAATGCTCAAAAAACCAAATCTCTATGGCCCAGACCAGAAGACTCTGTGTTGGCTTTCACCTTAAGCCAACCAGTTGATAAAACTCCTTTCCCCACACACAACGATCTTATACCAGAGTAAGAAGAACATGGCAGAGACAGAGGGGCAGCTAGGCCTACCACTGAAAGTTCATTATATCTTTCCATAATAAATATTTTTCTTTCTAACTTCTTAGTTATAATGAAGGTCTTTCAGTTGTTCCTAAATTCACCTACAGGTGCTACAGAACCTGTTTCTTAACAGGAACAATTTCTTATAAAGTACCTTTTCTTATTCCATCCCTCACTTAAGAGTTATCCTAAGTCTACAGTTTAGCAGACCTGACTACTGCTATTCACCAGAGATTCCTTCACACTGCTGTAACCCAGCACTTCACCGAGGCCTGACACAATGGGAATCCAATCTCGTCTGTAAAGTTAGATGTTATTAATTTACCAACAACAAAAATCATTACCTTTTTTTTTTTAAGAAATACCCCAATCAGAATCAGATGGCTTACCTGCTGAAGCCATTCCCTGTGGTAGATCACCTCAAACTTCATAAGAACTTTGGCTACTTTGTTGTAGTTGTGGATTATGTGCTTGCCATCTGGTGTTTGCAGAACTGCAGGGTACCTTTGGAAAGTCTCCATAGGCTCTTGGATCCTACGGAATAGGTGGCGTGCCCACAAGATCTTACCAGCTATTGGAGGCATATTACGAGCCAGTGGAGGGTCCTGCTTGTGCCTGGTGTAGATCTTACAGACGGTTTCTATTTCATGGCCATAGTTTTGAAATATTATCTGATAGTTTTCATCAATGCCAAGATTTGGGATTTGTAATCTGCTTAGAAAAATAATAATCATGGGAAAAAATTCCTTCAACCATTCTAAAATTCTTCTAATGTATTGTTTGAAAAACAGTCATTCTATATTCCCTTGCATGCTTTAGAAAACTACTTGAGCAGCACTGTTTTCAGCTGTCACAACCTGATTTCAAGCAACCAGGATTTAGACCAGATGACAAAAGATTCCTAGTAAGTCTACATATTTTCTGTTTTGTCACTGTTTTCAAACACTGGGCTGAAATTATGTGCAGCAAACTGTAACCAATTCACCACTAGCAGTCTATTCCATTAAACAGATTATAATAAGAAAACTGACAGAATAAAGAGTGAGGCTGCTTTGCATCAATGTTAATTTATCAAGACAAAAGTCACTGTTTCCTAATAGAACCATTTTCCTCTCTCCTAACTGCACAGTGGTAACAAATTAATGTCACTGTTCAAGCAAAAAGCTAAGGCAAATAAGATAACAGGCAAAGTATTCCTGTACTTATGATAATTCTGAAAGATGAAGAGTCCATTTACACTCTGAATTTTCTGATACAAAAATTATGGCTGTTATTCATTTAAACTACTGGGAAGACAACTCTCAACAGAGCTGAACAGTTGAGTGAGAAGAGGTTGAGTTGGTTTTGCTTGCATTTATGGAGATGCCTCCTACTCTGCTCCCCCCACTTCCCACAGCCCTCAATGCCTTATTTCCATTGCCTGTCAGTTTTAGCAATCCACTGTACCTTTCAAATTTCTGCAACACATTCAGTGCCCTTTTGGTGCTCAAAATACTTTCAAAGGTGATGTCCATGAAAATCCTTAATTGATCCTGAAGAAGAGCAAATAATTCTTCATCAGAGAATTCCAAAACATGCACACCTCAAAAATGTCAGGTATTATTTGAGAGGATTTATCACTCAATATATTAGAAAAGCTAATTTGTTTATGTGAAACCAATCTCAACAATTATTAATTTTTCCTTTTGAGATCTGCATAATTTCTTTGGTGGCAACTCACATGGAGATAATTTTGTTTTCATAAGGATTCATCAATAAATTAAATTCTTATTTGAATCATAAAACCTACATGAAGATCATTTATCTCTCTGCAAAACTCTTCATAGTCTTGGTCAAAATCAGTCTTCCGCTGATCCAAGAAATTGTAATGCTTACTCTTCATGTTGTCAACAATGCTCTAAACAGTTTCACAGAAAGAGAAAATTATCACAAAAAAAATCTTCTTATCAAACAGACCTACCAAAATATTTAGCACAACAGGCTGTGCACACTCACATTTTACCTTTGCTATTAACTCCCAGCATTTGCTGAGCAATAGAGGCTAACCACTTAAATGACATATTTGCAGGAAACAAGTTGATGTAATGGTCATGAATTTTATTTATATTAAATAATATAAATAAAAATTGACTTCTGTTTTAAGTCAGTTAGAACTGACAGAAAATTTAGACTTTTGCTTTTCATCAAAGACATTTGTTACCTATTAAACATTCTCTCATGCAATGTTGATTTCTATGTAAAAGTTAAGAAAGTTCAACACAGAAAAATATTTTCACATTATTATTTTTTGTGTCTTGAAAACAACTGATTTAATAGATAACCAGACTATTCAAAAGTCATAGTAAGATGTAGCACATCACCAGCCCAGGACTTAGTATTCCTGGCTTCTCTTATACAGCTGCTGTCCACTGAAATGAAAGTACATCTTAATCAGCATCTCCCTTGAGCTGCACACAAAGTTAAAGGATTTCTAATGATTAACTACTGTTCAACAGCCTTGTAGTTTACCACAGTACAACCACAAAGCTCAGCATATCCTCAGCACAGCAGGCTTTCACCATTTTATCATAAGTCAACTGAACTTAAGTTTCATCTCATTGCTGTAAATAAAAATTCCATCTTTTCCTCTAACAAATGGCAAATCCTAGATACAGACTAAGTGGTAAAGCATAAAGAACTGCAAATTAGTAACTTCCTATTGTAAAAAATTTTCAAGTCACATAAGTTATGGTCTGTGTCAAACACTTCAGTACATCAATTTTTGTCACTGTTAAAATACAGTCACTTTTCTGCCGTTAATATATGCTATCCAGAACCTTCCACATAGCATTTTTTGTCTAAGCATATATAATTTCCTCTTATCCTCAGCAAACAAAATTGACTTCAGAGTAGCTGAGTCTCACACAAAGTTCTTACTTTAGGACTTGGGTGCTGCAATGGATAATGAGGTGCATCTGCACAGAGTTTGCAGACTGCAGCACAGTCTGGGCTAATGGTCACAGGCAGCTTTTCAAACACAAATGCCTAAAATAAACGAGATTCCTGTGTTCCAGCCTACCAAAATAGTACCTTTAATGCATGATCTGAAAACTCTCAGCAACTCAGGTTGTTGAGAAGCCTGGTGGCACAGCTCTAGAGAGCAGTTCTTGGAAGTATAATTTAGAGCAGTCCACACCTGTCCTGCCCATGTGGAAAACTTTTGGACCAAACTGTCCTTCCAGCTGTGCCCTGGTTGACTCTCAGAATACTACAGAAGAGAACAAAGCAGAAAGCTGGCTACTGTGATGGATGTATTCAAGGAATCCAAAGCCCAGACTGCAAGAGGGAGTAAATCAAATCAAGAAGGACCATAGGATACTCCAGTTTTGCCCTATAGTTCTTTAACTAAAGCAAAGTGATTGACTCATGACCATAATGAAAAGACAAAGGACAGGGTAAATCAGACTAGAACATCACATTTGCCTGTACAGCCATGGTCCATATGTGATCTCTAAAAGCAATCTATAAAGTCCACACATTGAATACTTTTGATTTAATATTTACAACTGCTATAATTATGATACTGCACTACTAAAGATCTATGATAAAGTAAGCTGACTCAGGTTCAATAAAAGTAGGGAAGAGTCTACTTGGTAGAATGGCAGAAAGAAGGAAAGAAAAGAACATGATTTAGCATATTGATATTCTTAGAATAGCTTCTTGTTGTTCAGGGATAACTTCTACTAAAAAAAAAGGATCAAAATACTGCATAGTAATGCTAACAAGCAGAGAGATTTTGCTGTTACAAAAGAAAGAAGTCTAAACTTGAAGAGCTTCACAAAGCAAACCAGTGAAATCCTTTTTCTTCCTCTCTTAGACTAAAGTTAGCCATTTGTGAACTAAATTGTTCTTCCTTCCTAAAAAAGAAAGCTGATGATTGTTAGAATACAGGTTTTAAGTAAACTTTATCTGTTTTTCTGGAATCGAACTCACTATTTTTTTAATGAAACAAAATAAATCTGAGTCCAAGATTTTTTTTTTTTTTTTTGGGGGGGGGTTGTTTGCTTTGGTTCTCTTTTAGTTACTTCTATCAAGAAATCAAATTTATATTTGTTTTTACTTATGCAGCATAGAAATGTGGCTTGTTTAACCCTGAGCTGCAATGACAATCTGACTGCAGCACGAACCCATATGGCAATGGAGCCTCAGTGGCAGGCACTGATCAGCTACGCCTGGAATAATGGGCAAAAAATGAAGACAGACTGCAATTCCAGTCACAGTACACTCTCACAGATAGCCCAACATTTGCAGAGACAGAAATGCTGGACTTCTCACTCTTACTCCTGATCATAGCACAAAATCATGACCCCAGCTACTCCTGTTACAAAGTCCCCCCACCTTATTGCTTTTGTCAAACAACTTTAATTTTAGCATACCTCTTTCACATATTGACTTGCACTTTTTAACCTTGTCTGTTCACTTCCCCAGAAATCACATACTTAAATTGCTATTACCCTGTAATTTTAGTACAATTTAAGAGTTAATTTTTCTCTTGATAACAACTTCTCGTTTTCATAATTATTTATTTAAGGTTCAAGTTAGACTGACACAATACTCAAAATCTACTGTGTACCTCATATTTTGTGATCATTCCTTCCAATCCTTCTATCTTAGATTCCTTTAGAACAGAGTAGGTCTTCACAGTATTGAAAACATCTATTATCTTTACCAGGCGACGATGAAATGCTTCAAATTTTCCAAATATATACATCTCACTAAAATCAAACTGTCTTCCAGCAGGATTTTGTTCCAAATTCTCTTTTATCTTGTAAAAGCAATTTTGATACTCCTTAAAACAAATAATTTTAAAAAAGAATTTCAAGCATATAACAAAAGGCATTGTCTTTAGTGAGAAAAAATATTTACACAGTCAGGTATTATCCTAACTTGATAGCAAGTAGAAGATTCATCAACAAACAATCATGAGCACTATAAAGACAGTAACAGAATTTGCCTCTGAAAACTAACCCAGCAATAGCACTAAAGGATCACACATTTCATTAAATGAATGAACAACACAAATATGTATTTGTACGCATCCTTAGCTGCCATGAAATTACGTTCTCTCTTTTTTATAGCAGGATTTGATATGTTAACTGAATAACCAAGCTGACAACATAGATTTCAGTTTCCAGAGACTGAAAATGATCACGGCACTGAGTAGTTTTATTGAGTAATGATGGTTCAAAAATCACTTTTGAGAACAGAACCCCTTCTGAAATTAGAAGGCTGCTCCACAGCATTTTCCAGTTTTTATTCTGCTTTCTTAACTGGGCACAAACCTTACTCCAAACATATTTAAATTATATTCTTCCCAAAGTCAGATTACATAGTTAACAGATTTTCTCAAAAGTTTCTTTTAATAGTAGCTTTCTTTATAATATAATGTTCATTATTTTTATCACATTTATGTACAAATAATCTTGCTTGGAGATATCAACACAAAGGGTCCAGGTTTTCCTAAGTTTTCACTGATTTGAATTTTAAGTTTTAATCTATTTTTTTTTCTGAAAGCTCCTGGAACAGATAAGACTCAAAAACCTAATCTTTCAACATATTTTTTTGCAGCAACCAAATAATTTGATATATCTTTAGAGAAATACATAAATGTAGTACTCATTGCTGATGGTAAGATGTCACAAATTTACACTAACTTGTGCTAGAACTATGAAACATTTGTTCCTTCAGAAACTGTTAGGATAATGTTCTAGTCTCCCAAGCATAACTTAAGGAATCAAAAATTAATACTGGAGGAAGCCTACTATGAAGCTCCTGATATGTACAGGGAGGTCATCAAAGAGACAGAGTTAGGCTCTTCTTCACGGTAACAGAAGCCATGATGCAAAGGGCATAAATTGAATCATCTGACTGGATATAAGGAGAGAATTTTTCACCCTAAGGAGAGTCAAACAGTGAAAGGTTGTTCAGACAGACTATGCGGTATCTCTGTCCTTGAAGGACTTCAAGACAGGACTGGATAAGTGACTGGGCAACCATGTTTGTGTCAAGCTGCCCCTGCTTTTGCTTTAAGCAGAAGGTTGAACTAGATACCTGCTGAGAACACTTCAAGCTGACATGTCCTAAAATACTGTGCTTTCAAGGGAAAAAGTAAAAATAAAATTCCAAAATGGTCACATAAGTGCATTCAAGAAAATAAAGACTATCTTCCTAACAAGTCTACAAAAACTGAACGGCTGAATTCTCCTCAGTTCACAAAACTGCCCTTTCTAAATGTAGACTTTTTCAAACATCTTTGGAACATATTCAGCTCAATTACTCCCTCTGGTTTAATTTCTATTGCACATCCCTCCACATCATGCTAGAAGAAACTTTCTAGACAAACATAGGCATGAAAATCCAAGTAATTCTCTTATAAGAGGCATAGTTAAACTAGATTAAGCATCAAAGCTCTGTTTCCAGAGTATCAACAGATATTGGACTAAATTCCTTTTCAGGCCTAATATAAACATTCCAGTTACAAAGAATGTTTTACAGTCGCCTCATTTTCCTTCACTATAATATTGCTTCCTAATATAAAATAAAGGTTTCCTATTCGCACCTTCCTAAATATATTATATTCTTATATTCTGTTTTTCATACACTCTTCCCACCTACCTGTTTAAGTCTAATAGCTGCTTGTAGCTTTTCCATAACTCTCTCCTGCGGTTGATTCCAGATGGTGGCCGTATCATTGTTTGCAATGTAAGACTTACAAGCTGTAATCATCTGATTGGTCACCTAAAAGCAGTATTAACTTTATGAAAATAATAAACCATTTCAAGATAAAGCAGATTTTGCCATTCTCTCAGTGTCACCACATTCTTCTGACTCCACCAGCCTAACACCTGAAGAATAGCAATATCACATACCAGCCACACAGACAGTCCTCCTTGCAAAATCTAGTCTCCAGAATGTGATACCACCAAAATGTTGTGGATTATCTATGCTCATACTAAACCTAAATACATTGGACCAACCTTGAAATGGCATCAAGGGCTATGAAGTCATAAGACTGCGTCTCTTCTGAAAGCCAAGGTAAAATCAAGAGCCCATGAAAATATAAATATTAAATAATAGACTACCTTCCCAACTCCATTTCCTTCTTAATGCAAACATATGGAAGTTTAAGGACAGTATGAATTTACATAATTGGTTCTACAAAAAAATGTTCATAACAGGAAAAACTCACAACAAAAATCAGTCTATTCACATTAGGGGTAAGATTTAAGTCCGAAAACTTACAACTCCAAATTATAGGCAGTAAGATAAGTCCTAAATTTGAAGCCGTTTACCACTATTTCCAAGTATCTATACATTCAAATAGCAGCATTAAATTGACTGCAGTGCTGCCTCTTCAGTTGCTTGGTCCCTTTGTGTTTTCTCTCTCACTCCAAAAACATCTCAGAAAACAGCCTGTGAAGATTTCCTTTCACACTGAGCACTGACCTTCACAAACAGTGAGGAGATCTTTTCAGATGTGTTGTAATACTGAGAAATACTCTGAATCATTTTAATTGCATTTATTAGTCCTGGAATAGCACCCACCATGGACACCTGGAAAGAAACACACAGTCTGAACTCTACTCAGTACCTCTGCTACCATACATTACCTCAACACCTAATTAATTATTGTAGGAGCATTATGAACATGGTCTTCATAATGTCTCTCCCTCTGTCTCCCTGGGCCCCTCCTGCAGAGCTGCCTGTCCTACTTTACTCCCCAAGCTCTACAATTCAATTTTTTCACTAGAGACTTGGCTTGAAGAATTCCACTCAGCAAGTGAAATTTGATAGAAGTAAAGACCTCTTTGAAGGAGCTCCTTTTCCACAAGAAAGTATGTTTGTATGCTCAGGTGCTAAACCTGATGTAAGCTTGCACATAAAGAGAGCCCAGAAATTGCACTTAAGCCTCATGGCGCCTATGTGAATAAAGAAACAATGAAGAACAGCTTTGCTATAGCACTGACAATAAATAATAAATTATATACAATAATAATAAATAATATACAATAGGTGTCTGGAAAGAGGTGATTGTGTGACTCTTTTGGGTGTAGGAGCCCTGGTTTTGGCAGCTGAGGCAGCTCCTGTATGGAGGCAGATCCAGCCGGTCCCAGAGGCTCCAGCGGCCCCAGCGCAGGGCATGGCTGAGTCCCCTCAGCCACGAGCGGGCTGGCGGGCAAGAGCTCCGGGGAAAGCCTGGGCAAGGCAGGGCAAAACGCTGCCCGGCAGCCAGGGCTGAGCGAGGGCAACCGGGGGAGAAACAGTCCTGCAAGCCCCGAGGGCAGAGTGGGAGGAGGAGGGAAGGACGGAGCCCGACAGGGATAGCCCTGCGGTCTGGGACAGACCCCGGGAGGGCAGGTGTTCCCGTATAGCCCAGGGGAAGGACCCACATCATAGCAAGGAAGACTTTTACAGGAATACAAGCAGCAAAGAGAAGCTGTTACAGGCTGACTACAGACCCCCATCCCCCTTCACTACTTGGAGGGAGGAGAAAGAGAGAAGCAGAATGAAGGGAAGATTCCTAGTGACATAGAGATGTGGTTTTAATTCCCGATTTTGTCACCATCCAAATACATTTTCACAGTCAATAAAGGCACTTTTCCCCAACTAGAGTCTGTTATGCCCATGATTATATTAGGTAAGGCATGGCCCTACCTTTGAAAAATCCATGATTTTTCATACTGTATTCTTATCCCATCCTATTGAAGAAGAGGATTGAGAGGGTGCATGGTGCATAGCCAAGGTTAACCCACCATACTCATTTTAATTCTCCCTACCCTTTGTGGTTTTCAATGAATCTTGTGTACAAGAGAACTGCTTTTTACTAAATACTTTGAAGAAAAGGACCATGTCAAAAGTCTAGCAGTCCTGCCTTCAGCCCATGAATGGGCCAGACAAAGGTTATACAGACAGCTCTTCCTCCTGTCTGAATTCCCCAAGGAATGACAGTTTTACTCTACTGAGAAACAGGTTCTCAAACTTTTACAGGTAAATATGAATAAATTAAAGGGTTTATATTCCATGACTACATGGCTTTCACTCTAAGTGCTACACCATCTCAAAACTAAACATCTCTGAAGCAGGCACCACTTCCTCCTTGGTAAAAACTCACACTGGGACCACAAAGCAGTCCAAGTTTTTTGTAGGTTTGTTCCTTTATAGTAAAAATTTTGCCTTCTCCCATAGCACAGAATCCAGACTCATCATCAGACCAAAGCTTTACAGATACTACAGTATGAAAGTAACAAGTACTTTATTTTAAAACCAGAAATTCCCATTAAGCCACTTTCATTATAACAGCACAAAATCTGAAACTGGAGATGCATATGCCACAGAGTCAGACTATTCTGTGTTGGAAGGGACCCACAAGGATCAGAGTCCAACTACTTAAGTCAATGGCCCACATAGGGGATTGAACCCATGACCTTGGCATTATTACAACCAAGTTTTAACCAACTGAGCTAATCTCAGGGTAAAATGTTCTTTGTGTTATTTCCTAGCTGATACTACATCATACATTCATGTTGGTTGTCTCAAAACATTTATCTTAAGAATTTAAAGTTCTACTTACAGGATCTCTGTCGTATAATGGGTTGTAATATTTTTCCAGATAATATAGATACTTCACATTATCTTTAGCTTCATTTGCTGCATCTGTGATACGAATATCCAATGCTCGCCATTTCTAAGAATAGAAAATTGGAAAAAAAAATAAAACCACACATTTCAGAAAAAATGTTTTGAGATCACTCAGTTGTGTCATTAGCTTTTAAACATATTTGAAAGCACAGATCTATTGCTTCAGAGTCATACTTGTTCACTCAAAATGAGGAAAAGGTCCTTGTTTTCTGGCAGTAACTTGACTGTGAACATATACTTAGTTTAGACCACTCAGCTCAACAAGTTGTCAGTAGTAGTGTCCAGTCAAGCTGCTGTAAAATATATGAATGACAAATATATCACTATGTATTTGTTTCACATCTCTTTTTGATGATCCAAGAGTTTTTGCTTTATTTACTTATTTTTCTGTTTGTGATGAATCTTTAACTTTGTTGTATCAATGAAAGTAGTTATTTCACAGAATATTCTGAGTTAGAACTGTCCATTGAGTCAAACTCTTAAGTGAATGGCCCATACAGGGATTGAACCCACAGCCTTGGTGTTATTAACACCTGCCCTAACCAACTGAGCAAGTCTCAGGGCCACAATCCCACAAGCACTGTAACAACATCAAAAAGAGGTTTAAAAAATAGGGATGGTTTAGGGGGAGGGTGTAATTTTCTTTCATTTATTTCTGTTGTGGGTTTAGTATATTATTGGCCTTTAGACAAAGGGGAATCCCATTCTTCTCCCATAAAATAAACTAGATTTAAACTTTCTCTATTTCTCAGCTTGAGTAGATAAAGACAAAGAAAACAAAAGCCAAAGATGCTTAAATGTTTTCCCCACCAGCACTGTTACATGCATCACCAAATAAACTAGGGTATAAAGAGCATTTTTAGTCTTTGCATCTGTCAAACCTTCAGCAGTTTGGACTTGGCAGCAGTGAGTACTCCAAGCACTGCCTTCACATCTGGGCTCTTCAGCTGCTCCATAAGGTAGTTGAATTTTGACAATTTCTTTTTCCAATAATCAAGCTCTGCTCGTGGTCCAAGGTCATCAGCTTCCTTTCTCACCTGGTCATTTTCTGCAAGAACCTTTTACCATACAGTAATGTTAGTGAGTGATGTTAATATTTTTTATCTGCATGGAGAGCAAGGATTAATTCTATATTTAATGCCCAGTATTACCTAACTGCCACCACCTCACATAAAAGACTTAATTTTGCTTGACCCTTTTATTTCCAAGTTGAAGAGGAGATACTGCTCCTTACATTCCAAGAGCGCTGTTACAGACAATGTTTTCTGCAAATAACTTGCAAAGCACATTTCAAAGTACAGTTGTGACCACTGAGAATAGTGTTCACTCAATTATTGTGTTCTTTTTTCTTTCATTAAGTCCATTAACATCATTACATTCACTTCAACAGTAGTGTGATTACCAAAGACAGCCTAATCTTCCAAAGACATGTTTTTACTAGAAGATGGAAAAGTTCTCAATAATATTCTCATTGAGACGTAAAAGGATATGAAACATACCAACAGTACTTTAAAATAAAGAGGTGGATCACATCCAAATTTGTAAAAAGGAAGCTATAAGACCAACAGGATTAAACCCATCTACCGATATGCAGATATTGCCATATTTCACATTTGCCCAGTGTATCACCTGCTCAATTTGTTTGGTCCATCCTTTCATGCAGACTTCTATTTTTTCAAGAGCATCTATGTTGTTGGCAACCATCAAGTAATCTGAAGGTCCTCTTAGAGTTCTCAGGTTATATGTTTCACATTTCTTCAGATTGACCTAAAGCACAAGTTAAAAAAAAAAAAAAAGAAATGCTCATGAGAAATAGTCCTGGAACTTTAAAACATAAGTGCTTTCTCTGCTTGGTGTTTCCCACTTCCTGTTCCCAGTTCAGTCTAAATGAAATTGGTATGAGTCAGAATTGGACTTCAGAACCTGGAGAATTCACCCACCTGGAAGCTGTGCTGTCATTACCTTTCCTTCAAAAAAGCTGAGTAGAAATCGACAGGTAAAGCAACAGTTTGTCATATATGAATCATTCTCTGTTTAAAAGTGACCACAGCCATTGAAGGGTCAAGCAGTTAATAGCTCTAAAGAACTGGCTCCAGAACAAACAAGGACAGAAGCACTTGCAGAACTGTTAAAGTCACAGATCAGAGTATAACCAGTTTCTGATGACAACAAATGAAAGTGTTAAATTTTTCTCCAGTTTAAAAACTAATTTTTATGAGTAATCTACAACAGCAGTTAATTCAAAAGCTGCAGAGCCAAAGATGTCCTACAGCTATATCAGTTTCCATTTGTCACATGAACATACTACCTTTTCCAACAGACTTTGCTGAGTTCCTGATAGCACACTAACAAATGCTTCCAGGGCATGAAGGAAGTCGTGCTTAATACTGGAAGCTTGTTCAGGTTCACCAAGTTCAATCCAACCGCGGTCCATAGTCTGTAAGGCTGGAATGAAGATTTCTGATATCAAATGCTCAACACTTTTTAATAAGCCGTCTCGATCTATATTCATCATATTAAAAGTTACTTCCTGTAAAAGAAACACGGAGTCTTTCACCAGTACATACTTGTTTAGATATAATTTACATGTATGGTCTCAAAAGTAAAATAATTTTAATATGTTTTTCTAATGGTTTAGTGAGAAATTATTGAAATTTATCATCTTATTATTTAGGACTTGACTAATTACCCTGCTATTATGGATTGTCTTAAATTTTCTTTCTTGGCATCATTTCTTCATCTCAATGATACACTTCAAGTTACTGCCACAAGAAAATGTCAGTTTTTTCATTCCAGTCCTTTATTGTCCTGTTTCATTTAATCTGTGCCCTTTTGCTCATTCCACCATGTCAACAGCTGTCAATTTATGTGCTGAGAGCAAGTACTCCACAGTGAAAATGAATTTTACACAAGATTATGTACAGAGACCATCAGTCACCTACTCTTACCTGATAGATATTCTCAGTTGTGATGGGTTTAGAAAGACCAGATCTAATGAAGAAAACACATACACCAGTTAAAGCAACTTCTTTTCCTTCTGTCACAAATACTTTCTTCTTCTTCACCAAATGAGAGTTCATTTCTGTTCCTGGAAGGTCAAAGTGCTCTATAGATTGAAAAAAAAAAAAAAAGAAAAGCTTAAAACCCATTGATTATTTAATCAAAGAAAAGCTTTCTGCACAAACAGTTCATTCATTATTTGTGGATCTCTGGGTCCCAGTCCCTTGGAGGCACCTCATGGAACTATCCATGGACAGCATGCAGCATTCAGACTCTTCAGGGCACAGTAAGAACTATTTCATCTGGGTTTTACATTTGTACATCAAAAGCCTTTCATTTTTATTAATTTACTTGTTTTCTATTACTTCCAAGGAAAGGTTCCAGCTCAAGATCCTCTTATATGGCTCTATGAGGCAGCTGCAGATAATGCTCCATTGCTTGAAAAAGAAAAATTCAAGAAAAATCAGAATATGTAGTAATGTAGTTTATCTTAAAGGAGCTATTATCAACTGCCTTTCCTTAACAACATGTTTCCTAACATAGAAAAAAAAATAGAAATAGAATGTTCATGGAAACAAGGAAAGAGAGGCTACACAAAATATCTTGTAGGTACCCTTCATGGGATCACCCTCTGCCTGAGCAGAAGTGTTTGCTGATCCAAGTAGGGGTCAGAAAACCAGCTTGTATATGAGATGGCTGTAGTAAGTGCCCTTGCCAACAAGATGCATGTAATACACAAAAAATCACTTAGCTTTATGGATTACTAACTGTTATCATAACTTTGACTTTTGCTTTCCTAGCCTGTGAGCCACAGCCCTAAACAATCAGCACAAATAATTCTTTTCCACCTGCAAAGGTAAAACATACAGCAGAAGTTGTACACTGTGATGGTACTACAAGTAACTTTACACTTACAGATGTGAACAAAGGCAGTCTTCAATCCACCCACTTCATCCCACTGTCTTCTCCTTGACCACATTTTCATTCTTTTTCCTCCTATGTGCATTATCTTTTAGGGACTTGTGCTTATTCATCCAATGCACATGTTGCTGAGAATTTGTTTGCCTCATGGTTTTTATCTACCACTTTCCATATTACCTGCATTTAGCATCACATCCCAAAGGCCAAAGGCTACCACAATCGTACTGTAGGGTATCTGATTGGTTTGGGGGTGGGCAAGGGCAACTCTCATTAGATTTCTAGGCTTTGACCTTTGCCTCACACTCTCTCCATCATATTTTCACCACTTCAGTTCAGGCTTGTTAAAACTGGCTCTGATTTCTAAATCAGTGCCCAAGTTAGTAATTTCATTTACTTTTATTTCTACATGCATTTAAACTTGTTTTATTAAAGTTGCTTGTATCATATTAAACAGTCTTTCCATCCCTTTTAGATATGTACATGCATATATACTGAAAATACATGAAGTATAAATACATATTTGTACATTCATCTCGGTATATTTTATCAACACATTATACAAATATACACAGAGATGTTTACAAAACTCTCTGTGTACTGCCAGGGTAACCAAGTGGGGTGAGCTCCCACAAGTCACAGGCTCTTCAAGCTCACAAAACACTTAGCTAGTCCCAGAAGCAACAGCACTGGCAGCTCTGGGACAGAAGCCACAGGCAAGGGGAGGATGTCCTTGTCACAGGGGTCCTGAGCTGCTTCAGGGAAGTGATAAGAAGGCTTCCCCCAGAAGTGTGGTAACACAGGTGTGCTGAGGAAAGGGATATGTGCAGAAGACACTTCTGAGACAACAGCCCTTCTGCCCATAATTAGGGGTTCACACAGTATTTGTCATGTAACAGGATCACCTGGCAGGATGGCTGTGTGCCAAGATATGTGGATGGCTTCTAGGGCCAACTGGTGGTGTGATTGGAAGAGAGCAGGCAGAGCACCTGTCACTGCTGACCTTGGGTAAAAGTCATTTCTTAAGTATCAAAACCATTTTCCAGGCCCCCAGGCAAGAGTTGGTGAGCTCACCTTGCTGCTTCACACTAGCAATATGCAGAAGTGCACTGATAAGCTTCAGTAATTTTATCAGTCCTCATTTCACAAGCAGGGATCGATGCCCCAGTATGACCAAACTAGACTTGCTTTAAGTCCTAGTTTATATTGGTTGCTTTTTCCTTGCACATTTGCTCAGCACAACCATAACATGTCGCAGGAGAACCTAAGTTGCTTTACCTGTATCCATTACCTCCACATCTTGATAGTAGAACATCAGATGACGCAGACCTCCAGGAGCCAGGAATCTGTCAATGCGCTCTATCTGTTTGAAATCATGTTGAGATCATAATATATAGCATTGCCACTATGGAAAGTTTAACTTGCTCAGAGTTTTAATAAATGTCTGACAAACACCACTTCATCATTACTCAACAATAAAATCCTATCAGGCCCAGTTACTACTCCTCAAAAAATAATTGGGTTGCCGGTTCCTTTAGAAACGCACACCTACTTAATTGAAACATTTCAATATTTTCATGTAGAACAGAATTAAATATAGCCAAATCATGTTTCAGTTTACTGAAACCACTCACTGTAGATGCTGTGTATTCTCTCAACCCGAGGGCACAAGACATTTCTTCACTTACTGAAGCACAGCAGCACCTCACTGAAGTACCTCACCCATGTTATTCTGACTGCTATTGAGCTAACTGAAAGCAGAAAACACATAGTTGCAATTATTCCATAACAACTTTTTGTGGCACTAGTGCTATGGCTTATTTAACAAGGTAGTGTTCAGTCAAAGGCTGGACTTGGCGGTCTTTTGCAATCTTGATTCTACGATTCATATCATAGTACCAGAGGAAGCCTCAGGACAATTTCACAGTTCTCCATCAATCCAAGGCAGCTATAAAGCATGACTGAAGCATGCATTGGAAGTGCACTCCACAGATTCCATGTATAGGCCATACAGGCTGAGGAAGAAACTTAATTACTCGATGCTAGTATGCAGATCCATGTTTCAGCACTTGAAATCCTGGCCTAATCCATTATTTTTTATAGATCTAAGAATCACTGTTTCAAGTAGTCCCTAACTACATAGCTATCTTCAGCAGAAAAAGCTTCTTCAAGTTCATCTTCAAAAACATTTGCTCACCCCATTTGTGCTTCCCAGTGCACAAAAAAGACTAAAAGATCACCAGCAGTAAGAAGAAAGCTGCAATTACCCCCTCATCCATTAACAACAGGCCTCAGTTACACCAGGATGTCATAAACTGCTATTCCAAAAAAATCTTGGCTGAGCCCTCCAAGATGAGGTCAAAACAAGTATTACATTTTTCTCTTTCCAAGTATAGCAACTGCCAATATTTTCTGCATCTGACAGCTATTCTCAGGCAATGTAGTTTGCCAAGAAACCTGTTTAGAAATAGAATGCACAAAGGCTGAAACAAATTCTGCTTTTTAACATGCACGACCATATTCTGCACAGTTGATTTGGTTATATCACATGGTATCACAGAAATGTTGGAAGGGACCTCTGGGAGATCTCAAGCCCAGCCTTCTATTATTAACAGTTCAGGTCATCCACAGCTTTTCCTAGGCTGAGTGTCAGAAATTACAAGGATAGAAATTCCACAACTGACTTGAAGTCATGCTGCATGATTCCCATGCTGCATTACCCTGCTGGTAAAGAAGGGTCCCTTAATGGCCATTTTGCAAGCTGTGGCTCTGTCTTCGTTGTTATCACCTGTAGCCACTGAGAATAATTCAGCTCTGTCACCTTTGCAACTACTTTTCAAGAACTACAGGCTACTATTTGACTGCCACTCAATTGCTCCTTCTTTCTCATCTCACACTTCACATGCCCTACATCCCTGTCTGTATTCATAGTCTTCCACTGGACTTCCTTCATTTTATCAACAACAGTAGCACTGAAATGGAATGCAGAAATTGAAGGTACAGAGATGAAAAGAGAATACTAGAGAAAAACAAAAATAAACCCCAAACACAACCATGTTTATTTTAGTGTAAAGAAGTAAAACAAGATCTACTTCCTGGCTACCTAGGTTTAAAAAAACCCATGTAGTCATTCAGATCACATAAGCCATTCTATTTTGTCAAGTAGTTTCCACCTATTTAATTTGCTAAACTAGATTGCAATGCAGTCTCACAAATGTTCTCGACAGCCTTATAGAAACAATGGCTTGCAACCTGCTGTGCACAGGACTCTTGAATCTATATATGCTGTACATTCAAGGACTGGGAGACTTCACACTGTGGTTCCACTATGACATGCAGTCACAGGTTTCACCATATTATCTATAACCATTGGAAAGCAGAAATTCTAATCCATTTATAAACGAATATTTTTACAGTAGGTCCTGGAAGCAAGAGTGCTTTTGTTCAACTTAATTACAAAATGCTGAAAAATAATTTTTCAGTAAGAAAACTACAGTAATCTCTGACACCAAGGCTGACAACTATCTCACCAAGTATTTAATGCCAATATCAATTCTAAAGATTACCTGGTTACCATCAAGGATAGCATCTTCGACTTCTGCTTTATCCAGATTCACACAAGAGGCGACAGTGTCTAGTAAGTAATGATGCCTGCCATCCAGCCCAGCACGTTTAGCCTCCCTCTCTTCCTTTAGCTTTTGCTGTTATAAAAACACAAAGTGGACAATGAAAAAGTCACAATATATTTTGAATACAAAGATAAAGTAAGCTTTAAAATTTATTTTAAAAAATAAAGACCTACATTCTTGCACACTTGTGATTTATGTTTGTATGACACTCAAATGAAAATTTTAGAACCTGCCTGTGCTATGATTTTTCAGTTGGATTCTGGTGTTCTATTTTCAGATATATCAAAACATTTCTATCATAAATAATGTTGTACAAAACACTAATTTGTTGAAAGGCTCTGTAGGAAAAGAAATGTATTTTATCTGTATGGCTCCATTATTCTGCAAGTCGACTTCAACACCCTAAGTCTTTAGTCTCAGGTTTTCAGTCTAGTCACGTATAACCATCAAGTCAAGACGGGATTCTGACCCATCTTTGTTTTTCATGGAAGATATTGTAAGCATTCTCTAATAAAGACAGATGCTGCTGGAGGAAGCTAGGGTTTTATACATTATCTCTTTAATATAATGAGAAGTAAAACAAACCACAAGCCTCAAGATACACAAATGTTTACAAATGTGCTTAACTATGGCTATGATACCATACTTCAAGCAGTATGCCTACTCTTCTAATTAAATTGAATTCCCATATGTAACACACCTCATTACATTATAGACAAAATAGCCTTCTGGAATAGTTACTGGTATTATTGTGCTTTCAGATTACAAGATTTAATATCATTTCATTTTCAAAAGAAATCTAGAATTATGTTTCATTGGTGGTAAATTCAATCCTTATTTCCCCAGTGATCATGAGAAAACTAGTAACTCTATAAAGTATGCACAAGTGATTTATCCACTAGCTTTTGCAGAGCCAATAGGACCTGCATAATGTACTTTATACCCTTATGTAAATATCTTTCCTACTTTCTGAAAGAATGTTCAAATATTTGGTCAACTTGTAATTACTAGCATGCCTTCATAAATGCTGAATACATTAGAAATATTTTTCCATGTAAAAGACAAATACACAAACCCTGCCCTTTACACAGATATATTTGAAGAACACAGTATCAGACTAATTTGTACATGTCTCTTATGCTATTTTACTTCCTTCATCTCCTAACATGGTCTCCAGTGAATAGTCATCACAGGATTCACCTCTCCTGTATGTTTTTAAATATGAGTAAAAATTTTATTCCTAGTTAAACATGCAAAAAACAACCATTTCTGGGTGAATCAGTTTCATTCACACTAGATGATAACAGTAGAATCCTCAAAACTCTCATTCTGGTAATTTGAATACAACTGATAATGCATCCTTAATAGAAAAAAATACAACCAATACTCTACCAATTAAGTTTCTATTTAATCCAGGAAAAAGCCTATTCTTTTCTTTAAATTACAGAAACCACTTTTGTACTCCACTTGTGTCTCCACCATAGAACTCAAAATATTTTGCTACACAAAATTCATCTTGCACTGATTATTACCAATTCCATCTATACAGATAATTTTGATATGTTCATAGCCTCCATTTCTTCTGCAAGTTGCTCTAAGTAGACTGAAATCACGAAGACCTTCTTCTCAAACTGAGCAGTTATACCCTGAGGTTTGTTTCCAGGTTTTTTAATGTTTTCCAATCCCTTAATTGCTGTATCTCAAGGTGTATAACAAATATATTAACTACAGTGTATAGTTGTTCATGCAGCATTGGACAATATTTGATGTCTAAGTCCCGTAACAAGAGTACTCACTTATATGTCACAAAACTTTAAAACTCTAATTAACTTAAATTATTTAATGAGCCATACCTAAAGAAAACAGGAAAGAATTAACTAAATGGTAAAGCTATACCTTCATGAAGATTAGCACATGGGCTTGCATTTATTACATGTCACTTCTGGAAGGCATTTGCTTTGATATGGTGGATATCTCCATAACTAAGGCAAGTTTCACACCTTTTTTCCCTGATAGTTGCTACAGTGCAATTCAAGAATACACCATGCCTGTCATGCTTCCGTATTTTGATGATCTGCCATTTCTGCAGACTTCTCTTCCTGCTTAAATGAAGTGTTGCTCAATCACAAACACTCATATCAGTTGTCGCACTCATCAGAAGAGACTTCTGCATCACTTTTAGGACCAGAAAAATAGAAGAAACCTAATTTCAGTGCTTTCAATAGCACATAATCCATTTAAATATATAAAAACCCTCAGAAACCAGACTGGAAACTGTCTTCCAGTCTAGCTTCTGAGCTTCCCTTTGCATACTACAAGAGGAATAAATTTTAAGATATTCTTTACTTAGGATTAGGAATCTCAGAGAGTGAATTACAAGAAAACATTGAGCTTTCTAGTTCTTATTCTTCCCTTCTCCCCTTTAGCTACACTCACATCTTACTTCCAACCAGTATAGTGGTCACAGCCTAGGAGTTTTGTATATTTTACATCCTGCAGGATTCACTACAGAAGTACATAGGCCTAAACAGCATCTATACAAAAAATACCCAAGAATAGGCAGTTTTATGTAATTCACAATTTCATAGCACACTGAAAGAGCAAGGTTGGAACATGGAAGGACACTAAAACACACAAGCTATCATTTATGTAGGTAATATTGAAATTGCTGTTACATGCAGTAACATGCATGCAAACCCTGAAAAGTATCAGCAGCCATTCTGATCAAAGTCATAATCTATGTCTTTTCCCAATGTCCCATGATGTAAGAGGATCCAGAAGGAGCACTATTTAGAAGAGATAATCACTGCCTCACTCAGCTATCTGGAAGGATTGTCCAGGTTTATATATGGCACAGTCTTACCTCAGTTTTCCATTTAAAGAACAAACAAGTAACACAGCCAAGTTTAGTTTTGGGTTTCTTTTACCACTCTTAGTTACAAAGGTACAAAAGGTGATATGACACAGTTCCACAACAGATACAAGTCAAAGCTAAAATAATTAACTAAAAAGTCCTCTTTGATGGTTAGTACAGTTATAACAAGTAGCTTATTTTATGTTACATAAAACTTTAAAATTCCTAATACCTAAATACCAACAATTTGGCACAGGAAGTTAATTTCAACAGATATCTTCTCCTGTAACAAGATAAAAGGGAGATAGCTAAATCCCTCTTAACATATGTACCTAAACCATAACTATTTCACTACCAATCTGAAGCAACAAATGGGGAATAAGTTGAAATCCTAAAAAAAAAGAAAGTTTTCTAACTGCTACAGGAGTATAAGTATATATATTTAAGCAGCAGGTACTAAAAGAGCACAAGTCAGAGACTCCAGGGGTCCTTCCTTGGGAAACAACCAGCTCAGAAACCAGATACTGACTATCACCAGTTTCTCTGTTACAGACTGTAATTGTCAAGTGTCTCCAGATACCCTGAAAAGAGTTAGCGTGAATGTTATTTAGCATGCAAGTCATAACTACACAAGATAAAACTTTTTCTCAACAAAATTTATCCAGCAAATGACGCATTTTGTTGTCAGAATACTGTGCATTGCTGAATTTAGACATGCTCAAATCAAAGTCTAATGGATGAACATTAGTTTACTGAGAAGCTCAACAGTGACAGAGTCAAAAAGTAAGAAGGTTCGCTTGTTAATTTACTGTCTTATCCAAGACTGGTTTAACCAATGTGGAATTCCTCTGTCTCCTTTAACTTGCTAATGTTTATATCGTATAAGCCTTGCTCATGAATTTCGCTGCAAAGGTAAACTGCAAATCGTTTTCCACCTTTTCAAGCACCCTGAGTTTTCAGCAGACAAACACTTTTATTTTCTCTTTCTAAAAACATCCATACCCTAAAAAATTCAGGCAGTCCCCTTAGCTGACTCTTCAACCTCAAACATCAGAGCTCTGTGCATTTGTTATCACACTGCATTAACTCAGGAGCAGTTTGCTCAAATAACCAGTTTTTGAAATTAGTCTAAGGAACTTAATGACTTCTATGTTTTGGCTTTTTTCTCAATACTCAGTATTGTCTTCCAAATTCTATTCCCACATTACAAATATGGGAAGAGTGAAGTTACACTTCTATTTTCCTGGGTGGTAGAGCCCACCTGTTTTGGCAACCTGTTTTGCTGCCAGATCTAACATCAAACTCTTTACTGTACTAACATAACATTTGTGAAATTATACCATTACCAGACCCTTGCAACAATCTGGGCAAGTACCACTAATCAAATGCACAAACGTCTTCCAATGCAAATTTGCCTTTAAAAAACAATTGTGCCACTAACATCATCCACTTCTACCTTTTTTAAAACATATTTTTCTACATCCTCTTGCCCTCAGTTCACACCTTGATTCTAATTACATAGTTACTAGTCTAGACCTAGTCCAAAATTCAGTTTTCCTTACCTTTATCACTCTGCCAATGCTCCGTTTCCACAATCGCTTTCTTCCAGCTCTAAACATTGTACTATTCAGTATAAGTATCAAGTACTATTTTTCAGCAACAAGCCCTAAACCATGGAGCAAGCTTCTAGATTCATCATTTTGCACTCTTCCCCCAACCTTTTGTTTCTACTTGTTTCATTCCTTTTCCATAAGGACACCAAGATAACTCTGGAAAACAGAGTAAGGACCTAAAAAGCCAGGAACTATTAACCTTATCTCTGTATTTAAAATTCAGTTCTTACGTGCATTCAAATTGCTTGAAAACTAAATTGCACTACTTTAGAAATGAGAGGTCTCTAAGCACCAGCCTTTACTGCCTATAGATTAGGCATTGAAAGTTCCTGCTACCAACTACAGTGTTGTTAAGGTGATACTGTTTACATACAAACACGGCTGGATACAATTCATCATGCTCAAGGGCAACATAACTATTTGCAGAAGTCAATTTTATAACTACTTGCCTGATTTGTGTTTAGCTTTCTTAAGTAATCCTCATGTCAACAGACATCATTGTTTTCTTGTCACAGATGACTGTTTGAATATATAGCAACAACATTCAAGCAACTTTTACCTACAGAATAAATTATGGCGTTTTCTACTCATATTTTTTATACAAGTACGTTCAGTCTCACTTATTTTTCAGTCATACAATGGTTGCCTAATACAGCAATTTTTCATCAGCAAGGAATATTGAGTTTTTTCTTCTTAAAATAGCCTTTATTTTTTCCAATTCAGTGGCAGAATACAATCTGATCTGCTCTTGAAAATGCCAAGAAAAACAAAATAATTATCCAATATTAGGAACAAGAAAAACAAGACATTTTTACAGCTATTTCTGACTTAAAAAGCCCCTAAATATTTCTGCTTCCACTAATATCCATGTGAATAACGTCTAAAATCACTTGACAACCTTAGCGTTGCTAAAAATTGCATGAATAAAAACCATTTTCCCCACATTTTCTGATTTCTCTACACAATTTTCCCCACATACTAGAGTCAAAGCCATTTGTGCATTCATGTTTAAAGACTGAAAAATTGCATTTAGTTTAAAAGTAAACCTTCATAGTTTCCTCTGACCCTTTACAGCATACTCTTTGAAATTTAAAATGCTATTAAATATTACACATATAGTTAATTTCTGGATATATTCAAACCACTGAGGAATTGATTATTTACATTCTCTTGAAATTAATCGAGAGGAGAGCCACTAAGGTGATCACAGCACTGGAATAGCTTTCCTGTGAAGACAGTATGAGAGAGTTGGTGCTGTTATGCCTGGAAAAGACAAGGCACCAGGGAGACCTTTTAGCACCTTCCAGTTTCTAAAGGGGGCCTGAAAGAAGGCTGAAGGGATCTTTCACAAGGACATGTAGTGATGGGACAAAGGGCAATGACTTAAAACTGAAGGAGGGTGGGTTTAGATCAGATATTAGGAAGAAACTCGTTATTGTGAGGGTGATCACGTACTGAAATGGGTTGCCCAGAGAAGTTGTGGATGCCACATTCCTGAAGGTGTTCAAAGGCCAGGCTAGATGGGGCTCTGAACAACCTGCTCTAGTGGAAGGTAGCCCTGCCCCTGATAGGAGTGGCTCAGAACTAGCTGCTCTTAAAATTTCTTCCAACAATAACCATTCTATGACTCTATACTTCTTCGCATGACATATGTGATTTATAATGTAAAAACAGCCCAACAGACTTAACTTTGCTATGCAGCAATAAAAGCTGAAAATAAGGAAGGAAAACCCTTAAATAAATCTCTCAGAGCCATCTAGGAATCATGAAGGTTTTTCATAAAATAAAGTCATAGCAAATAACTTAGAGAATCACAAAGTTAGGAGAATTTAAAGAGATATCCGAAAGTCATCTAGTCCAGTCTTTTGCTCAAAGCAAGCCCAGTTACAGTGGGTTGCTTAGAGATGCTTGCAATTGAGTGTTGAATATCTGTAAGGAGAGATTCCACAACCTCTTGGACACTATAACAGATTCTAACTGAAATCTTTCATGTTCCAGCTTGTGTACATTGGTTCTTATTACCATACACCTTCAAGAGTTCTCTTTTCACTCTACCCTCCCATTAGAAAGTTTTCTTCCTGGAGTTCAACAAGTACAGTTTTCTCAGTATCTTCTCATACATCACACACTCTGGCCTCCTGTACATCTTGCTGACCTACTGCTGAACTCGCTTTGTCAATCTGCTGGCTATTTCAGCCCTGTCTGTGATCAGCATTCTTTGCTGTGACATGCATTACTGGCTCCCATTCAACTTGGTGATGAAAAAACCCCTTCAATTCTTCTCCCTAAACCTGATATGTAGCAAGTTGAATACTGGCGTGCACTGTTATACAAGGTTATTCCATCCTAACTGCAGGACTTAGCTTTTTCATTTATTGAATTTCTTGAGATTCTTTTCAGTCCATTTCTCAAACCTGTTCATGTTTATTTGAATAGCAGCTCTTCCCTACACATACCATCCTCTCCCCATCAGCAGCAGCCTTGCAGAGAGCCAGCTCTGTTGCATCATTCACATCATCTATGAACATTAAACAGTACTAGCATTTGATTCAATCCATGAGGGACATAAATAGCAACTGCCCAGTAGTTGGACTGCTTGAAGCCTCTTTGCCTAGACAATTTTCTACCCAAAAATGAGCACATGGTTTTTCAGTCCATATATCAGCAGTTTGACATGATTGGACACCATGTCTAACACCTTGCTAGAGTCACCACTGCTCTTTTCCCCTTGTCTGCATAGCCATCCAGCTCACCATGGAAGGCAATCAAGCTGATGGTAAAGAATTTGACACAGGTAAATGATGGCTGTTTGCAATCATTTTCTTGGCCCTTCATGTGCCGTATAATTGTTCCCAAGGCAGTTTGTCCCATAACCTCAACAGGGCCTGAGGTGCAGCTGACTGGAGTGTCATTCCTTGGATCTTCCCTTTTCTCCTCTTTGAAGACAGGTGTGACATTTCCTCCCTTTTCCAGTCACTAGGAACCTCCTCAGATCATCATGGCCTTTCAAGATGAGATGGGCCAACTCATGAAAACTGAGCTTAAAAAGGCACTGAAAACTTCAGCCTTTCCCATGTTCCTTAGTCCCCTGTTCAGCTGAGCAGTGGGCCTACATTTTCTTGTGCTGCCAGCGTACTTTAGAAATGACATTGTGATTTCCCTTCACCCTCCTCACAAGTTTGAACTCCAGCTGAGCTTTAGCTTCTTAACTCTGTCTCTGGAAACTCAGGCATTGTCTCTACAATCCTTTCTGGGTGGCCCATCCCAGATCCTGTTTCATCCCAAACTTCTAGGGAAGATGGCATGTTTGAGTTCAGACAGGGTCTCCATGTTCATTCATGTTGGCCTTGTACAAGGCTCCCTCCTCTTACTTCTGCACATTGAATGTCTGTATTCCAATAACGCTACTCTTGTAAGTCAAGCAGTTTTCTTCATCCCTATTACCCTGTAGCGATCCTTCATGGGATCCCTCCAAGCAGATTCCCTGAAGTCTAAGACTGTGACACTTCAGGTCATCTTGATCACTTCTTTCAGTGCTTTCAGTCCACAATCTCATGACCTGCAGAGCCAAGTCTTCTCTCAATATCTTCAAGGTTTTTTTCCAAGCTTTTTTTAATTTGTGAATGGCAAGCCCAGCAGAGCATCTCTGTCACCTCATTTATCATTGGCAAAAAGAAAATCTCCAAACTCAAGAAATCTCAGTCATTTAAGTAACTTGGAAAGGCACATTTTTACATTAATTAAAGGCTGCAAAAATTAAAATTCCTTGCAATCATGACAGGGAGTATTCTAACCCATGGAGTGGGCCCATATATATGTTAATATCAAATAATCTCAAATCCTTAACTTACACAGAAAACTGCAGCTGTACTATATCCTCAGTCAGAACCTTTTAAGTAGGTTATGCCTATAGCACTGGATAATACAATGATACTCATTAGAGTCATCCAAAGACTGTTGACATTTATGAAATTCAACTTCCTGTGATCTTCCATCTCATTAACTGTTAAAACGGAAAATTGAAAATAACTAACTAGTTGAAACAGTACTTAACTGCCACCATCAAGTCACTACTGTCCTAAAGTCAAAAGTGAGGCTTCCAGCAGAGCCAAGTTAGCACATCATTAATGCAACCAACCCAGAAAGCTAAGATGCAACCTTTTGGTCAACAACCATCTGCGAGACTCTTGTAACCTGTACCTCTTCTTTGCCACACAAGCCACAAAAACAAATAATGCTCAGCCTTAAATATGGGATAGTTGATATCTGCTTAAACTGCTATCAAAAGACTCCTTCAAGAATTTGCTTTACATCCACTAGAGTATTAGATTGAATAGGATAAAATGGCTATGCAGGTGGGTCAAATAATCCAGGTTGATTTTTAAGATTTTTGACCAGAACAGTTCTTCCTGAGGCAGGACTTAATAAGGACTTCTTGTTTTATCCTAGTATCAGATTTTACTTACATAAACATTTTATAATTTGTGGGGGGGAGGTCTCCTACAGATTTTAACAAAGTTCTTAAAAACCCTGCCCCTCTACCCTTTATTTTATTGGTGATCCACAATCAGATCTGTGATTTGAAGAATACATTTCCTCCTCAGATGCTTCAGGAGTGCAAGATCCATGGTGAAGATATACTATTTTTAATAATTCAACCTATACATTAACGAGAATACCTAATCTTGTAATATAACTCAAAATTGTCAGAATAATTTCAGTCTGCCATATGTCCTGGCTAGTCTTGACCCTGTTTCACCATCCTACAAAGCATTAAGTCAGATTTCAGGTAAATCACCATTTGGCAGATCAGTAAAACCACAAAGCTCTGCATTAGAAAAACTCCTTTTAGATTAAAATACTGATTTGTCATAATATTTTAGGAATTATGAAAGTTCATTTTACCATGTCAAAAGTAGTAAATGAGTTTACATCAAGCTGACAACCAGTCAATAGTGGGGTTCCACAGGGCTCCATCCTCAGCTCTGCTCTCTTCAACATCTTTACTAATGACTTGGATGCAAGACTTGAAGGAATAATCAGTAAGTTTGCCAATGACGGTAAATTGCGAGAAGCTGTCGATTCCCTCTGAGGCCCTACTGAGACACCTCAACAAAACAGAGGACTGAGTAATCACCAACCATAGGAAGTTCAACAAGGGAAAGAGCTGGATTCTGTACCTGGGATGGGGAAATTGTGGTTGTGTGTATAGATGGGAACAAGAGGCTGTAAAGCAGTGCCATGGAAAGGGACCTGGGGGTTCTGGTAGATGGCAAGCTGAATATGAGTTAGCAGTGCCCTGGCAGCCAGGAGGGCCAACAGTGTCCTGGGGGGCATCAGGCACAGCATCGCCAGCCTGTCAAGGGAGGGGATTATCCTGCTCTGCACTGGAGCAGCCTCACCTTGGATATTGCATGCAGTTTGAAGCACCACAATAAAAGACACAAAGCTACTAGAGAGCATCCAAAGGAGAGCCACAAAGGTGGTTAAGGATCTGGAGGGGAAGCATTATGAGTATGACCTGAAGACACTTTGGTTTGTCCATCCTAGAGAAGAGGAGACTGAGGGGAGACCTCACTGCAGTCTTCAACATCCTCACAAGGGGAAGCTATCTCTTTATTCTCGTGACCAGTGACAGGATTCAAGGAAACAGCATGAAGTTGAGTCAGGGGAGGTTTAGGTTGGGTATTAGGAAAAGGTTCTTCACTTAGAGGGTGGTTAGGTACTGGAACAGGGTCCCAAGTGAAGTGATTACCACACCAAGACTGTCTGAGTTCAAGAAGCATTTGCAGAACGCTTTCAGGCACGTGGTGTCACTTTTTGGGATGGTCCTGTGCAGACCCAGGAGTTGGACTCGATCCTGCTGGGTTCCTTCCAACTCAGCATATTCTATGATTCTATTCTACAATTCTATGACTTTTTATTAGTGTTACATTGTGCAGCTTTAACAACCAGCTTTCTTTCACTGTGGGCAATTAGTAGTAGTAGTAGACAGTAGTTAGCTACCATCTAGTGGTTAAAAGCTGAAAGCACACATGACTTTCATGCTCTTTTTCAGAAGATCACAAAATAGAGCCTATATAAAATCTGAGAATTTAAATCATCCTTTACAAAGATGACCACTTACAAATCACTTGAAAATCTGCACTGACTAGAAGTGGAGGAACTCAAAGAAATGGATATCCTACTCTGCTGCATTCTCCTGATACAACTGCAATGAGAACAAGCATCGCTAAGGGCAGACATTATTAACTTGAGCTGCTTTCAAAGGTGAATAACACTGAGGCTTTAATACCTTTAAGGCAAGGGTTTTTAACTGTTTTGCTGAGAAAAACTAAAACTTCAACATATTTAGAGATTTCCTGCACTAGCAGGCATTTGGGTTGCTTTTCATTCCAAAGAAAATGCTTTCTGTCTTAAAACATCAGATAAGTCTACAATTTGTCAGCCACCTAATGTCTAGATTTCAAACACCAAAACAAAACAAAAAAAAAAGAAAAGCTATCATAGTTGAAAATTACACTTCTTACTTGTTTGATGAGGCGATATTTATGACATAAGATTTTAATCTATAATAATGTTATCTTGCTGTCCAACAAGAATTTTATGGTGAAAATTAACCTGTGAAGCAGCAAGTCCTAATGTTATTCTCCATATTGCTTTAGTCAAAACATTTGTTCTCCAGGTTGTGCTCATATATTTGATCCACTGCTAAGAAAATAAAATTTAAAGATAAAACAATTGTAAAGTTCACAGATACACAATCAACCTTCTGTTTACCAGGACTGACAGGATGTGCGAGTCTTACCAAACGAAGAGATATTATTGTGAGGACAGACTATTGGAGATCGAGTAACCACGCAAGTAATACATTTTACATTTTAAAGAACTACTAATCTCACACCTTCTTTGCCCTTTTCTATGTCCAGTTATGTGGCTACTGTGCCCATCAACTTAGCCAGGGTAAAGATTAAAGACAAAAATAGGATAACCAAAACAAGTACATAAATGCTTATAGCCAAACAGGAAAAGTCCTAGAAACAAAGTTGGGGGAAACAGAGTGCTACCCCTGAACAAAGTGCGTGCTGTAATACTAGCACTAGACTCAGCATAAAGAAGGTATCATTGGTACCTTGAGCCATACATGTAGGTACTTACTACACAGGAAACATGGAAAAGACCACACCACTGTAACAGAGGTCAGTGTTCAAACACCTTAGCAAGCCAACCAGAGCTCAACGGCATGAAGTTTCAGTGATAAGATAGACATAGCATATGACATTACTGTCTGCCTAATTAGGCTGGAAGTATTGACTATGACATGCTGATAATGATGAGGGGGGCCTCCATGGCAGGGAACAGAATGAGCAAGTAGCTTCAGCTATCTCTGCACACACTCGGGAAATAGCATTTCAGATAGTGATGCTGATACTAATTTTCTTAGACATCATTAACAGAAAGTCTATAATTAAAAAAAAAAAAGAATACATAAGGGCAAGTGACTCCTGCCTCAATCTCTAAAATTACACCATATCAGGTTCAAATAAAATACAAAATTTAACAGCCTCATAGGTGTGGAGGCCCAGAAAAGCTGACTTGAGTGATAGGATGCATTGTAGTAGTACATCCCTAATCCCCACCAAGACCACACCATGATCTGAGAAATGCTTTTAAGGCCTCAGCCTTGACAAACTGCACTTGGACTAAACCTCTCTTGAGCTTATCAGAAACACTATCTGTTCCCAGAAACTAACAGCTGTCTAATGAACACCTGTTTTACAATGAACAGCCTTGGAAAATTATTTTTCTTGTTTGAATAACAACACACATGGAAAAATATTTTTGTTGTTGAACCTTCAAAGAAAGTTACTGACTCAAATTGTGGCCAGGATGGAAAATTACTATGACTAAAGGCCACTGTCTTATGTAAACAGCAGTCCAAAGTGAGACCCTCCAAGCTCTCGATTATAAAGTGCTAACGTGTGTGTCTCAAACACCTATAGCCATATGGCTCTAGAGCCAACCAAGGACCATTAGTAAAACCAGACAAGAACTCTTGGCAATAACCAAGGACTACTAGTATTAATGTACCATGAGAAAGAACACAATTTGGCTGGAGGACAAGGGCCAGGTAGAGATAAGGAAGCACTTTTCCATGAGAAACCACAACCCAGTACAGCACAGACACAAAAATGAGTGGCAGGAAGTGGGCATGGATGACAGGGTGGGACTGAGCCCTCCAACCTATTTTCAGAAAGGCCTGAAAGAACTGATAAGTAATTTACATAGAAAGTGAGAAAACTTTTTATGGGCCTTTATCTGCCCATATAAAGGTACTCCCCTCACTTCCCCCCCACCGAGTCTGGTCAGTGTCCCCCAGGACCCTAGATGCCTCATCAGCTGCACCAATGCAGCTGGATCAATGCTTTATCAGCTGGCTCAGCATCCCCTCAGGTGGACTGATGCTGGAACTATACTGGTGATCTCTTTCTCTCATTTTCCTCTCTTATTTCTTTCTGCAATTCATTTCTCCCTCTTTAAATTCTCACTTCCCTTCCACTCTATCCTTTTATCCAAACCCCACTGCCATGTGCTTATACAGTAGGTCAGGGACTAACATACCAATTTCCCTGCAAAGTGTGTAATTTACTAATAAAACTTTCTGATTGTTTGTGGACCCTCTGATTTTTGTCATGCCTTTCAAACAATGAGCATTTACAAATTTTAGGTGCCTCCTTCCCCTTAAGGATGGGTCATGACAGCACTAACAAAAGTTTAAAAAAAACCAATGCTACTTCAAAATGAGGAACCATATAAAGCAAAAAGGTAAAAATAACCACTCAAAAGAGTTAAATCTTTGTGGACAACATACAAACTATTTAAGAACATCATACTGAAAATGCAGAGCAACTGCACAGCTTCTGTCATGAAAAACTTGAGAAAACTCATAAGCCGGTCAGCAGAGCTAAGGAGAAGAGTAAAAGCCAGCAGGCATCCTCCAAAAAGCTGGGACATGAATGATATGCAAAAAATCCAGATGAATTGTGTCCTGACAATTTAGACAAAGATACAATAAGGGAAGGTGAAGTGGACTGAATAACAGCTATTGAGAAATACAAAGTGCTGATAATAAGGTCCCTCCCACTGTGCACCACAGAAGTAGGAAACTTCTCAGAACATCTTCAAAAAAATCATGGCATGGCAAGACTAGGGAGTGCTGGTGGATGGAAGGCTGGATGTGACCCAGCAAAGTGCACTTGGAGCCCAGAGAGTCAGTTGTATCCTGGGCTGCATCCAAAGCAGTGTGGCCATCAGGTGGAGGGAGGAGATTCTGACCCTCTGCTCTGCTCTGGTGAGACCCCACCTGGAGTGCTGCATGCAGCTCTGGGATCCTCAGCACAGGAAGAACATGGACCCGTTGAAGCAAGTGCAGCAGAGGGTCACCAAGGTGATAAGTGTGATGGAGCACCTCTCCTACAAGGAAAGGCTGACAGATCTGGGTTTGTTCAGCCTGGAAAAGGGAAAGCTTTGGGGTGACCTAATTATGGTCTTCTAATAACTGAAGAGCGTCTACAAGAATGATGAAGAGGAACTGCCTGAAAGGGCATGTAACAGGACATCACATAATGCCTTCAAACAGAGTAGGTTTAGATTAGATATTAGGAAGAAATTCTTTCCTGTGAGGGTGGTGAGTGTGAGAAAATTAATACTACCTCAAAACAAAGTGGGCAGGGAAGGAAGGGGGACAGGGCCACAAAGATGAACATCTTTACAGCCCACCATTTGGATTTTATAGTAGCTCAGATCGTGCTGGAATTCAAGCAGTGATTATTAATTTTTTTCTGTTCCCTTTCTTTCTCTCTCTCTCTCTTTCTTCTCCTAATTTCCTCCTCTTTAAATCTGGGTAACTTAAAGTTGGATGAGTTAGAGTTTGCTAAGTCAATGCCTTGTAAAATGCTTTATTTCAATTGAATGTTGCTTTAAAATTTGTTAAGTACCCTTATTTCCTAAAGTTTGTCAGTAAAAGTTGTTTAACCTTCTGAGAACATTGTTCCATTTCTCCCATGCACTCTCAGGGTATGAAAAACTCTAAGCCCTTTTAAGAAAGTCATGAAGCAAGTCTAGGGCTTTACAGTGAAGCACTGGAACAGACTGCCCAGAGAAGCCGTGGATGCCCCATGCTTGGAAGTGTTCAAAGACAGACTGGATGGAATTCTGAGCAACTTGGTCTAGTGAAAGGTGTCCGTGTTCATGGCACTAGGGTTGGAACTAGGTGATCTTTAAGGTTCCTTCCAACCCAAACCATTCCATGATTCTGTAACAATGCAGTAGAAGAGTACTAAATTTGTATACACTTTTGCTGCAGAAAAATTTAATACTTTCTTCATAGAAATCTCCCATTAAGGAGGTCAGCAACATATTAGGGCCAGAAGAAGAGTTTGTAAGCTTAAAAAATGCCTTTCTTTTTTTTTTTAATCAGTGGTAAGTAATGCATCAGATGGCTAGATGCCCAAAAATTGCAAAGGAACTCAAAGACAAAAGAGTAAAGCTTCTTAATGTGACATGTGCTCTGCATCAGCATCAGAGGACTGGGCACTGGCTAACGAAATAAATGCACACCCTTCAGTGCTAGCTGAACAAGAAACAATTGATGATGAAGCCTAGCTAGGTAAAATAACAGGCATTATATTAAAGAACAGAATTAAGAGGCCACTCAGATAATATAATTTCCAAAGGAAAAGTCAACAAGGTTTTTGTGAAAGGGAGAAACACTCATCATGAACTGCTGAAGTACACAAAGGGGTTAATAAGCATTAGTGTAAAGAAGATTGATCTACATAATATGGATTTGCAAAAAAGCTTTCAGAAAGATCCACTGCCAAATGCTTTTAGGAAAAGCATAAGGGAAATGACCTTCAAAGATAAAGACTTGATTAAATGTTGGAATGGACAGGATTGGAATAAAATTAATAGTTCCTACAGGAAGAGTTGTAAGGTGTAAGTGGAGCTCTCCAGGCATCTGCATAGTCAGGTGAAAAGGGAAAAGCTACAAGAGTGACATCTGCA